>NC_064618.1:533060071-533685071 GCF_023898315.1 Schistocerca nitens | reverse complement strand
ATGAACACAATGTTGTGGGACAGTGTGGGTGTCACTTACATGGAGGTTTTGAAAGAGGGAAGATGGTGACCTCTGGCCGATACTGCGAGACATTGACACGACTGTGCGAAACAATCAGGAGGTAACGGCCAGGACTTCTCACTGAGAGCGTCATCTTCCATCACGTAAACTCGCGGCCTTATACAACAAATGGACACCATGCTGCTGAAGCAGTTGCACTGAGACATCATCGATCACCCTCACTTAATCCCGGACCTAGCTCCAAATGACTGTCGCTTTTCCCTCATTTGAAGAAGTACCTAGGAGCGCGACGAGAGGTGAAACATTTCACGACAATATGGCTGAACACCCAAAGACAAGATTTTTGCTAGGAGGGTATATTCAAATTCATCCCACAAATCGATAAGTGCCTAAACCAATAGGGAGGCTATGTCGATAAATAATCTAATCTATGTACTATCGGTTGGCTGTATTAGTGTATGAAACTAGCTTTAGACTTTTTACTGCAGGCTTTGTAATCTTAGTTTCTGATCACACCACGTTGTTTACGATAGAGACAATTCTGACGGAAACATGACAACCAGCACTTAACAAAATTAGACAATATCCACCCTTTTATTGGCTGATGCTTCTTAAGAAGTGGTGATCTAGCTGAACTTGCCATCTTCCCAAGAATATCTGTCACTTCCCAGGGAGACGTGGTTGAGTTCATTTCTAGCGGACATTCGGTGGTTTTCACTTCTCATACAGGCTGAGTGGACTCAGGAATGTGGAGTGGTACACTAACTTGAAATTTGGTAGTGGTACTGAAAATTGTTTCTGCCAAAATACTTTAAACGCATCTATCTTTCTCCTGCGTTTGTGAAATTTTTGTGTATGCAGTAAACTTCACAGTACGTAATCACATGTTTTATTGTTGTGCCCAAACACTTGGCGCCCCTGTCATAGTACAGATTTTAATGTGATTGTCGTATTTTCAGCCAACTTCCTCTCGTTGCTTGTTGGCTGTTGTGTACAGGGACGAACATAGATATAAACAGTTGTACTTTTCTCACTCGTACATTGTATGGTTCAAATGGCTCTGAGCACTATGGGACTCAACTTCTCAGGTCATTAGTCCCCTAGAACTTAGAACTAGTTAAACCTAACTAACCTAAGGACATCACACACATCCATGCCCGAGGCAGGATTCGAACCTGCGACATATATTGTATGTTTTTAATCTGTATCCATATCTTAATTCGTAACTTACAATATGAAGTATGGTGGAGAGTATTTAATGTACTTATATCAGCCTCAACTTTAGGCTTTTCAAGGGTTCTTCTCCCTACGAAGGTAAAATTTTTTCAACCAAGTTTCTACGAATGTTTATGTATTTTCATACCGGTTTCGGAAAATTATAAATTCATGTTCAATGCACTTCATTACAACTCTAACTTATTGAAGAGAATTGCTGTAGTGAAACGGGAATTGTAACCTGCTGAAACTGTTATATAAATAGATAAGTTAAGATGGCTGTTTAGTAGGGGAATTTTTTTCTCTTTATACGAAGTATCAGCTTCATTTTACATTCCTCTCTAATTCATTCGAGTATTGCAGAAGCGATGAAAACTTGTCGGCATCTACTTATAAAAGCCTCAGTTTCTCTAATTTTAGAGCTGCCATCAGTGTATGAGACGTATATTGGAGGCAACATGCTTCTTGAATCGATTTGGGACGTAGTTTCCTGGAATTTTTCAACCAAATACCTCCACTATTGAAAATGTCTCTCTTATAACATCTCTCACCGCAGTTGATTGATCATATACCTGATACTCTCTCATTGTTTAAACAGATCCATGATGAAGTGTCCAACTGTTCCTTGAACCTTACGTATCAGCCTCTCAAACCTGTTGAGTGTCTTAGACTTACGACAATACT
Organism: Schistocerca nitens; assembly: GCF_023898315.1. Lineage (NCBI taxonomy): Eukaryota > Metazoa > Arthropoda > Insecta > Orthoptera > Acrididae > Schistocerca > Schistocerca nitens. Next base: position 533,683,151 of record NC_064618.1, on the reverse strand, counting down.
CAAGAATTAGTCAACAGGAGTTTCGTAAGCGACCTTCTTCATTGGCGAATTAACACTTTTTGAGGATTCTCCCTATGAATTTGAGTCTAGCGTCTGCTGTCGTTGCGACCTTATTTCTTTGGTTATTACACCTTAAATCACTCCGGACAGGAATTCACAGAGACTTGTTGTTGTGACTAATTTCTGTGAGTGATCGCCTATCGCGTAATCAAAGGATATGGTATTTTTTCGTTTATGTACGTGTGTTACGTTACATTTATCTATGCTGACATTCTGATCTGTCAGACTTATGCTGTCAGCAAACTTTTCTGCATTATTAACTGATACTTTTCCTTGCGAAGAAAGAAGAAACTCACAAATTAATTTATACAGGCGAATATTCTGCTTCTCTATACAAAGCTTTGATGCTTGAAGTAAGGACCACTTATGAATAAAGCATTGTACACAGCATTTGGGAAGAATGAGGCTACAGATTACAAAACGCCAATTTTTTTAATCCATGATTCATCTATAAATTCATTTTAAGACTCGGAGATAAGAGAAAATATTGTTACGTGGAACAAGTAAAGAATTCTAACTGGGCTGTGATAGCATTGTAATGTTTATTTATTTATTTATCGGTGTCCTGAACATAATAAATAATACATATATTGTTTATGAAATGCCGTATCATTGGCAACAACAGGATCGTCCATCTAGACAAGTTCTGTGCCATTTCACTGCATTGGAGTAGGTGCTGGTGATAGCCATACTCACATAACTCGTCCTCTGATGTATCCCCATTTCTTCATGTTTACCTTACATGGGGATACTTCAGTCCTCAGTCTATTGAGGACCTTCCATATCTCGTATGGGAGGTGGTGGCCTGCAGCAAGTTCTTCTTTCGGTTCATAACAGTATTCCTCTGAGGATGAACTATGCCTCAGTTGTATTCTATGCATTCTGGCGTAGTTCATCTACTGAGGAATATTAGGATGAGCACCAGAACACCACCAGAACACCACCATAACATTGAAATGTTACCTATCTGCTACATGTTTCTGGCATGAGACCCATTTTAAAGCACATTTTCGAAAGAGGTTGCAGAATTCTTTGCGGACGTCACAACCGAATGTCATGTGTAGGCTCACTGGCCAAGCAGCAATCCTTTTTAAAAGTATTATAACTTCAAAAGTGTAAGATTTCCTGTGTCACTGACCGGATACTTCATTCTGCGATAATCTTCTCTCGTTCTCTATATAAAAAAGTTACTTGTTCAGTGTAATATTGTAAATTCTTGAATAGACGTGATGCTGAAATTTAAAGATATAAAATAAAAGAAAAGCCAAACCAAAACCAGCTGCTCTGCGATAACGGCAAGCAAAATGGATGCGCCCAGTATCAGAATATGTCTACGTAATGACATGTGCTTGACATACGACTATGGTGTGCCTCAAGAATACGAGAGCCTCAACTAGCCACTGTGTTGTACACGGTCTCCTGTCTCAAGAGTTGCACGTCATTTCCGAAATATGTTGCACATAATGGAGCTACAGAGGAAAATAACACAGATGAGATTGTTTGTTGTTTGATTTACTTGCTTTGCATATCAGTAATACGGCTGTGGCACCGCACAGTGGATTCTAAGCAGTGCTGTTTCTCCGGTGATTGTGGGTTCGTTTTCAAAATTGTCTAAGCAAATAATTAGACCACTGTCCGCCCAGGGTAGCTGAGTGGTCAGCGCTACATAATGTTAATCTCAAGGGCCCGAGTTCGATTCCCGGATGGATCGGAGATTTTCTCCGCTCAGGGACTGGGTGTTGTGTTGTCCTGATCATCATCATTTCATCTCCATCGACGCGCAAGTCGCCCAAGTGGCGTCAAATCGAAAGACCTGCAACCGGCGAACGGTCTATCCGACGAAAAATTCAAATGATCCTGTAGATTTGTACATAATTCTTGAGAAATCGCTTTCTGGGCCTGTACTTTAATGCTAAAAGAGAAGGAAGATAAGAATTTAGCGTCCTCTCGGTGATAAGATTGTTACTAGCAGACTAAAAACTCGGACTGCATGGGGATATGGATTTGCTGAGGAATGGGCAGATAGTGATTTGAAACGCACTCTTTGCGTATCTTAGTCCCTAGTCTTAACTAGTAAGCATCCGTAATCGGCTTATTCAAAGGAAAAAATTTAAAACAGAAATGATCATTAGTTTTACTCTCGATAAATACACCTACAGTGTGGTCAGCTCACTTCCTCACCACTGCACTCTTCTTGGGATACAGAGTCTCGTGGCTTTAGGCGGCAGCGCAGGGCACGAAAGTCTGCTGCAGAGCAACGGGAGGCGCGCCGGGCTGCAGGCAGCATCCGGAGCCTTTTGAAGCTGTCGGCGTGTGTCTTGAGAGCTTCCTGCCTCTCAGGCGCGCGCTGACGCAGGGATGAGGAGGTCTTTTCTGGAGCGACCGACGAGTGGGACTTTTCAGCGCCCCGGCGCGCCTGGAGCTCGCCGCGACTGGATGTAGTCTTGCATCCTTGTCATCAGAGTTACACACTAACAGAAGAAGCACTAAGTTATATCACCCATGAGAATTCAGCGACAACGTTATGTACTTGTTGTCCCATTAGAATAACGTAGCCGCGGTGAAATCATGGAGAATGGTGCGTACGGAACAACAGGTGTACTCTTTGTTCACAACAGGTCGCCCCGGTTGACGCTTGGATTATGTCAGAAGTTGCTACAGAAGAAGCTTGCAAAAAGCGAGAGGCTGCCTTTGTGTGGAGGACAAAAGGTCAACTCGACTCACTAGCGTAACGGTTAGTGTAAGGGTTTCTAGTCATCATAATTCTTTTGACATGTCAGGTATCGGCTCCCAGCCATGCCAATCACATGATCCTCTTTTCATTTCTGTATACCTAATACACCTAAAATTCTCGATAATTCGTGTTATATTTTCCTGTGTTTGTCTGCCCCAACAATTTTCTCACTTATTAGTCCTTCGAATCCTGCCTCGGGCATGGGTGTGTGTGACGTCCTTAGGTTAGTTAGGTTTAAGTAGTTCTAAGTTCTAGGGGACTGATGACCCCAGACGTTAAGTCTCATAGTGCTCAGAGCCATTTAGTCCTTCAACTCTCATGTTAAGTGTTCCTGACCAACGTAGTACCCTTCTTTTTAATTTGCCACGTTATTGACGGAGGGCACTCGTATGCTCATTACTTTCGACCGTAAAGTTTGTATCACTCAATGTTCAGACAATCTTTATTCATCGGTTATACTTTTTGATCGTGTCAGCAGCTCGTGGTCTTGTGTTACGTCGACAAACTAAATAAGGTCCTAACAGCCTTACCTAAATATGAACGTGATATCGTTATGTTCTGGCTGCCTGCCGGTGTGGCCGAGCGGTTCTAGGCGCTTCAGTCTGGAACCGTGCAACCGCTACGGTCGCAGGTTCGAATCCTGCCTCGGCCATGGATGTGTGTGATGTCCTTAGGTTAGTTAGGTTTAAGTAGTTCTGAGTTCTAGGTGAATGATGACCGCAGATGTTAAGTCCCATAGTGCTCAGAGCCATTTGAACCATTTTGTTCTGGCTGCATCAGAGTATGGTCACAGTGAACAAAGACTGTAGGCTCAGACTAGAACCCTTTAGTAGGAGGTGTTTATTCAGTTTGTTAATCTTTACGTCTGTGTTTTAGGACACTGTTTTTTTATTTTATAGGGCTACTGCTTATGACTCTCGATCATGTAGACCTGGGTTCGATTCCGGGCCGATCAGAGATTTTCTCCGCTCGGAATTGGGTGTGTTTGCTGGCTTCATCATCATCGACGCAAAAGACGCCGAAGTGGCGTCAAATAAAGAGACTTGCACCAAGCAGCCGAATACATCCAAATGGGTCTCCTGGCCACGAAGGCCATACACACATTTCATTTCATTAATTTACAATAGCCCTGTAAAAAAATACAGTGTACGAAAACACAGAGATACAAAGATTAACAAACCGAGTAAAGACATCCTGCTAAAGCCCTCTAGTATGAGACTACGGGCTTTGCTCACTGCGGCCGTACACTGATGCAGCCAGAACATAACTATACCACGTTTAAATTAAGGTACGGTAATTACGTCCTTATTTAGTTATTTTACGTAATTTCGACATTTGTATTTTGTACATTGTTCCTTATTTTGTAGATCTATTGAAAATGACTGACAAGTCGAAATCATTATAACGAATAAATAAAAATTGTTTGAGCAGTGAGTGATATAAACAGCAGCACAACTCCTACTAACTTCTCTCTTCCTCTGGAACTGGCTACCAATATTCACTTCTGATCTCTTCTTAATAGTACCTGTACAGTTCGTACCTAATTGGCTTACAAAATTTATTTCTTCTGCACCACCTCATTTCAAATGCACCTAATTTTATGTACATGTTGAAGTTTCTCATGCAGAGAATGCTGTCCTTAGAAACAAAATTTTTGAACCGTATTTCTCGAAGCTATCAGCATTGCAGTGATCCTTTTGTTTGCTACACACTGCGCTCCATTTACGTAGTGTGAAAAATTTTTCTGTTACATTACTGTCACGCAACGGACAACTAAAGGCCCAGATCGGAATGCTCACTTATGTGACGATAGATTTTATTCGTACTTCCTAGCTTGAGGCCCTAATTTACATTATTTCTAACTGTGAACAATAAACTTAGGTGAAACATTTTAAGCAATAACAAGAATATGGATTAGATGAAATTTGCTTTCGTTTCATCAAACTTTATGTACTAGGACCCAAGCTAAACTGATTGAAGTTGCCTTTTACAGAGTTATTTAATAAATTATTCTTTACATCTTTCAGTCACACACTACAGTTAAAAGTATAAAAATAGTATGTACATGGTATTAATAAGTATCTGGAGGTCACGTCTTCAGTGTTAGTTACTATTTTAAGACATTGGCAGATGGATTTCTAGGAGAGTGCTTTAGTGGCTACTACTACCACAAGGAATAGGACTGTTATCACCATAAGGCATAGGTCATTATGTGTAATGTCCTCACTGAGCTCTGGGTAAAAGCAACATATACGAATGGCGACTACTGTATGTGGCAGCTGCCAAGTCAAACCACACCAGGCTTCTGCTGTCAGTCACTCTGTCGTAATTATTGGTTAAATTCAGAATCCGACTTCTAGCAGAAATCAGAATGACTCCCATCAGTCCCTACAACTAAGTGGTCCACAACAGATAGACAAAAATCTCATCACCCCGTGATACAGGGAGTGGACAAAAATATGGAAACACCAAAAGCACCAGTCGAAACAGCTGAATAAGAAAACACAGGTCCTGTACGGATTTCAAGTGAATCTCATGCCCTTCTTCATGCAAAATAGTGGCACGTTCAGGTAACGATCGTGGAGGTGGATAGCGTCCATGCACCCTTCTCTCCAAAGTAGACCACAAAGACTCAGTAACAATGAGATCCGGTGACTGGCCAGGGGAGATGCGAATATTCATCCTCGTACCCCCAAAACCAGTCTTGGACGATGCAAGATGTCTGAAGAGGGACCTGTCGTCTTGAAACAAAGTAACACCATTGGGGAACAAGCATGGTGCCATGAGATGGACCTCATCAGCCAAAATGGTCACATCATCCTTGGCAGTAATGTGACATACCAGAGTAAGCAATAGGCCCATGGAATTGCAGGGTACAACTTCCCAAATACTCGCCGAACCCTGCCGTGTCTCACTCTTGGGACGTAAACTCGGCCATAAATTGCAACCTTGGGAGCCTTGGGAGAGCCAGTCTTGACAAAACTCTACCATCTGGTGAGCAAGATGTATGAAACAGGCGAACTTCCCTCAGACTTCAAGAAAAATATAATAATTCCAATCCCAGAGAAAGCAGGTGTTGACAGATGTGAAAATTACCGAACTATCAGTTGAGTAAGCCACTGCTGCAAAATACTAAGACGAATTCCTTACAGACGGATGAAAAACTGGTAGAAGCAGACCTCGGGGAAGATCAGTTTGGATTCCATAGAAATGTTGGACCACGTGAGGCAATACTGACCGTACGACTTATCTTAGAAGAAAGATTAAGGAAACCTACGTTTCTAGCATTCGTAGACTTAGAGAAAGCTTTTGGCAATGTTGACCGGAATTATCTCTTTCAAATTCTAAAGGTGGCAGGGAAAAATACACGGAGCGAAAGGATATTTACAATTTGTACAGAAACCAGATGGCAGTTATAAGAGTTGAGGCACATGAAAGGGAAGCAGTGGTTGGGAAGGGAGTGAGTCAGGGTTGAGCCTCTCCCCGATGTTATTGAATCTGTATATTGCCCAAGCAGTAAAGGAAACAAAAGAAAAATTTGGAGTAGGAATTAAAATCCACGGAGAAGAAATAAAAACTTTGAGGTTCGTCGATGACACTGTAATTCTGTCAGAGACAGCAAAGGACCTGGAAGAGTAGCTGAACGGAATGGACATGGCCTTGAAAGGAGAATATAAGGTGAACATCAACAAAAGCAAAACGAGGATAATGAAATGTAGTCGAATTAAATTGGGGGATGCTGAGGGAATTAGATTAGGAAATGAGAGACTTAAAGTAGTAAATGAGTATTGCTATTTGGGGAGCAAAATAACTGATGATGATCGAAGTAGAGAGGATATAAAATGTAGACTGGCAACGGCAAGGAGAGCGTTTCTGAAGAAGAGAAATTTGTTAAAATCGATTATAGATTTAAGTGTCAGGAAGTCGTTTCTGAAAGTATTTGTATGGAGTGTAGCCATGTATGGAAGTGAAACATGGACGATAAATAGTTTAGACAAAAAGAGAATAGAGGCTTTCGAAATGTGGTGCTACAGAAGAAGGCTGAAGATTAGATGGGTAGACCACATAACTAATGAGGAGGTATTAAATAGACTTGGAGGGAAGAGAAATTTGTGGCACAACTTGACTAGATGAAGGGATCGGTTGGTAGGGCATATTCTGAGGCATCAAGGGATCATCAATTTAGTATTGGGGAGCAGCGTGGCGGGTGAAAATCGTAGAGGGAGACCAAAAGATGAATACACTAAACAGATTCAGAAGGATGTAGGTTGCAGTAGGTACTGGGAGATGAAGAACCTTGCACAGGTTAGAGTAGTATGGAGAGCTGCATCAAACCAGTCTCTGGACTGAAGACCACAACAACAACAACAAATTGCAAACAATGTGAAACAAGACTCATCTGGCCAAATGATATATTCCATTGTTCCATAATCCAGATTTTATGATTTCGGCACCACGGTTTCCTATACCGGGCATTTACGTCACTGATGAGTAGTTTTGGAATTCCAGCTCGCGCTGCAATTTATTCTCAGCTTATGGAGCTCCGTTCGTCTCGTTTTGGCACTGAAAGGGCTCGCGAGTGCAAGAATCAGTTCTACAGCGACTTTTGCATACGTTGTCCTCTTATTTTTCGTCACAATTCTCTTAAACGACCGTCCATCGCGATCACTCCATATACACTTTCGTCAGCGTTGTTACTTAGCGGATGACGTTTCACTGCTTTTCCTGCATACTGTGCCTCTTGAAACATCAGACTCTTCGGCGGAAGCGTGCACCAGCCGAGAACAATCAATCTTCTCACGTTCGAATTGACTTAGCTCCAACATAATGTAGTCACAAATTCACAGAACACGACCGACACTTGCAACGTAATGACGACGTTGTAAATCTGCCGTTCGCGACCAAACCCAACATCACAACCTGGAGTCGGGGCTAGCATGTGCATTTCTGTTCGAGCACGCATTTCTCGCAGTGTTTCCACATTTTTGTCCAACCCTTGCATCATATTCTAATGCTTTAGGATCGTGGTCGCGGTACTGCAATCTCCTAAAATGGTGAGCAGGTACTCGTGTACGCTTTCTTCGTCGTTTCTACGAACTCAGGACGTAATTAGATTCAGAAACATCTGCTGAAATATGTGCAGAAAGTGACAAGCTCAAGGAACTCATTTCATAGGACGACACGAGAGCTTCTAAATCGATAAAGATTTTATTACGATCAAGACACCCAAGCTTCTGATAAACTTACTGAGAGTAGGTAAAATGTCAGTGTCTTCTCCACATGTCACTCACGCTCAAGCGGTCTTCATACAACATATTCATTAAACCTCAAGGACAAGTTTTCTTTATCTGCTGCATTTCGCTTTACAGCACAAGCGCATCTATGAAGGTATCAGGGAAGTTGCAGTTACGACAGAATTTTTCTGATTAATGACTTTCTGGCTCTGGGAAGTCCAACACTTCCAAAGATTGGGGTGGCATGTTGAACTGCAGATGAATCTATGAAGAATACACAACAGAGTTTTCATAACCATAAATATATAGGCTGTCGAGTCTTGTTCTGATAGGTTAGAAAATCCTTTTCTGTGAAGAGACAGTGTAATATTGCTACATGAATTTGGTATGCTGGCTAACGGTACTGATGGACAATGAAACCGGGTTGAAAGAAAGCTGTGAGCTGTCTGGGGAGGTTAATCGTGCGTTTACTGGGCAACTGTTTCAGCAGGTAACTAGTCTAGGTTTACCACATTACCAATCAGACTAACATTGATTATAAAATTTTACAGTCATACAACAACCGGTAATATATCTATATATAAAAAGGAGAATTTAAATAAAAAGAAAGAAATCAGTTTATATTTGCAAATTTATTTTAAGATTGTTCATTGAAATTTCAGCATATTATACGTGAGTTATAACTGAGCTGGTGCCTTATTTACGATTGTGAAAATGTGAGATTGGAATCTTACGGAACACATAAAATATGGAGCCAAGATTGGGAGACTGGATACAACACTGGATTCATAAAACAACACACAAAGAACATTGAAACACATGCAAGAGAAAGTTAACCACAACCAACAGATTCAAATTTTCAGTCAAAGAAATTACATTCGAAGCACAATCCTGTCCGTCATGTAATTACCACACACTGGTATACTAAATTCATATTAACTCTTTGTGAAATCTTCCCAAGAAGAATAGCTGAGGGCTACTTTGATGATTACACCACATGCTTCACGTGGTCAACTTGGTTTACAGAAAGCGTATAACTCCACAATAATTCTGATAATTAAAATAAATTAGATCGAAAAGCAAATTACAAAAGAAAAACCTCGAACTGGTTATTAACGTCTTACTGTTAACCTGACGGGTCAAACAGTTATATAAGCACGTGGTACTGGTCTCACAAAGTACACCCCACGTGGGTTGAACATAAAGAAAAGTTGCTATATTGAAAATATTATCAAGACGAGACGTTATAATCACACAAGCATTCGCATTTGAGATTGATCTTAGTTAGAGTTACTGACCAACACGTGGTTCCACTTTACTCATAAAGTAGTGACAAAGCAACTACCGCAAAATAATCTGAACTTGACACGAGAATTACACTCCGCTGCAATTTAAGATAGCATTAGATATTTTAGAGCTAAACCTGAAATCACGGTGATTAAATTCTCAGTTAGGCTGAACTTAACAAATCCATTGTCCTACGGACTTAGCAGACACGCGCTTAGCCGGAGATCTTACCATTTCAGACGCTCGCCACGGTCCCGCTGCAACTGCCTACTGCCAGACTGCAACTGCCTACTACTGGACTGCAACTCTGCTACCACCAGACTGCCACTGCCTACTACCCAGCGTGCTTCCTGAGAGTGGCTCACAAAGACAAACGGAAGGGGGCAGAGGGGCAGCTTCCTATACCAACATGACAAGGGACGGACCGGACCATACTAAGAATAGAAACCTCTCTGCTTTTAGGAACCGTAGCTACCTGTTCCGACGTTGGTCCTACTGTTCTCTAGCAGACAGCCTTGTCTGCTACCCTCAAGCATGCAACTACAAACACATTTGATCATTCATCCTCTCACACAGAAGGGAAGGGGGATGACAGTATCTTATCATATACAGTATATAACAGAAAGCGGATGTAGGTTCCGTATGAGACTGTGTGACATGAATTACATATAAGAATTACATATAAACTGTGTTTTAAAGTGTAGTAGTGTGACAGATCGTTCTTGTTTACGTGTAAAAGTAACACGTTCCACTACTCAGTCTCCTCCCAGATAGTCAGAAACGCCACAGTAAATTTAGGAGAGGAATTTACTCCATAAATGACATCAGATTTAAGAAATTAAACATGAAAGGAATCCAACAGAGACCTTTCAACAGGAACATGATTTCATTGATGTCTTGTTTTCACTAATTTTTTCTCTTTTCGACACGGAGGTATGGAACGTAAACCTCCATTTTCTTTGATGATGATGATCATGATGTTGATGATAATGATGTCGAATGGGTTGTGTGGACCCTTGACGCCAAGGTCTTTCGCGCCCGAAATATGACGAGACACGCGTGATTAAACTGGCTGAAAATTAAAAAAAAATGTTTCTGAAAACTCCTTTTGTGCAGATTTACACACGCACACACACATAGAAAAACACACACACAATAAAACTTCTTCCAATGGCAGTTCTTAAAAGATTAACTGAAAATGTAGAATTTCAAGGGTATAAGTTCAAATATAGTAAACATGTGTACTCTCTTCAGTGTGTTAGTTATTTCTTCTCTTTGTCTAGCAGTATTCCCACAAACATGTCACGTAATTTACTACCTATTGTTTCCAGCATAGTCATAACTGTACCACTAAGTGGATTACACCTGTCAGTATATACTAACCGTTTTGCGTCCTCATATCCACACTTCAACACCTGACGTGCTGCACAGGGGAAAATCATTCTCATCGTCACCGAGGCTTAAGTCGCCGTAGTGGCGTTAAGTACAAAGTCTTGCACAAGGAGGCCAAACAACCTCAGTCGACTCCCCTGACCTATAATCTCATTTCATAACCTCATTTCTTTTCTCAAGTTTGACGGAACTCGCTTGAAAAATAGATATGTCCACTCAACACGCCACCTCGTCTTTCACGTGTCAATTGCAGTCTGAAAGTTTCACAGTCTATGGCTAATGGAAATAGACGCGACAGATGGCGTATACCCGCTGCCTCTTTATAAGTTCACATATGTTGAGTTGACAATTCATTACAATCGTGCCGTCGAGATGACTGTTTCCTGGGAGTGAGGCAAACACAGAAAATTTGCTATAGGAAAAAATAGATTCTTTGGAAGACTCTTTGACAAGAAAGACGTAGGTCACTCGATCTTTCATTGCGTATTGCTACTTATTCTGGGGCCCTTACCAGATGAAATTAGTAGAGGAGCTAGAGAAGATTTGAAGAAGCGCAGCACGTTGAGTCATGACTTGGTCTGGTAGGCGAATGGCAGTGTCATAGTGATGCCTATCAGATTCCAGCAGCGGGCGCTACAACAGAGATAAAGTGCGTCAGAGAGAGGTTTGCGAAAACTGGCGTCCCAAGAGCAGTCGTGTAAAATAGCAACACACTACTTTCTGAAGTAAATAAAATTCTATCTCTCTCTCAGTGCAATTTACTAACAATGCTTTCTTCTTCGTAGGATTAATCCTCCGTCGTCAGGCATTTAAAAGTGGACAATTGCAGCCTCGTGTCCACGTTAAAGAGCCGGAAACTGAAGATATAATCCTCTAGTACCAGTAAAATTTATGATAAATTACGTTGTAGCACACGTAGAATTTTGTTTACCGTTTTTAGTGATTGCTGTGGAGGCGTCACAACATGGATAATATTACTTCCTTCCCCATGTATTAAGCTGAAATTTCCGCAACGGCAAGATCAAAGAAATTGGAGCTCATATTGAGGCTTTCCAATAGTCGTTTCTCTATCATTTAGTCCCACATTAATATCATTGTCTTAGTGACACGTCCCGTACTACCCAAAATGACACTGTATCATACCTACATCCCGGAGGCTGCACATTGTGCCCTCATGAGGTTACCCACACGCTGAGTTTCATCCTTCCTCGTCGACAGGTCATGTTTCCACGCTTCCACATTTCCACTCCCTCTGAGGAATCTGCACGTGCTGTGCTTGTAAGAGGACCATACGAACTTCCCCTCACCGATGATTCAAATTGACAGGGTGTGTAGGGCACAACTTGGACTTTAACATGGGCAAACAGGGAGACCCAATTCTCAATGATTTCGAGAAAATCGAGTTTGAAAAATTTAAGCGTAATTGTACACAAGGAGTCCGTAGACGAGCTAGTAATATCCTGTGTCCACAAGTGGGAGATTTCAGGATCGAACGTCACTGTCGGCACATCTTTTTTTTTTCATTCCCACGTAATTCTAACAATAGATTTACTATCAATATTCAATAATCAGTATTTAACGATTCATTTATTGCTCTCGTAATCTTTACCGTAGAAAGAGGAGTTATTTTCGTAAAGAGGTTGGATATAGTAGTCGGATACAAAAGTCAAATCAGTATTGCAATTTTATTTATATTATTGTATCTGTATTCGTGGAATATATTATGTGTGACCTATCGAGCAATGCACGAATCAGGATGATACTGAACATAGAAACATGAGAGACAATAATTATTGTGACATTATTTTTGTATGTACATGTTTTTTCAACACGTTTATTGCAAAACAAGCTTGGTTTACACTTATAAATGGTTCTATGTCTTCACACAGTTTCGTCGCGTACCACGCGTATCTGTTGTTAGAATTACGAGGAATGAAAAGGTAGTATTCCGGATGTGACCTTAGTTTCATAAGGGCTTATATTTTTTTTTTTATTTTGTTCGTTATTGTCCTTTTCATGTGGCGTGGGCAGACGTCACGTTACACCGTTTCAAGCCCATCGCTGAATACTATACCCAATGTTTATATTGCAGAGGGCAGCCAGCCCTCTGACACAGCACTCTTTCGATACTAGTGATGTCATACTAAGTACGTAAGCACGCCCAAAATATTTAAACGCGATTTTCTCGGAAACGGTTGAGAGCTGCGGCTCCCTGTTTATATATGATGCCCTACACAACCAATCAATACGAATCAAATCAGTCAGGGGAAGTTTTTACGGACACCATGCTAGGGTATCAGTGATCTTTTCTGCAGTCTGGGGCGCAACTGTGCCTTTGTTTACAGCTACACATTCAGTCTTAATTACTTGGTTGTGGACTCGGCGCGACCACTTTGGTGGGTATCTCGCTGCCGCCGAAAAAGGCTAATACAGGAGTCCCGGCAGGACGGATGAGTGGGTTCTAGGGCAGCACACACACACACACACACACACACACACACACACACACACACACACACATACATAGTGAAAGTAACACGGAATAGCGAAAAGTAAAAAATGACTCAATTTAGGTAATACTGGTTACAGCACTTGTACAATGTAGTTTTAGCCTATCTGTCCTGCGTTGGATACAGTTCCATGAACACAAACTAAAGAATGTTCTCTGAACTAAAGAAGGAAGAAAACTAATCGTCTGTCTTGATTTACTATTCGAAGAACCGTTCCAAACTAGCAGCATTGAGATAAATCTCTAGGCAGACGGTCTCTGTCCATACACGATAATTCTATTCATTGTTCTGTTTCTTCTGAAGACTAACCACCGTCTATCTGTCTGCCACTGTTTCTGTCTCGACGACTTGTAGACTTGAAGACGCGGCGAATGTTCTGCAGGAACTCCCTAGCAAGACTCGGACTGACTTAACAGCTTGCCACTCACAGCTTCTGCTCGTGCACGCTTACTTAGCGCACGTCTGCCATTCAAGGGGCAGTGATTCTCGCGGGCAGCGTGATTGGTTTGCGCGCAGCGATCTCCTAACTGCGGACGTACGTCCACGGTTGCCGCACACTCTTCCTGTGTGGTATCTCAGTACGCCACACTTTTATTGTGGGTAGAATGCTCCACTCATTCTTTGAGTTCGGATTTGTTTCCTTACGCACCACTCCTGTTGGCTTGTTAGGAACATTAGTGTTCTTTTGTAACGCGGTCTTGTCTTCCTTGCTTACGCAGCTCTATTGTTCCCACAGAACATACTCGTAAACGCCCACAAATGTTGTGGGACACCAGACCGTACTCATTCGGGCGAACGTGTACGTAATTTGTGTTCGTCATACATGGCTAATTCATTATCGGAAATCGAGTTATCGATATTCCACACGGAATGAAGTCATCAAAAACAAAGCGAGAGAGTGAGAGGGCGAAGTGTGTGTGTGTGTGTTTGCGTGTATGTGTACGAGCTACACGCAGCTGCAGCTGGTGGCCCCGCCGTTTGTCGTGGCAGCGGTGACAGTCGGCGTCGGTTGTTGTCGCAAATGAAGCGGCGAGCACCGCGCAACGCACCGCGCCCATATATAGCGGTTGACACTTTTGTTAATCGGTACAGATGAGTGCAGATTTAATTGATGACGGCGCGCTAACCGACCGGCCATTAATCACGGTGATGGACGGCTGCGCTCCCCGCCCTCCGCCCCCCGCCCCCACCGCGCCAGTGCATTACCTTGCCCGCGCGGCCCCCAGCCCCTGATTGCAATTGGCCGAATTAGGGTGGTCCGTCCCCGCGATTATGCCGTCACTCCCGACGGCCGAATAGTAAATACGGTCTCGCAGAGTAGTTGCGCGGGGCGCCCTCCCGCGCGTGTTAATGGATAAAAATAGACCGCAGCCAAGCGGCAGCGCGATTTTAGTGAACGGGAGGGGGAGGGGGGTGGGGGAATTGGGACCATCCGTGATTATCTGCTCCGTTAAACTGGTTCAGTGCGATTGGTGATCCGCTGCCACTAGGGGAGACGTTAACCTTACCATATTTATGCAGCCGTTTTACACGGAATTGAACTGCTCTTAACAATTACGTGATCAGACGTGAATTCATACACTGTGTAACAGGAAGACTTTCATTCACCCCGGTAGCGTAGAAAGGAAAATATTCTTCAAGATGCATCGCCTAAATAGAAGAGCGGAAGTGTGGGTTTAGGCGGCGAGGTAATTAGCAATGACTAAATGGCATGTGCGTACTAGACTATATTAGTCATACTCCTGGGGGTAATTACGCTAATACTGGCTATCATCTTCTCTGGCCTCGATAAAGCTATCAGTTCGGCGAGAAAGAAAGTCCACAAGTTTTTCCAGGTATGGCATACCCAGCTCAAGTTACTCATTACTAATTATCTCTAGTACAGCTGCGGTGTTCATTAGTACGTTTCTCTCGCTGTTCCACGTAGTCCCAGCCGCTTTTTGTGTCACTGCGAGCGGATGACAGACGACCAGTCGAAGCATGATAAGAGTGCGATACGAGTGTTAGTTGAACCTGGACCGTATGTATGCAGCTCTCTTTTGAAAGACGGGAGTGTGCACAGAATTGAAGACGAAAGGTTAAGAAGCAACACTAGGTCACAGAGGTTCAAGTAAAAATCCTGCTTCATAGTCTGGCAATCTGCATGAATGGGCATAACGATTTATGTGCGAATAGAACTCGCGCGCATAGAGGTTCGTACAAAATTATGTTTAGAGTTAGTTCATCCAGCCAGGAATCGAGAATATCGATGATTTTTGGTGTTATCGGTACCGATACTGGCCAGATCTCGGTCCCATGAATTCGAAGACATCGAAGCAATTCAGAATGGTGCTGCCAGAATTTGTTGCCGGTAGACTCGATCATAACGTGAGTATTGCGGAGATACTGCGTGAATCCAGATGGTAATTCCTACATGGAAAACAATGTTCTTTTCGCGGAATATTACTGAGAAAGTACCGACA
This sequence comes from Schistocerca nitens, assembly GCF_023898315.1. NCBI lineage: Eukaryota > Metazoa > Arthropoda > Insecta > Orthoptera > Acrididae > Schistocerca > Schistocerca nitens. The sequence goes on along the minus strand of NC_064618.1, from coordinate 533,667,472 downwards.
TTTGGAGCTGGATACACAACGATTTTACTGTCACCAATCTACATTCCTCGTACGGACCACGCAGGTAAGGCAAGGAAAATTAGGGCTTGTAAGTAGACATACACAAAGTCGTTTTTCCGTCTCTCCGTTTGCGAATATAACAGGAATGGGCTACTCGTGGTACAAAGTGCCCTCCGCCATGCAGCATACGGTGGCCTGCGAAGTATGTTCGTAGATGTAGGTCGTTATTGGAATTCTCTTACCTCTCCTCGAAGATTCACCACACTGTGTTGATTCCATACAATCGAATAGCTTATACACACTATTTCCCAGCCCTCCAAAGGGATCAGTGTGCTCTTTTAAGTCGGTGACTGACGTTTTACCTTGCCGTCTATTAAGGATAGACACGGGGTATATTCAATAAAGGAATTTCTGAGCCCACTTAAAAGGAGTCTGGTCCATTTTTCACTCCATTAGCCTTCTAGCCCATTTTTACAGTAAACAATTATTGACGCTCGATAGGTTTACTCCTCTATAAGCTTTGTAACAAATGTATGATTGGTCGTTGGAAGTCACTAACTTCTTTGAGGTGAAAGTCACACTGTTGTTGAATAACCTTTGTCGTCGGGTTTCCAGCAGTGAATGAACTGGAAAACGTTCACTTCTGCTGCTGGATTAATCGCATCTTCTTAGAGGGCTTTGTACACAGCGAGGAGCTGCAGAGCGCAAAGGAACGACAACCACTGCACTTGAAGTCTCTTTACTTTGTTCAGTTTGCTGCTTCGCTGCAGTAATGTCGCATTATAATTCTTATGCAGTCACAAGTTTGGAAAAACACTCATGCATAATTTATATGTCTAACCAGAGAAAGATCAGGGCCACTTACTGCGAAAGAGAAATCCCTCCTGGACTTACGGCATTTGCTGCTAGGGCCTGACGAGCTTGTATAAACAATAAGGGCATCTCGCGATGTTCAGGTACACAGCGTGATATCTTTTCCTTTTTGTGTCGCCATTCATTTCTTCATCCTGATGAAGCATATAGCCTGAACTGAGATTTGGTTACACAAGTAGCTCCATATTTAGACTTGTGATTTGAACTGGTGCATTTCTGACGCATATGAAGTGTACCTCCAATTAATATGCATCTAGAGTAATGATTGGTCTGATTTGTATCATAATCACTTAAGATGATTCCCGTAGTTTCCACCTATCGACTGTTTACTTATTTAAGCCCTAGTTCAACCTTCAATCTCGCCCACAACGCTTAAGAATAGAACAAGACCGATAAGTATTTAGTGTAGAGCTCTGAACCCCACGACTCCATGATAGTTATACATGCAGTGTCTGAAACAGTTGCTGGAATAAGCGGTGGCCTACTTTCACTGTATACATCACTAAATAGATGTGACAAACAAGTTTATTTTTCTTACCCAAGAACGGTTTTGTAGCTACAGACACACCAAATGACGAGGTTTTATTTATATAATAACATGTAGGTTACCTGCAACACCTATTTCAGTTGAAGCATGTGCTGCAAGAGCACTGAGAAAGAAACTGTCATCGACATTGCGAGTAACATTGTTGTGTCTTAGATAGTTTTGAAGAAAAACCGAGATGATGTCAGTGCCAGTAAATTAGGTACATATTTCCTCTATACATTATCCTTGAGAATGACATTAAGCTTCATTTTTACTTCCGCTTTACACTATCAGACATTTAAGTTCATACAAAACATTAGCTCCAGTGTACTAATATCTCAAGAAAACAGTCTACAACGTCATCTTAAATTTCCGTATGTGCATCCGATAAAGTTCGGAATTGGCGCACAAGTTGAGCCACCAAATCTGTTAGCCAGCGACACTTCCGGGATAGTTCTAGGTATTTTACTCTATCAGCCAAACGAATTGTAAGAAAGTATAGTGTCTTTCTTAATCAGAGAGATACCGGTATCTACTTCGTTATCTCGTTATATACACTGACTAACAAAACAAGTGAAGCACCCAGATGAGAAGGAGGAAACGAAATGAAGCTTCACGTTTTGGTAGGGTACGTGATGCTGTTTCAGTGATTACAAAATCGAGTCAAACTTATGAAGAACTTCGAAGTTGGGAGGTTGGCTGATTCAGGGGATGGGCCCAAACTGCGAGGTTGTCGGTCCGATAATATAAGGGAAAGATGTGCAAAGAAGGCGGCCGTGCCCTTTCAATGGAACCATCCCGGCATTTGCCTGAAGCGATTTAGAGAAATCACGGAAAACCTAAATCAGGATGGCCCGACGCTGGTTTGAAGCGTCCTTGTCCCCAGTGCGAGTTCAGTGTGCTAACCAGTACACCACCTCGCTTCGTGAACTTCGAAGTATAAATCCACTTATCAGTATGACTTTTCAATTTCACTGGGCACGATGAACGCACTGAGTCGTTTGCGAAAGGTTTCATGAAACTTTTGTGTCCTCTCCTGAGGGAAGGTAACCCACAACTGTTGTAGCTAGGCATCAGCCACGAATACGACACTGGGACGGGAGGTGACGTCCGAGATGGTCCCACACATATTCTGTAGGGGACAGATTTGGGGATCTTGTTGGCGACAGCAGGACCTGAACACCACGCAGGAAGTTTATAAAGACACGTGCCAAGGGTGCACTAGCGTCTTCCTGTAGAAAAATGGCACCACGATAACTGTCGCATGAGAGGTAACAAATGAGGATGCAGGATGTCCTTGACGTACTTTTGTGGCTCAGTCACTACAAGTCGTAGCCTGAAGTGAAACCCAACTGCTCCCCACATCATGACGACAGGAGTAACACCATTGCACCTCTCCAAAACATGGAAATGTCACCTCCATACCCTCCGACGATGAACATTCGAGGTAGTGCAGAAACGCAATTCATCGCTGAATAAAGTACGATTCTATTCATTACCAGTCCAGGCTTCCTGTTCTTGGCAACACTCCAGATCCAGCCGTTTGTGTAGTGTTATTAGCGACAACCTATGCAACGAACGCTAGTTCCCTAATCCAGCTGACGCTGTTTTCCGACCAATGGTGCGGGATGACACAATAATACGGCAAGGAGTCCATCACCTGGACGGCACGCTCTGATTTGAAGGGATTATGATGTGCCTGGAGCACAGTACGGCGATCCTCGCTCGTAGTGGTCTGACGTCGCCGGCTGGAACCTTGACGATGAGATGGCCTGCCCTCACATTCCCATGGAGTCCAACATTGGGCCACTCTCACATCTGAATGTCCCATATATCAGCATATAGACGATTCAGCCAACCGACCAAATAGAGGTCAAAAATGACCCCACTTTCAAACCCTTTAAGGTGGTGACAGCGCTGTCTAGTTAGAGCATGCCGCATCTACTGCCTTTCACACTGATCGTTAGACATCTCACGCTTTTCACGCCCTTTATATACCCTACCAGTACCGGTAACGTCTCTATACACAAACAACACTAACGCACACTGGTGGCCGTTCTACTTTCCACAGAGTATTGCAACTCTAATAATTATATACGCACCGATGGCGTGCACATGTACAAAGTTACAATGACATCCGACCATATCTCCTGGGCGCTTCCGTTTTCTCCAGGCAATGTATATACCAGACGACTGTCCTGGACCGCACTGACTGCTACCGCCATCCAAGAGCGCTGCTCAGTTACTGCTGGAGTACTAGTATTCTTCGTTTCTTTTACTGTCCCTGTTAATACACAAAGCTAAATCGAATATCCCACTAGACTAATTCTGAACCTTTATATCGGACGGGCACGTAAAATTCCAATTAAAAATTTTTTTTTGTCGAAGCGACGCTTTCGGTTGACACTCGACGTCACATGAAATACGAGATGAGCCGTATTTGTTTGGACTGACACCAACAATACATTGCTAAAAAAAAAGTGTCGAAAAACCAGAGAAAAGGCGTTTGGCGTCTCTTAGGAGGAACACCCCCCCCCCCCCCCCCCGCTATATAATTTTTGATGGCGGTGTGGTGGACGTGGAAAGGGCGAGTTTAACGGAATTTCACTCTCAGTAATCCGACGAGCAGTTTCACGCTGGAAACGTAGAATTTCCTTGTTTTGAATATCAAATGGAATGCTCTCTTCCGCAAAATTCGCTGTTATCATGCCTCATTAAGAAAATACGTCACGTCGGATAAGAAGGAATCGAAATGCTATACGTCAGCGATACGAGTGTAAGAAGGAAAACTTTGGGGTCTTTTGGTCCATTATTGAGAATTTGTATTTAGTCCACTTAACTGCATCTAACTCGAGTGATCCATCAACGAGGGGTGACAGTTTCACTGATAGAAACGCTTTCCGCATAAGATGGCAATCTATTTTTTGTTCGAAACAAGGAAATCCAGTACAGTAAATGCGCGATGGCTCTGAAATTTGCCGGCCGCGGTGGCCGAGTGATTCTAGGCGCTTCAGTACGGAACCACGCGACTACTACGGTCGCAGGTTCGAATCCTGCCTCGGGCATGGATGTGTGTGAATGTCCTTAGGTTAGTTAGGTTTAAGTAGTTCTAAATTCTAAGGGACTGATGACCTCAGAAGTTAAGTCCCATAGTGCTCAGAGCCACTTGAACCATTTGAACTGTGAAATTTCTTATCGTAGTTTGGGTAATGACTGAGCGAGATGTTGCACTGCTTAGCACTCTGGACTCGCATTTGGGAGGACAACGGTTCAAAATCCACGTCCGGCAATCCAGATTTAGATTTTCCGTGATTTCCCTATATCACTCCAGGCAAACGCCGGAATGGTTTGCTTGAAGGGGCACGATCGATTTCCTCCCCCATCCTTGAAACCTTCCGAACCTGTGCTCTGTCTCTAATGACCGTGCTGTCGGCGGGATGTTAAACCTCAATCTTACTTCCTTCGGAAAACGAAATTCCATCGAATTAATTTATTCAGATCTACATTATCGGCAACAGAAACTCCTATAGCTCCAGTTTAAAAACTGAGGTTTATACTAATAATTACAAAATTCCAGTAACAAGGAACTACACGTTGTTTTTCTTCACTTAAGACTTCCGGGCTGATAGGCCGTGGTCGAAGTATAAAACTCTCCCCTGACGTTTCGTCTCCGACTGCGGGAGACATCTACGGAGGTACAGCGGCGAACTATCAGCCCGGAAGTTTTAAGTGAAGACAATACCGCCCGTGAAAGCTTACATTGTATGATTACACGTTGTTTAATGAAAACTGTACTATCTTCATCATTTTCGGAAATGGATGAGGGTAATGATTCAGGCGACGCACCCTGTGTACTACTCTGTACTGAGGACCAAGGAAGACACAAATTAAGATTTAATATATGGTCAATTTATAAATTACAAACGAGTTTTTCTTACAGTGGAATTTGCTGGTATACATTGATGTAAGTACTATGTTGATCTTGTGGTTCTGAATCAATATCTATGGTGTCAGATGATGTTTCGACTACCGGGAGTTGTGGTCTTTACGAGAATGTATTTCATCATTCCGATATAAGTCACGAATCTATTACACTTTTATGGAAGCAGTTGGGAGGTCGAGCAAGGTTCCTGCGCGTCCCGTTGCTGTTTGAAATGCAAGAGGTAATAATCCTTCCTGGCTGTAGTTACTAATCGGTGACCTTACCTGATTTTCTTTAAATACCTCCCGTTGTCGAAAGCAAGTCCACAGTGGTAATGTTAACTTGGGGACATTCTAATGTGATGTGCTGCTTCATGCTTCTCTAACCAGTATCTGTACCACCTAATACACGTCACCCTGATATTTCCGTCAATTCAATTTCTATGGCATTCCACCTCCTTTAATGAGGTATTAAGTATTGAAGTGAACACTAGCACTAATTAACAGTTCCTAGAGCTCATATACTTGATTAACTGCCCACTTACCAGTTACTTTGTAAGTTCTGTGTGTAATTTATCTACATATGAAATACTGAATATTCTTTTTCAAACACTTCCTCCTCATGTAACGTGTCCTTAAGGTATCGTATTCAACTGCTGAGCGATACTGACTGTTGGCTGGCCCCGTATTGTGTTTGTGAACAAATGGCAAATGGCAGAATCAATCTCAAAGCATATTTTACTTTCCTTTATATACCGAGACTGACAATTATTTAAGAAGAAATCGTTAGCAGATATTCCAAGCTTAACTGTAACTGCAAAAAGAAATATGTGTATAAACGAGGAAAGGGTTAATAAATATCCTGCTACCAACATGAAGTAAACGACATTAAATGAAAATTTATTGTATTTTTTTCTCCTTTCTTTTATTACTCGTATTTTGTTTAATGTGCACGTAAGTAATCCGTTGCTTCTTGATGAGTGCATGTGTGTAGATACAATGAGAGACAGCCTTCCTTCAAATACCTGAAACCACTTTAATATTTAAAAGGGCACGGAGTAAAAATGTAGGTAAGTGTGTATCTTTACCTGGGAATCAATTGGCAGTATTAGCCTTATCTGAAATATGAATAACTATTTCATGTTGCCTTGGATTCTTCGCAGTTTGACAGGCATAAATAAAATTTTCAGTCTGTGGTGACAACAGGTTCAAGTTGGGGCATATTCTTCTTTTAATAACGTCGTTTCAACGCAACTTCGCTGTGATTTTGCAATTTTAGAACAAGCTAGGATTTTCATTTGCAAATAGACATTGAAAGCGTAAGGTCTTAAAACTAGTACTCTGATCAATAGAATGGCGAAAGAAGTAAGACTTCAAGAAATAACGATGGAAAGAACTGCAATTTCGTAGCCTCGTTTTCTTTGATCACAAATCTGGCAATACTGTTTATGTTCTAGAGCTCCAACTCAGTTGCAGACGTGATATAGAGGTACAGCTCTACCTTACAACTAAGTACGCAGTAACCAAACACTGGGACTTACAACATAACCACTTTACTGGGCAACGGAATTTGATACCTAGCTTTAGTCTCTTGATGCCTGACGATTGGGTATATCTGTTCGCTGCTGTAAACTCCACCTGAAAATAGTTTCTGGGTTTGCCGTTTGTCAGGCAATTTGTGTCATAGTCAATCAACTTCTACTGAAATCATGTAGCCGACACATGACATGATCTTGTAACCCTGTTTATTTGCATCACAAATGACATCACATTGAGTTTGCCAAAATTGAACCAACGACTGACTGACTCTAGCTGTTGCAGCCTCTCCTTATATAGGTTTTAACAGTCAGAATTTAATTGTTTACATTGTTTAAAATGTGAATTTCGATCATTTCAATTCACAGTTACAGTATGTGAAAAAATTACAGTATTTTGACTGACAGAACAAGATAAACATTCCACAATAACAAATAGTTCGAAATATAACATTTAACATACCCAAAACACAAAAATTGGGTTTCACAATAATACATAATTTAAAAGAGCCAATAAAATTTTAATTACAGGTCGGATTTTGTTGCTGAAATGTATCTTGGGTCTTTTCATTACCCCTAATTGAACTAACAGGTTCTACTGTCTACATTTTATAAATGTTGAGTTTCAGTGTTTGTTTAGGTTTATTCAAAGTACTTCTGAATAAAAACTATTTTCATTACATTTCAATTACAGATCATGATTATTACGTTCAAAGTATGCAAACAAAGTTGATTCAGCCACTCAGCAATGTTGCATTATGTGCTCACTGAGTTTGCATGCTTCGCGCATACATCACGACTTAGTATCGGGTTCCCATTCTATTACACTTTAGACTTACACGATAACAGTCAAGAAGTAAAGGAATACATAGAGAATACAAATATAGAGTATGAAGAAACTTTTGATGAAGTGATAGAGTTAAATTCTGAAAAACTTTAGTAAAGAATGCTATAACTTAGCTTTCAATAAATGTAATTCATAGTATCTACCAACACAACAAAATCGTAGTACAAAAAGGAAGTCAATTTGCGACAACCATCTCTCAGTGAGTGAGACAACGGTGTCTCCTACCACCAACATTGTTCAATATATACATAGACGACGTCGGAAGGACATTGTATTTTAGAGTTGTTCACCGCTATCAGGTAAATAACAATATTGTAAATACGCTGCTGTTAACAGATGATCAAATAATCTTCGCGGACTCGGATGACAAATTACAGATCGCAATTTGGTTCTTGCGGAAATCAGCAAAAGACTATGACATTATCTAAGGATAAAACTAAGATAATAAAACTCCAAGCTAAGGAGCATTTAAGAGCGAAAATACAAATTGATGACAAAATGCTAGAATAAATAAGTAGTGTCAAATATCTGGGATATGAGACGTCATATATTACGTCCAATAATCAAGATATTGCAAAAATTTTAGCATGTGGTAGATATTGTAAAGCACATTTTCCTTAAAAAAAAGTTAGGGAAGAGTAAGTACAACGTTATGGCTTGATGGCAGAATCAGTTTTAAGGTATGTGTTAGAGACTGGGACTCCAACGGCCAGTCACCGAAGGAGGACTGAAGCAGCAAACACATAAATCGGATAAATAATAGTTATATTAGCAATGAACTGAGCGTCAAAAGCACGCTTGAGGAAATAGAGGAGTACAGAAAAAATAGCGTAAACACATTCAAAGAACGTCAGAAGCACGAATACCTAAATTAATATATAAATATACGCCTCAAGGTAAGAGAAATGTTGGGCGTCCTAAGAAGAGAGGGAAAGATCAGCTGCAGTATACTCGATATTGGTATCGCCAGTTATGCCTAAACCAAAGCTGCATACGATAATGATCATGAGCAGTCAAGGAAACAATCGCACTTCAGACCCGACAGTAATTACACACACTGCATCCTGCTAAAAACTCATCTTAATACAATTCTACAATGTGGCGGAATGGTCTTCGTAGTATCATTCTTTTCATCTGACATGTGACTAATTCACTGACAGAAATCTTCACTGTATGAGCCTGGTATCTGTACAGATATCATTGGTAATCTTGCAGCTCTTAAACAATGAAATTATAATGAAATTCCGACTTTCTGCTGCTTACAGGCGTTGATAAATATCAACGGGGACAGTTGAAAAATTTGCGCCCCGACAGCACGAGGTCAGGGCAAACATTTTTCAACTGTCCCCGTTGATATTTATCAACGCCTGTAAGCAGAAAACAGTCGGAATTTCATTATAATTTTAGAAATCTTCAGTGTCTATCGCATATGCGGTCTTCCTACGTACGAGGATTGCCTAGAATGTAATGAAAAGCATTTTTGTTCTTCAACAATTTTTATTGAACATAATGAGAATTATGCATACGAAAGAATGGTGTTTTATCTACACACCCTATTTTTCCGTTTAATGTCCATCCCGTTTTATGACCTTTCTCCAGCGCGAAAAGAGGGCGTGTATGCCCTGTCGGTACCAATATTTGAACATCCAAGAGTGCGGATAATTGTATCACACTTCCTTTGCTGTTCGACAGATGCAGCGCCAACTGCCGAGTCGTAATGCGTCTGTTCTCGGGAATGACAACATCAGCTCCCTGCAACATATCAGATGTGACAGCTGTGAATGGTCTCCCCTAACGCTGCAAATCGTGGAGCTCAGCCGAACCGCCTTCTGATGGTCTCACCCCCCGTCCAAGCGACTAACTGTACTTCTGTCGACAGCAGAAGCTCCGTAGACTTTGTACAAGCGTTTGTGAATATTTCTCACAATTTATTTCTCTGCAACGAGAAATTCAATGACGGCACGTTGCTTGTAACGCACATCACCTACAGACACCATTTTGAAACTGTCCTGCAGCTACGCTGTCTCTCGGAAGTGACGGAAACTTGGCACGCTCACTCAAAAGACTTCAAATAATACGTACGTAACGTTTCGCATTCGTAGCATTGTTTTCAGGTGCGAAAAAATGCGGTGCATTACTTTCTGGGCAACTCTCGTAGTTTAGATGTGTAAATTTCTCAAGACTGCGTAAGTACTGAGGTCAGGTTTCGTTAGCTTGCATTAAGTGTCGTCATATCGTACAGTAGTAGGAAAGGTGGGTAAAACTTACCAAATGCGTAGATATTTGCTTGAAACTATTTTTAGTTCATACATGACTAAAAATTAGACAGAAATGAAAATAGCATCGACGAATGTAAGATTCACTCTGGATTCAATAAAATTTTGATAGATGTGTACATCATGAAAGGCGCGAAACAATTTCATTCGTCGTACGAGGAAAACCATCAAACCACACACAACGAACACAGCAGACACACTCAGTGAAAGCCAGAAGGCCTAAGGGCTCTGAAATAGCAGAGTTGCCACCACCTGGGTTTGGACAACTTGAGAGATGTTGGTACTGGGCAGGAAACCTGTCTGTGAGGGGTGAACAATGCAGACAGCAAAATGTAGCTGCCATGAGGACCGTGTGGTATGCAGTGTATTCAGTGGTAGCTACCAGGGAGGATCGAGTAAACTGTACATACGTCAGTTGCATTAACTTTGCTGATTGTGGAGGTCAGAGCACAAGGGCAGCAAACTGGCCGATGTTTCCATGGGGTGCAGCCCTGTGGCTGGTTTCCGTAGGCTCTTCTTACATCAGCCAGTGTTGTGGTTCGAGACAATAATCTGTACGCCACTAGTCCATCCGGAATTAGCAGCCCTGTGTTGGCAATACATTATGATGGGTCCCACATTTACTGACAAACCCTGCAGGTGATTAACCGTGAAGTGACGTCACATTACAGCACTGTACTACCGACTCTGCGACGAACATAATGATTGCCTTGCAAATGGTAAAACAAAGAGTTGTCAACACTGAACAAGACTTCTGCATCAAGTGCATGAAAAAAAGAGAATATTATTGGATTACAGAAGCAAAAAAAAAATCACAACGCCAGAGCAACAGGTAATACTGCTGAGGTCGAATGAATGTTGGGCAAAATAATGCTTGATGGATGAAGCAGGGAGCATTAGACACGGGCTAGAATAGCCTAATAGTAGCCTCCATTGCTAGTTAAACTACGTATCAAACATAGCTCTTAAGTTCAGAAGGAAACTTTTGCAAATGTATGCCCGTGTTGTTCTGTCTGTACACTGACCAGCCAGTAAAGAAAAGGACGGGAAAATTTGGAAAGGAAATTAGAGTTCAGGTAGAAGAAATGAAAAATTGAAGTTTTCCGATGACTCTGTAATTCTGTTCGAGACGCCAAAGGACTCGGAACATCAGCTGCACAGAAACGATTGTATATTGAAAAGAGGTTATAAGATGAACATCGGCCAAAATAAAACAAAGCTGATGGAATGTAGTTGAATTGCATCAGACAAGCTGAGGGTATCAGAAGCGGAAACGACACACTAACAGTAGTAGACAAGTCTTACTGTTTCAGCAGCAAGATAACTGATGGGGGTTCGAAGTCGAGAAGATATGAAATTCACGGTAGCAACAGTAAGAAAAGCGTTTTTGAAAAATGAGAAATTTATTAACAACGAATATAAATACTTACAAGTCGGTAACGGTTCTGCTAGATGAGGTCTAATGGTAATCTTTTTTTTTTCTAGCATCCTTATTTAATATTGTGCTACATACCTGTTGTTGTTGTTGTGGTCTTCAGTCCTGAGACTGGTTTGATGCAGCTCTCCATGCTACTCTATTCTGTGCAAGCTTCTTCATCTCCCAGTACCTACTGCAACATACATCCTTCTGAATCTGCTTAGTGTATTCATCTCTTGGTCTCCCTCTACGATTTTTACCCTCCACGGTGCCCTCCAATGCTAAATTTGTGATCCCTTGATGCCTCAAAACATGTCCTACCAACCGATCCCTTCTTCTAGTCAAATTGTGCCACGAACTTCTCTTCTCCCCAATCCTATTCAATAGCTCCTCATTAGTTACGGGATCTACCCACCTTATCTTCATCATTCTTCTGTAGCACCACATTTCGAAAGCTTCTATTCTCTTCTTGTCCAAACTAGTTATCGACACTTAAATCTATACTCGATGTTAACAAATTTCTCTTCTTGAGAAACGCTTTCCTTGCCATTGCCAGTCTACATTTTATATCCTCTCTACTTCGACCATCATCAGTTATTTTACTCCCTAAATAGCAAAACTCCTTTACTACTTTAAGTGTCTCATTTCCTAATCCAATTCCCTCAGCATCACCCGACTTAATTCGACTACATTCCATTATCCTCGTTTTGCTTTTGTTGATGTTCATCTTATATCCTCCTTTCAAGACACTGTCCATTCCGTTCAACTGCTCTTCCAAGTCCTTTGCTGTCTCTGACAGAAATGCAATGTCATCGGCGAACCTCAAAGTTTTTACTTCTTCTCCATGAATTTTAATACCTACTCCAAATTTTTCTTTTGTTTCCTTTACTGCTTGCTCAATATACAGATTGAATAAATCGGGGAGAGGCTACAACCCTCACTCCTTTCCCAACCACTGCTTCCCTTTCATGCCCCTCGACTCTTATAACTGCCATCTGGTTTCTGTACAAATTGTAAATAACCTTTCGCTCCCTGTATTTTACCCCTGCCACCTTCAGAATTTGAAAGAGAGTATTCCAGTTAACATTGTCAAAAGCTTTCTCTAAGTCTACAAATGCTAGAAACGTAGGTTTGCCTTTTCTTAATCTTTCTTCTAAGATAAGTCGTAAGGTTAGTATTGCCTCAGGTGTTCCAACATTTCTACGGAATCCAAACTGATCTTCCCCGAGGTCCGCTTCTACCAGTTTTTCCATTCGTCTGTAAAGAATTCGCGTTAGTATTTTGCAGCTGTGACTTATTAAACTGATAGTTCGGTAATTTTCACATCTGTCAACACCTGCTTTCTTTGGGATTGGAGTTATTATATTCTTCTTGAAGTCTGACGGTATTTCGCCTGTCTCATACATCGTACTCACCAGATGGTAGAGTTTTGTCATGACTGCCTCTCCCGAGGCCATCAGTAGTTCTAATGGAATGTTGTCTACTCCCGGGGCCTTGTTTCGACTCAGGTCTTTCAGTGCTCTGTCAAACTCTTCACGCAGTATCTTATCTCCCATTTCGTCTTCATCTACATGCTCTTCCATTTCCATAATATTGTCCACAAGTACATCGCCCTTGTATAAACCCTCTATATACTCCTTCCACCTTTCTGCCTTCCCTTTTTTGCTTAGAACTGGGTTGCCATCTGAGTTCTTGATATACATACCTAAGGGATGCAAAGATGGACGTTGTCGAGTTTTTTGCGCAGCGCATACAGGAATAGTGCGGCGAGCGTCACTGAACACCAACAAAACCTGTCATTGATGAAAACAATACGAGGTAAATTTAAACTGCGGGACTTCATTTATTGTGTTATACATTTAAATTCCACAGCCTGGCAAAAGCGTAAGCGCCCAGAAGACATGGTGATGCAACCTTGCACACGTGCACATCATCGGTGGCTATGAAAAATATTAATTTGCAGTTATCTGTTACAAGTAGAACGGCCACCAGAACAAATTAGTTTTGCCTGGCAGAGTTTTGAAGGGACGAGAGTAGCGCCGGATGTTTAATTATCACAATGAAGGACACAGAGGTGCCCGTTACTCATGTTATATAGGTTTATCTGCACCTGACAGAGTTTGAAAAGGGCCTCATTATGGGTCTCCATTCGGCCTGGTGGTCGAATCGCGCAATGCCCAAATTTTTGTGGCATTCGAACGTGATACTGACCCGATGTTGGAGAGTATGGGAATGTAAGAGTAGGCATGTTCATCGTCAAGGTTCTGGTCAACACGTTACCACCACAGGTGAGGGCTGCCGTATTGTACACCAAACACATATAAACCCTTTCACAGCTTCGCAGCCATCCGAGAACAAGTACTGGACTCCCTGCCACATTTTGCATCGTCTCACAACATTGGTCAGAGACTTGCAGCGACCACACTAGGGACGTAAGCTATCGTTACCACAGCAACACATACTGCTGCGTTTGGAGTGGTTCCCTGACTGGGAAGCGTGGACTGCTGATGAATAGCATCTCAGTGTGTTCAGCGATGAACAGTGGTTCTGCACTACGTCGGATGAGCATGGTCGGCGCGTACGACGACCACCTGGTGAGTGGTCCCATGCTTCTGTTGTTTGGGAGAGGCACGCCAGGGTTACTCCTGCCGATATGGTGTGGGGAGCCATCGGGGATGACCTCAGTCTGGTAGTGACTGGGGGAACTCTGACGGCACAACAGTACGTCACGGACAGCCTGAGTCCTCGTGTGTTACCTCTCATACAACAGAACGCAAGTGCTGTTTTACAGCAGGAAAATATTCGCGTACACGGGGGTCGTGACGCTATAAAGCGTCTGCGTGATGTTGAGGTACTCCCGTGGCCACCAAGATTCCCAGATACAGTCGACGATAGGACAGATGTGTACGACCAGCCTGGACGTCAACTCCATCCCAGTGCCAGTACACAGAAGGTGAAGTATCAGATACAACGGTTGTGGGTCAGCTTACCTCAGTAGACGATACAACTACTTTGTGACACTCTTCCCAACAGAATCAGCACACGCACCCAGCCCAGATGGTGTGCATCGTCATACTGGTAAGTGGGCTCATGCTACAGGTTCTTTGTGGATTTAACTCGTTTTTGTAATCACTGAAATAACCGCACGTAGCCTCTAAACACATGAAGTTTCATTTGTTTCCTTGCCCAGAAATTAGTTTCACTTTCTTTTATCGGGCATTGTGTTAATAATAATAAATATTTAACATAGTAATGATTTATTTAGTTGAACTAATAATATCGAAATTTCCCATGATAACTTGGTCGGCACTAGGAGTTGATTTATTTAAGTAAAGAGCAGTGTGACAAACCACCAACCAGAACATTCCTCAGAGGGGGCAAGAAATGCTGCAAAAGGCGTCTCTATCAGGAGGAAGCTGAAGTTAGCGAGTGTCGGTGGACAAGACACACGACTGCCGATGTGGCCGAGCGGTTCTAGGCACTTCAGCCCGAAACCGCGCATGTGAGAGACATTGTTAGCATGGAAGTTGAAGTGTTGCTACAAGTGCTATTACAGTAAAGTGATAAATGAGTAAATGCCGGCCGGAGTGGCCGAGCGGTTCTAGGCGCTACAGTCTGGAACCGCGCAACTGCTACGGTCGCAGGTTCGAATCCCGCCTCGGGCATGGATGTATGTGATGTCCTTAGGTTAGTTAGGTTTAAGTAGTTCTAAGTCTAGGGGACTGATGACCTCAGATGTTAAGTCCCATAGTGCTCAGAGCCATTTGAACCATTTGAAAAGACACACAGCTACAAAACGGCAGGGATGATACCGACTCGCCGTAGCGGCTGATTGTCGCCGCACGCATGCAATGATTCGCCTTGACTTCTCCTAGGTGACTCCAACTGAAACTAGGATTTCTTCCTGCTCGCAACATTTGGGTCTACTACAGGTAGATGGGTATTAGAGATGAAGAGGGCTGTAATTTGCTACGTAGCATAAATGAAAGAACCTACAACATTTTAGGTAACTGATCACACTCAGTCAAAGACTTTCCGGAAGGCATTTTTGACATGTCAAACAATTAGAGCGTTGATTCTGAGTTCCATTTCAATACTATTCGGTGTGTACGAAACAGTTACATTCTCTCAAATTCCACAGAACATTAATTTATTGACATATATTCCACTATCATTAATAATTTCACAAATTACATTCCCTTACATACTTTCTTAACATATACTTACGTTAGCGGAGAACAGTTTGTAAAGGGACATCTTCCTCTAGCATTACTTTTTCTCAGCAGTAGTAGTCGATACTAGAAATATTTTTCCAATTTTGGGCAGGTCAGTATTATCTAAGCTGCTTTTCTGAAAAAAATCCTAGAATTGTATATCCAATATCTTATATTTCAAACTAAAATTTATGAAAATGAATTACTTTATTTTCGTTGTTGCAATCTATATGTACTAGCTCTGAATGTACAGTTAAAATTTTTTTAGAAACGTTTGAAATTACGAATTATTTGGCATACTTAAAATTTCTGTTATAAATTACAAATCTGGTACTGTTTATTATGTTTGTTTCTGGATTCATTTATGAAATAATAACTTGTAAACACTTCGGAATGTTGTTATTACCGCAGAGTGAAGTAGTTGTAAGCATGCCTTTTATGTGGTCGGACGTATTTTTGTATTTTGGGCGAAAAATGTAATTTTGGTTTTGTTGATGTGAAAACTCAAAAGACAGCGTGATATAGTAAAATGTGAAATAATTAATTAACGTAAAAACAAAAATTCTTCAACGACATTCTCCAAAATTATTTAGATCGATTGAACAATGAGAACCTAAAATGTGAGAATTTCAGCTTCAAGAATCAGACCCCAAGGTATGAAGAACTGAAGTCAACTGTGCAAGAAAAGATAAGTAAAAAGTTTATTGTAAACTCGAATCTTCAGAAAAGACTAGTGGATAGTAGCAACAACAAAGAAGGAGGGTTAGATTACAAGTTACACCACAAGAAGGGAGCTTGTTGGTGTCAACTCGCTGCGCTCACTACTACTGAAAAGTAAATCTGAGTTTAAAACTTCTGTAAATTCCGGTATCGAATTGATATAGTAAATTGTTACAATAAGAATAAATTGGCGTTCTGTTTACGAAATTAATTCAAATGGTTCAAATGGCTCTGAGCACTATGGGACTTAACATCTATGGTCATCAGTCCCCTAGAACTTAGAACTACTTAAACCTAACTAACCTAAGGACATCACACAACACCCAGTCATCACGAGGCAGAGAAAATCCCTGACCCCGCCGGGAATCGAACCCGGGAACCCGGGCGCGGGAAGCGAGAACGCTACCGCACGACCACGAGCTGCGGACACGAAATTAATTCAGTCAGTTTAATTACCTTAAATACTGGTTGACCACACGTGGCTATTTACATCTTCTTTACCTTTTTATCTAAAACTTAATTTCTAATCTCAGTGACGATATTTACCACGTTTCATTCGGATTTTAATTGGGCACAGTTTCTTCCGCAAAGTCGAGACTGAACATCCAATGTTGTTGGTTGAAGTGTCGCACTCAGTGCTGAGTTCAGTGTGGAGCAGTGGCAAGAATGTACCAAATTATAGTTGGCAGCAAGTCGGCATTATACTTCACAACTGAAGATGACGGCGAGAAGAGAACCCATAGAAAGGAAAATAATGGAGGCTGCAATCTGGGCTGTTGCCAATACTGTATAATTTTGGTAAGAGCGTTTATGGACCCGGCCGTAGCGGGAACACGAATGCGCCAACTGTTTACGTATAGTTAGCGTTCCTTCCATCAGTAACTTTCAGTTTTCACCTGGAAGACGTTATGTTATTGATTCTGGCTGAATACTATAGCCAAAACGAAGTCCGGTTGCCAATCTGCCGTTGTGGTCATTATAAGATGTCATTTTAGTAATGTTTTCTTTCTTAGCTAAGTCAGAAAAATCAAGTGGGAATTGCTGGCTCTCACCATTATTGTTCTGTGGTTTTGCGACATAAACAGAACCAAGCGGCAGTGCTACAGTGTTATTGGGAAGAAATTAAGGCACAACTTGATTACACGAGGAAATCAATTCATAGGGCACATCCTGAGGCATCAATTAATTTTCCATTTGGTGATGGAGGGAACTGCGGTGGGAAAAAAATGAAGACCAAGAAGCATGTTCATATGGATGTGTGTTTCAGTATTTACGCAGAGATGAAGAGGACTGCTGATAGATTAGCGTGTAGTGATCCATCAAATCAGTCTTCAGACTGAAGACCAATACCACAGCACATATGTCTGGAATATAGCGGCTATGAAGAAAATCATGGGATGCGGGAAACTGGGAAAAGAAGAAAAGCAAACTGTCTGAGGTTTGATGACACTGAAAGATGCTGAAGAGTTAGTGCACCAATAAGATAGAAAGGGAATACGTGGAAAACATCAAATTACATGAAGGAACAGGACGGTAGGATGTGTTTTGAAACATAACTTTCATGGTACTGGAAGGAGCTGTAGAGGACAAAAATTGTAGTTGAAGACGGAGTTTAAAATATTTGCAATAGTTCATTGAAAACTCTGGGTATATGTATTGCTCTGACCTCAGGAGAAAATCGTGACAAGTCTTCCTAAACCCTTCAAAAAACTGACAGCAAAATGTTTGTAAATGGTGTTTATAAATTAGACAGAAGTGTCCCTTAATTGTGAAAAATGTAAGTAACTTACATAAATGTTTGATACAGAACTTAGTGCGATGTATTTTCAAGGTTTATTTACGGAAGTTCATTGTGGCTACATTTTGTAACACGAAAAATGTTTCATCTGTAATCAGTTTCCTGCCAAACTCTATGAAGCAAATCTTTAGTATAATGCCGACTGCTTGTGTTACACGTTATCGCCGGTCGTCGACGTTTCCTGAAAGCGGAAGAACACATGCTCTGTCTTTAATGTAACCCCATACATAGAAGTCCTCTGTGGTTAAATCAAGTGATCGTGGTGGCCAAGACAATGCTCCACCACCTCCAATCCCAGTCGGCACATTCCTACAAATATTGGCGAAAATTTCACAATGATAATATGGTGGCTCGCCATCTTGCTGGAATATAAATTCTGGGCACGTATTCTGCAGTAATTGAGGCATTAGATAATGACCAAGCATGTTCAGATACGATATGCCACTGACCTTTCATGAATCACTTACTTCACAAAAATCTTCGTTACTCGAACTACTGCAATACAGCGAGCCCCAATACTGCCAGCTAAATAAAAGATACTAACTACTGAAGTCACTAACTACAGATAGGCATAGTTAGCAAATGAAAGATTTTGATAGAGAACAAACAATGTATTTACCTTAATAGCGTTCAAAAGTCATTATATATATATATATAAGTTCATGACATCCAGTCTTACAAATTTACTGTCTCTGATGGACACACGCCACCGCTGGCGGCTCACCTGCAACTGCGCAACGCTACACGCTGTTCACATCTAACTGCCCAACACTACAATAGCAATATTCCAAGAATGCAAATCAGCCATAGACTCCACACAGCACAGTCAGTGCTTTTCATACAGAGCTCTACGTCGCGTTACCAAAATAAAAACCTAAACAGCCTACTTACAACAGTCTGTGTTTGAGGTGGTGGTTTGCGGTATTTAGTCGTGAGTTGTCTCTGAACTGTAGTAGCAGATTTGGATTCATGAAACCATAAACACAACACGGCACACACTCTGCACCGTTATACGATTCCCTGATGACTGCTAGAATAACTCACTCACGCATGCCACCTACCGGGAACATCGGGAACTAACAGTGTTAGACAGGAATAAAATTTGCGAAGATGTACTGCATTCATTGTCGCACGAAAGATTCCTTTATTTACTCTTTTCACAATTACTTTTGAATAATTAATTTATAAACATTTTCGGCGTTGTACCCGTGCATGCATATCCTGCTACGCTATTCTCCAGCTGTTGTTGACGTGTATACAGGCGTCACTTGGATTCCGTGCTTGCTAAGAAAACCGGGCGATTTTGTTTTACCCGACATATTTCAGACCTTTTGTGCTATCTTTTGCGGGTTGTTTCATTTCCGTTCTGTAAAATTGTTATTATAACCAAAAACAAATAATTACGTTTTGCTGTATGCAGATCATAAGTTGTAGACTGTGTAGCAGACTTACAGCTACCAACATAAACATTCAATAGCTTCATGTAAGGTATGTAAACTGATGCAAACTATCACCATTTTTCCAAACAGCTATAAAACCAGAACTTTAGACATATGTAATAACCATTTCACAGAAAGGAAATAAAGTAACCCACTGATGACAACAGAAAAAGTGCTGAAACATGTCTGGGTAAAATAAAAGTGCAGAGGTGTCTTACATAATGCGTAATTCCTCATCCAACTTTAAAATCTCGAGTGATGTTTTACTTAATGTGATGCAGTAATTAAGGCATATAACGAAAAGAAATTCTGTTTCTTATCGAGTGAAGATATCACAGTGAACGAAGTACTAAAATCAGATTTTTTCACCTGATACTCCTAGAAAAATCGGATGATAATTCATACCGCCTAGAATGTCGTCTTTCAGTAAAGGCACTAGCATTTGGCGAGCAGTACAGCCATAACAGGAACCGCCTCAGCACGGAAAGCAAAGAACACGCCTGTAACAGCGAAAGGGTTAATAAACACCTTGTATTTAAAAAAAAAAGATATACTCAGGTAATGGCAGAGAGCTACAATATCCACTACGATGGCCAGAAACTGTCCACAAGCAGCTTCAGCCTTGCTGGTCCAGGACATGCGCCTAATATCCACTGGACGTGGCCGCAGCCTGGCACTGGGAGGCGCGCTTGGCCAGCCCTGGCGGGTGTGACAGACAGACAGACAGACGGACGGCCGAACAGACAAGGGGAGGGCGCGACGAGCTGCGGCCTCTCACGCGAGCAGCCACATAATTGACTCGCTAATTAGCATAGAGCGGCTTGTCCAGATTGAAATAATTACAAAGCCGGCGGCGGCGGGCATTGTGTGCGCGCGCTCTTTCACAACAGCGCGCCCGCCGCGCTATCTGATGCCGCGACAGACGCGCCGCACCTCACTTAATCCGCCGGCGCAAACAATGGGAGGCTGGGCTGGGCTGGGCTCGGCTGGGCCGCCGGTCGCAGGCCCCTCACTCAGCCTGACCGCAGCATCTGCCGCCGCAGTCGTCCTCACACTGTGGTCGCCGGGTTAGGTTTTTGCTCGGGAAGAGTGGCCTCTGTTGGAATACACTTCCGCGTACTTCAGCACCATTGCTGATGCCGTGGAGTTAATCGTAGATTACGCAGTGGAGTCACTTCCCAGGTGAGACATGAACATCGCGTAGCTTTGGGCTAGCCATATTCTGTAGTGATGGGTCTCCAGCAACAACACACGATCAAATTTGTAGGTCCTGTAGAGGAATCTAGAGTGAGTAATTTTGGCCGAGCGGTTCTAGGCGCTTCAGTCCGGAAACGCGCTGCTGCTACGGTCGCAGGTTCGAATCCTGCCTCGGGCATGGATGTATGTGACGTCGTTAGGTTTAAGTGGTTCTAAGTCTAGGGGACTGATGACCTCAGATGTTAAGTCCCATAGTGCTTAGAGCCATTTGAAACATGCCAAAACACATCAGTCGCAGTGGCTGTTGAATGGTGGCATGTGATCCTTGACCATACAGTTTCAACGGGCGAGCGATCTAAGAATGTTCTGGATAGGGTGCGGATAGAATAGACACCATGCGGTTTTACGTTATACTGTAGAAAGATGACAGCATGAAGACGTAAAATCAGGGCACAGTTACTGATATAAAACATACATAAAAACTGTAAAAGCTAGCGCACAAATTTCTGACTATGTGCACAAGCACACCTTCACAGACAATGGTCTCCACATCTCAGAAAAGTAACACCTAGTGCACAACCGTCAATTGTGTTGTAACCGAATGGCGTCCAATACCTTCACAGACATTGGCCTTTACAGGACAGAAATGTAACACCTAGTGCACAAATATGTGCTTAAGAGGTGATCATATTGTAACCTTACAGTATCTCGTAGCTTCACGGACACCAGCCTTCACATGTCAAGAACGTAATACCTAATGCACAAATTTCCGGCTGTTTGCACAAGAGGTGGCTGGCTCTGAGCACTATGGGACTTAACGTCTGTGGTCATCAGTCCCCTAGAACGTAGAACTACTTAAACCTAACTAACCTAAGGACATCACACACATCCATGCCCGAGGCAGGATTCGAACCTGCGACCGTAGCGATCACGCGGTTCCAGACTGAAGCGCCTAGAACCGCATTGTCACACCGGACGGAGCACAAGAGGTGATCGTGTTGTAACCAAATGGTGTCCCTTATCTTCATGGCGCTGGCTTTCTCACGCAACAAATGTAACAGCTAGTGCACAAATTTCCAGCTACATGCACAACAGGTGTTGGTGTTGTAACCAAATGGCATCACATACTTTCACAGATACTGGCCTTCACACATCAAAAATGTAACACCTAGTGCTCAATATCCGGATACGTCCTTGAGAGGTGTTCACGTTAACGTAATTCCATACCTTCACAGACATCAGCCTTCGCACATCAGAAATGTAGCACCTAGTGCACAAATTTGCAGCCGAGGCAATCGCGTTGTAAGTCAATGGCATCCCGCACATTAACAGACACTAGCCATGACACGTCAAAAGTGTGACACCAAGTGCACAAATTTCTGGGTATGTGCACAAGAGGCGCTCATGTGGTAACCCATTGGCATCCCATCCCGTCACACCAGGTGCTGGGTCGTTATGATGACCAATACAACCTAACAATATATGTGCTCCTCATAGCGTTCATACATGGATAAGTCCATCTTGCTGCTGTACGTAGAACTGGTATTAGTCAGTAAATACGACGAGATGGCACTCATATCTTCATTGTTGTCATTAGGCACACAACTGTTGACGCGTCTCTCTGTGTTGTCGCATCAGAGTAAGCCGCCACAATGATCGCCGTGCTGACAGCCTGCGGTACTCTAGACATCATTGCATAGTCCGTGTGGAAACTTCTCTTGATGCAAACCAGCGCATTTTTTACTCAATTCACATTATGCGGTTATAAGATCCTGCACAGTCGAGTGAACAATAGACACTGTCTGATCAAAACTATCCGAATACCCCAATGTAATGCGCAGTTCACCAATAAATGTCAGGTCAGGCGGACTCACTAATGTGAAAGGAGGCGGGGAGTATCGTCTTGTCAATAGAGAAACAGTTACAGCAGTATCGGCCGCTCGGGAGAGCTCATTGACTTGGAACGTGCACTAGCCATTGGATGTCATCTGAGTCAGAGGTAGTTACCCTATGTGTGGTTAAAGAGTTGCCAGATTGCCACTCTTTAATGTCCTTTTTCTGCCGGATGTACTCTCCAGACGAAATTTTGTAACAGGCATTTTTTTATCGCTGGCATGTGAGGAGTAGTGCTGCGAAGCCCGAGTGCGCGAATTTCGTTTCACGCTATATATATATAGCGGTACTTTACCTACTCCATCAAGCCACTGCCACTAAGGAAGGTACTGGTTAAATTGATTATCGACTACAAATCCAATTTGTTCAGTAAAAATCGAGGTAGATTAACCAGATGGTTATGACATTTCAATGACAGTTATTAATTACACGTTGCAGCAGGTCATCTTCCAGCTGATGCTTGTAGAAAGAGAGACCTTTCTATTCTACGAAAAGAAAATAAAAATCGGTAGCATCCGCCAACTGCAGAACACAAAGCGTAACTGGTAGTTTCAAAAAGCCAAAATAGTACTGTAGTGGTTTCACAAGCTTGATAGTGAATTCAAGGTGATTGCCCTGCCATCAAAGTCGCCTGTCTGAATCCAACGGAACGCGTTTGTGATGCTATCTGGGGCCACCTTTGCGACCACAAAACACGGGCCTGTAATGGATTAGAAATTTTTGCCCTGTGCATAGATATCTGATGGAATACACACTGAGGTGACAAAAGTCATGGAATACTTCCAAAATAGCGTAGGAACTCCTTTTACCCGACCTCGACGTCGGATGGACTCAACATGTCGTTGAAATATTGAGCCACGTTGCCTCTGCAGCCGTCCGCAATTGCGAAAGTGTTGCCGGTGCAGGAAATCGTGCACGAAGTGACCTTTCGATTATACTACAAAACAGTTCGATAGGATTCATATCGGGCGCTCATATTGTCCAGAATGTTCTTCAAACCAGTCAGGAACAACAGTGGCCCACTGACATGGTGCACTGTCTTCCATAAAATTTCCATCGTTGTTTGGGAACTTGGAAACAACGAATAGCAGAAGATAACAACTGCTCGTCAATGATCGATTCATTTGGACCAGAGGATTCAGTGCATGTCACGTGAAGACAGCCCACACTATTATGGAGCCACCACCAGCTTGCACAGTGCCTTGTTGGCAATCTGGGACAATGGCTTCATGGGGTCTGCGCCGCACTTGAACCCTACCATCCAGTCTTACCAACTGAAATGGGGACTGATCTGGCCAGGCCAGTTTTCCAGTCGTCTGGGGTCCAACTAACATGGTCACGAGCCCAGGAGAGGCCCTGCAGGAGATGTCGTGCTATCAGCAAAGGCGCTCACGTCGGTGGTCTGCTGCCAAAGCTCATTAGCGCCAAATTTCGCTGCACTGTCCTAACGGATACGTTGGTCGTAAGTCCCACATTGATTTGTGCGCCTGGTCCACGCAGTATTGTTTCTGTGTTAGCACTGACAATTCTAAATACACGCAGCTGCTCTCGGTCGTTAAATGAAGGCGATAGGCCTCTGCGTTGTCCGTGGTAAGAAGCAGTGCCTGAAGTTTGGTGTTCTCGCCACACTCCTGACACTGTCGATCGTAGAATACTGAATTCCCTAAAGGCTTCCGAAATGGAATGTCCCATGTGTCCAACTACCATTCCGCGTATATCGTCTGTTAATTTCCGACGTGCAGCCATAACCACGTTAGAAACCTTTTCACATAAATCGCATGAGTACAAATGACAGCTCCGCCAATGCACTGCCCTTTTGTACCTTGTATACGGGAAGCTACCACCATCTGTATACCTGCCTATCACTATCCCATGACACGTCACCTTGTTGTATCGTTTCGGCTGGTCGGTGTACGTCGCTGGATGGAAGGCACCCACGAGAAGCGAGCAGGTGGCGCCTTGAGAGCCGCGCCTGTGTCGGCAGCCGCCCTTGTTTCGTGCCAGCACCAGCAGCCTGCGGCCACCCACCGCCTGTGATTTATGAGCGGGCGCGCCGCGTTGCGGCTGGATCGCCAACCACTCTCTGATTGGCGGCGTCCCATTAAAATAATTATACCAAATAAGGGTACATTCACAGGCAAACCTGCTTCCGGCGACGAGGCAAACCCTCTGCCTCCCGTCCTGCCCGCCTCTCCCTGCTCCACTCCCACAGTGGCCATAAATCTAAACGAAAATAAACAGAAATTGTATACTAGCCGGTATAGTGGGTGGTGGGCTAATTTACTGTGAAACATACCGTTTGTGTGATATAATTCCAATTGGGAAAAACTGGATGTAACAGTAAATCTTTCCTGTGTAACTGCTCATCTGTCGCTATCACAGGATCCACTCTAAACGCTTTTTTTCATTTCTTCTTCTCACCACTTTTCTTTACCCTGTCCCTTCGAAGGGTCACCAATAATATCAGCCTAAAGGTTACTGGCGCTTGTTGCTTCACACAATTTCAACTTCAAGTAGATCAGCTGAGAAGTTTCCAATCAGCGACGGTTTACAACTGCCCCACATTAGACTGTTCAGAGCAAGTAGAACACAAATGTGGAAGAAATAACTTACCGAATTCCTTGAGTTAACTGTTATATTCGTAATTTATCTCTCGAGTCTGTATATAAATAATTTTCAATTTTAATTGCGTAGGCTTGCATGGCCATAGTCAGTTTCTCACACTCCATTCCTTTTCACGTTTGTCATACATCGGCAAAAACACCCTGTTAGTGCGTTAGCGTCACTAGAATAAATGACTGGGGTCAGAAGTGGACCCTTATTCTATGACAGAGCACACCGGTGTTTAGTTGTAAACAGTTTGTTTCATTTTTAAAAGAATGGTTCAAATGGCTCTGAGCATTATGGGACTTAACATCTGTGGTCATCAGTCCCCTAGAAGGTAGAAGTACTTAAACCTAACTAAGCTAAGGACATCACACACATCCATGCCCGATGCAGGATTCGAACCTGCGACCGTAGCGTCACGCGGTTCCAGACTGAAGCGCCTAGAACCGCACGACCACACCGGCCGGCGTTTAATTTCAGCATTATTGTCAAATAAGTACACAAATTTACATAGATTGTGACATGACAATTCGAGGACAGTTGTGAAGGTAACGCATTACCCCCTCTTTAGCAAAAATAACACTGAACACAACAATATGTAATTTAAGTAGAAGGTTCTCTGCAAGATCTTTCTTTCTTATACACCGTGAAGTGGGCCAATATTACGACAAAGCATCTGATTCTGGTTCTAAGTTCGGTACTATTTAGGATGACAATAAAGTCTACGGAGGAGGTTAGTTTTTGTGACAAGAAGAGCAAAAGATTACTCAAGATTGCCCGAATTAACAGTGGATGGAAGCTGGTGAACCAACATGTTCACGCCTCTGCCAGCAGTATTTACCTTTTATCTTTGATGTGCTGTTGGCTGCATGGCTGCTCTCACCCTCTGAATATCCTATAAAAAGCTAATCAAAATCCTTGCTGATTTTATCAGCTGAAACTGTTCTATGTTTCTCATTAGGCAAGAAAACATGCACTCATCCGTAGTCTGGAAAATATGACGATATACACGTGTATAGATGCAGCGTGTATCCTTCAATATCCTCTCCGTTCTTGCAAGAACAATTAACTACGAGTATGTGGCCGTTTCGTTTCTCCGCTACTGGAGCTCAACGTCTCTTCAGCTAATTTCTAAAAACATGGTTCAAATGGCCCTGAGCACTATGGGACTTAACATCAACGGTCATCAGTCCCCTAGAACTTAGAACTACTTAAACCTAACTAACCTAAGGACATGACACAACACCCAGTCATCACGAGGCAGAGAAAATCCCTGACCCTGCCGGGAATCGAACCCGGGAACCCGGGCACGGGAAGCGAGAACGCTACCGCACGACCACGAGCTGCAGACAGCTAATTTCTAGCTGAATCTCAGCCAAAGTGAACGCAGTGTTCACACAAAATTCCTTTGGCGTCGTACAGAGCGTGTTGCGCCCTGTTGTACACTTGACGCTGGTTCAGATGAGAGTCCTCGAAGTTTTCAGTGTTGTGTCTTTCACAGCAAACTGTCCCCCACCTTTGTCTTTTGTGCTTCACGTCACGGCTTTTTCAGGCCAATGGGTGCGTTCCTTTCAGCTTTTGGAAACTACCATTGCCAATCGCAAAGGGCCTAACTTTAAACTGTGTCGTAACATCACCCATTTTTCTCTTTCCAAGTTAATTTGAGCCAATAGGAAATTTTGTGCCCGCTCCTGACGCCTAAAAGGTATGTACATGCATCACGAGCACACCACAGGCATTTCATGTGATCAACTGCATCGCTGGTCTGTTTGTATCCGTCTGGAAATTCCCCATCGCAGTTTTCTAAAGAATTTCTCCATAGGAAGCAGCGCTGTGCTGCTACCACTCCCCTGGATGTACCGCCTGGCATGTTCATTGTCCTGCTCGCCATGAGTCACCAACCTCTTTTAGAAGCATTCTGTTGTACTCAGGCTCAGATGGCATAACTCGTGTCTTCCCTCAAACTAAAACGTTTCTTCCAGCAGCTTGTTGCACCTTTTGCTCATTGACATGCAGGATTTGGGTTCGGTGTGTTAACACCGTCGAATTGAGTGTCATCCCTTTGCATTACGAGGTGCATTCAAGTTCTAAGGCCACCGATTTTTTTTCTCCAGACTGGAAAGAGATAGAAACATGCGCATTGTTTTAAAATGAGGCCGCATTCATTGTCAATACGTCCCAGAGATGGCAGCACCGTACGGCAGATGGAATTTTACCGTCAGCGGCGAGAATGAGAACTGTTTTAAATACTTAAAATGGCGACGTTTTCCTTACTTGAACAGTGTGCAATCATTCGTTTTCTGAATTTGTGTGGTGTGAAACCAATTGAAATTCATCGACAGTTGAAGGAGACATGTGGTGATGGAGTTATGGATTTGTCGAAAGTGCGTTCGTGGGTGCGACAGTTTAATGAAGGCAGAACATCATGTGACAACAAACCAAAACAACCTTGGGCTCGCACAAGCCGGTCTGACGACATGATCGAGAAAGTGGAGAGAATTGTTTTGGGGGATCGCCGAATGACTGTTGGACAGATCGCCTCCAGAGTTGGCATTTCTGTGGGTTCTGTGCACACAATCCTGCATGACGACCTGAAATTGCGAAAAGTGCCATCCAGGTGGGTGCCACGAATGCTGACGGACGACCATATGCTGCCCGTGTGGCATGTTGCCAAGCAATGTTGACGCGCAACGACAGCATGAATGGGACTTTCTTTTCGTCGGTTGTGACAATGGATGAGACGTGGATGCCATTTTTCAATCCAGAAACAAAGCGCCAGTCAGCTCAATGGAAGCACACAGATTCACCGCCACCAAAAAATTTCGGGTAACCGCCAGTGCTGAAAAAATGATGGTGTCCATGTTCTGGGACAGCAAGGGCGTAATCCTCACCCATTGCGTTCCAAAGAGCACTACGGTAACAGGTGCATCCTACTAAAATGTTTTGAAGAATAAATTCCTTCCTGCACTGCAACAAAAACGTCCGGGAAGGGCTGCACGTGTGCTGTTTCACCAAGACAACGCACCCGCACATCGAGCTAACGTTACGCAAGAGTTTCTTCGTGATAACAACTTTGAAGTGATTCCTCATGCTCCCTACTCACCTGATCTGGCTCCTAGTGACTTTTGGCTTTTTCCAACAATGAAAGACACTCTCCATGGCAGCACATTCACCAGCCGTGCTGCTATTGCCTCAGCGATTTTCCAGTGGTCAAAACAGACTCCTAAAGAAGCCTTCGCCGCTGTCATGGAATCATGGCGTCAGCATTGTGAAAAATGTGTACGTCTGCAGGGCGATTACGTCGAGAAGTAACGCCAGTTTCATCGATTTCGGGTGAGTAGTTAATTAGAAAAGAAATCGGAGGCCTTAGAAATTGAATGCATCTCGTACATACTGTACATTTTGATAGGCAAATCTGGTCATTATTGCTGATGTGTGTCAGGTGGCATATTCATCTACTTGTTACGATATATAAAATCTCTTGTAAGTTGCTAATTTGATATTGATTCAAGCTGCCACCTTACAAGTTGACATAAAAGTTGTCTGAATATCCTACTGCGTCATCTGTACAAATATATACCGGAGAAACCAATGCTTCATCTTCTCGGTCTACTGTCTTTGTCACCTTATAGGCATCCTCGACTAACATCAACTCACCTCGACCAGTCTGAAAGGTAACTAACTTTTACGACCGTTACAGCGTGCTTTTAAAGCAAACGTGATATGCATCCTCATATCGGCGCTACTACCACCACTCGTATACGACTGGCGCGATATTTGAATAGGTATTATCTGTCAGATGTAGAAAAACGTCTACCAACTTTCGTTTATGTCGTACGACTCCTTTGTGTTACCATTTTCCCTCGCGGTGCATGACCACTATCGATTGTAAAAATTTTCACATTATACAGATCTTGTTCGAATATCTCCAGTCTTCTTCATCTGTAGTTATCGTTCATTAAAACACGACATATGAGCCCTCGGCTCTTCTACCTTCGGAGCATGTTGCAGAATTTGCACAGGAGGTTTTGTGAACTTTTCCTCAACCTTTTCTGGTTTCAAATTTTAGTCGGTGCAAATTTCACTGGGCGCACTCTTTACAGAACACCGGTAGCAGCGATATCTGGAGAGACCGGCGCAGCCTACAGTCCTCTCGCCCACAGCGAGCAGCAGTTAATCTCGGATCATCAGCGGTGAAGAACCGCGATTCTACACTCCTGGAAAGTGAAATAAGAACACCGTGAATTCATTGTCCCAGGAAGGGGAAACTTTATTGACACATTCCTGGGGTCAGATACATCACATGATCACACTGACAGAACCACAGGCACATAGACACAGGCAACAGAGCATGCACAATGTCGGCACTAGTACAGTGTATATCCACCTTTCGCAGCAATGCAGGCTGCTATTCTCCCATGGAGACGATCGTAGAGATGCTGGATGTAGTCCTGTGGAACGGCTTGCCATGCCATTTCCACCTGGCGCCTCAGTTGGACCAGCGTTCGTGCTGGACGTGCAGACCGCGTGAGACGACGCTTCATCCAGTCCCAAACATGCTCAATGGGGGACAGATCCGGAGATCTTGCTGGCCAGGGTAGTTGACTTACACCTTCTAGAGCACGTTGGGTGGCACGGGATACATGCGGACGTGCATTGTCCTGTTGGAACAGCAAGTTCCCTTGCCGGTCTAGGAATGGTAGAACGATGGGTTCGATGACGGTTTGGATGTACCGTGCACTATTCAGTGTCCCCTCGACGATCACCAGTGGTGTACGGCCAGTGTAGGAGATCGCTCCCCACACCATGATGCCGGGTGTTGGCCCTGTGTGCCTCGGTCGTATGCAGTCCTGATTGTGGCGCTCACCTGCACGGCGCCAAACACGCATACGACCATCATTGGCACCAAGGCAGAAGCGACTCTCATCGCTGAAGACGACACGTCTCCATTCGTCCCTCCATTCACGCCTGTCGCGACACCACTGGAGGCGGGCTGCACGATGTTGGGGCGTGAGAGGAAGACGGCCTAACGGTGTGCGGGACCGTAGCCCAGCTTCATGGAGACGGTTGCGAATGGTCCTCGCCGATACCCCAGGAGCAACAGTTTCCCTAATTTGCTGGGAAGTGGCGGTGCGGTCCCCTACGGCACTGCGTAGGATCCTACGGTCTTGGCGTGCATCCGTGCGTCGCTGCGGTCCGGTCCCAGGTCGACGGGCACGTGCACCTTCCGCCGACCACTGGCGACAACATCGATGTACTGTGGAGACCTCACGTCCCACGTGTTGAGCAATTCGGCGGTACGTCCACCCGGCCTCCCGCATGCCCACTATACGCCCTCGCTCAAAGTCCGTCAACTGCACATACGGTTCACGTCCACGCTGTCGCGGCATGATACCTGTGTTAAAGACTGCGATGGAGCTCCGTATGCCACGGCAAACTGGCTGACACTGACGGCGGCGGTGCACAAATGCTGCGCAGCTAGCGCCATTCGACGGCCAACACCGCGGTTCCTGGTGTGTCCGCTGTGCCGTGCGTGTGATCATTGCTTGTACAGCCCTCTCGCAGTGTCCGGAGCAAGTATGGTGGGTCTGACACACCGGTGTCAATGTGTTCTTTTTTCCTTTTCCAGGAGTGTATTACCAGCAAAGTGTCCATATGGTAGTAGTAGCACATACTGGCAAGACTACCATCTCTAAGCAGTAGTGGCTCCTAAAGCATTTTAAGCTCCAACGGAACTTCACTCAAGCGCCCCGACATAAGGCTCCAACAGACCTAAACTCTCTCACAGTGTTTTTGACTTTTGTCCTATCAGGATGGATAATATTTTAGTTAAATGTCAGAGTATAAGTGGAACAGCTTGAACGAATGTTCTTGACAAATACGTCTGTGTGTGCTGCCAGGCGACACAAAGGAGAACAGCAATATTCTTGAAAGATAACGTGTGTGGACACAGCTGGCGCCAGGTTGGACAGCATCATGCACATGATTATGACGTCTCGAAACGCCAAGGAAGTTAGAAGCTGAGGGAACGGGGAAGACTCCAGCTACGAATATTGGATAGTGTTGTGGCTGTGCCCTCTCGTAATGTTTTGTGATTCCTGGCTGGATGAGGAGAGGGTTATATGATAGGTGGGTGGCCGGTTTCCTCTCACTACAACACATAATCCACACGTGGTTAAAATACACTTTATTACAATAACCAATGGAGGACTTAACTTCAGTGATGTCCAGTCTGAAGTTCTGTGGTTTACAGCTATGAAATGACATGTACTAATTCTTGAATCTTGTCCGTATCCATATCGCTCCTAGTTCAGCGGCTGCTATACATTTCCTAGTGCCGACTGATGTGCTGGTGAAGGTTTACGCCAACGTAGCTAGTAGGTGGACATTAAGACAGTAATGTGGGGACGGAATATTCCAGCAGCCCAGAAAGGTAATGAAGAGAGTCGTGTTCAACCACATCCAAGTGGAAAATGGCCGCTAATATGTGTATAAAAGTACAGTCACAGCCAGTATTAAGTCAGTGTGTTGCAATAACTTGGAGGGAGAGTGTTAACGAAGGAACCAGCAGCTTCAACGACGACAGCTGGTAATTGCATAGTGGTACTTCACACACAAGAAGACGGTATTAAGCCAAACGGCGCAGCTACAACTGACAGATAAGTAGCAATGTTACGTGTCTGGTACATGTTTCATTGCGTATTGTAGAACAGAGACAGTCTGTCATTGTGTCAAATAGCAGTGTAGAGGGTGTCGCTTGCTAATAGGAAAAAGTTGCTGAATAGCACTTGTTTCCTGCGAACTACGCCAAAGGGCTAGTGATATAATAATTAAGCCAAGTATCACTGGTTTAGTATTTAGGTCAAGCGGCCTTTGATTCAGTAGACGGCAGAACGTGTGGTAATGACTACGCTTGTCTCTGAGCTAGGCTCCCCAGCTAGTGCATTTAATGTTGACTAGAACAAGAAGCCTTGCGGTGCTTGTCTCATGATGGCGGGAATTCAATGTGAATCGCGGTAAGAGGGATTTCGGCAGGTGTAACTGATGTATATATGTGTTGCGGAATCTATTGGTCAGACACTTTGTATAATCTCTCCTGTTAGATAAACTTCCTGAAAGAGTAGCAAGATGTTGCTACTTCGAAAGACCACCATTCCTCTCAAAAGATCCTTTTCTGTTCTCTAACTTCAACCCTAAACAACCAAGGAAGTACTACTCCCCCTCGACTAAGTTATAAAGGTTAATTAGGGGAAAGCAAAACGAAACAATATTGTCACCAGTGTACTGATTGCGCCAACCAGCCCTATATTAGTAGCTCGATGTGTGCCAGCATGCGACGGCCATTCTTTCGCATAGCTTGCTCTCACTGATGCATCGTCATGGTCAGGCATTCTTTACATCGAGACCAAGTTAAGAAATGTCACCGTGATATGGTTATGTAGAAATTACCTGTGATTAATTTCTGCACTGGAATGCCCCCTGACACGGAATCACCCTTAACATACGCTACTGAAATTTGTGTGCAAGGGACTATCTAAACACGTGTTAATAATATTTGGCCCTAGTAGTGAACCTTAAGTGGGCAAGCTCGTAATAAAATAATAAATGATATCAAATATCCCATAGAAAGAAACAAGAAATATTATCGACTGAACAAGGTATTTTGAAACGATAAAGGTTATTTATGGTGACGATGGATTTATTACAAAGCAACATACATAAAGTATGACGTTCAGCCACAACAATAAAGAGCAAATGTACCAATAAATCACATTCGCATAATACTGATGTTCTCTTTTGAAAGTCGACAAGAAGGGGGGTAATTCCTTACACAACGCCTTCCTTTTCAAGTATCAGTGTTAGCTCTTATCTTACTGATCGTATCTTAAGTGACAGTGATTGTGAACCAGTACACCGAAAGATTGTTACATACGTCAACTGAACAACTGCTTTTCCTGGTCGAGGGAACATATAGTAGACGTCGTAAATAACCCTGAAAAATTCGAACATGCAGCAGCCGCAAAATACTCTCCATGGATAGCTTCGCAATGTATGTAAGCTCCGCGGCCGGCGCTGCAAATCTGCAAGGCAGGCACCGGCGAGCCCATGCACAGACTCAAACGTTGACTTCGACTCGATCGCCGCCCCTGCTGGGCGAATGCTTTGTTTGATCTTCACTCTACGTCCACACCGAACCAATCGCCCTAATTTAACTTAAAAAAAAAAAAAAAAAAAAAAAAAAAAAAAAAAAAAAAAGCAGACGCTAAGTGGAGCACTTCGGTAAATTGTCACTACCAACTGCAACTGTACGAGGCAGGAAATCACAAAGCCACTCACGTATTGAAATATCATCTCAGTTTTCCCTCATGAGACGGGCAAAAATCACTCCCCCCAATAGAGTAGCTTGCCGCCAATAATTACTGACGCCTTCCGTACGTCTTCTGACATCACCGTCTGATTCCCTACCATGACGCATATTTTCAACTGTGCCTTGACACGGGAACCCAATCTCAAAAAATACGCTGGCTGCACTGGCGATACACTGAAATGTAATGTCCACTGTCCAAAGTGCCGTCAATGCGAACAAGAGGTGACCGAGACATGTAACCATTGCCACCCCATACCGTCACGCCGGATGATACGCCAGTATGGTGGTGACGAATACACGCTTCCAATGTGCGTTCACCGCGATGTCGCCAAACGCGGATGCGACCATCATGAAGCTGTAAACAGTACCTGGATTCATCATAAAAAATGACGTTTTGCCATTCGTGCACCCAGGTTCGTCGTCGAATACACCATCGCAGGCGCTCCTGTCTGTGATGCAGCGTTAGGGGTAACTGCAGCCATGGTCTCCGAGCTGATAGTCCATGCTGCTGCGAACGTCATCGAACTGTTGGTGCAGATGGTTGTTGTCTTGCAAACGTCCCCATCTGTTGACTCAGGGATCGAGACGTGGCTGCACGATCCGTTACAGCCATGCGGATTAGGTGCCAGTCATCTCGACTGCTAGTGATACGAGGCCGTTGGGATCTAGCACGGCGTTCCGTGTTACCCTCCTGAACCCACCGATTCCATATTTTGCTAACAGTCATTGGATCTCGACCAACGCGAGCAGCAATGTCGCGATACGATAAACCGCAATCGCAATAGGATACAATCCGACCTTTATCAAAGTCGCAAACGTGATGGTACGCATTTCTCCTCCTTACAATAAAGCCTGAAAAAAAGCGAGCTTTGAGGCTAGCGTTGGGAACAATACACCACAGTGCGTTAACAGCAGGACACAGCACGTCACTGGCCAACTCCACAGCGGCACTGGCCAACTCCACAGCGTCACGGGCCTCTCCCAAGCCACTCCTGTGACGTGAAAGTGGTGACTGGCCCCTGTACGATTCCTGCCATTGTAGCTGCAACCGGGCACCTCCCCAGAAATTCGGCCCAATAAGTTGGCCCTGCGGTCACTCTCTGAGCAGCGTCTCTCTCCTCACTCAGTGGCAACACGAACAGATCACAAGATTGTAGCCAACAGAACTAAAGAACCTTCTCGTTTAATTACCCACTTCATCTAGTTACCGAGGCTAGCTGTTTGCAGACCTTGCCCATCCGCTTTATAAAACGTCATAGCTGTAAAATAAAAGGAAACAAGCTCTCGGCACTTTTAGTCCTTCAAAGTCATCGACTGTACCCAATGTACACATAAAAAGTTACACATTCACACTAACTAATCTTCATATTTTTTGTCTGGGTTATAATGTCCCAGAATTAAGGCAAAATTGGTCCCAACAGCTGGTTCTGACCATGGTTTCCAGGTGTTTTCCTTTGTTGTAAGGCGAAACCTGTATTGGAAATCCCCACCCAACTACCAACTGGCTTATATTTGGCTGGAAAATCCCTGACTCTTCAGCGTGTCATTACCCAAACAGCCCGTTATACATTTAGGGGAACGGAATGAAAAGTAATAAAAAATGAAATGATTCGTCCTGCCCCAGCTTGCTGCGTAGAACCTCGATTCTTACATGAACCGTATCTCAAACAAATCGCTCTGTTACTTGAAGCAGAGAATGGGAAGTGGACAAAAAAAAAAAAAAGAAAAAAAAATGGTTCGTACGCTTTTGAAGCTGAGCGGTCAGCACGCAGCACGTGTAACTCCTCCCTTGAGAAATATCCGGTTTCTTCAGTTCAATTTCGGTACTGATGAATCTGATGAATTTTTCCTTGCTAGGCGGTCTGGCCAATTTAGAAGCTACTTGAATGTGCAAGCTCCCGAGTCTGGAAAGTTCACAGTGGATGGGAGACCGGTTTTCTGACGCCATGTTCCTCCATACCGAATTCAAATGACACTATATGGCAGTGGATGAAGGGGTGACCATTCAGCCTTACGCGATTCCCTGGACTTGTTAGTTACTTCTTACTCTCTTTGGATCGTCCGTCGTACGATCTCCAGCGAAAGGATCGTGTCGTTACAAGTTCAGGGCTTGCACTATGTTTTCTTGATATCACGACTACGGATTTTTCCATATTTGGCTGCCATGTGCTTATGGTCAGAGGGAAGTTCTTCCTACCATAGCTATGTTCCCATCGACTCACATCTTAAATATAGATTTTCAGCGCTATTGCTTCCCGTTCTCCAGGGACGGACAGTCCCTACGTCCAAGTGTATGGCCCAGGAGCTTAGAGGGTTCTGCAAAGCCATCTCCTGGCTAATATATAATGGGAAGTTTCGCCTTCATGGGGTCGTGGCATGCGTTTCTTTCCCCGCTGTTGGAATCGACCTTCATATCAAATTACTTCAGCCATATTTTTGGCACCACATATACGTACCTTTCTGTCGTGGGAGCACAGAGTTACAGCAGTTGTAGTACAATATGATTGCTGAATTCTGAGATGGTTCAAACTGAGTGAGACTCCTCAGCTATTCTGTTATTTCCCCATGACTATCAACTTTCATTATCAGAAAAATTATATATGAATTGCGAAGAACTTTCACGTTTTTCTATAACAGTTGCCAGGACAAGCTGTTATATCACTAGACCAGCACATATCATTTAAAGTACTTGTTCAGCGAATAATGAGGACTTTCATGTCGAGAAATACTAAGCGACACAGACAAAAATCAGAAACAGTACAGATTAGAAGACATAATAATGATTGCAATAATTCAGTTAAACGCAGGAGAACGGAAACTGCAGCTAGGCTAATCGGTGGTGCATAGTACCGTATCCGCGCCAAGTAGCGAAGAGGTTATTACCGCCAGTGGGCAGCGATATGGAGGTGGGATCGATCATTCGTCTCGATAGGCAGCGAAGCAAAGATATAACACAGCGCGGCAGTAGAGGCGGCCAGAAAGCACAAGTCAGATGGGAAAACCCTTTGATACCAGGCCACTTCAATATAGAGCACACCGCTACTGGAAAACAGTTAGCATACTTATGCGAAACGCCCCTTTATGTGCCATTGTAGTATTATTTTGATTACTTCGCTTTGGACTTGGGTTTCGATTTGGTTACAACTGGAACTATTTGTTTACTGCTTACAACGGACTTGGTATCCGTTCTGAAATTTATCGGCTGGCATTTTCCTACGTGAAGACACTCATCGCCGTCTCATGGCTTGCACCGTTTGTGAACGTGTTCTGCAGCAATCTTAACTTTACTCCGAGCACTGCGTAGAGCGACTCGAGTATTGTGGGCGTAAAAAACAATTTGTGTTGATTTACAGTGGATTACAAAAGACGGATCATGGGATTTCTACGCTGGATTCAAAAAAATATTAGACCTACATGATGTCCTGGTGGAAGCTGGGTAGACCAATGTGTGAAAGAACCTGGACGACACCTATCTGCAGTTATTGATGTCAGCTATCAGATGACGACGATAAACGTTTAAAAACCGAAAGTACATGTAAATCGAACCAAGCTTGACTACACTTCCCATTTAGTAAAACATCTCGTGATGACTTCTGTGGGTGCTTTACTCAGCTGGAAAGCATGATTTCGGAACGTAGCAGACTAGTTTATTAGCTGTCTGAGTGATCATATTAAGATAATACGGCGGCGTCTCAGCAGTGAGCAGTGATCTTAACGTTAGGAGTTTAGCTGATTGTGTTACCAAACGAATCTCGAACTATGTCTCTCCTTAGATCTGATTTGTCGCTTTGTGTCCTTACGTTTCACCAATGGAACCTTTTTCCAAAATATTACTGTAAGGGATGACTTTCAATAAGAACTACAAAAATGTGTTTCTCACATTTCCTTTAATATTTCGTTCTGAGGCATTCCATTAACATCAAAATGTTTCGCTTGTCAGAGTGGGAGATTTTTCATTTTTCACTGTTATTGTATGAAAGTGTCGTCGCCGGCATAAACTTTTATAACCATCACTTTGCGAAAACGTGCGTTTTATGTACCGAGACAGCCGATTTCCGATTCGTCACGTGCAATTATCCTTCCTTACGTGTTTCTCCTCGCTTTTCCAAGTAAAAGAAGAGGTCCAATAAAAGTCATGGCGCGTCTTCACCTTAACCAGCTAATTACCTACCTCCTCAATACAGTGTCATTACTTGGTTCGGGTTTTATGATTTTGTTAATCGCTTTCAATAATACGCAGAACTTTCGCATGTATGTCTGTAATTCAGTGATCAAGCACTTACGTGAGTCTACTGTAGAATATTATTCTTTATACCTTCTTATTTCTTTATATTTTTGTGTTGTCGAAGGGATGAATAAAATATATTTAGATTTACAGTAATAACTGTTCGAAGTATGCAAGATAAGGTCAATCAAGTCTTTCAAGCTATGGAGAAAATACTGAGACGAAAGTATTGAACAGAAGTTATTACGGCTGACAAAAGAAAAGTATTAAGCGGAGTTTAGAAGCGAATACAGCCCCGTGAAACATTTGCTGTTTGTGAACCAAATTATAAAACATATAAATTAGGTATGAATTATCACTCCGCCTGGAGAAGACTTCTGACACAATTAGAAAGAAAAAAAAAAAAAACACTTGCGCTAGCAGCCTCTTAGAAAAAAAGAAACAGTTCAACCTGTGTTCTTAGTGGTATGCTGAGTATACATTAAGGCTACAGGTACCTTTAGACTTTATCAGAAAAGTCGATGAGTCAGAATAGAAACATAAGTAAGGAGATGGAATTTCAGATCATGGAAACTACTGCCAGCAACCCTAGAAAATTTTCCAGATTCGCGAATTGGAAAAAAAAGGAATCGCTTTTATTTTGCTGATGACATTGGGCTTTTCACCTCTAACACAGATGTTCTACAGAAACTAATGGAAGAACTCAATGGAATCCGTTAAAGTAGGCCTCAACATCGATCATAATAATATTTAAAATAGCAACATATGATAAGTACACAGATGAGAAAAGCTGTACAAGTTAACAATGAAGTCATAGAAATAGACAAGCGTGTGCAAATAAAATTGGTCTGGAAAATATTTCACTTGCTTTAGGAAAGGCAACTCAAGATGTGGATGATGTAAGGTGATTTTGTCAGGCTGTTTATAAATATCTATAATGTAGAACTTTAATACATATAATTTTCTTTCTATTCTCGAAGTCTCTCAACTCAGTCAGTATCAAGAGGCTATCAGTTGCATTTACTCTTGGCATACCCGAAATTTGTACAGCGAGTATGGGTTCAGCATTTTATTACGATTACTGTAACTGTTAGTCGACAGTAACATGATCTCGGTCGAGCTGAGTTAATGCCAGGAAAAGATTTTATTTCATGGATTTAGGTTAATTATGTAGCATGTACAGACATCAGCCCATTTATATACAGGGACGGAAGTTATGGGCTGAGTTTTAATGTTGAGTGCTGTAGGATTTTACGTGTTATGTCTTGCATAGTGAATGCTGTATCACTTTATATGGTAACCAGAACACACAGCGACTCAACACATTTGTCTCCGAATATTGAAAGTGATGGTAAACTGTGGGAATCACCTCAGCTATGTATGATTTCATATTCAACAAATATTAGGTATTGTGCGTACATATATAATTAATATCCGTTAACCTGTCATTATTAGAGGGAAACGCTCTCTCTTGTGGTATTATTGTCACATATCGCTACACACTATCAATTCATTTGCTGTTACATTGGTGGTCTCTTGGATTGTGTCCCGGTGATGTTTTCAGGTTGCCAGGGAGTATCCTGTTGTGGTGTCAGAGAGCCCATCGGCAAATTTCATTTCGTCAACCAAGTCTACTAAACTTGGCGTAAGTCTGGACAGCTCACATCACTGTTATTGTGTTGGCGGCCAGCGGCAGCCTGGGTAGCGGACTTCTCGTCTGCCTCGCTACTCCTTCAGAGATAAAATGAATGCGACAATCTTGCATCTCTGTTCTTACTTCTTAAGGCCCGATAACATGGCATCTCTGTTTTGCCCCAAAACTTATTTCACAAAATGGTATTACGGTGGCACACTGAGAACAGGTTGTGGACGCACCGACTGATCGAGACAACACTGTTTCAGCCCAGCGCCAACCTCACGATGGTGAAATGTGTCTGACGTATGCATAGAAAGGGAAGTTTGCTGTCTTTTCACCGATTTTCGAAACTTTTGTGATATCTTCAATCCTATGTTTTCGTGGTGTATTCCCCGTATGTAGAATTTTTGGGCGTACGGCCGAGACATTGCGTAATTACTCCACGATATTTCGGCAAACAGACTCTTTGCAATCATCAGGCCGTCCCTGAAGCAGCTCGAGATTCCGAAGTAATGGCTACAAATAGACAGAAAGGCTTGAATTGAGACAGGTTCCATATTGACAACAGCGGGAAGAAAAGAAAGAGAACAAATCACTACCGATCATTCCGTTTGTCGACAATATTTCCAGAAAAATCTTCAGGTGTTTGTAGCGACATAATGTTAAATGGGTATCTCTTCCTTCCCCTAACACTACGATACTACTAGGCTCAGTGAAGAATGATTAAGGCCTTTGCTGGCGTGCGGGAACGTATTCATTGGGGAAACTGAACCCTCGGTAGACGAGAGATGCCCCGATAAACGATGCCATAGACCACCAAATCAAACTTGGGCAACCACAGAATAAAAACTGACCATACCATAGATTACAACACCAAAATACTTAGGCAATCTTCTTCCTTCTGGGATTACGTGATTGATACGACATTGAAATTAGGGCCAAAGATGGTCTGATTAATAAAGACAGTGATACACAACTGAGTCAGGTATGGAACACTGCACTGAGCCTAGGAAAAGAAAAGCGTTTTCGGACAGTAAGGCCCACGCACGACAGTGATAGTGAGGACACTGGAGACAAGAGTTCGAAACCAGAGGCCGCTACACACACCACAGGGGAGTAATGGAGGTGGTAAGGGCTAACATGTTAGGACGCCAACAGGAATGGAGTAGCAGTCATCCGGGACCACCTGGAGATGGCAATGAGTCTGTCTGGTCAAAATATTGTAGAGTAATAACGACGTGATCTGGCCGGACACCCGAGAATTCCATAAATTAGTGACATTTCTCAGGCAATTGTACAGAGTCAGCGCCTCCAACTGGGATTTTATTTCTGAATGGTTAGAAGTTGGACAGTAAAATAAACTTTTTGGTGAGTCCAGGGGCAGAGTTTCAAGTGTCGTGGTGTCGAGAGAGACGGCAGCTGACGGTCATCTGTAGTTGTTTCACCGCATTGCTGAATTGGAACAGGCGTAAGTTTTCGCAGCCCACAGTAGTGCGATCTGAGGAGTTTGCTTCTCGTAGTTTTGGATGTGTAACCTAAGCTACTGACTTAACTCCAATTTTAAGTTGGGTTTTTAATTCTTGCATCAGCGAGCTGCACAGATTAGGATAAGTCGGCACGTTAGCTTCCATGCAGTCTTTCTTCCTTAGGGTTTGTCTCTCACTATTAGTCTCATTTTAATTTGCTTATCTAATACGAGGTCCAATTAATTTTATTTCACTGCTAATCTTTGATTAGCCTGTAGTGAAATTTTGTGCTTATGGAATATCGTCTCAGTTATGTGACTGGATTCGTGATTTGCTGTCAGAGAAGTTGCATTTGCTAGTAATTCAGGGGAGGTCAAAGAGAAAAACAGAAGTGATTTATGGCGTTCCCTGAGGTAGTGTCATAGGCCCCTTGCTGTTCCTTGTCTATATAAACGATTTGGGAGACAGTCTGAGCAGCCGTCTTAAGTTGTTTGCAGATGACACTGTCGTTTATTGACTAATAAGGTCATCAGAAGATCACAAAAAATTGCAAAACGATTTAGAAAAGATATTTGTATGGTGCAAAAATTGGAAACTGACCCTAAATAATGAAAAGTGCGAGGTCATTCACATGAGTGCTAAAACGAATCCGTTACACTCCGGTTACACGTAAATTAGTCAAGTCCAAAGGCCATTAATTCAACAAATACCTAGGAATTACAATTAAGAATAACTTAAACTGGAAAGAACACACAGAAAATGTTGTGGGGAAGGCAAACCGAAGATTGCGTGTTATTGGCAGAACACTTAGAGAATGTAACAGATCTCCTAAAGAGACTGCCTACACTTCGCTTGTCCGCCGTGTTTTGCGGTCTCGGATCCTTACCAGATAGGATTAAAATCAAAAAAGTTCAAAGAAGATCAGCATGTTTTTTATTATCGTGAAATAGGGGAGATAAGGTCATGGACATGCTACAGGATTTGGAGTGGAGGTGGAACCTTCTCACGAAATTTAAATCACCAGCTTTCTCCTCCGAATGCGAAAATATTTTGTTGACACCGACCTACCTAAGGAGAAATGATCATCATAGTAAAATAAGGGGAATCAGAGCTCTCACGGAAAGATATAGGTATTCCGTTTTTACCGTTTTTATTTAAGAGTGAAATAATGAAATTATAGGCAAATAACTCCTGATCCGCCTTTTTCAACTTTAGAATAAATAAAAATTTTATTAAAAGAGGAACTGATTTCCATTTTAAGACCTTAACTTGTCCTACAGCTTTCTTGGTCAGGTAGTTTAAAGATAACTTGGTATACCATCAAGCCATTCTTTGCTCGTCGGTGTTGCTCTTTACAGACAGTTGTCACTTAGACGAAAGGACATTGTTGTTACACCAGATGTAGTAGACGCAGCTTGAGCACACATGCTCTATAATATGAATAGATTCTTTCAGACGACCCCCATTCACGCTGACCCTGATCCAGTCCCGTAAGT
This sequence comes from Schistocerca nitens, assembly GCF_023898315.1. Taxonomy (NCBI): domain Eukaryota; kingdom Metazoa; phylum Arthropoda; class Insecta; order Orthoptera; family Acrididae; genus Schistocerca; species Schistocerca nitens. The sequence continues at coordinate 533,625,018 of NC_064618.1, read as the reverse complement.
TGGTTTTTTGTAGAAACTACCAGTCATAACGGCACAATGAAGTACCTCTTAGGGTATAAATAGATGTATAGATCGTCGTATCCCGTCTCGAGCGTGGAGGAGTATTAGCCTGCAGCTGCAAAACATACTCGCGCCATGCTTGTGTATTTGCTGCAAATGAGTGGTGTGTATATCTATATTTTTGGGATTTGTATAGAGAACTAATTAGGGAAGTGAAGATTCTTTTGGTGCAGTTCGTGTGATGATTCATTGCATTATGTGTAGTCTTTTTGGGTGTTGGTCCATTTGTTCATATTGAATTCTGTGTAGCAGTATTTTGATTTGAGCTCTTGCATACATTGATAGGCACAGTCCGGCGTGGCGAAGAGAGGCAAGAAACGGTTCAGGGCAATATCATTCTATGGAATCAGGGCACTCCGCATCGGAACTGTCTGTGGGAGAGGCGTCCGCAACAACTGTATAGCTCGAAACTCAGGGTACAGAAGCGACAGCTGAATAAAGCGAAAGCAGCGAAATTTGTGAGACAGACTTGTCAACTGGCAGAGAAGTACGAATTTAAAAAAAAAAACCGGGAGATAGTCTCCATTGGGAAACAAATTCTAGAAAGGATATACGAAAGAGACAGAAATGCAGTAGAAAGAGACATAAAGGCAGAAGAGGACAGAAACAAGACTTCATCAGGCAGAGGAAAAGCCGAAACAGGCAGAAACTGATTAGGAACCAGATGGCGCTGCACAAAGAGGCTGGTGATATTGAGAGGCACCCACATGCCTTGCTCATACTATGGCATCAAGCAGTCAGGACTGCAAGATGAGTGGTCTGCCAAGCGAGTGCATTCATTCTTATTTTCCGAGTAACATGAACTCTCGTACTCACAATTAAGTTACAAATTATCCTCCTGTATGAATAACACGCAACGGAAACGCACATCTGACTATCAGTAATTTACAGAACTCTGACTGTTCACTACGCACTGGTAATACCACATTTTTTTTTTTTATTTTTATTTAACGGCTTTTATCAACACGTGGCCATCGCACTGAATATGAGTGGCGCACACATTATAAATTCTGGATATCATGACAACACACAATTCGAAGGAAAAGGCTACCAATCTTTTTATTTTCACTATCTTATTTATTCCGATAAATTCTATAACCTAAACAAACAAATTCTATAACCTACAACAATAACACATGAGAAATTCCGCCCAGTGGGCATGGCTTTACATTGGTGAATCTCTGTCTTATGGTCTCGTAATTATTTAACGCTACAGTGCACTTTCTGGATAGGATGGTGGATCTTTTATTATTTCTCACACTTCCACTCTCACAATCATCATCACGAAACTTTCCTCCAGACCGAGGAGTACAAAAGGAACACGCATAACCCACTAATCTTTTGAAACTACCTTGCTACTCTCCCATGCAAACCACACATACCCAAATTACATGACATGCACCACACTACAACATGGAATACAATACAATAAATAGTCACAACACTATGATTTTCAGCTCTCCCACTTCAATTAGTATTTATCCCAGTTTCACACGACACTGCCCCACTTCGTAATTCTACTTTCCTACTATGAACTCTGGAGATATATGCACGTCTTCCTGTGCAATGCAAGCCAAGTGGCGTTGCTGGATAGACGGGGTATTATAGTTTGAATCAAGCGTCACATGGAAACATACCTCGCAAAGTAATATTAAGAACATATTCATCACACACACGAGTCCTCAACTGATACCATGGACGAGTACTTCTCTTTATCCTTTGTCTCATACACAGATTGAGACTCACACAGTACTCACCACGTGGAAGTACTCGCCTCTAATTTCAAGTCCTGCACACGCTATTTCTTAAATACACTCCTGGAAATTGAAATAAGAACACCGTGAATTCATTTTCCCAGGAAGGGGAAACTTTATTGACACATTCCTGGGGTCAGATCACATGATCACACTGACAGAACCACAGGCACATAGACACAGGCAACAGAGCATGCACAATGTCGGCACTAGTACAGTGTATATCCACCTTTCGCAGCAATGCAGGCTGCTATTCTCCCATGGAGACGATCGTAGAGATGCTGGATGTAGTCCTGTGGAACGGCTTGCCATGCCATTTCCACCTGGCGCCTCTGTTGGACCAGCGTTCGTGCTGGACGTGCAGACCGCGTGAGACGACGCTTCATCCAGTCCCAAACATGCTCAATGGGGGACAGATCCGGAGATCTTGCTGGCCAGGGTAGTTGACTTACACCTTCTAGAGCACGTTGGGTGGCACGGGATACATGCGGACGTGCATTGTCCTGTTGGAACAGCAAGTTCCCTTGCCGGTCTAGGAATGGTAGAACGATGGGTTCGATGACGGTTTGGATGTACCGTGCACTATTCAGTGTCCCCTCGACGATCACCAGTGGTGTACGGCCAGTGTAGGAGATCGCTCCCCACACCATGATGCCGGGTGTTGGCCCTGTGTGCCTCGGTCGTATGCAGTCCTGATTGTGGCGCTCACCTGCACGGCGCCAAACACGCATACGACCATCATTGGCACCAAGACAGAAGCGACTCTCATCGCTGAAGACGACACGTCTCCATTCGTCCCTCCATTCACGCCTGTCGCGACACCACTGGAGGCGGGCTGCACGATGTTGGGGCGTGAGCGGAAGACGGCCTAACGGTGTGCGGGACCGTATCACAGCTTCATGGAGACGGTTGCGAATGGTCCTCGCCGATACCCCAGGAGCAACAGTGTCCCTAATTTGCTGGGAAGTGGCGGTGCGGTCCCCTACGGCACTGCGTAGGATCCTACGGTCTTGGCGTGCATCCGTGCGTCGCTGCGGTCCGGTCCCAGGTCGACGGGCACGTGCACCTTCCGCCGACCACTGGCGACAACATCGATGTACTGTGGAGACCTCACGCCCCACGTGTTGAGCAATTCGGCGGTACGTCCACCCGGCCTCCCGCATGCCCACTATACGCCCTCGCTCAAAGTCCGTCAACTGCACATACGGTTCACGTCCACGCTGTCGCGGCATGATACCAGTGTTAAAGACTGCGATGGAGCTCCGTATGCCACGGCAAACTGGCTGACACTGACGGCGGCGGTGCACAAATGCTGCGCAGCTAGCGCCATTCGACGGCCAACACCGCGGTTCCTGGTGTGTCCGCTGTGCCGTGCGTGTGATCATTGCTTGTACAGCCCTCTCGCAGTGTCCGGAGCAAGTATGGTGGGTCTGACACACCGGTGTCAATGTGTTCTTTTTTCCATTTCCAGGAGTGTATATCAACTTATTGTACACACGCTAGTAATTCAGCTTAACGTAAGCACACGGAAGTATTTCAACTTATTGCTACACGTGGTTTCATTGTGACCGTTGGTCACTTCCGAATATTACTACGATCCCATTAATATTACCTGCCTGACATTTAATTCTCCCTACAAAAGTTCCTGAAATAGAGAAATTATTATTTAAAACTACTCTTAAATATTCCACATGCATACCATGTCTCCACTCTTTTGTCTTTACGGAGCATACCTAAGACAGGTCTTAACAGCACAAGATCCAGCGGCAGAGTGCTGAAACATGGCCGTTCTTCAGGTTCTCTCGCACCTCTGCCGAAGTGGGGGAGCACCTTGCTACTGTATTGGTCAGCCACATTTCAGGCACTCAAAGCTCAGGTAAATTTCATCTCTTTGGTCCCACCAAAGGTGGCCAAAGGATCGTCTCAAAGATGATCATATATTCACATTCACTATCTGCGGTTAGCAGACGACCATACATTCATTCATTTCACAGATCTCACCAAACTGGATGTAGGGATTTATTTTGTGGGAGTGCACATGTGATCAATTAAATAAATAAATTGTCATTCTTTCTCACACTGGTATCCGGCTTCGCTGTATTAATTGAAATTGAGTTATTTTTAGAAAAAAAATGTGTTGTTCTGACAAGAATAATGAAGTATGTTGTACCTATTTTCAATGTCGGGCGGTACTGTACCCTTTCAATATCACTAAATTTGTTGTGGGGCTTCGTCAGCAATACAGGACAGTGAGAGAATCGTGTCAGTCATCGATATCCCTGTCTGACGACGGACAGAACTTTGATATCATGCATTTTTTTCTCACTGAAAAAAATGTTCACCTATTCCGCAGACGGAGACTTGCAGATGGAAACCTGGCTAGGCAAATTCTGTGTCAGCCATTCTAACTATCGGCCAATCCACAGAAAGTAATAATCCATGAAATTACAATGAAATAAATACCCTCATCTGCATATAGGCGTTGACGTAAGTCAAAGGTGACAGTTGGAAATGTGTCCCTGACTGGGACTCGAACCTGGGATCTCCTGCTTACATGGCAGACGCTCTATCCATCTGAGCCACCAAGGACACAGAGGATGGTGTGACTGCAGGGACGTATCTCTGGCAAGCCTCTCGTGAGACCCATATTCGCAACTTCTGGACCTATACTATATTCATAGTGCCCCTACCCATCATAATCATTACTCGCCGATTTACCGACGATTCCCGTAAGAGTTCAGGCACTGTTTGTGCATCCGCACAGAAGATGGTCAAATGGCCGGTGAGCCTTAACTACATATACATGAAGATGGTGTCTTACCATCTTCATATATATGTTATAATCTACGACAAGTTGCACGAGTGGAGAGATTATATCGAAAATGTTACCTATCGGAAGACAGTCTACCACTTTCGTAGAAATCAAAGCTCAAATTAGGAAGACATGTTGGTCGGCCACAGAAGAAAACAGGATGTGATTAAGTATAATAAAATCCCGACCAATTGCAGCAAAACGCTTTCAATCATATTCTCAGTATTTTGACGAGGCCTTGAAGGGGAATCAGTTTCTCAACCACCCATAAAATCCTGGAGATGCAAATTTTCATCAGGACAATTTAACTGAGCACAAAAGATTGTTGATTTGCCCTAAGAAGAGTGATTTAGAGGCGTTTAATGGAGATCTTACAAGGAACACGTAACCTCACACTATAAAACGGCGTGCCTAAGATACTAAAGGTGAACAAGTAATATTTTATGTGGTGGTTAGTATCGGTATAAAGCAATTTTAAGTTGAGTTTTCAAAACTTTTATTCGAATTTAGAAATGAGAATAAGATTATCCATTTTAATACATCCATAGTTATTTAGGTCGACGTAATCTATTGAACCAATCACTACCAAAACTGGAGTGTATAATGTCTATGTCCATATAAACAGTTGTATACAAGCAATGTTGAATAACTTTGATAAAATATTTTATAACTTCATCCATCATTTTGGTAGTAACCTATACAGGAATTGCAGTACCTGTATCTAGATATTTCTGCCTAAACAGAACAACTGAAAATGTAGCTTAATGTATATTTTTTATTGCATTGTGAGTAATGTATGGCTCAAATACCGTGGTATTATTTCACATATTACCGGAGAAAAGGGTACATAACTATCACAAAATGCATCTTCTGCGAAAACGAATTTAAAGATTAAACTTATATTTTCTGCACTTAGACATTTTCAGAATGCTCCAGGAGTGTGCTCAGGATAATCTTTATTCTCAAGACTTGTCTTGAAACTTCTTTTCTTTTGTCTTGTTCCCAGAGATAGGCCCTGAAGAGACATTTCAGCTCTACACACACGACCACAGTCAGTTTCCTCAAAAATAGTTACAGTGAATGCTCCAGCCATGGAGGACAGACGCTGTAACACTTCCACTCTCCTTATGTTTCCATCATTGAAAACAAGTACAGCGTCTTATATTGGAAGTTTTACAGCTGCAGATAATGAAAATATTGTGTTAGGGGCAATGGACGTTCAGAGACTTATTTGGATTGCGTTTTGCCATGAAAACATTTCCTCAGTAGGTCAGGATTTACCGGTAACCTAAATGTGGGTATAATAGCATTAATTAGACACTGAGTAATGAATTTCTTGTCGCTGTAGGAATAGTTATTGCACAGACAGTTGCGAAAAGGGACGTGGTTGGAAAACATCAAAAAACTTACATTTTTTTTTTATCAGACAAATGAAGAATTTAACTTCCTATACGATTTCGAAAATGAAACTTCCGAAAACAGTTGCCAATAAGTTTTACTACTGAATGCAGACAAAATCTAAACATGAAACTTTTGGTCACATTTCTACATACACACCCTAAGATCGTCTTAACCGATCTAGATAATTACGTACGAGAAGGTAAGAAAATGGGCTCTGCTTTCGACAGGAATCAGTGCGAATACTCGCGGAAGAAGCAGTGGACATACGTTAGGCAAGACAATAATGAGAGCTGCCCGAAAGAACAGAACAGGAATATGAATAATCAGAGGCCAAGGACTCATCCAGGAAGTGACGTGCGAAGACCATCGGAGGAACAAAACAACACGGGGGTAGAAATCACTGAACTAAGGAACGCTGTCCTAGATCGTAATTAACGAGCTTAACCATGTAACGAGCAGAAAATGAGTGCAGGCAAGGCTATGTCTTCAATCTAAGTATAATTTGGTATTATTTGTGATCAGCATTAAACTTCCTTTGTTCGTCTTTCTTGGTTATTGACCTTTCTTCTTGTGGTTACCATTTCTTAGGAAGACGTGTGTAGCTTTCTTGTGGCAAATAACGACTAGCTGTTCGCGTACAGCGTCGGAGATGACGCGCTTAACGAAATACACTATGTCATCAAAAGTATCCGTACACACCAAAAACATACATAATTCATATTAGGTACATTGTGCTGCCACCTACTGCCAGGTACTCCATATCAGCGACCTCACAAGGGAACCTCCCCATGGAACCCCCTCAGATTTAGTTATAAGTTGGCACAGTGGACAGGCCTTGAAAAATTGAACACAGATCAATCGAGAAAACAGGAAGAAGTTGGGTGGAACTATGAAAAAAGTAAGCAAAATATACAAACTGAGTAGTCCATGTGCAAGATATGCAACATCTAGGGTAATAAGAGCTCAGCAGCGCCGTGGTCCCGTGGTTAGCATGAGCAGCTGCGGAACGAGAGGTCCTTGGTTCAAGTCTTCTCTTGACTGAGAAGTTTAATTTTTTATTTTCAGTTTATGTGACAAACTCTTATGTTTTCATCACTTTTTTTGGGAGTGATTATCACATCCACAAGAAAACCTAAATCGGGAAAGGTAGAAGAATTTTTTTACCCATTCGGCAAGTGTACAAGTTAGGCGGGTCGACAACATATTCCTGTCATGTGACGCACATGCCGTCATCAGTGTAATATACAATATATCAGACGTGCTTTCCTGTGGAGGAATCGGTTGATCTATGACCTTGCGATCAAATGTTTTCGGTTCCCATTGGAGAGGCACGGTTTTGCGGTGCGATCGCAAAACACAGACATTAAACTTATTGCAGTGAATAGAGACGTCAATGAACGAACGGACGGACCATAACGTTGCGAAAATAAAGAAAGTAAACTTTTCACTCGAGGGAAGACTTGAACCACGGACCTATCGTTCCCCAGCTGCTCACGCTAACCACGGGACCACGGCGCTTCTAAGCTCCCCCTTAACCTTTATCTTGCCTATCTTCCTCATGGACTACTCAGTTTGTATATTTTGCTTATTTTTCTCATAGTTCCACATAACTTCTTCCTGTTTTCTCGATTGATCTGTGTTCAGTTTTTCAAGGCCTATACACTGTGCCAACTTATAACTAAATCTGAGGGGGGTGCGATGGGGAGGTTCCGTTGTCAGTAGTCATTCGACATCGTGAGAGAGGAGAATGTGTCATATGTCTGTAAGCGAGATTTCCAAACTCCTACACATCGCTTGGTGCATTCTTTCCGATGTGATAGTGAAGTGGGAACGTGAAGAGACACGTACAGCACAAAAGAGTACAGGCCGACCTCGTCTGTCAACTGACAGAGACCGCCGACAGTTGAAGATGGTGGTAATGTTAATAGACAGACAACTATCCAGATCATCACACAGGAATTTCAAACTGCATCAGGATCCACTGCCAGTACTATGACTGTTAGGCGGGAGGTGAGAAAAGTTGGATTTCATGCTCGAGGGGCTGCTCATAAGGCACACATCACACTGGTAAATGCCAAACGACGCCTCACTTGGTGTAAGGAGCGTAAACATTGGACGATTCAACAGTGGAAAAACGTTGTGTGGAATGACGAATCAGGGTGCACATTGTGGCGATCCGATGGCAGGGTGTGGGTATGGCGAATACCCGGTAAACGTCATCCGCCAGCGTTTGTAGTGCCAACAGTAAAATGAATTCGGAGGCGGTGGTGTTATGGAGTGGTCTTTTTTTTCATAGAGGGGGCTTGCACCCATTGTTATTTTGCGTGGCACTATCAGAGCACAGGCCTACATTGATGCTTTAAGCACCCTCTTGCTTCCCGCTTTTGCAGAGTAATTCGTGGATGGCAATTGCATCTTTCAACACGATCGAGCTTGTTCATAATTCACGGCCCGTGGCGGGGTGGTTACACGACAATAATATCCCTGTAACGGACTTGCATGCACAGAGTCCTGACCTGAATCCTATACAACACCTTTGGATGTTTTGGAACGCCGACTTCGTACCAGTCCTCACCGACCGACATCAATACCTCTCCTCAGTGCAGCACTCCGTGAAGAATGTGCTGCCATTCCGCAAGGAACCTTCCAGCACCTGACTGAACGTATGCCTGCGAGAGTGGAAGCTGTCATCAAGGCTAAGGGAGGACCAACACCATACTGAATTCCTGCATTACCGATGGAGGGCGCCACGAACTTGTAGGTCATGTTCATACAGATGTCCGGATACTTTTGATCACATAGTGTAAGTCAAGGGCTCACAACCAAGTCTGACAGTAGCAAAACTGCATGGCGCGAAAATATTATACTCTGTGAGCATAAAATCAGCTTTACACGTGTTCTACAATGTAATGCTGCCATCGTCAACGATAATACGTTACTCTATCTGAAGCGTTTACGTGAGGTAACAACATAGTGACAGTTCCTCTAGGACTGTTCCCTTTGCGGGATGTCTCATATCATTGTTTCGAATGTCTTAGTCCATGTCCTGAGTAATTATGGCTTAAGTGAAGAGATAGCAAATATATTTGGAGAAGAGACACTCTTTTTTATGTCCTTGTCTTTGGCGTTAGTTAGGTGTAGCTAAATTCTGAGTTCGGCACGAGAAGTAAATACAGCTTTTCTTTGTTTCTGTACGGACACTACAGGCTGCAGATGTTATTTAGGGTTATTCGGCCTGCGACAGCTGCCTAGAATGGCCTGCAATATTGCTGAGATTTTTCAGAGTCGGGCGAGGCCAGTCTTGCTGGGCGAGTGCTGAGTGATTATCTATTAAGAGGTGTCTCCACCTAAATGTCATATTTTCTCTGAGCTAGTTCTCTTGCCTAAGTGGCCTGATAATGTTGATTACCTATCATTCGCAGCACACTCTGAACTTGAAATGTATAATGCTGGTCTCACAATCGACCAGCAAATGGACAAGCGTGTAGTAGTGTACAAATGTAATTCTTAGAGTAACGACGTTCCGGGGTAACTAGACTATTTACTACGGGACGACGAGAGTTCGTCAAATGCCGGTCAGGATCTAAAATTATCTTTTGCCGTGCAAAGCATGTTTGTTTCAGATTATTCAAAAATAAATTAACTTAAAGAATAAATACTGCATTTGGACAGTTCATATCTAACTTCAAACAGAGTCATCTTGCGGTTTGTTAAACAGGTGGCAAGGGTGCAAAACTCAGTGAAACTTTCTCTTGTTACTGGAAGGCGGGTCAAGGAGAACGGCGAGAGGGCCTCCTGCGCAGGTACCTTGGCACGGCCCGCAGCCCGTCCAGGGCTGGGTGGACGGTAGCTTCAAATGGTTCAAATGGCTCTGAGCACTATGGGGCTTAACATCTGCGGTCATCAGTCCCCTAGAGCTTAGAACTACTTAAACCTAACCAACCTAAGGACATCACACACATCCATGCCCGATGCAGGATTCGAACCTGCGACCGTAGCGGTCGCGCGGTACTAGACTGAAGCGCCTAGAACCGCTCGTCCACCGCGGCCGGACAGACGGTAGCAGTGGGCGGGTTGAGTCAGAGAGAGACTGCAATGCATACGGGTTGCACGACGGAAGCGGCCTGGTGTGACCATTGGGTCCCGCAGGCTAAAGATGCAATGAAGTCATCTCCCCTGGGACGGTTGCCACTATGAGGAAGCATTCTGTGGCCGACAAATTTATGTAACGGAGCCGCTCCTTTGAGAGAAGGGAACTTCCCATTGTCAATGGGCACAAGGTAAAACAAATCTTGTTGGTCGATATGCCAGTTTCTTGTAATCAGCCTTTTATGGAAAACAGATACGTACTATTTATTTTTTATTAAGAAAATCAAACAACAGTTGATACGTCATTTTCTCATAAATCCTTTTTTTTTATCTTTCGCACACATTCTGGTTGGCGAAACATGGGATTTTATTTTATTACGTCAATTAAATGAGGCTGGCTTAGACCTAAGCTAAAGCAGAAAGAAACCTTTGTATTTATTATTTTATGGAAGACAGATTCCTACTCTTGAGCCGGCCGGAGTCGCCGAGCGGTTCTAGGCGCTACAGTCTGAAACCGCGCGACCGCTACGGTCGCAGGTTCGAATCCTGCCTCGGGAATGGATGTGTGTGGTGTCCTTAGGTTAGTTAAGTGTAAGTAGTACTAAGTTGTAGGGGACTGATGACCACAGCAGTTAAGTCCCATAGCGCTCAGAGTCATTTGAACCATTTGAACCCACTCTTGAGTTTTCATTAAGAAAAACAAAAGTACTTCATATATCAGTTTCTCTTAAATCCTTTTTCTGTCTCACACACATGCTCTAGTTGATGAAACATGGGATGTTATTTTATTAAGGCAATCAAACGAGCCTGCCCTGTATCCAGGCTAAATTAGAAAAAAATCTTTGTAATCATTTTTTTATGGAATACCGATTCGTATTATGAGTTATAATCTCTTTTTTATCTTGTTTTTTCTAACATACAAGCTATACGCAGTCTTAAGATATCGTATACATCCTCGCATCGTGTTTAGTATTTAAGAATCAGTGGGCAACAGTATGTTCTTGTCACACTTTTCATCATAAAGGAATACTTTGGGAGCACGTTTTATGATTTCAGTGACTGATAAGTTCTCTGGGATGCTAAGCACATCTAATGAATTGAAATTGCGACTTGGAATTTTTTTTATTTGGGTTTGAGACGGATCATGAGGCTACTCTGAGCCCACTTCTTGAAGGCCTACACCTTGGCACCAGTGGGCTAGCTTGGGAGTGGCATCTCCAAAAATTTTGTTTACCCGAAGAGATTTCATGGACCAATGGATCAACCAAACAAGACAGCACTGTTTCAGTCCATTTCCAACGTTGTGAAGACGAGGTGTGTATCGTGGCTGCGAGAGGCAAGCTTGCTGTCTTTTACCTGAGTTTTAGAAAACTTCGTGACATTTCTTGGTCATGACATTCCTAAAAATATAGAATCAATTATTCCACCAGGGGTTTTTGAGGCTTTGGAAGCTGGGCAGGAGGAAGGATCTTTTCAGGAAGTCAGGAACGAAGTTTCAAGGGATGTTGTCAGAGATTGAGAGAGACAGAATGTGATGGCCATCTGTGGCTATTTTGCCACACTTTGATGACTTGGAGAAGAGGTAAGTTTTCGCAATCGATGGTAACATGTTCCGTAATCTGAGCAGTTCACTTATCATATGCTTTAGATGTGCATTTGGATTCTTAATTCTTGTTGCATCAGAGAGCTGCACAGATGAGGACGTCGTGCTATAGTCTCCATATAGTATTCCTTCCATAGGGTCCATTCGACAATGTGGAGTCACTTTCTTTGCTTACCTAATTCAGGGTTGAATTAATTTTATTTCATTGTTAACCTTTGGTTACCCGTAGTTGCGTTTATAAGTAAAAAGATTAAATTCTCAAAGGTAGATAACTTTCACTGCTCTTTAGAGTAAATGCAAAGTTCGTTTAAAGCGACTTGACTTACAACACAAGATACGTAACTAGTCCTATAGCCTTCCTAGTTGGGTAGCATAAAAATAAACTAGTACACTACCACACTACCAAACTGTGATCTGATGAGTCGGTGTAGTTCTTTGTATACAGTGGCCAGATTAGACGAGCGGGCATTGTTGTTACACCATCTGCGGTAGAAGCAGCTTGAGCACACATGCTATACCAGATATATAGAATCCAATTTAAGAGGACACCCCCCCCCCTTCAATGTCACCTACAGGGACCTATAAATCTCCTGTCTTCCAGCACCCTGATGGTAACTGCGAGGCAGAATTATCAACGTTAGTCTACTGGACAGAGGACGTGAGTACAACCGTTAATCCACTGGGATACGACATGGGCCTTACAAGAAAAATTTGCTTTCAAAATATACATCTAAGAACAAGATCAATACTTTGTATCGAAGTCAATAGCAACTCTGACCATCAAGAATCAAATGGTGGGGCTCCAGGGAAAAGTAGGCTTAAATAATGGCAGAGATTACAGTACCACAAATGTTGAAGATATCTGTTCATGAAGCTGCACGCTCTATTCTCGGAGCAACGAAACCAGGACGACGAAGGTTCGGCAAAGACATGTGGCTTTGGAATGACGATGCCGTACGCAAGAAGGAAAAATTGTATCACAAGTATATTACAGACAAAAACACTACCCCGTTGCAATGCCTACAAACAAGGCCGTAGAGAGGTGAAGAAGGTCACTGCAGTAACAAAAGCAGTCAAGCATTCAAATCTAAACACGAAAGTAGACACGCTACATTCATCGGATGGTCAATTAACGCTGAGGGGGAAGATCTACCAAGAGTAGAAAAATTTAAATATCTCAGTTCTACAATCTCTAACGATGGCCATCTTACAGACGAGGTCAACGCAAGGACGCAGGCAATCTGAATGAAGTGGCGAACGTCAACAGACGTTGCTTCAGTCGTTGGATTAAGGATCATCTGAAGTCAAAGAGCTACCAGACTGCCATCTGTCCTGTTTCCTTCTGTGGCCCCGAGTGTTTGCCAGCTACAAAAGAGGCAGAACGACGATTGGGAGACTGAGGTGCTTAGATGGACAGATGGCATCACTCGACTGGATCATGTTTCGAAAGATACTACCAGGAAATGTTACGGGGTCGCACTGATCCACAAGAAAATGAGAGAGAGCCGTCTGCTATGGTTTGGACATGTGCTGCACACAGACGAAGATACCAACGCAAAGACAGCATACGCGGTGGAAGTCATGGGAAAGAGGGACCAAGGGGCCTACGCCGTGCACAATGATCTGAAGGCTGGATCTTCATCCAGACATGGATCACGATGGAACAAAATGGAGACAGCGAATCAACTCAGCAGGCCCTGCCACCAGGTGGGACAAACGCTAAAAAAAGGAAGAAGTCAATGTCAGCTCGTAACCACACATTCGCAATTATCTCGCAAATACCTCGTTTGCTGAATATTGCTACACCAAGAAGAAATGCAGATGATCAACGGGTATTCATTGGACAAATATATTATACTAGAACTGACATGTGATTACATTTTCACGCAATTTGGGTGCATAGATCCTGAGAAATCGGTACCCAGAACAACCACCTCGGGCCGTAATAACGGCCTTGATACGCCTGGGTATTGTGTCAAACCGAGCCACCATTGACAAGACGTTTTCAATTGGTGAGAGATCTGGAGAATGTGCTGGCCAGGGCAGCAGTCGAACATTTTCTGTATCCAAAAACACCCGTACAGGACCTGCAACATGCGGTCGTGCATTATGCTGCTGAAATGTAGGGTTTCGCAAGGATCGAATGAAGGGTAGAGCCACGGGTCGTAACACAACTGAAATGTAACGTCCACTGTTCAAAGTGCCGTCAATGAGAACAAGAGGTGACCGAGACGTGTGACCAATGGCATCCCATACCATCACGCCGGGTGATCCGCCAGTATGGCGATGACGAATACACGCTTCCAATGTGCGTTCACCGCGATGTCGCCAAACACGGATGCGACCATCATGATACTGTAAACAGAACCTGGATTCATCCGAAAAAAAATGACATTTTGCCATTCGTGCAGCCAGGTTCGTCGTTGAGTACACCATCGCCGGCGCTCCTGTCTCTGATGCAGCGTCAAGGGTAACCGCAGCCATGGTCTCCGAGCTGATAGTCCATGCTGCTGCAAACGTCATCGAACTGTTCGTGCAGATGGTTGTTGTCTTGCAAACATCCCCATCTCTTGACTCAGGGGTCGAGACGTGGCTGTACGATCCGTTACAGCCATGCGGATAAGATGCCTGTCATCTTGACTGCTAGTGATACGAGGCCATTGGGATCCAGCACGGCGTTTCGTATTACTCTCCTGAACCCACCGATTTCATATTCTGCTAACAGTCATTGGATCTCGACCAACGCGAGCAGCAATGTCGCGATTCGATACACCGCAATCGCGATAGGCTACAATCTGACCTTTATCAAAGTCGGTAACGTGATGGTACGCAGTTTTCCTCCTTACACGAGGCATCACAACAACGTTTCACCAGGCAACACCGGTCAACTGCTGTTTGTGCATGAGAAATCGGTTGGAAACTTTCTTCATGTCAGCACGTTGTAGGTGCCAACCTTGTGCGAATGCTCTGAAAAGCAAATAATTTGCATATCACAGCATCTATTTCCTGTCGGTTAAGTTTCGCGTCTGTAGCACGTCATCTTCGTGGTGTAGCAATTTTAATGGCCAGTAGTGTATTATGATGAGGGAGAAATTCTCCTGCACTTGGATGGGCCTTGTGGTAGTAATCGAAGACACGCTGACAGCTGAGAACCATCCACATCCCTTCATGCTGATTTCTTCCCCGACGGCGACGTCATCTATCAGCAGCATAACTGTCCGTGTTTCGGAGCCAGAATCGTGCTACAATGGTTTGAGGAGCCTTATAGTGAACTCACGTTGATGTTTCGGTTACAAGATTTGCCTGATGTAAATCCTATGGAACCCATCTGGGTCGCTATCGGGCGCCATCGCCACGTGTACGAATCAGCGACCCGTTATTTCTGTGAACTACATGACCTGTGTGTAGACAAATGCCACATGTCTACCAACAAACTATCGGATCCCTGACACGCAGAGGCAAAGATGTATTTCGTTCCAAAATAAGCTATTAAGCAGATGGTCGTAATGTTTTGGCTCATCAGTGTAGTGGCCCAAACTCTTGTCAGCAAGGCTTGCATGAAGCTAATGATCGCCCTGGCACTCTACGTCGTGGAACAAAACAAGTTTGTAAATTACAGCGTCTAGAACTGCGCTGGCAGCAGCGCCAGTGGCTGACAGCGCGCTGGTAGTGGCAGAGGCTGCGGCGACAGGGGCGGCCGCGGAGGTGGGCGGCGGCGGTCCCGGGGGCGGCGGGGCGGCAGAGGGTCGACACGGGGTCGACACGAGGCGACACGGCACGCACGGCCGGCGGGTAATGAATGGCGGCAGCCGCCGCTGCCAGATTGAAACAAATGGGGCGGCCAGAGCAGGGCAGCGCGGGCGAGCGGCGCGCAGGAGGCGGCGGCAGCGGCGGCGGCGGCGGCGGCGGCGGTGGCGGACTCCCGGGAACTGTCACGGGCTTCCCTTCACACGGCGACGCCGGGCCGCCACATCAATATCAACTAGCGCCACCAATCTTCATCAGTTATGACGGCCGCACTTGCAAGACTCGGGGCGGCTCGCCTCCGCGCTAACTGCCGTCGTGATTTATGGCCGCTGTCGCCGTCGCCGCCGCCGTCGCCGCCGCTGCGCCGGGATTCACTTGGCAGGCGGCGAGGCACCTCGCGCTGCTCCCACCGAGCCGCCACCTGTCATCCTGCCCGCCGGCGCTGGCACTGTAAAATAAATCCCCAGATTGATTGCCCGCTTTTCAGCACTCTCTTCCTGTCGAACGCTGATGTATAAATATTCACTCCTACGCAGTTTTTCTGTTCGTCCTAGGCGTCATCGGCACCATTACTGTAACACGTTCAACCTCACAATAAATCGGCGGTAGGCTGAAAATATTTCCTCCCTTTTTCGGCATTTGTCATTGCTAACGCTTCCTAAAATACATCTTCGGAATCTGTCTTCCCCTGCGAGTGAACAGTAACGTTTGTCACTTGCAGACGGAGGACCCTGGTTCGATACTTGGTAACATCGACAAAATTTACTTCAAATCATGTATTCGAATGGCGCCTTCTCAGCCCCACAAAAATGGTTCAAATGGCTCTGAGCACTATGCGACATAAATTCTGAGGTCATCAGTCACCTAGAACTTAGAAATAATTAAACCTAACCAACCTAAGGACATCACACACATCCATGCTCGAGGCAGGATTCGAACCTGCGACCGTAGCGGTCGCGCGGCTCCAGACTGTAGCGCCTAGAACCGCTCAGCCACTCCGGCCGGCCAGCCCCACAACGACAGCAAATACTTGGAGGAAAAATGAGACTATGGCTTCGAAAGAAGGCATTACTGAGCTCCAGATCGATGAGCTCGCCACGAACTTGCTCCTGAAAAAACTATGAGCATCTAATTACGTCTGAAGCCGAGCATTAATAACCGGTCTGTTGGCAAGACATTATCATCAACAGTACACGGACATCAGTTAGTGGACATTAATGCCCGGTGTATCGACCCTTCATACTTAACGGTGACTTGAACTCTGCTGGGGGAGCTTTCTATGAGGAATCCTAATATCTGTGGGAAAATGGCAGTCCATTCTTGTTCAAGAGCGGAAACCAGATGAGATAGCGATATTGGCCGCTGCGGTCTGGAGTGAAGTCGACGCTGTAATTCACCCCAAAGGTTCTTAGAGCTTGGCTTGGCAAATATAACTTAACTTTGTGCGTTGCTACTTCCGTGACTGTACTTCTTTCGTGAAATAAAAAAACCGCCTTCAGTAACGATTTAAGGCTTCTTTATTTTTATTTTACGAAAATAATACGGTCTCAGAAGCAACACCGACAGCAATGGATCATGTTAACTCATCGCAGAGACGCTTAATTTCGTTCACGTCGATACTCTAGGCAGGCTAATCCATTTCAGTAATGTTACTGCCCAAAAACAAATGCCTCTCAGTTGCTGCCTTATGAAAGAGTGCCAACTGTTTCTCCATCGTGCGCAGTACGCAGTGCAGTAGAATGTTTTCACATCATTACGTTTTTAGCGGTTACTTATGCGCAATAAAACCCCATACTGGAACATCACTAACTCCGTACTTCACTGCTGACACTGCACATGATGGAAGCTAACGCTCTCCAACCATTTGCCAACCCCAAACTCTTTCACTGGACTGCAGTAGGGTAAAGCGCGATTCGTCACTCCAAACCAAACGTTTCCAGCAATCCACTGCCGAGAGGTGTTGCTCTTTATGCCACATCAAACTCGCCTTAGCACAGAGTACAGAAATATGTGGCTTATGATGAAGGCGCTGCACCACCGTGTCACTTTATTTTTAACTCCCCGTACACGGTCATTGTGCTAGCTTAACTGCTGGTAGCATTTTGGTAGTGTTTCCTTTCGCTGCTTCCATGCGATATTTTTACAGCCAGCTTCTGGAATGCTCGGCGATCCCTGTCCGTTCAGTACATGAGCTCTTAAAGCCTAGTCCACATTCTTAGATAATGAGCTCTTGTGACCGACACATTTTGCTGTGATTGTTGAAGTAGTCACAACACATCACTCCCTGTTTCCTTCTGTACTGCCGGGTCCATCGCTCATCTTACCCAGTGGTTAATACCACACTACATAGGAGTGTCTACATACTTTTGCTCAGATAATACATATACACTCCGCGATCAGGTCCAGATGACTGCACGACGCCGACCAGCCGCTGTATCATCCTCTGCCCTACGGTGTCTTTTGGATATGGCATGAAAGGCCATAGGCTTTGCGCGCCATTTTCCCGTCTGCTGTCGGCTTGCGAGATCTTGGAGCTGCTACTTGACATTCTAGTAGTTCCTCACCTGACATCTCTGGGATTAATGGACCCTGTATCAATCCTCTGATCACAGAAAAATTCATTGCAGTACCGGGAGTCGATGCTGACCACTCTCCAACGGAGGCAGACTCAGTGTCAATTAAAACTATCTTTATGCCGTCACCATGTAGACTTTAATGTTGTTATGGGTATAAACGTGGGCTAAATGGAGTACCAGCGGCTTAAATTAAAATTTACGAAACGGGTCGAGAGCATACATTTTAACATGAATTATTACCAGTTCATGCCCATGTAACAATGAAGTCTGCCAGATGATTACATACTGTTGACTATACTTTCGGAACAATAAATGTATTGGCAGCTTACAAATATAAATGTCACTTCAAAATATATAATACAGGGTGTAATGGGTATCACTGCAGATATTTCTATTTGTAAACGTTTTTGTAAGATGACTGCCAGCAGCTGTTAAGTAATGTATGAAACGCATATTTGAACCATCAAAGGTTCCAAGTAAGCCGGCTGGAGTGGCCGAACGGTTCTAGGCGCTACAGTCTGGAGCTGCGCGACCGCTACGGTCGCAGGTTCGAATCCTGCCTCGGGCACGGCTGTATGTGATATCCTTAGGTTAGTTAGGTTTAAGTAGTTCTAAGTTCTAGGGGACTGATGACCTCAGAAGTTAAGTCCCATAGTGCTCAGAGCCATTTGAACCATTTTGTTCCAAGTAATATACATAAATGACCTTGTGGATAACATCGGAAGTTCACTGAGGCTTTTTGCGGATGATGCTGTGGTATATCGAGAGGTTGTAACAATGGAAAATTGTACTGAAATGCAGGGGGAACTGCATAGAATTGGCTCATGGTGCAGGGAATGGCAACTGAATCTCAATGTAGACAAGAGTAATGTGCTGCGAATACATAGAAAGAAAGATCCTTTATCATTTAGCTACAATAAAGCAGGTCAGCAACTAGAAGCAGTTAATTCCATAAATTATCTGGGAGTAGGCATTAGGAGTGATTTAAAATGGAATGACCAAATAAAATTAATCGTCGGTAAAGCAGATGGGAGGCTGAGATTCATTGGACGAATCCTAAGGAAATGCATTCCGAAAACAAAGGAAGTAGGTTACAGTACGCTTGTTCGCCCACTGCTTGAATACTGCTCACCGGTGCGGGATCCCTACCAGATAGGATTGATAGAAGGGGTAGAGAAGATCCAACGGAGAGCAGCGTGCTTCGTTACAGGATCATTTAGTAATTGCGAAAGCGCTACGGAGATGATAGACAAACTCCAGTGGAACACTCTGCAAGAGAGACGCTCAGAAGCTCGGTACAGGCTTTTGTTGAAGCTTCGAGAACACACCTTCACGGAGGAGTCGAGCAGTATATTGCTCCCTCCTACGTATATCTCGCGAAGAGACGATGGGAATAAAATCAGAGAGAGCCCACACAAGGCATACCGACAATCTTTCTTTCCACGAACAATACGAGACTGGAATAGAAGGGAGAACCGATAGAGTACTCAAGGTACTCTCCGCCACACACCGTCAGGTGACTTGCGGAGTATGGATGTAGATGTAAATGTAATAAATAATGCAATATGGTGGCTTAAATCATTTTAAGCCCTTCATCAGTGAAGATGGTCCGAGACCGAAGCCGGTAGAATTTGGGTTTAAAATAAAAACAGCTGATGGTTCAAATACGCCTTTTATTTCTATTTGTGACTGAAGATGGTATACTGATCAACATTATATCAGTATTTATGTCACTTGTAGAATAATAAATTTAGCGATTAAAAGTCGTATGTTTTTAGGCTGGTTAGTGCTTCCAAGTATGATTGGCAAGAGCAAACCATTCATGCTGATTTCCCCCTCGGCAGCAGATCAGGTGTTGAGGTGTGGACGCGTGGTTGCAAAACGGTTAGTCTATACCGACAGGTATAGTCCACTTAGATCTGCAAGAAAACATCAGGTTGTAAAGCTTGTGATCTGTTTGTGAAAAGACCGTTTGACGCAGAGGAAAAATAACCACCACATTGATGTGTCTACGTATTAAGGTATCACATACAAAAATATCTGTACTTATACCCGTTATATCTTGTACATTATGTTATAATGAATTATAGACTGGGGAGTGCATGCAACATTTGCGGTACATCTATGTTGAACATTTGGAATTTGTTCCAACGTGATGCCCTGTGCAAGGGATACTAACAAAATTCACAGATATGGGTTTCTGCTGTGTTAACATCGCCATGAAAGGCATTACAGAGCAACAGAAAGCCCTGATGATGAAGCTGCGAGTTCTGATGTACAGTGGCAGAGTAATGACTGCTGACTATAGACTGATTTCATTGTTAAGGTTCCACCTGAATTTTTTGTGTAGTGGAAAGCCATACTTGTAACGATGTGGGTATATTTTGTAGCCCATGAAAAAGGCGCCTCGCACAGAATACGTCAATGTTCGCAGAGAAATGTTTCGCGAATATAACCGAGAAATGACACAACTGTGCCGCCAAGCTTTTCAGTAAACAATAAACTGTCACAGGA
This sequence comes from Schistocerca nitens, assembly GCF_023898315.1. NCBI lineage: Eukaryota > Metazoa > Arthropoda > Insecta > Orthoptera > Acrididae > Schistocerca > Schistocerca nitens. The sequence goes on along the minus strand of NC_064618.1, from coordinate 533,604,462 downwards.
ACCGTAGGTAAAAATATAGTCATTCGATGGCGACAGTTTCGTCGGCCAGACTGACAGTCTTGTATGCAGACTGCAAAACGTTAGGACCCTCGTTTGCTACGGTGGACGTGTAACTACGTCGGACGGAGCCGTTTGTTGTCGCTGTGGTAATCGCTGTCAGTGCCTGGGTTGTAATTTAGGACCAATTACTGTAAAATAGTGTGTAACAGCTAAGTTAGAGCCACTCGGCGCCCCGACGGCAGCATTAAACTACTTTGACAGACGGACACGATAAAGTCGAGGTCACATGGGACGGCATGTCACATGCTTCTCCGCTTTCCTTCGCTGGAAATAGAAAAGCGCTCCAACAAGGTGCATCAACAACTAGAGCCGAGCGTTCGTTACCGTCAGTCTGAATGTAGAAAGCTATTTGCTCTTTGCGATAGCCTAAAATTCTGAAGGATTATTCATGGCATCTGCTGGTAGTAGACTCTTTCTGCCGACAAATGGAACCATAAGGAAACGCGTTGCATTTCACGTAGCAGGGAAAGCGTCGTAACCGATCCCACAAATCGTTGACAATCAAGTTTTCGCTTGTTCATAGTCTACATCTACACACATACTCCGCGAGCAACCACACGATGAGTGGCGGGAGGTACCCTGTACCACGTGTAGTAATTTCCTTTCCTGTTCCACTCGCAAACAGAGTGAGGGAAAAACGACTGTCTTTCTGACTTCATATGAGCCCTAATTTCTCGTATCTTCGTGGTTCTTACGCGGAGTGTATGTTGTTGAAAGTAGAATCGATCTACAGTCAGCTTCAAATGCTGGTTCTATAAATTTTCTCAGTAGTGCTCCTCGAAAAGAAAGTCGGCTTTCCCATTTGAGTTGCCGGAACACCTTCGTAACACTTGTGTGTTGTTCGAACCTACTGGTAATAAATATAGGAACCTGCCTCTGAATTGTTTCGATATCTTCCTTTACTCCGATTTGGGGCAGATCCCAAACACTGGAGCAGTACTCAAGAACACGTCGCACCAGCATCCTATATGCTGCCTCCTTTACAGATGACTCACACTTTCCTAAAATTCTCCCAATAAACCGAAGTCGATCATTCACCTTCCCTACCACAATCCCCTCATGCTCGTTCCACTTCATGTAGCTTTGCAACATTACGCCCAGATATTTAAACGACGTGACTGTGTCAAGCAGAGCATTATAGGCGGCGGTGCCTGCCGTTAGGTAAACCTTCAGCTGAAGGTATGACTTTGTAAGCTGACACAATTTATTTTCTCTCATGTACCGGAAAACAACCGATCCATGAGAAAAATAAACTGCGGACGGAAAGCTGTATTAGAAACAGAGATGCTTCAGGAGGCAGCCACAATTTTGACGGAAATTAGTAATTGTAAACCGGGGGTCATTACTTCGCAATTAAAACAAAACAAGCTGTTTAGTAAATGCAGACACACTTCCGAAAATATCATTTTGGATTTTATGCCTCTGTCATAATATCATTTTCTCTAAAATAAACAAAAAGACGAGACTGTGTAATCAGTGCCCAACTTTCCATTTTATTTTTGATGTTTTATTGCTATATATTGTAATAATAAAGTCGGTATGTTACAACGTCCCTATTTTAAGTACTAAAAAAATGGTTCAAATGGCTCTGAGCACTATGGAACTTAACTTCTGAGGCCATCAGTCCCCTAGAACTTAGAACTACTTAAACCTAACCAACCTAAGGACGTCACACACATCCATGCCCGAGGCAGGATTCGAACCTGCGACCGTAGTGGTCGCGCGGTTCCAGACTGTAGCGCCTAGAACTGCTCGGCCACCCCGGCCGGCAAATCTGTCTTACGGAGCCCACGGCGTTCAAATCGTAAGCAAGCAGCAGTGGTTGGAATGTTCCGGGAGAGTGTTCACAGAATTATTCATGTTGATTTAAAATTTCTTCCGTACAAACTACAGATGTTGCAACTACTGAAGGACAAAGATGACCAGTTACTGTTCGGATTCTGTCAACAAATGAAAACAAAAATAAAAAATGACGATAAATTCCTAAACAAGCTGTGGATGTCAGATGAGGCGCATTTTCATCGCACAGGTTATGTGAATAAACGGAACTACCCTTACTGGGCAAACACAAATCTTAATGACTTTCATGAGCGCCCTTTACACACTAGTAAAGTGATAGTAAGGTGTGTTGTTTCATCACATGGGGTTATCAGACCGCATTTTTTTCCCAAATGAACAGGGAAACACTATAACTCTCAATGCCGATAGTTAGGTAGAGATGTTACGAACTTTCGTTGCACCTTCATTGAACAACTTTCCCAACGTTCATGAAGCCTGGTTTCAACAGGACGGAGCGACATCACACAATGCACGGCAATCAATGGCGCATGTGCGACAATTGTTTGGCAACCGTGTGATTTCACGATACAGTAACATTCCCTGGCCTCCTAAATCGCCAGATTTATCCGTTTGTGATTTTTTCTTGTGGGACTACCTCAAGAGCAAAGTCTACACGACACGACCAAGAACCTGGATGAGTTATAACAAAGAATTCGGGCTGCAATTCACAGTATCCCAGCTGAGATGTTTCAGCGGTCAATGAGAAAACTCAACAGCAGATTTCAGGAATGTATTCGTACAGGAGGACGGCATTTAATGGGTGTAATTTTTTAAAAAACGATAAATGCCATCAGTGTTTCGTAAATGGCAAATTTGTAAGGTTTCGATTACTGTGAATGCAATTTATTTCCTTTATCACTTCTAGTGTTATTGGATTGTGGAAATGTTCCCGTTTTTCTGTGTCTTTATCACCCTGTATAATGAATTATAACGTTGTGCCTCATGCCGTACTTGCACTACATGAACAGCGGAAAAGTGCAAGACGATAAACATTTTTCCTTTCGTCACTTTGTAGCGATTGTCAGAGAGAAAAAAGGTCTGAAATTATATGTCTAGTTTATTGCAAGACGCTAAGTTCTCTCATTCGAAACACTGGAGGGATAAAATCTGAAAATTGACGCGTCCAGGGTTACGCTTATTTTTCACTCACACCTAGGCACCGTTGATAGGTAGGTGGTTCATACCCCCAGAGCAATTGTCGCCCGACAGCAAGAGACATTTGTGCCAAGTTTGGTTGAAATCGGTCCACCGGTTTAGGAGGAGATGTGGAACATACACACACATACGTAGATAGATTTTTGTAATATGTATGGATGTATCTGGCGACTAACAGCCGCATCCAAAAAGGTCAGCTAAAGTTAAGAGCTTCTTAAAGAGTGTAGTTTTCCTGCTCATTAACAAGCAAAAATTTCTCCAGAGACAGTTGTATTTTAAGATGTGCCTAAGTTTAACTGACGTCACCGAATTCAATCACGAGCTAAGGAAATCTGGTCGCTTACCTCAGCGGTAGAGGGGCGAGTAGCGCGGCCACTGCTGTGTTACAGGATGTGAGGGAGGGAATGTGTTGTTGTTCGTCTTTTACTACTGACACACATTGGAGATCGCGACTCGTACTAATCAGCTGCTGTTGTATAAATTTTGACACAGAAGTAAATAGTGAATGCGCACTACAGAGGCTGTGATCTCAAATTGCGGTACTTGCTGTAGCTAGGAATCTCAAATTAATTGAAGCTGAGTGGAAGAAAAATGATGTTCATATCATTTAGTAAGCATTTGTGACCGTGTCTTATATTGCATAATAGAGTCTGATGTAAGTACAGTTGCTTTTACGAAAAATGTGGGACTTAACTTCTAAGGTCATCAGTCCCCTAGAACTTAGAACTACTTAAACCTAACTAACCTAAGGACATCACACACATCCATGCCCGAGGCAGGATTCGAACCTGCGACCGGAGCGAGTTGCTTTTACGAATTTATCAATTATTCTCTTACACAGACGAAACAACAACATTTCCTCAGGCAATCGCAGTGCCACAAATTTGAGGCCACTGAGGGTGGCAGAGATCTGAACAGAGAACAGTCAACAAGGAGTGCTTCGAATTGTGCCAACTTTTGACGTTCAGTCTTGGGGGGCCGACAACCAAATCATCATGCCCTTTCTATTGCTACTCTACTGGGGTCTGGGGACTTATTTATGTAGGTCACCAGTTAATAGTAAGATCGGAACCTATGCGACTCGAGGTACCATCCCACAATGTCAGTATTGCCTCTTGAGCAGAAAAGTTTTATCTGACAGATTTGGATGGTGGTTTAATACTGAAACGCCTAGATTTGTGAAGTTTAAATAAACGTAAAAAAGCGATCAAGGCAGACCATTACGCTTTCGTGATTATTTTGTTAGGTTTAGCACCTCGTGTTGCGAGGATAGTGTTGATATCAGTGGAAATTTGTTATTAAAGGAAAGTAAAGTGAAGGTATCGATCATAGCCCTTCAAAGCAAACAGTCATTTGTACGTTCACTTTGTAAGTAGGCTGTTTAGGTTTTTTTATTAGTAACGCCACCTCTGTATGAAAATCACCGGCTGTGCCGTGTGCAGTCTGTGGCTGCTTTGCATTGTTGTAATACTCAACCATTGTAGTGTTAGGCAGCTGGCTGTGAACAGCGCGTAGCGTTGGGCAGTTGGAGGTGAGCCGCCAGCAGTGGTGGATGTGGGGAGAGAGATGGCGGAGTTTTGTAATTTGTCATGATATCAAGGTAAATACATTGTTTGTTCTCTATTAATATCTTTCATTTGCTAACTATCCCTATCAGTAGTTAGTGCCTTCCATAGTTTGAATCTTTTATTTAGCTGGCAGTAGTGGCGCTTGCTCTATTGCAGTAGTGGGAGTAACCAAGATTTTTGTGAGGTAAGTGATTTCTGAAAAGTACAGGTTAATGTTAGTCAGGGCCATTCTCTTGTAGAGAATTTTGAAAGTCAGATTGCGTTGCGTTAACAAAATATTGTGTGTGGAAAGTCAGATTGCGTTGCGCTATAAATATTGTGTGTCAGGTTAAGGACAGTCGTGTATATTGTTCAAAAGGGGACGTTTCAACTTATCACCGACGGAGGTTGCGTGGTGTTTAATGCACTGGGCACCACGCGATAGGAACGCGCCTCAAACTACCGTTAAATAACTCACATTACGATTTTCCGTAGTTTCCCTTAAAAACTTGAAGCGAGTGCTGATATAGTTCCTTGAAAAAGGACTAAGCTGCTTCTCTTCCACATCCTTTCCTATCCTACACTGTGCTACATCTCTAATGACAATGACGCCGAGGCGACGCTACACCCTAATGTTTTTTCTTGTTTTTATGTGATCCAATGCCTACCTCTCACGTTATGAGTCCAATCCTGCCCCTACTTCCACAAAGATCTACTGTTATCGAATGTACAGTAACGTATGCTTCCCGCTCTCTTGTGCGCTGTGTGACGGTGTATTGTTGGTGATGTCTGGACCCTCCCTACTTGTCACATTCGTACTCGTGCCACTCATCATTTCCATCTGGATATATCGTCAGTTCGACAAAAACTGTGACACGGTATTCGGCAGACATAGTTAAGTAATAAGACAGTGCCCCATTACCGTCTCATTGTGGTGTGGGAAGTCACCATCTCTGTCGTTCGGTGGCAGTGGTGAAGGTCTATGAGGTTTTTGTTTTGATTTTTGCGTTTATACAGATGATTATTGAAATGAAGAGAAGCGGGAGGAAGAAAGTCTACTTTTGCACCTAACGCTCTTTGAAACAGAAATAAGAGAGTAATCGAAAGTAGCTTTCATATTCGACTGGCTGATTACCGTCAACAGTGTCGAGTACCATAATTTCACAGAACAACGTGGAGAGGGTGGGGCTTAATCGCAGTCTGGTAATCGACAACTAACTTTCCTACCCTCCCCTGATTTTCGTCACCGTTTGTACCGCTGGGGCAGGATACCCTATTAATGGGAAATCGTTCATCCGTGCTTTCGCAAGCATTTTAATTTAGAAGGCCGGATGCCCTTTCCGTAGCCGCAGTCGCTTATCATCATAAGGACTGAATGCCGTGTGCTCAACCTGTCTCTTGATAGTAGAAACGTTATCTCTCCAAATAATTCTTCCGCAGCTTCATCACTTTTTTAGTTATTTGACCGCTACTTGTCCTTATGAAGCCTTCCTGTATGAAATAAAATCCGTACATTAATAGTGAGCCACAGCTAGAGATATAAAGTTCTGACAACATAAAGAGTTTAGTTCATAGTCGCATTCCCCATCTCGGTTACGTAAATGCCGTCCTTGTTCCCACAAAAAATATTAAAAATCGACTACACGAAGAACAAAGTGATCTTCCCCATTCTTATGGTCCTGTACCTCAAACGGCAAAAACAAAACCCTCATAGAATAACTTCGTTGTCCGTCTGTCTGTCTGTCTATCCGACTGTTCAAGACCCATTTTTGTTCGGAACCGATAGACGTATCACCTAGAAATGTAGGTCACATTTTAAGGTCTACGGCTCCTTGGCGTTGTAAAAAAGTGAAGTACTTAAGTCAACGGAATCAACAGATATGGCCATTTCTGTCACATAACTTGACTCTCGCAAACTCAATCCTCGAAACTTACAGGATACATCTAATCATATCACACAAAAAAGTTTTCTCATCTGTTATCAGGCTGCCTGTCTGTACCTTTGTCTGTTGAGACCCCTTTTTCTCAGGAACGAGTAGACGTATTGAGTTTAAATTTACATCACATATTGATGTCTGTTCCCTTGGTGGTATAATAAACATTACCTTGAAAGTCAATACAATCAAAAGATAAGGCCATTTCTGTCACATTTTTTATACTCTGCAAGCTCACTCATTAAAACCTATAGTGTATTTCACCTTGACATAGAATCATGAAATTTGGCAGGAAGAGAGGTTTCTCCGTACAGGTAAAGGAAATAATTAAAATATTATTAATCCGTAATTATATTTATTTTGTGATTTGTTATCCAACTTCAGACTTGAAATTAAAATATTCGCAAAAGTCTTGGAACTCCTGAGACCCATGTCTTGCCGGTATCAGTGTCGATAACAGGCAAAAATCTTCGAGATACTCGATTCCTGGAATGGGTAACTGTCTATATACGTGTACATAATTAAGTTTGTACAGAAACCTCTGTGAGCGAGTGCTGTTCGAACCTGACCAAAGTTTTTTAAAAGAATTTCAGTGTGCTTCCATCCGTCTGCTTAGCTGAGTCGTAACGTATTTGCCTACCATGCAGTGGACCCGTGTTCGATTCTCTGCCAGATTGGAGATTTTCTCCTCTCATTGAGTGGATGTTGTGTTGCCCTCATCATCACATCATCACTATTATCACCGATTCAAAGTTGCCCAATGTGGCGTCACGTGAAATAGATTCGAAACCCGGCGGCTGAACTTCCCTGGATGGGGCATCCTGGCCATCAATGCCACGTGATTATTTCACTTCATTTTTACTGTGGATAGGTAGCTGAAAAAGGAAGTGCCTCATTAACCTGTATCTGATACTCATATGGAATGTTGCATTATCTTATGACAGCTATAATGTTTGATTGGCCGTTGCCTGCCATTTAATTATTAACGCAGACTGCGGCTTCAGTTTCATTGTCTTACCACAACTTTATATCACTGAGCCATCTGGGATTCGCTATTTATTATTATTTTGTTAGTACCGGAAGGCTTGAAATGAGGATTAGATCTGGAAATTACTAAATAATGGAAAAGTGTATTTAACGAGTTTTTTTTTACAGAAGTAAAGTTTATACTACTAACCAGATTATGTTAAGAGATTCGGCACGAAAACAGGGATTAAGGATCATTTGGAGCTTAAATCGTTGTTGTTGTTGTGGTCTTCAGTCCCAAGACTGGTTTGAAGCAACTCTCCATGCTACTCTATCCTGTGCAAGCTTCTTGATCTTCCAGTACCTACATCCTTCTGAATCTGCTTAGTGTATTCATCTCTTGGTCTCCCTTTACGATTTTTACCCTCCACGCCGCCCTCCAATACTAATTTGGTTATCCCATGATGCCTCAGAATATGTCCTACTAACCGATCCCTTCTTCTAGTCAAGTTGTGCCACAAACCCCTCTTCTCCGCAATTCTATTCAATACCTCCTCATTAGTTGTGTGATCTACCCATCTAATCTTCAGCATTCTTCTGTAGCACCACATTTCGAAAGGCTCTATTCTCTTCTTGTCCACATTATTTATCGTCAATGTTTCTCTTCGATACATGGCTACACTCCATACAAACACTTTCTTAAATCGTCCTCTTGCAGAAATATGTCATTCTAAGCTACGTTGTCTTCCCTACCGGCGTCGACCAAAGTTCAGTGGCAAGTAAATGAAGATACAGAAAAATATATTATTCAGTACTGGATATGTCACATAATTAACGTCGTACGAATACGTTTCACTGGCCTTACGTTAGAGGCTGCAGTCCAGAGAGGGAGGAGCGTCAGTTGCAAATGCGTGTCATAATTTCAGTCGCGTTTGCTACTTTGCACGTGTGAAAGCGAATATTTGAATCCACTCAACCGGCACGGATTTACACAGTAGTCAGAAAGTTAGGGTTGCGTGTTACAGTGAATAGCAGCACACGCCTCGTCCAACGTCGTCGGGGCGATGCTCGGAATACCATTAGCATTAACGCGGCGCCGACAATCTCCTTTCATTCGTACGACCCAGTGATCGAGCCGGTAGCCAGAAGTACTGCAGAGGGCCGGGGAACATAAATTTTTTGGACCACTTAACGAGTTAGTCGCGGACAGTTTCTACGACGCCGTCGTCGCGATTATACCGGAATGTCGAGGGGTGTCGGCAGACACATCCTAAATAAAGCGGGCGGTGTTTCCCGAGTGATATACGGTGGCGCGGGTGCTAATCTGGCCGCGATTATACCATTATCGAAGAATTCACGTGGAGGAACTGTGAAGCGGCTGCCACCATTACTCAGCGTTACGGCGTGCTAGTCACCAGCACCACACCTGCGGGCGCAGGTGCCGCCCGACGGCTCCTGCCACATCTCTTTCAGCTTCACCTTCGATGCCTGGGTCAGCATTGAGAAGGCTGATTCAGACGTAAGAAACACTGTGTGCCGTAACCAGTTTTTCTTTCAATCCCCACAATGTTCCGTCTCCCACTGTTATCTTTAGTTTTATGTTGATAGCCAGCAACAGTAGGTTGCTTTACCATGTCACGTAAAAGGAAACGGACCATCGATCGAATGAGGTACTGTGGCGTAGAATGTTCCCCAGTGTTCCACAAGAAGGTCGCTTATTTTTATGGCATGTGTTGTCATTAACTGTACGACGTAACTTATTCAAATGTTCAAATGTGTGTGAAATCTTATGGGACTTAACTACTAAGGTCATCGGTCCCTAAGCTTACACTCTACTTAATCTAAATTATCCTAAGGATAAACACACGCACCCATGCCCGAGGGAGGACTCGAACCTCCGCCGGGACCAGCCGCACAGTCGATGACTGCAGCGCCTCAGACCGCTTGGCTAATCCCACGCGGCACGACGTAACTCAAAAGTTGTTTTGTCCGAGGATGATTTAAGCATAATTGATAGAGATTAATGTTGTAAACTCAACTACAGAAGAGCAACACTAGGTTCACAAGTAATAAAGTGACTTTTAGTTGTAATATAAAGAAAGAACAGGATATTAAACGTTGCTGCAGATGACTGATAACAGCCGTCGAGTAATGTATAAAAAGCATGTTTGATCCTCAGTTGCTTTCTTATTTAAAACCAAAATATCGACCGGTTTCGGTCACAAACCATCTTCACGAATTAGCATTAAAACAGTTTAAGCCACAACATCACATCTGTGATTAGTTAAATAATGGCCACGACTCATGTGTAGAGCATACCATGAACTCCACCAGTGTAACACACCTAAGTGGAAACAAGAGAATAGACAACATTTCATTAGAACAACTGAGAGCCATGGGGGAGCCAGCCCTGACAGAACTCTATCATCTGATGAGCAAAATGTATGGCGAAATACCCTCAGACTCCAAGAAGAATATAATAATTCCAATCCCAAAGAAAGCAGGTGTTGACAGATGTGAAAATTATGGAACTATCAGTTTAATAAGTCACTGCTGCAAAATACTAACGCGAATTCCTTACAGATAAATGGTAAAACTGGTAGAAGCCGACCTCGGGGAAGATCAGTTTGGATTCCGTAGAAATGTTCGAACACGTGAGGCAATACTGACCCTACGACGTATCTTATAGGATAGATTAAGGAAAGGGAAACCTTCGTTTCTAGCATTTGTAGAATTAGAGGAAGCTTTTGACAATGTTGACTGGAATATTCTCTTTCAAATTCTGAAGGTGTGAAATCTTATGGGACTTAACTACTAAGGTCATCAGTCCCTAAGCTTACACACTAATTAATCTAAATTATCCAAAGGACAAACACACGCACCCCTGCCCGGGGGAGGACTCGAACCTCCGCCGGAACCAGCCGCACAGTCCAGGAAGAGTAACGTTTTGACAATGTTGACTGGAATACTCTCTTGCAAATTCTGAAGGTGGAAGGGGTAAAATACAGGAAACGAAAGGCTATGTACAATTTGTACATAAACGAGATGGCAGTTATAAGAATGGAGGGACATGAAAGGGAAGTAGTGGTTGGGAAGGGAGTGAGACACTGTTGTAGCCTATCCCCGATGTTATTCAATTTGTATATTGGGCAAACAGTAAAGAAAACAAAAGAAAAATTCGGAGTAGGTATTAGAATTCATGGAGAAGAAATAAAAACTGTGAGCTTCGCCGATTACACTTTAATTCTGTCAGAGACAGCAAAGGACCTGGAAGAGCAGCTGAACGGAATCGTTGGCTCTGAGCACTATGGGACCCCATAGAACTACTTAAACCTACCTAACCTAAGGACATCACACAACACCCTGAACGGAATGAACAGGTCTTGAAAGGAGGATATAAGATGAAGATCAACAAAAACAAAACGAGGATAATGGAATGTAGTCGAATTAAGTCGGATGATGCTGAGGGAATTAGATTGGGAAATGAGATAATTAAAGTAGTAAATGAGTTTTGCTATTTGGGGAGCAAAATAACTGATGATGGTCGAAGTAGAGAGGATATAAAATGTAGACTGGCAATGGGAAGGAAAGCGTTTCTGAAGAAGAGAAATTTGTTAACATATAGTATAGATTTAAGTGTCAGGAAGTCGTTCCTGAAAGTATTTGTACGGAGTGTAGCCATGCATGGAAGTGAAACATGGACGATAGATAGTTTGGACAAGAAGAGAATAGAAGCTTTCGAAATGTGGTGCTAGAGAAGAATACTGAAGATTAGGTTAGTAGATCACATAACTAATCCTCATTGAATAGAATTGGGGAGAAGAGGAGTTTGTGGCACAACTTGACTAGAAGAAGGGATCGGTTGGTGGGACATGTTCTGATGCATCAAGTGATCACCAACTTAGAATTGAAGGGTAGCACGGAGGGTAAAAATCGTAGAGGGAGACCAAGGGATGAGTACACTAAGCAGATTCAGAAGGATGTAGGATGGCGTATGTACTGGGAGTTGAAGAAGCTTGCAAAGGATAGAGTAGCATGGAGAGCTAGAGCTGCACCAAACCAGTCTCTAGACTGAAGACCACAACAGCTCAAACTGATTTTACCCTAAGCCGTGGAAATGGACTGTGACAGAAACTAGTCGGTATTTGGGTTTTAAATAAAAAAGCAGCTGATGGTCAAACATGCATTTTATCCATAATTAAAGGTCGAGTTCCAAAATGCTGTACAAGGAGAATCACAACTCAGAATGATATCGAATGTGAACAACGTACGGTTCTAGTCGCTACAGTCTGGAACAGCGCGACCGCTACGGTCGCAGGTTCGAATGCTGCCACCCTCTCGTACTCTTGTTGATTCAGGATTCACGGTGTCAGTAGGCCTACTCTCCAGCACTACTTCAGACATTAGTAGAGTCCATGCCACGTCGTGTTGCGCCAGTTCTGAGTGCTCACGGGTGCCTACAAGATATTAGGCAGGTGTACCAGTGTCTTTGGCTCTTCAGTGTATTGAGGATAGGCCCCAAAGGACTACTTAAATAAATTCGGCAATACTTCGCAACACATATAGGTAACTCATATAGGTAACACGTATAGGCCACAAAGGACTACTTAAATAAATTCGGCAATACTTCGCAACACATATTTACAATCGATTTCCGTAAGGTTAATGACAAAATGCAGATATTCAAATCCAGTTTGAACGGATTTCTCCTGAAAAATTTACTCCTTTTCTTACGAATACAGGAATACTTTGCGCCCGCTTAATTTCGAAGGAGGAAGATAACTCACTGTAAAGAACAGAACAGTAGATTCAATACTGTTCATACATCAATATCCTAATGTCAGTCCTAATACAAGAAAATATGTTGACATAAACAGTTCTCCACTCTCTTTTTTTCTTTTTTTTTCAAATTATGCCTGGCAAATGGCTGCCTGCTGTTTGAACTCGATAGCTTCGTATCAGCTTCTTCTTCAACATGAAACTTTGTAAAATAAACTACATTCTTCAGGTATACTTCTTGTTATTGTAATATTTCATTGTTAGTTTCATTTTGCCATTTCATAGTTCAGAGGTTTACTATTCTGGTTATGTTTTCGCTAATACATTGCCTTTAATGTCACTTTATATGATAGACATATTTTCTTCAGCCAGTGAGTTGCATCTCGCTTTCGGATATTTAAGGATTGTGAGCAAATGAACACAACAAGAAAACGTTGTATATGGAAATGTATTAAATGCGTCCTATTACGTGATAACCAAGAGAACAAAATTTGCAAGGATTGAAATAGGGTACCATGTTCATAAAAATTGTTGTCGACTCTTCAGACTCTGGTGTTGACTACTTCCTCATACTTTGTCTTCTACCTTCCGTGTTTAAGGTGCGTTCAAAAAGAAACGAGCCGGAGGCATAATTACAGAAACCGTTACCTGTATATTAGAAGTACTGTTGAGACACTTGTCCCACTGTGACACAAGGCGATGAATGATTGTCTCATAAAATGCCCGGGGCTGCTATGTTACACAGTTCCGCACGAACAGCTGGACGTCGTCGTCCGAGGTGAATCATTTGCCCCTCAGAGCCTTTTTAAGGTGATGAAAAATGGCGTAATCACAGGGAGAGAGGTCCGGACTGTATGGAGGGTGGCTGAGAACCTCCCATTTGAATATCTGCAGGAGTGCCACGTCTGTGTTGGCCGTATGAGGCTTTGCATTGTCGTGAAGCAGAATGACTCCACAGGTATAATTGCATGGTCGTTTTGATTTGATCGCTTGGCGAAGGGTGGTCAAGGATTGCGAGTAACGCTGGACAGTCTGTTGTCCCGCGCTGCAGGGAGTGAATTAGAAGTATCCCACTTTTTGTCCCCTTAAAAAGGTTCTGAGGGGCAAAGGATTCACCTCGGACGACGACGTCCAGCTGTACGTGCGGAACTGGTTAACATCGCAGCCCCGGGAATTTTATGATACAGTCGTTCACCACCTTGTGTCACAGTGATACAAGTGTCTCAACAGCCAGGGTCAATGTCTAACATACAAGTACTGGTTTCTGTAATTATGCTTCCGACTCGTTTCTTTTTGAACACTCCTTATAAGTAACACTACGAGAATAAAGCAGAAGAAGGATTTAGAACCAGAGCATACAACAAAAGAGGCAACGGGGTAGCTTGATGTCAGAGCATATCTCGTTGTAGTTGTAGGTCACACCTGAATGAATGTTACATATGCAGTCACGCTGTTTAACATTGATAAAAACCATCATTGCACTCTGGAGTAAGCTACGTTACAAGGTACTAAATTACAAAATGAAGATTCAGGGTCTTGTCCCCCCAGTGCTTAACACTTCGTATCTAAATCTTTTATTCCTGTTCGCACACATTCCTTTACTATCGTATATCTTGAAAGGGTACAGTACCGCCCGACATTGAAAATAGGTACAACATACTTCATTATTCTTGTCAGAACAACACATTTTTTTTCTAAAAATAACTCAATTTCAATTAATACAGCAAAGCCGGATACCTGTGTGGGAAAGAATGACAATTTATTTATTTAATTGATCACATGTGCACTCCCACAAAATAAATCCCTACATCCAGTTTGGTGAGATCTGTGAAATGAATGAATGTATGGTCGTCTCCTAACTGCAGATACTGAATGTGAATATTTGATCATCTTTGAGACGATCCTTTGGCCACCTTTGGTGGGACCAAAGAGATGAAATTTACCTGAGCTTTGAGCGCCTGAAATGTGGCTGACCAATACAGTAGCAAGGTGCTCCCACACTTCGGCAGAGGTGCGAGAGGACCTGAAGAACGGCCATGTTTTAGCACTCTGCCGCAGGATCTTGTGCTGTTAAGACCTGTCTTAGGTGTGCTCAGTAAAGACAAAAGAGTGGAGACATGGTGTCCATGTGGAATATTTAAGAGTAGTTTGAAATAATAATTTCTCTATTTCAGGAACTTTTGTGGGGAGAATTAAGTGTCAGGCAGGTAATATTAATGGGATCGTAGTAATCTTCGGAAGTGACCAACGGTCACAATGAAACCACGTGTAGCAATAGGTTGAAATACTTCCGTGTGCTTAAGTTAAGCTGAATTACTAGCGTGTGTACTATAAGTTGAAATATTTAAGAAATAGCGTGTGCAGGACTTGAAATTAGAAGCGAGTACTTCCACGTGGTGAGTACTGTGTGAGTCTCAATATGTGTATGAGACAAAGGATAAAGAGAAGTACTCGTCCATGGTATCAGTTGAGGACCCGTGTGGGTGATGAATATGTTCTTAATATTACATTGCGAGATATGCTTCCGTGTGATGCTTGATTCAAACTATAATACTCTGAGAGAGAAACAAGGTGAGTCAGCCGTCTATCCAGCAACGCCACTTGGCTTGCATTGCACAGGAAGACGTGCATATATCTCCAGAGTTCATAGTAGGAAAGTAGAATTACGAAGTGGGGCAGTGTCGTGTGAAACTGGGATAAATATTAATAGAAGTGGGAAAGCTGAAAGTGATAGTGTTGTGACTATTTAGTGTTTTGTATTTCATGTTGTAGTGTGGTGTATGTCATGTAATTTAAGTATGTGTGGTTTGCATGGGAGAGTAGCAAGGTAGTTTCAGAGGTAGTGAGTTATGAGTGTTCCTTTTGTACTGCTCGGTCTGGAGGAAAGTTTCGTGATGATGATTGTGAGAGTCGAAGTGTTAGAAATAATAAAAGATCCACCATCCTATCCAGAAAGTGCACTGTAGCGTTGAATAATTACAAGACCATAAGATAGAGATTCACCAATGTAAAGCCATGCCCACTGGGCGGAATTTCTAATGTGTTATAGTTGTAGGTTATAGAATTTGTGTGTTTAGGTTATAGAATTTATCGAAATAAATAAGATAGTGAAAAGAAAAAGATTGGTGGCCTTTTCCTTCGAATTGTATGTTGTCATGATATCCAGAATTTATAATGTGTGCGCCACTCATATTCAGTGCGATGGCCACGTGTTGATAAAAGCCGTTAAATAAAAAAAAAGAAAATGTGGTATTGCCAGTGCGTAGTGAACAGTCAGAGTTCTGCAAATTACTGATAGTTAGGTGTGCGTTTCCGTTGCGTATTATTCACAGAGGAGGATAATTTGTAACTTAATTGTGAGTACGAGAGTTCATGTTACTCGATAAATAAGAATGAATCCACTCGCTTGGCAGACCACTCATCTTGCAGGCCTGACTGCTTGATGCCACAGTATGAGCAAGGCATGTGGGTGCCTCTCAATCTTCCTTAGATCAATTGCAGGTTCTATCACTTATATGTCGGAGGCTGCAGGCATTAGCCTTCAATCCATGCTGAACAGAATGTACGTATTTCCTAGCGTGCTTGATACATGCCATCTATCGCAGCCTACCACAGGCGACTCCCAGTACTGACCAATCGCAGTGTTGGTCTGCTCTTAAAAAGGCGAGTGTCTAAACGTTGTGCGCAGGCAGAGGTGCAGAATACTTTGCGGTGTCGCCAGTGTGCTATCTGTCTTCGTCCCACGCCACACGTTCTAGCCGTTGGCTACCTGGTCCCTGGCAATGCTGGGATGAGCGCCATACTGGGCCACTGGCTGTTTCTAACTCTCTCTAAAATAACTATTTTCTCGGAAAACTAGACTACTGGCCATTAAAACTGCTATACCACAAAGATGAAGTGCTACAGACGCGAAATTTAACCGACAGGAAGAAGATGCTGTGATGTGCAAATAATTAGCTTTTCAGAGCATTCACACAAGGTTGGCGCCGGTGGCGTCACCTACAACGTGCTGACATGAGGAAAGTTTCCAACCGATTTCTCATACACAAACAGCAGTTGACCGGCGTTACCTGGTGAAACGTAATTGTGATGCCTCGTGTAAGAAGGAGAAATGCGTACCATCACGTTTCTGACTTTGATAAAGGTCGGATTGTAGCCTATCGCGATTGCCGTTTATCGTATCGCGAAATTGCTGCTCGCGTTGGTCGAGATCAAATGACTGTTAGCAGAATATGGAAGCGGTGAGTTCAGGAAGGTAATACTGAACGCCGTGCTGGATCCCAACGGCCTCGTATCACTAGCAGTCGAGATGACAGGCATCTTATCCGCATGGCTGCAATTGGTCGTGCAGATACGTCTCGATCGCTGAGTCAATGGATGGGGACGTTTGCAAGACAACAACCATCTGCGCGAACAGTCCGACGGCGTTTGCAGCAGCATGGACTATCAGCTGGGAGACCATGGCTGCGGTTACCCTTGACGTTGCATCACAGACAGGAGCGCCTGCGATGGTGTACTCAACGACGAATCTGGGTGCACAAATGGCAAAACGTCATTTTTTCGGATGATTCCAGGTTCTGTTTACAGCATCATGGTGGTCGCATCCGTGATTGGCGACATCGCGGTGAACGCACATTGGAAGCGTGTGTTCATCATCGCCATACTGGCGTATCGCCCGGCGTGATGGTATGGGGTGCCATTGGTTACACGTCACCTCTTGTTCGCATTGACGGCACTTTGAACAGTGGACGTTACATTTCAGATGTGTTACGACCCGTGGCTCTACCCTTCATTCGATCCCTGCGAAACCCTACATTTCAGCAGGATAATGCACGACCGCATGTTTCATATCCTGTACGGGCCTTTCTGGATACAGAAAATGTTCGACTGCTGCCCTGGCCAGCACATTCTTCAGATCTCTCACCAATTGAAAACGTCTGGTCAATGGTGGCCGAGCAACTGACTCGTCACTATACGCCAGTCACTACTCTTGACGAACTGTGGTATCGTGTTGAAGCTGCATAGGCAGCTGTACCTGTTCATGCCCTCCAGGCTCTGTTTGACTCAATGCCGAGGCGTATCAAGGCTGTTATTACAGCCAAAGGTGGTTGTTCTGTTTACAGATTTCTCAGGATCTGTTGTTGTTGTCTTCAGTCCTGAGACTGGTTTGATGCAGCTCTCCATGCTACTCTATCCTGTGCAAGCTTTCTCATCTCCCAGTACTTACTTCAACCTGCATCCTTCTGAATCTGCTTAGTGTATTCATCTCTTGGTCTCCCTCTACGATTTTTACCCTCTACGCTGCCCTCCAATGCTAAATTTGTGATCCCTTCATGCCTCAGAACATGTCCTACCAACCGGTCCCATCTTCTTGTCTATGCACCCAAATAGCGTGAAAATGTAATCAAATGTCAGTTCTAGTATAATATACTTGTCCAATGAATACCCGTTTGTCATCTGCATTTCTTCTTGGTGTAGCAATTTTAATGGCCAGTAGTGTATAACTACCGCTTTTTAAAATAGTATTTTGTTCGAATTTTCTCATGCTGAGAAATCAGAAGGAGCGATAGTTTTTCTTGGTAAGAACATTATAATGCCGAGGCCGCATAAACATTTCTTTATTTGCAAAGATCCCGTTACGACAGATTCTTTTTGTCAGCTTCAGGTCTCCAGAAATTTATGTTATAAAATGTGTTCATTTTGAGTTGGACTTCATGTGAAATAAAGAAACATTTGAGCGAGCTTAGGTTTTAGCAAGTAATATTATATGGTGGTTGAATTATGCGACCTATAATGAACACTACTACATTCACAATACCTAATTTTACACGAAAATTTACGCTGTAAATGTTTTATTCGCCGCCCGGAGTGTACGCTGTAGAAACACGTGGCAGGGGTGTCAGATGGTTCACTGTCCTCTGTCACCACCCATCGCGCCACTACCAGCCTTCTTACGTGCACATCATTACAAGGAAGTCGCAGGAGGTATTCGACCAAATGGGGACAAGTACGTGACCCTACCAAGGACGTTCCAGAAGGGAACAAGCACTAAAGGGGCCAATCTGTACAGCAAATAGTTTGATATCGCTCTTGGAAAATCATGAAATTCCTTGGGTGCTTTAGTTGTCGCACCACTACAGCGCTGACAACCTGATCCCGCGTAACGACTGTGTGGAAGCTTACACCGTAGTATCTGAGTAGTCCACATTTCTCTTCGCATCAACTATTCAGCTTAAAGGCTGAAAACACAGTGTTAAATGTTGAATTCATCGTTCCCAAACATACACACACACACACACACACACACACACACACACACAACCAGCCAGTTTATTTAACAAACGGTCCTTTCGAAAGGGAAGGAACTCTGCGGCAATGACAGAAAGTATTAAGGAACTGCTTGAAAGACCAAACAGCTGCCGTTAGCACCTTGTGGGAGACGTATTGGGGATTTCCGCTTTCAATGAAGTGCGCGACAACATCTCGCTTTGTGGGTTCCGGATTATCCTCGACCCTCGTCAGGTGCCGACAGAGGCGGTTTTCGATTAGCTCCATTTACACGCGAGTGTCACGGAGCCGTTGCCGCCAGCTGTGTGAGCGCGGCAGTCCTTTTGTAGGGGGCTTATTGAGCCCGCCGATCCTCCGCAGGCGCTGAGGCAGTGACGGGTGGCTACGGCAAGGCGGACCCGCTACCCGCTCACAAGCAGGGGGTGGCGCGCCGCGCTGACGGCTACGTGAGAAGTGGCCACGCATTATGCGCCGCTGAAAAGAAAATTTAATCCCCGAGCGAGCGACAGCGTCGCCTCCTCACGCCGTGGGCCGCTGACAGCCTGTGATTATGGATTTATAAAGCGGTGGAGGCCGACCGCCGGGCACCGGGAGACTGGTAACCATCCACTCGCGGTGGAGTTTTGAGCCCGCCTTGCGGAAAATGAGCTGTGCTCCTTACGGGACTCCCAGGTGCTATTCTCGTCACCTCACAGCAGGGCGCGTAACTAGGGTATGACTGCGAACAAATACTTTCGCTACATCACTTTTGTAGACACGTTTCCAGACTTCCTGCCTTCTCAGTTCTAAGTAAAACCTTGTAAGAGGTCCATGATTAAGAAATTTGTTGCTAGCGCACTCGAGAAGATGTAATTTCGATGGATTGCTCACGCGCTGCCTGCGATATGTATGCTATAAGAGAATCTCAGACCAGAGAGCAGTGTTGTCAGCAGTAGGAACTGTGTAGCAGTAGTAGTGGTAGTAGCGAGTAGTCGTGTGTATCGAGTTGGCTGGGCCGGTCGTGGGGAGCGATGGCGGAGCATGAGCGTTGTAGTACTCGTAAGGTAAAGCAGCCTCGCGCGTATGTAGTATTGTTATATCAAGTCCCATGTAAATGTTTTAAAAAATCTCTTAATAATAATCTTTCTCATAAAAAGTAACTTTTGACAGTCATTCATTTCAATTTAAAGAATTTACTAATTTCTCCAATCCTTGGTCATCCCGATTATTGCAAAGAAAAACCAGTTGTTCTTTTTACACATGAGAAATCTATCCGCCAGCATTGCACTGGGCTGTGCCAGAAAAATTTCTTATAGGAGCAGATATATATGCGTTATCCGGCGATCTTACTGAGGTAAGAATTTTCAATTTATTCAGTATGATCTTTCAAGGCCATGACACAGCACTGCTGACATCCCAAATTTACCAGTTTAAATTCACAGTCAATTATTGAAAGGTTATCTATGAGTCACATTTTTTATTATTAGGAGATTAGTCACATTTAATTGTTCCAAAGTTACTGAATTTATCTGTGGGAGGTTACGCTGAATGTGAATTATATACTTATATTTTTTACTGTTGGGAGGTTATTATATAATTATCTTTGGGAGGTTACACTAAGTGTGAATATTATTTATATTATTTTTTTGTGGGGAGGTTACAACCTCAATCTTTCGATGATTACCGCAGTCGCCTTCGTCAAATGCTTGTCGAAAGCTTGTGGTATGACTACTGGGGCGCTCCTCTGAACGCCGATTCTACTGCGGGCGCAGTTTTGTGATGGGCGAGGAATATAAAGAAGAGCAAATGAAAATGAGAAGAGGGAGAGCGAACTACGAGAGAGAAGACTTAGCAGAAGAAGAATGTGGGAAACGAATGAAGTCTTATGAAATGGAAAGGGAGTGGGGCTGGGTGAAAGAAAATCATTAGCAGGGACTGATTGTGTCAAGAAATAATACCATAAGACCTATTTTTATCTTTGCCTGGTACGGAGAAGTTTGTTTCTTTCTTGTTAGCTGTAGTGACTATTCTGGGCAAAACTAAGACAGTGAAATAAATGGAAAACTTAGTAAGGAAATCAGTCCGCTGTCTTTTTACAGAGCTTTTGCTGTGCCAATTCAAAGCCACTCACTACATGTTTGATTTTAACCTGAGCACATAACTGTATGACCTAAGTATTAAGGCCTTGAAAATATTACACTTTTTATGCAAAATTTTGATGCACGAATGAACAACAACGCCCTCTGACTGTTTATCATTAATGTAATATTCGGCAGCAGGCAAAACTTCCATAGTCCAACGGAAAATATAAAGGCGTCTTTAACACGTTTTACGTAATCCAAAATTATGCCCAAGACTTTCAATAATTCTAACATAATCCGAAGATGTAAGTGTTTTTTCTCTTATAGAGAGCACGTATCTCAAAGTTCTCTGCAGTTCAAACCTACCTTGTGCTGATTGTAATATGCAACCAAAGAAAGAGAAATTAGATCTGCCAATGCCATTTTATTGCGGTAGCAATGCCACTAACGGCAGGATGTATTCTGTGAATTGTGCCCCATTCAGCTAAGAATGTAGACAACGGATAAGTGAACACAATGGAAGTCAACATGAAAATCGTAAAATTTTAAGACATGGGGCTGCAATACCGGGTGGTTATAATTAAACTTGCCCTACTTAACACGTTATAACACGTAAACTAATTACCATACGAAAACCACAATTGGTAGCATTAATGCCAAGAACATGAGGAAGAGAAATAATGCAGAGTCAGCTCAATTAAAAACATTTTTAATTTGCTGCTACGGTACATCATACCATTACATACAAAACGGGCTCAATACGGAGCCCATCAGTGTCCAGCAGAGTCCGAAAGCGCAGGATTGCATTCTGCAGAGCAGAAAAAATCATGTCCGTAGGTGTGCTAGCTACTTCTCTTGATATACAGCGCTTCAGATCAGCAGATGTGAGAATGTTCCCCCGAGAAACCCTGTTCTTCAGGTAGCCCCACAACCAGAAATCACAGGGATGAGATCTGGTAATTGTGCTGGCCAAGCATTTGGTAACGATAGGCTGAAGGTGGCAGGGGTAAAATATAGGGAGCGACAGGCTATTTACAATTTGTATAGAAAACAAATGGCAGTTATAAGAGTTGAGGGGCATGAAAGGGAAGCAGTGGTTGGGAAGGGAGTGAGACAGGGTTGTAGCCTCTCCCCGATGTTATTCAATCTCTATATTGAGCAAGCAGTGAAGGAAACGAAAGAAAAATTCGGAGTAGGTATTAAAATCCATGGAGAAGAAATAAAAACTTTTAGGTTCGCCGATGACACAGTAATTCTGTCAGAGACAGCAAAGGACTTGGAAGAGCAGTTGAATGGAATGGATAGTGTCTTGAAAGGAGGCTATAAGATGAACATCAACAAAAGCAAAACGAGGATAATGGAATGTAGTCGAATTAAGTCAGGTGATGCTGAGGGTATTAGATTAGGAAATGAGACACATAAAGCAGTAAAGGAGTTTTGCTATTTGGGGAGCAAAATAACTGATGATGGTTGAAGTAGAGAGGATATAAAATGTAGACTGGCAATGGCAAGGAAAGTGTTTCTGAAGAGGAGAAATTTGTTAACATCGAGTATAGATTTAAGTGTCAGGAAGTCGTTTCTGAAAGTATTTGTATGGAGTGTAGCCATGTTTGGAAGTGAAACATGTAAATAGTTTGGACAAGAAGAGAATAGAAGCTTTCGAAATGTGGTGCTACAGAAGAATGATGAAGATTAGATGGGTAGGTCACAGAATTAATGAGGAGGTGTTAAATAGGATTTGAAAGAAGAGAAGTTTGTGGCACAACTTGACTAGAAGAAGGGATCGGGTGGTAGGACATGGTCTGAGACATCGAGGGATCACCAATTTAGTATTGGAGGGTAGCGTGGAGGGTAAAAATCGTAGAGGGAGACCAAGAGATGAATACGCCAAGCAGGTTCAGAAGGATGTAGGTTGCAGTAGGTACTGGCAGATGAAGAAGCTAGCACAGGATAGAGTAGCATGGAGAGCTGCATCAAACCAGTCTCAGGACTGAAGACCACAACAACAACAACAACAGGCTGATAATTCGGACATTTCCAAATGTGTCTTGGAGAAGCAGGTGAACTTCACGAGCGATGTGCGGTGGGGCCCCATCTTGCGTGAAAACTGTTGAGTTCAATGCGTCTCTCTCCTGTAGGGCAGGTATAACATGCTGGCGTAATATACAAGGTTTGTCCAGAAATTAAGTTTCGATCAGTTGCGAAATGGACACTACAAAGAAAACCCGACAAAGTTTTACACAAATGTGATTGTCGATTGCGTCAAGACGATCTTTTCAGTTGTGAGCACTGTGAGCGAGTAAAGGTGCTAGAACGATGTCTCCCGCCAAGTAGGTGGGCCAGCTTAGAGGCTTCGCCTTACTGAATGCAGCCCACATAACACAACTGCTACGCACTTCCTTCTTCATCGCAATTCCCAGCCGCACTCTGCAGGGGTAGTGAAGGCGCTCCTGTAGCCTTTTCGATGGGAAGTGTTCGATCGCCCACAACGCAGCCCTAAATGGCTCGTCCTTAGTATCATCTCTGTTCACATGAAACGCTGGGTACGAAGACAACACTTGGGCACAGACTACGCACTATAGACCAGCGGAGAGAATTATCGGAAAGCACAGGCGGCTGAGTTCTATGACGATGGTGTTGGAAATTTTGTATAACGCTCTGACAGATGTCTAGGTCGGAGCGGCGGACTATGTAGAGAAGTATCTGGGAAGTGTAGCTAACTCTTGCAAATAAAATCTTTCTGATTTTCACTGTGATTTGCATTTAGTGAACGATCGGAACATACTTTCTGGACAACCCTCATATCACAGTAACTCTGGCCAATCACACTGCATGTCTTTGGTCGCCGAGCGCCAACCTGTTCAAAAAAGAATGGGCCAATGATGAACGTAGCCGTGAAGCCACACCATACGGTGGCAAGTTCGCCACACACAGCAACTTTATGGGCAGTGAATGGAGGTGAAGAGCCCCACACTCGGCATTTCTGTGTGTTCACGTCACCCATCGGAGAAAAATGAGCTTCGTCTGTCCATAGGATGGTCCAGGGCCAGCCCTCATCAACTTCAGTTCTTGTAAAAAAAATAGAGACCGAAGTCAACACGTTGTTGTGCGTCCTCTGGTGCAAGCTGTTGTACGATATGCATCTTGTACGGATACCATTTGACAATGGTTCGAAGCACCTTCCGTACAGAGGACCGTGGGATGTTCAACTGTCGTGACAAAGCACTCGCGCCGGCCGCGGTGGTCTCGCGGTTCTAGGCGCGCAGTCTGGAGCCGCGCGACTGCTACGGTCGCAGGTTCGAATCCGGCCTCGGGCATGGATGTTTGTGATGTCCATAGGTTAGTTAGGTTTAAGTAGTTCTAAGTTCTAGGGGACTGATGACCTAAGATGTTAAGTCCCATAGTGCTCAGAGCCATTTGAACCATTTTGAACCAAAGCACTCGCACTGCCTAACTACTGGGAATTGCGTACAGCGTTGTCTGCCATAGCAACAGCGATTTCATCAACCACCTGTGGTGCAACCGGTCTTCGGCCTCTTCCCGTAGCGAAGTACAGTTCTCGAGTGGATTCGAACTTCTTCATCATGCTCCGCACAGCAGATGGAAAAAGAAGATCCCTCTGTAATCCTTTCAGCCGGCGATATTCTCGAAGTGCATCTGCAGCATTACTGTTGTTTTGATAATAGAGCTTCACCAATAATGCCCTGCTCCTTTTGTCTAAGCTCAAGTTGACACGTCAACAAGTGACTGCGACTGGTCAAGTGTGTGAGGCTGTGAATCACGATGACTGATCGCGACTCCTGGTGGCTGTAGTTGGAACTGGACGGGGGTGCTGTGACGCATGGAAATCATGCACCCCATACTCTGGACATTAATACTAACAAGTCTGATACTCGTACGGTAATTAGTTCCCGTGTTATAATTTGTTAAGTGGGAAAGTTTCATAATAAGCACCTGGTAATTAAGGAGAATCAGGAAATCAGCTCCTTTTATTATTCAATAAATAAGCGTGACAATTTACCAACAAAGTTATACAAGTCTTTCAGGGAACGACTTACGAACACAACACCACTTATTATCGCAAGTTCCCCTAAGTAACCCCATATAGTTTCGAACCCCAGTGTTATTAAATGAGTTGGAGAATAACATGAACCGCGACCGTACCGACCGATGACCTAATGAAAGATCGATAATGTTACTTGCACAATGAGCAAAGCCTGGATCTCAGCAACAGATCTATTCTTTGTCACAAAGTAACACATCTGCAGAACAGAAAAATCGTGTAACACAATATTAGGCCAAAGCAGGCTAGCGAGCAACGCTCTCACCACTAATTCCTCAACGTTGCAAACATAGAGCAGGCTATCTCGGCAAAAAATGAGACAGAAGCATTTGAAGTTAATTCACAGAACCATGTTAGATGCAAGTGGCGTTCATGCGAAGAGGCAGCGTACAGTCAGGCCCAGGGGAAGAGGAAGAGAGTACCCTTTGTATACTGATTCGCACGGCCAAGAGATCTCAAACTTCAACCGCTCAGTTACCGATTGGTCAGCAGGGCGCCACGCTCAAAGCACACCATGCAGATATGGTTTTACTGTGCAGCCAAAGATTTGACTTCCCTAGCAGACGAGAACACCGCACAGAGACTCTCTGCACCATGCTAGTGACTTACAACTTCTATAGCGATATTTAAATTGAAAGACGATTCTAACAGACTGCTTCACAGTTTAATTTGAAAGACGACTCTAACAGACTGCTTCACAAATTACAAGCGTGTTTCGACGTCACGTGCTCGTCATCAAGGCTTCTGTTGTAGTGCAACTTCTTTCGTTGTGATGTCAACACGCCATTGATGTCTGAATCAGTGCTCTTACATCACAAGTGAAGCACTGATGATAAAACTGTGACTGGGAAAAGTGCATTGGCACAACAAAAACGCTATAAAAATACATTAGACGGACTACACTGATAAGTTTGTTTTTCTTCTAATAGATGCAGTCACTCTCGTTCTTCAAAGTGTGCAAATGCTACGAGATTATAAAAAGTGTATTTTGAGTATATTGTTTTGATTGTTACGGCCTTGCATTGATCAGCAATGATACAAGGGTACCTCATCACGATACTGCTGTCAGCACTGCGACTTTGCACTGTGTGTTCTTCCATGATTTAAAGTGAATCACAAAAAAAGAATTAATGAAATGTGTAAATTTTACTTTAGTCTATGATCATACTGACCCCAATAAACGAATAAATAGACTAAGAAGCGGAGGGCGTTAAGAAAAGCAAAGCAAAAATTGAGAGGTCTTGGGAGAGCGTAGGAGGGAGGGGGGAGGGGGCTGTGGGTAGGCATAAATATGAAATTTTCTGTGGGCGCCAGTTACTGCTCACGTCGTCCGGGTGACTGGTAGCAAAGCGGACAAAGCGTCGTCTAGGATTTGACGAGTCGTAAACTGGACGTTTTGAGAGCGTCCAAGGGAGACGTTTTGTCACACTTCGTCAAAAAATTTGTCCTTTTTAACTTGTCGTTTATGAGCATGGCTGAGGCACATTTCACATCGTACACAATACACTGTAGCCGTATATTACATTGCTGGCGATTAAAGTAGCAACAATAGGAAATATAGCAAATAAATATCACTTACCATGCGTATACAGTATAATAAGTCCGCCCCCGGTAGCTAAGTGGTCAGCGCGACAGAACGTCAATCCTAAGGGCCCGGGTTCGATTCCCGGCTGGGTCGGAGATTTTCTCCTCCCAGGGACTGGGTACGTGTTGTCCTAATCATCATCATTTCATCTCCATCGACGGGCAAGTCGCCGAAGTGGCGAATCGAAAGACTTGCACCCAGCGAACGGTCTACCCAAGGAAAGGCCCTAGTCACACAACATTTACATTTACAGTATAATAAGTAGAAAATAGGAGTAAGTCCCGGCAGTTGGTGACTGGTACCTGTTAGGTACTGACAGCGGCTTCGTGAACCTGCTCCGCACGTAATCAAAGAGCTTCTGATATGGAGAGATTCACTTAGACCGAAACCGGTAACCGGAAATAATAAATAAAATAATGATTGCGATCTCGACTGCCTTCTTCTGTTACACTATTAAATCGCTGTCTTTGCGTTGTTGTTGTTGTGACATTTAGTCCGAAGACTGGTTTGATGCAGCTCTGAATGCTACTCTACACTGTGCGAGCCACTTCATGTCCGAGTAACTACAGCAACCTACATCCTTCTGAATCTGCTTACTTTATTCATCTCTTGGTCTCGCTCTAAAGATTTTTAATTCCCCTCCCCCCTCACATACACACACGTTCCTAAAATAGTAAACGGCTGTTCGACTGATGTCTCAAAATGTGTCCTATCACCCGATCCCTTCTATTGGTCAAGTTGCGCCACAAATTTCTTGTCTCCCCGGTTCTATTCAGTACCATCTCATTAGTTACGTGATATATCCATTTAGTCTTGAAAATTCTTCTGTAGCACCACATTTTGAAAGCTTCTATTGTCTTTCTGTCTAAACTGTTTATCCTCTCTGTTTCACTACCATACATAGCTACACTACAGAAAAATACCTTCAGAAATCACTTCGATGTTAAGAAATATCTCTTCTTCAGAAATGCTTTTCTTGGCATTGTCAGTCTACTTTTTATATCCTCTTTCCTTCGACCATTATCAGTTATTTTGCGGCCCAAGTACCAAAACTCATCTATTACTTTAAGTATCCTGTGTCCTAATCTAATTACCTCAGCATTACCTAATTTAATTCGACTACATTTAATTATTCTTGATTTGCTTTTATTGATGTTCATCTTACATCCTCCTTTTAAGACAATGTCCTTTCCGTTCAACTGTTCTTCCAAGTCCTTTGCTATCAGTGATAGAATTACGATGTCATCGAAAAACCTCAAAGTTTTTATCTTTTTCGCTAAGTTTTATACCTTACTCCAAAATTTTCTTTGTTTTACTTAACTGTTTGTTCACTGTACAGATTTAATAACATCGAGGATAGAATACAACCCTGTCTCACTCCCTTCTCAACCACTGCTTCCGTTTCACGCCTTCTGGTTTCTGTACAAGTTGTAAATACACTCCTGGAAATGGAAAAAGGAACACATTGACACCGGTGTGTCAGACCCACCATACTTGCTCCGGACACTGCGAGAGGGCTGTACAAGCAATGATCACACGCACGGCACAGCGGACACACCAGGAACCGCGGTGTTGGCCGTCGAATGGCGCTAGCTGCGCAGCATTTGTGCACCGCCGCCGTCAGTGTCAGCCAGTTTGCCGTGGCATACGGAGCTCCATCGCAGTCTGTAACACTGGTAGCATGCCGCGACAGCGTGGACGTGAACCGTATGTGCAGTTGACGGACTTTGAGCGAGGGCGTATAGTGGGCATGCGGGAGGCCGGGTGGACGTACCGCCGAATTGCTCAACACGTGGGGCGTGAGGTCTCCACAGTACATCGATGTTGTCGCCAGTGGTCGGCGGAAGGTGCACGTGCCCGTCGACTTGGGACCGGACCGCAGCGACGCACGGATGCACGCCAAGACCGTAGGATCCTACGCAGTGCCGTAGGGGACCGCACCGCCACTTCCCAGCAAATTAGGGACACTGTTGCTCCTGGGGTATCGGCGAGGACCATTCGCAACCGTCTCCATGAAGCTGGGCTACGGTCCCGCACACCGTTAGGCCGTCTTCCGCTCACGCCCCAACATCGTGCAGCCCGCCTCCAGTGGTGTCGCGACAGGCGTGAATGGAGGGACGAATGGAGACGTGTCGTCTTCAGCGATGAGAGTCGCTTCTGCCTTGGTGCCAATGATGGTCGTATGCGTGTTTGGCGCCGTGCAGGTGAGCGCCACAATCAGGACTGCATACGACCGAGGCACACAGGGCCAACACCCGGCATCATGGTGTGGGGAGCGATCTCCTACACTGGCCGCACAC
Organism: Schistocerca nitens; assembly: GCF_023898315.1. Lineage (NCBI taxonomy): Eukaryota > Metazoa > Arthropoda > Insecta > Orthoptera > Acrididae > Schistocerca > Schistocerca nitens. Next base: position 533,575,886 of record NC_064618.1, on the reverse strand, counting down.
CACTGGTGATCGTCGAGGGGACACTGAATAGTGCACGGTACATCCAAACCGTCATCGAACCCATCGTTCTACCATTCCTAGACCGGCAAGGGAACTTGCTGTTCCAACAGGACAATGCACGTCCGCATGTATCCCGTGCCACCCAACGTGCTCTAGAAGGTGTAAGTCAACTACCCTGGCCAGCAAGATCTCCGGATCCGTCCCCCATTGAGCATGTTTGGGACTGGATGAAGCGTCGTCTCACGCGGTCTGCACGTCCAGCACGAACGCTGGTCCAACTGAGGCGCCAGGTGGAAATGGCATGGCAAGCCGTTCCACAGGACTACATCCAGCATCTCTACGATCGTCTCCATGGGAGAATAGCAGCCTGCATTGCTGCGAAAGGTGGATATACACTGTACTAGTGCCGACATTGTGCATGCTCTGTTGCCTGTGTCTATGTGCCTGTGGTTCTGTCAGTGTGATCATGTGATGTATCTGACCCCAGGAATGTGTCAATAAAGTTTCCCCTTCCTGGGACAATGAATTCACGGTGTTCTTATTTCAATTTCCAGGAGTGTAGCTCCCTGTATTTTATCCTACTACCATCTTTCCGACATGACACCAAAAATTATGACATATCCTCTGTATCCAAATAGGTCAGGACATGAACCGTTGCATTTGGTTGAACCCAACGTCACGAAGACCTCGCATACAGCGCACGGACAGCGATCTACTGCCTGTCATGACGTTACGAAATGCCGCTGGGTACACAACACGAACATCTGTGGTTCACTTAGGAGAGCAGCCGTTACATTTCTGACGTGATAAAGGGGGTGCACACTAGGCCAATGGAGGCCAACTGCCTCGTTGGCAGTGACGTGCTCAGTATGTACGGGTGGCAAATCGGCGCCAACGAAGTGGTTGGTCTTGGTTGCGTTTCGGAGTTTCCGCGGTAACATAAAACCGTTGGCGCTAGGTTGGCCGTGAGACCCCTCCCCTAGTTTATACATCAGGTAAGAATGTCTGTTGGCTCTGCTGCGATTTGCTGTGCCTGCTGAACGCCTGTGAATACATTGTGTTTAGAAATACTGGAGAATGCAGAACACGTAAACAGTGTTAAAGCTGACAGAGTTCTATCATGGACGGGAAAGTTTATGGGACCCTACGAACTGCGAATATAAAAACGAACTGATAAGATTAGACACTTGGAGAGAAATAAGTGAAATGTTGCGAAGTAAAGTACACGATGCGAAAAAGAAAATGTGGTTATTTTTGACATCTTTTCGCTGTGAATGACAAAGACTAACGGACAAGACTGAGATTTGATGCTGATGAACTCAACAAATTGACATGGTTTGCTTTTAGCAGTAAAAAAAATGTATTAAATACAAACGCAAGTGAAAACGTTTTATTTTATTTTTTAATATTCTGTTTCAGGAGTATTTTTTGTAATGATAGTGTTATTAAATAAAAACCGTGTTTTTGAAATCAATAGGAAGCACTGAAAGTGCAAAATTACAATACTTTTAATTACTGTAGTAACAACCAAATACATTACCAAATATGTTCAGATTCAGTATGCATTTAATTTTGAATGATCATTTTAAATATATAGTTACGTTGTATTCTTTTCACTTAGATTTCCAAGCTTATAAATTTTGCCATTCTACTATCCCTCTGAATAAAAATAGTTCCTAGCTGATTGCTTTTCACTTTGGTGCACATTTTTTAGCTGATTCTTTTATTTATGGAAGGAAAAGAATGTAACTCGCTGTTTTGGATTATTGTTCTCCAGGTTCCTGGGATTACTTCTCCTGCATCTTCTTTATCAGAACTACCAGGTGTCATGTAAACAATGGATGATGCTATGCTTTTTCTTAATAAATTTGCAGATATACACATGCCAGAACTACTGTCGTTGCTTTGTCTGAAGTCGTAACATTTGTTTGTGAAGAGCTCTGAAAACAGCAAACATAATTTCTAAAACGTTATCGATAATTCGTCGTGCTCTGTCTAATCGGCAACTAAAAATTAGTTTCTTGGAACATTTTTTCTAATTACGGGATAACCTTTAATTGAGTTATCGAGTAGAGAAAAAAAAACATCGTCACCCACGAAGATTTATGGAATCTTCTTTTGCGTCTTTGGCAGCACCTTTTCAGGAGGCAAGTTGAACTTATTATTTTATAATGATTTCCTTAGTTGTGAATGTTTTAACATACCTCCATTAGAAATTCTTCCTTGACAACCAACGTCGGCAAACAAAAAACAGTCATCTGTATCAGCAACACCTAAAGAATCATATCAAAATATGCTTCATTAAAGGGAGGACTTTGTTTACTCCAATTCATGGTAAAATTTTGTCATATGGAATATTTTTTTTCTGTATATCAGTACTTTTCCTACGCCTACGCCTACAAATAACTATAAAAATATGAACACAAGGAAACCATACTGAAATTTACTTTATAGTTGTAATATTTATTTCCCCTGTTTCTCGGTGCCTGTATTCGGCAGTGTCTTACATAAAAGGCCCCGCTGCGGTTGGAAAAATTAAATTTTCTTCCGAATTTGCTTCCTACGTGTGCCCATTCTTCTGCAATGGCAGGCCTCTGTCCTAAAACAAAGAACAATTTGAAACCATATGGTGCACCAAATGTAAAATGCCTGATAAAAACGCCACTCATTCACATTAGCAAATTTAAAGCGGCAAAAGAAGCAACCTTATCCAAGCAACCTTATCCTATTTTTAAATATTGTTCATACCCATTCACGAGTTTTCGTGCCGGAACACTGAGGAAAGACGTATCAATAAAGAGGAAAATTTTAACTCTGCTTCAAAATGAATCCTTAATCTATAGGTAGATGGTAAGAACACAGACAAACATAAACCAACAACAGAATGAAGCAGCTGTAAGAAATCTCGTATCCCAGATCCCTCTGTGTGAAAACAATCCAAGGAAGACAAGGCTTACAACTGAATGATGGGACTCAACGGACAACAGCCTTCAGGAGAGGAAAACTCTATTTCTGGGGAACATATTGCAGCCAAGTACATAAAATACAATTAACGTACAAAAAGTGTTGTAAAGTATTTGATCGTGCAAATCCTTTTCAAAGCCTTTATAGGTTTATACGAACTGGTATTCAGGACACCACATTCACAGTCCCAAAACCGTTGTTATAATTCGTATAAGCAACATGTCGGTTGGCCATCTCTTTCCCTGCCACACAAATCCAGTTCCCAGTCTCCGCCATCATTCACTGCTTCTCAGACCAGTGATGCTGAGTTACACCGAAATGCTTATTTGGCTACTATCGATTCATCAGGCTCCACCAGCTCCCCCTGAATGCACAGATTTCTCGCATCTCGCACTGCCTGTCCAAATATTCTGACCACAGTAACCAGATAGTACGAAAAAAATGTACCCACGATGATGCTCATTTTTTATAAATGAATCCTTACTTTTCACTGCATGTGTATACAATTATTGCTTTTGTTGTGTTCCGTTTCGTGAGTAACTGCTACTAAACACTAGAAGAAATTTGTTTACTTACCTTAACATATTCCTATAGATTTTGAATTATTGCTGAAAAAACTTCAGGTTAAATCTTGCAGATGAGCTGTTTGAATCTCTGAGTTATGATTAATCTTTATACTGCAGGCACAGCTCTCCTCAAAGAGGTGTCGCCTTTGGAAATTTTAGGGTTTGCACAGTTCAATAAAAATCTGTAGCTTTCATTCGGAAAAAATGAAATAGCCCATATTCAATTCAGCTTTAGGGCCAGACATTAATGTTGTCGCACCACACTGCTCCCTACTTGTTACAAGGGACGTCGTCCACCAGCGTTGTTTTTTCTTCTTGTTTCTCTGAAGTCAGCTCCCTGCAGTAAAATAAATGCTGCACAGGCGACTACTGTTAAATCTTCTTCCTCCCTCATAATATCGGCCTGTGAAATCATAATTAAAACACCACTTTAGAACCAGAACAAAATGGAAGCTCCCTATAAGTGCCAACTGCCATACCACATAGCCGAATCCCTTGGCCCCAACTGATTGATTTGGTAAGAATGAGAGACCGAAAGCGCCCGACGTTCGACCGAACGCACTGGCTGTCGTTTGTTGAGTTAGTGTGTACTTGCCTTAAAGACAAGGTCGAATATAGTCTCGCAACGTTCTTTCTACTCGGTGTGGTTCGATTCCCGGCGGGGTCAGGGATTTTCTCTGCCTCGTGATGGCTGGGTGTTGTGTGATGTCCTTAGGTTGGTTAGGTTTAAGTAGTTCTAAGTTCTAGGGGACTGATGACCATAGATGTTAAGTCCCATAGTGCTCAGAGCCATTTGAACCATTTTTCTACTCGGTGTCTTTCTACACGGAGATGCCCATCATGATGTTGTACTTAGAACAGGGACTAGTCTGAAGAGGCGACGCGGTGCCTCCTTCTATGTACCCAGTGTTGCTGTGCGACCACTGTCGCCGCGTCAAGGGAGCCTCAACAATGGCCGCCGTGCTGACGGTCCATGGTGCCCGAGACGTCGTCGCACTGTCCGTGTCTCACTGTAAAGAAATATATTTCCTCACTGAAACTACGAGGCGTGGCTGTAAGATCCCGTGCTGCCAAGTTGATAATGTTTCTTTTCTCTCGGGCCTAGTCTCACGAGGCCGTTGACGACCTACATGCTGCTAAGTATGGCCCTCTACGTTTCATATTAGCATGGCAGTCGTGGGATTACGACCAACGTGACTAGCATTTTCGTGCAACAATAAGCCACGCCCCTGCCGCTTTCTAATTCCGACATGCGACGGTAGACGTTTCTCCTTTTTACGCGATGCATAACACAGTCTTCTCACAAACAAACGACACTCTGATTCTATTTCTGAAAGAGAAACATGCTGCGTAATCTTTTCCTGCATATAGAATGTATATCGCGTAATACCTGCGTACTTTTTGTGGTTGCACTGATACGCTAATCATCTGCACAGCCAACCACGTAGTACATATCATGCCGATTTGACGATCGTTACTTGCAGCATTTATGGTACAGCAATTTTAATTGCCAGCAGAATACATAATTTATTCTCTCATGTAAGTTTCCAGTGCGTCTTATCAGTAACTGTTCTTTACATGTGAGGTTTTGCATTCAATATGAACTACGAAATCTTTGAGTTCACATACATGTTTATTATGAGAACAACAGGGATCGCTAGTTTCAATAATTCGTCTACGAAAAGATCTTCAAAGACGGAGCACAAGATTGTGCAAAACAAGAACAGAGAGCCGTATCTTTATCGAGGAACCATTCCGATATTTGTCTTAAGTAATTTAGGATATCCACGCAAAACTCAAATGCTTATTGCGATGCAAATATCTGAATCTCGGTGCACCCGATAGAAAATCAGGTTAACACCTACGCCAACTCGTTCTGTGAGGCAGAGGGTCCACGGGCGAGACTCTCGTCGTAGATCAGTTTCCTATCTAAAGACATCCACACCGCTGTGTCTTCGCTGCACTGAGTCGATGCTTTCGGGTAATATAGCATGTTGGAAGAAAAAGAAGTGACATGGAATGTTTTGGATGATGTTTTAGAAATTTTTAATATAGCACCCTATTGAAATATCCGGGTTGTTGTGTCGAGATCGAATGAACATTATGGAATAATCCCTACGTTTTATCCCGGTACGCGGCGATCCTCTTAAAGGAGGTTTGTCACTTCTATGGTCAGATGCACACCCTGGCACTCTGCTAAGAAAGTAAATGGAAACGAAATTGTACTGCAGTCACTGTTGGTACAGAGTGTGTGAATCAAGCCTCAGAAGCTACAACCCCACTTCAAGGTTTCCTCCACACATTGGGACGAAACGATGGATGACGACAAGAAATTCATCCTGTTACTGTAAAATGGTGTGGAATACGTCATATTTCTGGACTCTGGGCACACGTATCTTGATCATGTGGGAGACATAGCTTCAATACAGTCTACACGTACATCTTCTGACGTTTCAGGCGCTAAAACCACTGGTTTTAGACCCCGTATTTCTTCTCATAAACGCAAATAGAAGGGACTGATACTCGAGGCTTGGGTGTACAACTGAGATGCAGCTCTAGCGGTAATTAAGAAAATTTAGAAGTTATATTAAATGAGATAGAGGGTCAACTAACCAAAGAAGCTTAAGATAAAAGGAAATTAGGCAACGGGCAATCGTATTTAGTAGCAAGAAGAATAGCAACCTGTAAAGAAAGGAAGGAAGCAAGGCGAAATTAATGTCTTTTGGATTTACAGGACATTAAACATTATTTGGATGGAATAAAAAAAGTCCACATGACATTGTAGAAAGAAATATTGTCGAGTTCATGCCATCCAATTTGAAGATAGCACTGAAGGTTTAAATCAGGAGAACCTATTCAGTCACTTAAATATATGTATTTCGTACGGAGGACATTGTGATGATGTGGGAGCGATCTAGATTGTTGTAAAACAATAAACTGGTAGCCAAGATCGCAGGAATTCTTTTTATTCCATGATGACCTGTTTCGGCGAAACTGAAGCCGCCACCATCGGATCTAGGAAGGATAGAAAACACTATAAAAGTGCGCTAGGATTCCACTTATATAACATGTATACATGTTATAAATTTAGGTACATACCTTACGACACATATAGGTTACAACATCAAGGCAGACTGTATGTGTCCTAAGGCATATAATTAAATTTATATGTATACATGTTATATAAGTGGAATCCAAGCCCACTTTTATAGTGTTTTCTATCCTTCCTAGATCCAATGATGGCGGCTTCAGATTCGCCGAAAACGGTAATCATGGAATAAAAGAATTCCTGCGATCTTGGCTACCAGTTTATTGTTTTACTTAAATATATTAGTTAGACAAATGTATTCCCGATATCTCATTACATTACATTAATTATTTTATGTTGTTACCTACTTTTTTCCGTAGGTGTGTTTACATGTGTGAGCCGGCTGGTGTGGCCGTGCGGATCTAGGCGCTTCAGTCTGGAACCGCGTGACCGCTACGGCCGCAGGTTCGAATCCTGCCGCGGGCAAGGATGTGTGTGATGTCCTTAGTTTAGTTAGGTTCAATTAGTTCTAAGTTCTAGGCGGCTGATAACCTCAGAAGTTAAGTCGCATAGTGCTCAGAGCCATTTGAACCATTTTTTTACATGTGTGTTAGTGTACACAATGAAGCTAACGGCTTCGATCAGCAATCAGTTCCTAACTTTTCTTTCCGCAACGTATTTCTTTTGTGTACCAAAAATACGAGAATGGTTATTTTGGAAGTGCAATCATCGCGTAGGCAAATATACGTGTCTCACTGTTTACCAGTTACTATCATTATTTTGTTGTAAGTACGGTGTAAACGACTGAGAACTTAACGTTGCTAACAAGGAAGAGCAACACAGATCTCCTTAATCTGAACTGTGCTGGCTTCACTCAGTCAGTAGATTATGCTCCGCAACATTTTTGTTTCTGTTCTTCTGCTTTGACAACCTGTGTTACGTTTTGTCACTAGTAGCAAATTCGTATATATAAACTTCGACTAAGTGAAGGAAGTCTTTCTGTCCGTTTCAGTTTAAGCCACACTATGCTTAATTTCAAAGTTAGGCTAACGTGTTGCGTGACTCTGTACCTTCTGAAGTCCCATTACCTCTTTGTAACACCTGCAGCCGTATCCATGTCAATCGGTAATGTCGGATATGTCTGTTTAAAAAATACTCAACGAGTGTTGTCTTTCAGCGCCAGTTTCTTACGCAGCGCGTTTCCATGATCGACATACGTCACGAGCCCGACAGAAAGACTCATTTTTTATCGCTGCCCGAAACCATAAATGATGAACGTATTGAAAGACTTGACTGAGGGTACATTTCCGTCTCGTGCTTCTGACAGCTCTGTAATTGTGTTCCCTTCCAGGTTTATCCCTTTTTCATTACTTCTTTTTTTTATTATTTGTGCGAAGTGTGATGGACGTTCGAATTACAGCACGAAGTGACACGTTCATTACAAACTCTACAAAATCTGATATAAGAATTTTACCCCAAACAAACGTTTTGATTGGCAGAAACGTAATTATATTGACACAGCAATCTAAAAAATAACGGACTCCCGGTGGGGAACCTTATCTCACCGTGCCCGTCACTGAACAGAACACAGTGGAAGGGTGACTTTTGTGACTGATAAGCATTGCTGTCAACAGTCTGACCTCCGCTACCCCCGCCCACCCTGAACACTATGGCACCGCCTGTGTTTGTCCTTGCCGGCAGGCTAGTCAGACAAGGAACTAATCAAGCGCTGACGGATAATTCGATTAACGTGCAAGCCCTTCGTAAATGTCACCAACTTAATTACAGTCTACGATTTCGATAAGTAAACTTGATGAACACCTGCGATTTAGCAATAAATTCTGGGAGGCTACTCCTTTCACATCACGAGTTCGTTTTACGATTTATTAACGCGGTGTATAAAATACCAGCTTAAAACAGATATATTATGCGAAGATCTATATAGTGACACCCATATATATATATATATATATATATATATATATATATCGTAGCAGATGGATACTTTTACACTGCTTCTACCGCATAGCATTAGCACTGAATAACCTGTGCTGTTAATTATTGTTTGTTTTTCCTGTTTAAGCTTACTGCGGATAAAAAGTATTTTTCACTAAACGTGTTTCTCCTTAGTTTATATTGCATCTTTTGTAGTCATTCTGAAAATATGGATACAAAATACGTCTCTACGTTTTGGTGTTTATTTATTAAAAATAGTATTCCCCTAAAAAAGTGACGCACAATTTACTTACGGTGTTTTTGCCTCTTGTTTACATATTCTGGACACCATTGCTTTTTCCTTCGTCGTTAGCCGAAGTTAAGGTCGGAAAAACTTGGTTCCAAATTCACTCTTGGCAAGTTTTCATCTTCTTCGAACCCAGCGTTAGCTATTTTTCTGCAACGCCTCTATAGTAAATCTTAACAATTGAGATAGCGCTATAGTTGCACGTATTTCGCAATCAGAGTGTTTATGTTTATTCATTGGTTTTTTATGTTGGTTGTGAGTGTTGATAGCCTATCAACGCTCTTTTTCGTAGACAGTGAGAGTGTGTGTGTGTGTGTTTGTCTGTGTGTTGAAACGTCCCCTTAGAACAATTATACACGACTGTGCTTAAACTGACACACAATATTTTTAGCGCAACGCAATCTGACTTTCAAAAATCCCTACAAAAGAATGGCTCTGACTAACATTAACCTATACCTTTCACAAATCACTTACCTCACAAAAATCTTCGTTACTCGAACTACTGCAATACAGCGATCGCCACTACTGCCAGCTAAATAAAAGATTCAAACTACGGAAGGCACTAACTACTGACAGGCATAGTTAGCAAATGAAACATTTTAATACAGAACAAACAATGTATTTACCTTAATAGTGTTGAAAAATCATAATATACATAGCAGTTCATGACATCCAGTCTTACAAATTTCAAAACTCCGCCATCTCTCTCCCCACATCCACCACTGCTGGCGGCTCACCTCCAACTGTGCAACGCTATGCGCTGTTAACAGCCAACAGTCCAACACTACAATGGCGAATATTACAACAATGCCACCCAGCCACAGACTGCACACAGCACAGCCAGTGATTTTCATACAGAGAGCTACGTGGCGTTACCAATAAGAAAACCTAAACAGCCTACTTACAGTGTGTGCGTGTGGTTGTACGTGTGAAAAGACACACACACACATACATATACAGAGAGGGGGGGGGGGGAGAGGGAGAGAGAGAGAGAGGGAGAGAGAGAGAGAGAGAGAGAGAGAGAGAGAGAGAGAGAGAGAGAGAGAGAGATCAGAGTGAGTGAATCCAGAGAGAAAGTAGTCTGTGTGTGAGATGGGTGGGGGTCGGGGGTGGGGGAGGGGGTTGAGTCTGAATGATGACTTACATGTTCAGCAGAGCTGTGAGTAGAAAGAGGAGGGGGAGAGCAGTGATTAAAGGAAAAGCGACTGGGAGGAGATGATAGTGGTGAATGAGAACTGAAGGGGGGGGGGGGGGGGAGTGCGCTGGTAGTGAGTGGGTGGTATTTGATATCACACTACGTGGTGTACTAATTTAAAAAGTATACGGTTTGACAGGTTGGTTTGAACATTCATGAGTTTTTTTCGGTTACAGTTTTCTAGATATTTGCTTGCAGGGTGAGAAATTGTTTTTTTTGTTGTTTATCTCCCCGATTTCATGTCGTGTCTGGTGGTAATGTGATGTTGCAGTTGGTGTAAGTGTTAAGAAAAAGTTCAATAATTTTTTTCCTGCACTTCAATGCTCTTACATGCAGTTTGTATCTCGTGTCAAATGTTCGAATTTGACCTATATGCTTCTATCACATTCTTACATTTTAGTTACTGTACACATGATTTCGAACATAGATATCATCTTATGTTACTCTTGGAAGGCATTTTTGAATTGAATTTTTGATTCAGTGAGCTATTTTTATGCCTTATCTTCTGAAAATATTAATGTTTGCTAATGATATTTCAGCTATGTCTTGCCAAGTAAATCATGCCACTGTACGCGCTGTCTTGTGCTGGAAGCAGTGTGTTAAAGCATGCTCATCTTTATAAGACAGCTACCAAGATACCTAGATAGAGAAGGAAGAGACTATTTATGTCAAACATCTTGGCGACAACGGTCGTAATTGAGACAGATAACAAGCATCGATTGAATGAGGTTGGGAAGGAAATCGACGATAAATATATGAAAAGAACAATTCCACCATCTACCTCCAGCAAAGGAAGGAAACCATGGAAACCATGGTTCGAGGTCTGCTGTTTCCTAATGCTCGCCCATACGCTTAACCATAGTGCCACTTTGTTCGACAGATCCTAAATAACTTAGCAAATTTACAAACAGAGTTTTTTTTATTAAAACGTTCTCTGGAATGTGTACTTTATTGTAGTGTCCATCCCAAATTCGCCAAAACTTCGTTAGGGAGTTACAAGGCAATTTGTGAAAAAGTGTCTCCGAAATTAGTTCACAACGGTAAAAAAAATTTCGACATCGCGATCATTGTGGCAGCATGTGCTTTCAACGACGATTTAACAGACATTATAGAAATTACGAACGTGCTCCAACTTGAGATCTGACCAGTCTATTTCAGCTTCTGCACAATAGCGGATGAAAAGCTTATCCAGCGAGCAGAGCAATGGATGTCAGAAGCTGCCAAAGAGACCCGCAGGACAACCATGCCCACGAAGAAGATGGAGGAGGACCTACTTTTGGATCTGGAAGGATTTCTGTATGGTCCAGAGATCACTGACTAGAGGTATGTTTAACTTAATTATTTTGTAATTTTGTAACACAAAACTTTAAAGGCGTTTTTATCAGAACTGTTTGTTTCAAATTTAGCGGGAAGAAACGTGGTTTGAGAACGGCACACACGATTGTAATCAGAATTTTATGGTGGCATTCGAAACTGAAATTTCTATCAGCATATGTAGCCTTTTTGCAGTATCTTCTTTCCAGTGATTTTTCACAAATAGCATAATCAGCCAGTGATGGGTCTTATCGCCTTTCTCTGCACAGTACTTAGATGTATTTACTTTTTGGTCAAATGCCAGTACCTGCACCAAACATCGCTCGGTATTTCTTCATTTAGCTACAGTTCTCTGAGGTTACAAGGTTCCCATAGACAACAGCATCGCCTGTAAAATGCGCCTTGAAGATGCCAACGCCGTTTGACTTGGTCGTTTACACAATTACATTGTAAACAGTAACGTACCTATACCGCTAGCACCCACTAAACCTAACTCTACATCTGTCGATTTCGTTCGATGGGAACAACGTTGAATTCTATCTGCTTTAACGGGGACCAGTGAATTTCTTCAAATGCTTCTACAAGATACGTAAATAAAAATAGTAATATATGGAAATAAGCACCACTGTGAATAGATATAAGCGAATTATGATCCAGATTTTTATGAGAAATACTCTCTGTACAAAAGTATATCCCTCTCTTTGGAAGACTTATAACATGATCTCTGTTTACTGCATCTAAAAACGTCTTTACAACTGTTTGTTTACGTAATTTTGTTATTCTTTATGTATACAGCGAACAGAAATTTATGTGTGACTCTTAATATGTGTGAGATTCTGCACAGATGGACTATAATGAAACTATAAGTTCTCCCAAACTATGTACAAAAATTATATAGTCAACTTACAATTGCGCTGTTTTATATATTGCAGTAGAGTCAACGCAACAACCCAGAACCTCCCACACGAAAAACATTACTATAAAATGGCATAGTACACAGAGAAAAACGCACTTCATTATTGGAATCAAGCCTGGAACGTATGGTGTAAAATAAAAATAAAAGAAAATCGTGACTGGCAGCAGAAAAGTTATTTATAAACAACCCATCATTTTCACAGGCACAAGCGTTCACAAATCATTTGTAATCGATCAAATAAGAAAATTGTTTACATCAACAAAGAGCGGATGATTACTAATGCACGAATTAAAACTCCTTATGAATTATATACAAACATTTTCTTTGACTGTTATAATGTGACGGCAAACTGCGTCTTGCCGGAGAATGTAATATAAGGATATGGAGAAAAACTTTGACAAAATCTCCAGTTGCTGCAATGGATATCATTTTTCTTTAAATGTGGATAAATGCAAGATAGTTCTCTTAACATTGAGAAAGGGAGCAACAGAAATCCATTACAGGATTGTTCGCTAATATCTGAAGCATGTCACATCGTTGAAAAATTTAGGAGGTTTTTGGTTGAGAGCTCTGCGTAACTGGTCGCGTTAAAATGTATTATCTTACAAAATCTCAAGCCAATCGTAAACAAACTTAGTCGATTTGCGTCTGCATTCGCTTCACCATCTCTTGAAGGTTGCAGTTACTCACGTTTACCATGCTGGGTGTCAGGTAATGATCGCATTTATCATGAGCCATCGCACATTCACTGCTGCATAAAGGCTGCTGTACACTTTTCAGTGCAATGTGATATCAGTATCTGAATACAGTAATAGAAGATCGACTCAGATATAAATTATTCTAGTCCAGCGACAATAAATACCGTCTTTGGGATCTGCTAGTAGACTGCTGAACTGTCATATACTTTTTGAAGTTTCTGGCTCCTATTACCACAATATTATCTCATCGAATAATGTCACTAGTTCCTCTATTTAAGGAAAATTGATCACAGAACACATAAACGTAGCGGAACATTAGAAATTCAGTTACGAATGTTCCCTATGAAGTGACAGAAATGACTGACCGCTGTACTTTCACGAACGAATATAAAAAAATACTTCCATTCTACCAAAGTGTCCCACAGCAGTGGAAGTTTCATTTTCTTTTGCTGGCTTTCACAATTTAGGCCTGTCGAACTGATCTTGCCTCAATTCATAGGCCATTTGTACACCTTTTTAACACTATTGTTTTCCATTACTGTTCCTTTTTGGTCTCGGAATTTTGTGTTTAACAAAGAGTTGCAGTTATCCTTAAATACATCCTACAAATCATTTCATACACTGTCTCTTTAAATTAGCCCGAATAATTAAACTTTGGAAAGCATTATTAATCAAAAAGTACAACTATTTTCTTCTCTGAAAGATTTATAAAGCAAATACATTCCTAATCAATACAGGAGCGTTTTTACTTCACTTTTATTGATATCAAAAGAGATCATGTTACGCACTCATGGTGTGACTGTGTTTCTGTACTACATAAATTAAGTACAATCTACAAATAGTGAAGCGGTGGGTATTAGAAGAAAGTGCTCAAAATCAGTCCCCTCCCCATTTTGTTTCTGATTTTTCAAAAATAGAAAAAGGGAAATGGTTACGTTTTAAAACCATGTAACATTTACCCTATAATGTTACGCATCATTTTCATTTCGAACTTAGAAAACATTATTGACCTATAAAAAAATTAATTGCAAAAACCTTACATTTAGCTAGTGCGAAATACAGTCGCCCAAATTGGACCCATTCTAAAAGTAAGCAGAATAACACCAAACAAAACTGATAGAAAGTACTAACAGAAAACATATTCCAGCTCTAAAGTAGGCACAACATAACATCTCCCAGAAGGTTATAGAATATTTCCTTTGCTGAACCTAAGTGCTTTGCTGTAGAAAATTCCTGTAGACAATCTTTCTGGCAGTTTGTTTCTGTAACATTTCAGAAAAAGACAAACCCACTTTTCTCCAGCAATTTCATCTCTGAAAGGGTGTTCAATGTCATTTCACTCTACCAACCGTCCGGCCATTTTTCACAAGTCATTATGAGTAACCCTCAACAAAAACAGTTCCAGAGCAAGAACTAGTTTTCTCCTCTCCAAGATCTTTACCCAAAATTATAGGCCTGCCCATTCTGTTTTTGCTGCTTCCTTTGCGTACCGTACTTCATGTTGGTCAACGTCATAAGTGTTTTTAGAACACGAACCATTTACTGGCCTTCTTCCAATCCATCATCTTTTTCTGAACTGCATCAACAGCTGCAGTCATTTTAGGAGGCTTCCACTTTCTCTGGTTAGCCTTCCCCACTATCTTCCTCCAAACTGCAATAGAGTTCCACGACAATAAGAATATGTAGTAACACAATCAGACTTTAAACATAAAAAATTAGCGGCCAGGTTTCAGTAACTGAAGGAGGTCCAGTTCACGCAATAGCAATCTAAATTTTGCTAACCAATTTTTTAAATTAACATCTAAATCAAACCGTTTGATTATAAACATTAACCTTAAATTTTGCTATTCAAAAACTCCTTTGCCGCAGCGGTAACTCCAGTTCCCGTTGGATCACCGAAGTGAAGCGCTGTCGGGCTGGGCTAGCATTTGGATGGGTAATCATCCGGGTCTGCCGAAAGCTGTTGCCAAGCGGGGTGCATTCAGCCCTTTAAGGCCCATTGAAGAGCTACGTGACTGAGAAGTAGCGGCTCCTGTCACGAGGACTGACAATCGGCTGGAGAGCGATATGCTGACCACATGCATCGGCTGAGGATGACACGGCCCTATTCGGACGGAGTTAAATTATTTCGATGTCTGCTTCTTCAAGTACTGTCTGCCAGGGATTTAGCTGTTCTTACAGTTCCTGCTTATTTTCTTCCCAAATCATCACTTTATCACCATATGCTTGGTTTCATGTCATCTCCTGCTAACCCTTGGCGAACTTTTCGTATTATGTTGCCTATGACTGTATTAAAAAGAGCTGGTGAGAGCACATTACCTTGCTGAATACCACTGTACATTATAAACAGTTTCAAGTTTTTGCGTCAGTTGGATCTGTACGTACCGTCACATATCTCTTCCCTTCTAACAGTGTCATTGGCCGTTTTACATCTGTGAATACGGCTGTGATTCTTTCCCAAATTCGTAATTTTCTTATACAATTTTTCTGGCTGTAAGTATGGCATTTATAGTAGACGTTACAGGTCGAAAAAGTCTACCTCTCCGTCACGTCTTGGGAAATGAGCAGTGGTTTTAAGCAGGGGATTGCCTGTAGGGGTGAAGTATAATGGGCACTGTGTGTGCCCCCAGACTGGTAAGGTAGCTGTGAAGACCCTACAGGAACCTCGAACAGTGACAACCAACGGGGCTCTGATGAAACTACAATAGGCCCAACAAGCGAGTAATGCGTAACCCATTCACTTTCAACAATCATTCCAATGAATCTGTATAAATAAGGTCATATTCAAAAGCAGGGGAGCGATGCCGCTCCTAGGTCTGAATCTGTGATCGGAATTTAGAAGTAAAACAGTTTTCATATTGTGAGCGAGGAATTCAGTTAAATACAGTTTCAGCATTCAACCAACACTAAACAGATAACTTCCATTATTTTGGACACTGACCATATATCTTCTTAACTGACGTAAGAAAACCGTTTGCTGTTTTGGATACTGACGATATTTATTTTACCACATTAACAGTAACAAGTTCGTGTATTTGGTAAAGAGGCTGCGGAATAATCCGTGATTAAACATCATGTATGCTATAAATGCCCATTATAATTTTTTTAATTGCTGTAATTTTGTGAAACTAGGGCTTTGAGGAAATGTTGAGCCGTAGTATACAGGGTGTTAAAAATTGTACGGCCAAACTTTCAGGAAACATTCCTCACACACAAAGAAAGGAAATATGTTATGTGGACATGTGTCCGGAAACGCTTACTTTCCATGTTAGAGCTCATTTTATTACTTCTCTTCAAATCACATTAATCATGGAATGGAAACACACAGCTACAGAACGTACCAGCGTGACTTCAAACACTTTGTTACAGGAAATGTTCAAAATGTTAGCGATGATACATGCATCCACCCTCCGTGGCATGGGATCGCTGATGCGCTGATGCAGCCCTGGAGAATGGCGTATTGTATCACAGCCGTCCACAATACGAGCACGAAGAGTCTCTACATTTGGTACCGGGGTTGCGCAGACAAGAGCTTTCAAATGCCCCCATAAATGAAAGTACGAGGGTTGAGGTCAGGAGAGCGTGGAGGCCATGGAATTGGTGAGCCTCTACCAAACCATCGGTCACCGAATCTGTTGTTGAGAAGCGTACGAACACTTCGACTGAAATGTGCAGGAGCTCCATCGTGCATGAACCACATGTTGTGTCGTACTTGTAAAGGCACATGTTCTAGCAGCACAGGTAGAGTATCCCGTATGAAATCATGATAACGTGCTCCATTGGCCGTAGGTGGAAGAACATGGGGCCCAATCAAGACATCACCAACAATGCCTGCCCAAACGTTCACAGAAAATCTGTGTTGATGATGTGATTGCACAATTGCGTGCGGATTCTCGTCAGCCCACACATGTTGATTGTGAAAATTTACAATTTGATCACGTTCGATTGAAGCCTCATCCGTAAAGAGAACATTTGCACTGAAATGAGTATTGACACATTGTTGGATGAACCATTCGCAGAAGTGTACCAGTGGAGGCCAATCAGCTGCTGATAGTGTCTGCACACGCTGTACATGGTACGGAAACAACTGGTTCTCCCGTAGCACTCTCCATACAGTGACGTGGTCAACGTTACCTTGTACAGCAGCAACTTCTCTGACGCTGACATTAGGGTTGTCGTCAACTGCACGAAGAATTGCCTCGTCCAATGCAGGAGTCCTCGTCGTTCAAGGTCTTCCCCAGTCGCCAGTCATAGGCTGGAATGTTCCGTGCTCCCTAAGACGCCGATTAATTGCTTCGAACGTCTTCCTGTCGGGACACCTTCGTTCTGGAAATCTGTCTCGATACAAATGTACCGCGCCACGGCTATTGCCCCGTGCTAATTCGTACATCAAATGGGCATCTGCCAACTCCGCATCTGTAAACATTGCACTGACTGCAAAACCACGTTCGTGATCAACACTAACCTGTTGATACTACGTACTAATGTGCTTGATGCTAGTACTGTAGAGCAATGAGTCGCATGTGAACACAAGCACCGAATTCAACATTACTTTCCTTCAATTGGGCCAACTGGCGGTGAATCGAGGAAGTACAGTACATACTGAAGAAACTAAAATGAGCTCTAACATGGAAATTAAGCGTTTCCGGACACATGTCCACATAACATATTTTCTTTATTTGTGTCTGAGGAATGTTTCCTGAAAGATTGGCCGTACCTTTTTGTAACACCCTGTGTAATAATATCTTCCTTCACTGTGTTCCTTTACTTGACATCCGTCTTTTCCTTGGCACCTTCTTCTTTTATATCATCTGGTCTGCAGGTCTAACGGCGAATCTACATGCGGTTCCGCAGGCAGAAAGCAGGATGTAATAAACACGGTGGGGATCACCGCCAACTGCCAAAATTGACCCAAATTGCGGAACACAGTTCTTTTCCTTTTACAGTTCTCTGTCTCAATTGCTAGTCATAAAACTATTTGAAGGCTTTACAGTTGTCAGCGAAGAACATTGCTGTTGGCGATTAACAAAGGCGATACAAATACAGACGAGGCATCAGGTGAAGAGTGAGAGCCGTGTTGTGGAATTAGATCGGTACTTCTCCCACACTTTACTGGAGATTCTGCTACATATATTGTATGGTGGTCATGTTATCTTGATTTTTCTATGTTATCGATGAGCACGCCAGAGAGAGAGCAAGTTGTGTTACTATCAAACAACCTTTGGTCTTGTCGTGGCACAGTCTCTGCCTCTGCGCATTCTTAGTGGATGTGCGGTAGGTGATGGACGTATTCTGTAGTGCTGTGTTGACTTGTTACTGTATCTGTTAGATGAAGAAAGATTTATTGTAAAGGAGAGCAAGGATGAATAAGATGTATTTGAATATTTATGTAGAAATAGAAATGTAGCTTAGCCGCTGCCTGTTTGCTGTGGAGCTTTCCACAATTATGCAACAACGTTGCGAAGACGCGAGGTAAGTGGAAATATTGATTAGGGCCAGATAATTGCTTTACTTCCATTGCACATTTAATATAAAGACAAGTTGCATTCAGGTCAGTTACAGTTCAGTTCAAATTAGGTTCTGTTTAGTCAGAGGTTAGCATACGAATGTAAGTAGGATGATAGTTTCTGAGTACATAGATTCAGTAATACGTAGATCTTATAGAGTGGGTGGTAAAGTTGAGCTAAATTTCATATAGAAACAAATATGGTGGGGAAGTTACAATATGCGTATAGTTCTATGAAGTATCTGAATAAAATTTGAACCTGAGGTTTACATGTTTATAAAATATCAGTGCATTCTGTGTTAAGTGTAGAATACGTCAAAGAAAATAATATATGGCCTGTTACATTTGGTTATGTGACACACGTTACACAATACATTTCTTTCACGCATTGCACAATGAAATTTCTTAATGAGTTTATTTCCACTGCTAGACTGAAATAGAGAAACTATTTATCCTATCGTCTTCACAATAGAACTGTAAAGTCTAGGGGAAAAAGAAGCAACGCAAGGTCCTCAATGCGCCGAAAGCTTGCTATTATGTATGGGTATCAAACTTTTTTAATGTAGTAGCAACATATTTTATGTGCCATATGTAAAATTATATCGAGTATTTTTATATTTTTTCGTTTTCCTTTTTAGATGTAAAGATGCGTTTGAAATCGATCAAAATGCGAAATCTTACTGTCCGTCGAAGGAAAACAAAATTTCCGAAGGAGTACTATGATATACAGATTATTGTTTTTGTGGTCTACTGAATGGCCAAGTAGCGAAATTTGCCGAGTACACATTGAGGTGACAAAAGTCATGGGAAACCTCCTAATATCGTATCGGACCTCCTTTTGCCTGGCGGTGGCAGGGACTCAACAAGTCATTATAAGTCCTCTGTAGAAATACTGAGCAATGCTGCCTTTATAGCCATGCATAATTGTGGAAGTGTTGCCGGTGCAGGATTTTCTGCACAAACTGACCTATCGATTATGTTCCATAAATGTTCGATGGGATTCTTGTCGGGCGATCTGGTTGGCCAAATCTTTCACTGGAATCGTCCAGAGTGCTTTTCAAATCAGTCCACGAACGTCTGGAAATGGTCTCCAAGTAGCCGAAAATAGCCATTTCCATTCAATGATCGGTTTATTCGGAACAAAGGCCCCTGTCCGTTCCATGCAAACACAGCCCACACCATTATAGAGCCATCACCAGCTTGCTCAGTGCCTTGTTGGCAACTTGTTTCCATGGCTTCGTGGGATATGCGCAACACTCGAACGTTATCAACAGCTCTTACTAACTGAAATCGGGACTCATCTGACCAGACCATGGTTTTCCACTCCTCTAGGGTCGAAGCGATATGTTCACGAGCCCAGGATGGGCGCTGCAGGGGTGCTCGTACTGTTAGCAAAGGCACTTTCATTGGTCGTCTGGTAGCATAGCCCACTAACGCCAAATTTCGCCGCACTGTCGTAAGAGATACGTTCGTCCTACATCCCACATTGATTTCCGCGGTTATTTCACGCAATGTTGCTTGTTTGTAAGCACTAACAACTCTACGCAAACGCTGCTGCTTTTTTCCGTTAAGGGAAGTCCTTCGGCCACTGCGATGTTCGGGGTGAAAGGTAATGTATGAAATATGGTGTTCTCAGCACACTCTTGACACTGTAGGTCTCGCAATATTTAATTCCCTAACCATTTTCGAAGTGGAATGTTCCTTGCGTCTAGCTCAAACTACCATTCCGCGTTCAAAATCTGGTAATTCCCGTCGGGCGGCCATAACCACGTCGGAAACCTTTTCACACAAATAACTGGAGTACTAATGACAGCTTCGCCAATGCACTACCATTTTATGCCTTTTTTACGCGATAGTATCGCCATCCGTATATGTGCATATCGCTGTTCCATGACCTCACCTCAGTGTAATTTACGACACAGGAGCATTACCTTGTAGTTTGCAGGTGGATTAATGTAACTGTTCAATCAACTTTCGAGATCGACAAAATACTAGTTTATTTGGAGAATAATAAAGTGAGAATCGACAGAAAAGAAATTCACTTGATTTGATCCAAGAAATCCTACGCAAAGTTTATCAGAATGGCTGGAAGAGAATTTGGATCACGCTGCTCTGCTCGTGGTTCTCATGTTTGAAGAAGTAGACTGTTTCAGTTTGGGTCGGTGTAACAGCTGAATTAACAGAATGGGTAGCTGGCAAAACTGCAATCAATGGAGAATGAACCGGCACGTTGTAACTGCACTTCTTGTGTTACGTATTATATTGCAACCATTTTTGAGATGAGTTTATTCGAGTACATTTCAGCAGTCCTCCCATTAGCATCTAATAACGGACTTCAAATCAGTGGTTACTGATCGTAATGCAACTCTACAACGACAGTAAAATACGGAACCCTTTCAATCACGCCCGTGTAAAAAAAGAAAAAAAACTACTTGGCCCTCTTTACATGCATAACTGCCTGTTAAGCGACATCCACATCGCGGCACTAGACGCCATTCAACAGCATTTTGGCACTAACTCCCTCAAAGTCACTTACTACTGTGTCTTTACTTGGCGTTAAACAATCGATGCCTGTGAGTACAATAAATTTTCGCATACAGGGCACAGTTATACGTGGTATTTTTGGATGCGCTGTATTTCAGATTTTAGAGTACGGATCACGTTTTATGCTCAGCATCATGTAGAGGTGTATTCTAGCAGACTTCAACTCACTCAGCGCCGTTTGTTGGCTTGTGGTACACTTCACAATCTCGTCTGGTAAGTCCTTGGACAGTTGGTTCAGTAAATGAAGCACAGGTTCCATTTTACCAGATTACCTGTTCAGTTTTCCTCTTTCATTCTTGAGAAACCAACAGACTTTCTAGGCTCGAGCATCAAGATGGTGTACGTAGAATTGTCGTCAATGGTTACAAAACTATTCGTTTGCGTGTGAAGTTTTGTAAGTAGACTGTTTAGGTTTTTATGTTGGTAACGCCACGTAGTGCTCTGTATGACAATCACTGACTGTACTGTGTGCAGTCTGTGGCTAGTTGGACTCATTGATGGAATATTCGCTTGTGTAGTGTTGGGCAGTTGGATGTGAACAGCTCGTAGCGTTGCGCAGTTGGAGGTGAGCCGCCAGCAGTGGTTGATCTGGAGACAGAGATGCCAGAGTTTTGAGAGCGGACGATACGGACGTGCGTCCGTCAGAAAAAGGAAATTTGTAAGACTGGATGTCACGAACACTATTGAGGTAAATACAGTGTTTGTTCTCTATCAAAATCTTTCATTTCCTAACAATGCGTATCAGTAGTTAAGTGCCTTCAGTAGTTTGAATCTTTTATTTAGCTGGCAGTATTGGCGCTCGCTGTATTGCAGTAGTTCGAGTAACGAAGATTTTTCTTAGGTAAGTGATTCATGATAAGTATAGGTTATTATTAGTCAGGGCCATTCTTTTGTAGGGGTTATTGAAAGTCAGATTGCGTTGCGCTAAAAATATTGTGTGTCAGTTTAGTGATGATCAGAATAAGTAAAGAGAGAAATGTCTGAGTACGTTCAGTTTTACTCAGCTGTCTCTGTATCAAATAACGTAGATATTTACCAGCACAGTAATTAATAATTTTCCAAAGGGGATGTTTCAGTTTTTTGCTGCCCAACAGTCATGTGATATTGTAGCTTGCAGAGTCTGAATAGGAAATTCAGCCTTCATATCAGAGAGTGTTTCCTTTGTCGTACACCCCAGGCTTAACAACACCCTCTGACTGACAGAACACCTTCAACAGTTTCACACGCACTCTCTGCAGGGAACTTTGGAATCTAACTTAGGACTTTGACGCACAGTCTGTTTATCTGAAACTTTATACCAGCACCTTTCCTCCCCCCGCCAGCTACATATTGGAGATGAAAATATCATCCACCAATGGGATTCCACCGGGCTTTCACCGAGTTGAATGCCAGCGCTTAAGCATTTAACTACAAAGCTGGGTTTATTCCACTACGGTACTATCAATTTCATTTTTCTCCGCATGAATGACATTTTTGCTGATATTTTACTGACTTCTGGAAAACAGTATAAACCATGGATGTAGCATATCCGCCCTGTGACGTTATTCCAACACTAAATGTCTGACGCATTTTAAATGGTCAGTGTATTAGTAGCAAATCGGAGTCCATCTGACACGTAGGTGATGGTAGGAACTCGACAACTACTACAGAGATCCTATACAAATTAGTTGAAAATTGATTAAGTTTCCTCCAAAACAGTAGGAAGCAAAGCTAAAATTTTACTCTCCGGTGACGGCTATGTCACTGGAAACGGAGCACTAAATTGGAGTGGCCAAGAATGGAGGAAGGAAATACACTTGGATATTTTGAAGGTTTCTCCCCGGAAAATCCAAATTAGGATAGCTGAAGGATAATATTAATGTCTCTTTTGACTAACAGAAATTTACAGTAGCAATCACTGAGCCAGGTCAATAATGTGTCGAGACTTCTATGATATGGGCAGCAATTAATGAACATCTCACGAGTCTCGAACTGGATGTGTGTATGAGGTACACATCATTACGTGTTCAGCTATTCAGAATTATCTCCTGTGTTCTACTAATACGCAGTCCACGGCATCGGCCACTAAGACGTTTCTACTACTGACAGCACTGTATGTTACCCGTGTAACGGTCTGTGCACAACCAACTGCCAACATATTACGGGCTTAAGTTTTCGGAAAACTGTCAGACGCAAAACTTCGGAGTAAGTTGCATTTTTAATTATGACATTACAACAGTGGTATTACATCAGAGTTTATAGTAAAAAGTCTTTGCAAAGCATTTAAAACTTCTGTTATCAGTGAATTAGTGCTTATCGGATTTTCGGGTATTCTGTCGTCGTGCGAGCGTTCTCGCTACCTCGTCACTGTTTCTAGTACGACTGTAGATTTTCAAAAAGAATGGAGACACTTACTGAGTCTGGAGGCACAAGGATTTACGAAATCATGATTCGATATCTGTGGTTGATTTAATGATACACTATGCGATCGAAAGTATCCGGGCACCTGGCTGAAAATGACTTACAAATCATTGCAGATGTGAATTGCTGGTGCATTAATAACCTGCGTAACCGCGAGATTGTTGAGTGGTAGTATGAAAATGTGAGAGCGTTGTGCTGTACAGGTGTCGGATGTCTGTTTGTGGGATGGATCTCCATGCCTGTAGCACTTGGTCCGTCAATACAGGAACAGTTAATGCTGGTTGTGGATGGCACTGGAGTTTTCCTGCGATGATGTCCCATACGTTCTCGATAAGAGGCTAATCTGGTGATAGAGCACTCCGAATGGCATGTTATGTTACAACAGTGGTCTGTGGACGAGCGTTATCTGTTGGAAAACACCTTCTGGAATGCTGTTCATGAATAGCAGCACAACAGTTCGAATCACCAAATTCACGTATAGCTTTGCAACCAGACCATTGTGTCTAGCACGCAGACAGGTTGGTTGCAGTCCCTCAATTACTCCCCTTCTAACCAACGAGCGACCATCACTTGCACCGAGGAGAACTAGCTTACATCAGAAAATACAACAGACTTCCACCCAGCCCTCCAATGAGCTCTCGCTTGACACCACAAGTGGCAGTGATTTGGGGTCAACGGAACGCACGCTTAAAGGCGTTGCCTCGGAGCTATCCTTGAAGTAACCGATTTGTAACAGTTTGCTGTGTCACTGTGGTGCCAAATGCTGCTCAGATTGTTGCTGCATATACAGTACATGCCAGAGCCATACGCCGAACACGATGCTCTTCCCTCCCCTCAGTGCCACGTGGCCCTGCGGGGCCGCGTCTTCTTGCGACCGCACATTTATATGACCGGCGCTGCCAGCAATCATGTATAGTGGCTACATTCCTGCCAAGTCTTTCTGCAGTATCGCAGAAGGAACATCCAGCTTCGCATGGCCATATTACGCGATCTCGTCCAAGCTTAGTGAGGTGCTGATAATCGCGTCTTAGTCGCCTCAAAGAGATTCCTCACTAACATCAACCCACAACATCCAGTCTCAAAAGTAAGAAACACTCATGACCTTCACAGAGTGTACTTAAAGCAAACCTTAATTGAAGGGCTTATTTCAATAGTGGTACAAGCCCATTTTTGTTCATTCTGAGATATAGAGTCCTAAAGTTAAATGAGCGCTGAAAAATCTGCAGATGAGTAGTAGAAATATTAAAGCATATGTCTTCTTGCTAGAGATGAACCTTTCTTTCTGTTTGTTTCTACCATTATTGTCAGAAGCATTGCAGCTAGGAGGTAATGAACTTGTACCAGTATTGAAATAAGCCCTTCATTTCCATCCTTATAGAGGCGCTACTAGCGCCATTCATACGCGACTTTCGTGAAATATGAATAGACGTCATCTTTCAGACAGAAACACGCCGACCAACTTTCGTTTGCACAAATCTATCTTGGTATTGCGATATTTTTTTCCATCAGTGTAGCTTTTCACACAGTAGGTGGTAAGCGTTCAGTCATACGCCATGGTCCTTAATACGCTCTTCCAGTTTCCGTAACCTCTCTCCCTCTACAGGGTGTTACAAAAAGGTACGGCCAAACTTTCAGGAAACATTCCTCACACACATAGAAAGAAAATATGTTATGTGGACATGTATCCGGAAACGCTTACTTTCCATGTTTGAGCTCATTTTATTACTTCTCTTCAAATCACATAATTCATGGAATGGAAACACACAGCAACAGAACGTACCAGCGTGACTTCAAACACTTTGTTGCTGGAAATGTTCAAAATGTCCTCCATTAGCGAGGATACATGCATCCACCTTCCGTCGCATGGAATCCCTGATGTGCTGATGCAGCCCTGGAGAATGGCGTATTGTTTCACAGCCGTCCACAATACGAGCACGAAGAGTCTCTACATTTGGTACCGGGGTTGCGTAGGCAAGAGCTTTCAAATGCCCCCATAAATGAAAGTCACGAGGGTTGAGGTCAGGAGAGCGTGGTGGCCATGGAATTGGTCCGCCTCTACCAATCCATCGGTCACCGAATCTGTTGTTGAGAAGCGTCCGAACACTTCGACTAAAATGTGCAGGAGCTCCATCGTGCACGAACCACATGTTGTGTCGTACTTGTAAAGGCACGTGTTCTAGCAGCACAGGTAGAGTATCCCGTATGAAATCATGATAACGTGTTCCATTGAGCGTAGGTGGACGAAACTAAAATGAGCTCTAACATGGAAATTAAGCGTTTCCGGACACATGTCCACATAACATATTTTCTTTCTTTGTGTGTGAGGAACGTTTCCTGAAAGTTTGGCCGTACCTTTTTGTAACACCCTGTATATGTTGTAGCTATGCCTCAATGAAATACTGTAGTTTAGTTTGTGACTCTGGGACTTGCGTGAGGGATGGTTGCAAAATCTGACCGTGTTGCCTCAAACGAAAAACGTGTCTCTTTACGTTACGATTATAAGAGCTCCTCAAATTTGAGTCGAAAAGTATCACTGTCAAAGCTACACAGTGCATATGATTTTTACTTCGATTATTTTGCCCTAACCGTGCTCGTATTAACAGTTAAAATACTATCTTCGAAAACGACAGAAGTTGGATAAATGGTTCTGCCTTCATTTTTACTTTTCTTACCCTCTAACCGCGTTCATATTAACAGTCTAATATTATATGCGATAATGATATAAACTGGAAAAAAGGAATTAAAGTTTGTGCGCTGGATGGGACTTGAACGCAGGTCTCCCGCTTATAAGATAAACGTGTCAGCCATTATACCACCATATCATCTTCGTAACAGAGCAGCTCGGAATACCGTAGTCAAGTGCTCTCCATAACACAAAACTTCTGGATTCAGATCCAGGCGGTGACAAAAACTTTAGTTCTCTTTAGCTTCTATCAATATCAAAGATATTGATTCCACGCTGAAGTTTGCCATTGATGTGTTATTTACCCAAATTAGTCTTTCGCGCTGTAATTCTCCACTGTGGCCTCTACAAACGTTCATATAATGTTCCGCTAACAGATGCTACTAACTAGAAATGATGGTGCTGTTTTGTCCACTGTTTTCGTTTGTAACCACGTGCATCCTCCACGAAGAAACTTAATAAACACTGGTGTGTAAGTGGTGTGATTTACTATGTCACACCACTGTCGACAATAGTTCCCCTTACCTAGTGAGTGTTATTCTTTAACAAATATAAAGAAATTCTTTTCTTGTCGAGAGCACGCCTTGCAACTGCTGACGTTGACACCGGCACAAGCAAAACATGGTTCAAATGGCTCTAAGCACTATGGGACTTATCAGCTGAGGTCATCAAATCCCTAGACTTAGAACTACGTAAACCTAACCAACATAAGCACATCACACACGTCCATGCCCGAAGCAGGATTCGTTTTACTGTACCCTTTATTTCTTTTTTACTAATTCTCTTGACTGTCCTATGTCTGTTACGCAGTTTTTTTGTCGTTGTTCACGTGTGAGAATGTCTTCAGCTTCTACTACGAGATTTTCTATGTATTTTTTGTTTAGCTCGCTGTTGGTGCAGTGTTTCAAGCCTTTTCCACAGAGCATTTTTTTTTTCTTTTTCGTCTTTTTGTGTCTCTACCACGCTAACTAAACGGGCGTGAAATCTGTGTAGATGTTTCTGTGATTTCACATTCCTAATGTAAATGTATATTTATGTCTTTTTTATTGTTAGTTCCTTTACTTCCCGTTGATACTTGTCTTGTAAATGTTTCACTGCTGTGTACACGTTGTGTTCAGTTTTTCCTTGAGTCCATGAGGACTATGATGCTTCCTATACAATATAATTAGACATGAAATGCATAAATTATATAGTTCTGTTAAGAATTGGCTCCTTACTTTTCTTGCCTTTTATTCGCACACATTTGAATATTCGAACCCCTTTATCGTGGTAGTGTACCAATACTTAATTTTACAAGGATATACCGCAGAGATCAGTCTTATTCTTCTTTTCAGCCATCATAGGCCCTGTACAGCATCAACTATCTGCTTCCATCCTCTTCTATCTCTCGCTGTCCCTCTCCACCCTGCAGGGATTCCTAATGCCGCGACGTCCTTCTCTATCTCATCTTTTCACCGTGTGCGAGGCCAGCCCATTAGTCTTGGAGAGTGCCTTCAAACGCCTTTTCAGAAATTCTGTTGGTTTCCGTTGTAGCCACATGTCCAGCCCATTACAGTCTCCTATTATTTAATTTCTGGGTGAAAGTGGCCTGCTTCATTAGCTCATAAATTTCAGTGTTCATTTGGACTCTCCATATGCCATAATCCAACACAGGTCCCCAGATTCTTCTCATCAGTTTTCTTTGGAAAACATTCAATTTTTCTCTTTCTTTCTTGATAAGCGTTCAGCTTTCTGAACCATACAATACTACTGGGCAGATGATGGTGCTGCGCACTGTGGTGCCAAAGAAGCTGTCATAGGCATGCTTATTCAAATACAGAGATATGTAAACAGGCAGAATACGGCGCTGCGTTCGGCAACGCCTGTATAAGACAACAAGCGTGTGGCACAGTTGACAGATCGGTTACTGCTGCTACAATGGCCGGTTATCAGGATGTAAGTGGGAATTTTGCTGTACGACCATTTCACGAATGTACCGCGAATATCAGAAATTCGGTAAAACGTCAAATCTCCGACATCGCACCGGCTAGAAAAAGAACCAGCAAGAACGGGACTAACGACGACTGAAGAGAATCGCTCAACCTTTCGGTAAATTGCTGCAGATTTGAATGCTGGACCACCAACAAGTGTCAGCGTGCGAACCATTCGGCGAAAGATCATCGATATGGCCTTTCAGAGCCGAAGACCCACTCGTGTCCTCTTCATGAAAGCACGACACAAAGCTTTACGCCTCGTCTGGGCCCGTCAACGACGACATTGGACTGTTGATGACTGGAAACATGTTGCCCTGTCGGACGAGTCTTGTTTCAAACTGTATCGAGAGAATGGACGTGTACGAGTATGGAGAAATCCTCATGAATGCACGTACCTTGCTCGTCAGCAGGGGACTGTTCAAGCTGATGGAGACTCTCTAATTGTGTAGGGCGTGTGCAGTTGCAGTGATATGGGACACCTGATACTTGTAGGTACGACTCTGACAGGGGTCTGACCAGCTTCATCCATTCATGTCCATTGTGCATTCTGAAGGACTTTGGCAATTCCAGCATGACCATGCGGCACCCAACACGTTCAGAATATCTACAGAGTGGCTCTAGGAACACGCTTCTGAATTTAAACAGTTCTGCGGTCCACCAAACTCACCAGATGATTGTCCTCCGAAAGTTAAGTTCTGCAGAAGCCAATGTACTTACCTCATGATAAACAAAAGTGAAATGCTTTGCGTATAGATATCGTAGTTATTACGTACAGTACCGTGATCAAGAAAGTACTACACTGTAACGTATTGTTGTACTACAAAAGAAAGGCTGTCTTATTGTAGCTATACCACAAAGTTACTATTAAACATGTTTTACTTTCCAGAAGAATTCAGAAAAACTGTGCAGATATAAAGCAGATACAGCACAAAAGCAACAATGTAAATTGTGTCACATATTAGTAGCGTCGTGATATAATTGTGTAGCTGTCAAAGAAACCAAATGCTAAGTCATCTTTAATCCCATAGAAAGTACTTCAAATAAAGAATGTCTTTTCAAGTAAACCATAATGTTGCATGAAAATCTCATTAGCAGTGCCAGTCTATGTTCTAAGTATGTGAGCCTTATAGTCGTTACGTGATCGTGCAACTAACAAGCAAGAATGTACAAATAACAACACTGTGTCGTCTGTTCACTATAACAATGCATTCGTAATTTCTGTTTAAATACGTTCTCTTGGTTCTTGACTGGATATTTAACTTCAAACATAGTTGCATGTTAACAGATTCTAAGTCTGACAAAGCATACAGGTAATGTAAAGTGAAAAGTTATATGGCAAAGACAAAGTTAAAAAGCAGATTATCTTTCAATAAACGGTTTTACATGTGAAATGTGGTGTAAAAATTTACTCTTCGTAGTACGCAGAGTTTCAGCTTCAGTGGAATTATCATGTGGTATATGGTACATCGGTAAATAATGCTAAAATTTTTCTCAAGGTTAGCGTCTATGTAATTTTTCCCTGAGCCAGCCGGCGCACGTGGCTGCCTGCGGTGCGAGTCATTGTCTGTCTCTTTGTTGGCGTACGTCGTTATTGGGATTAGGAGACCTAACTTCTACAAATTCACCTTGTCGAGAGTGCCCTGCTCTGTTTGAATCCCGCCAGTTCTGATGGAATTCAGGTCTGTCGTTTTGTCGGCAGTTTACATAGTTTCTTGTTTGTCGGTCATGTGGCGGAGAGTTTCTCCCGGAATCGTAACTGCACGCTGAACTGTTGCGTCTGAAGTTATTCTGTCTCCCTTGATAATAATTGTTTTTGTTCCCATATTATCTGTTTCTATGGTAATCTCTGTCATATTCATTACTATGGAAATGCAATATTTCTCTGTAACTATTATTACTCTGCCAGTGGTTGTCATATGGGTGGTGTCTGTTTTGGTCACGATTTGCGTTGTAAGAATAGACTTGTCGTGTCCAGTTATTGTTTCTGTCGTCACGGAACTGTGACGGATGTGACCTGAAGTGATTGTTTTCCTGTTTTCGCATCCCGCGAGTGTCTGTGTCAATTTCCAATTCTTGTAAGAGTCCCTGAAAAGCTTCAATGTCGTCTTTGCAACGTCCTGCCAAAATAATATTTCTTAAGTGATCAGGCAATTTCATTAAGCAAATGCGGATGAGTTCTGAAGGGCTGTATGGGTTTGAAAGATATTGATTCTTATGCAACATGTCTTCAAAATATTTGACAAGACTGGAAAATTCAGATTGTTCAAAGTGTTTCATCATCATGATGCTATGTTTTACTCAGTCTTGTGTAGCTTGAGACCAATATGCTGAGAGGAAGGCATGATAAAATTCTCCTTCACTGTGACAATCGTGAATGACCGATCGCATTCTTTCAGCTTGTTCATTCTCTAAGTAGCCACACATAAATTCTAATCTGTGCTCTAATGACCAGTTGGGAGGAAAACAATGAGAGAATTGATGGAGCCATGCTTGTGGATGAATGTCGTTGCCAGAATTCTTAAATGTTTTAAATTTACGTGTAGTAATGAACGGCTTATAGTCAAAATCATCATGTCGGCGAGTCGCATATCGGTCACTGTTACTTCGTTTCGGCGGTTCCATTTCAAAATTCGGGGCACCTTGCCAATTTCTTTCATAATTTCCGAAATGCGCTGTGTTATTATTTTGTGGCTGTTCCGTATTTCTATGTCCCTCTTCCCGTATTGGGGTGCGAGTGTCCTCTGAAATACGTAATTCTTGTATTACCTGTGTCAGCTGATCTTGTAGTTCCCGTACTTCTCTTTGGTGTTGCGTATTAATTTGATTCTGATTTTGTTTGAATTTCCTAATTTGTTTGCACTCTTCTGTGTCATTAAAGACTACCGGTTTTGTGTCATTCAGATTATCATCTACCTTCGAAGATAAATTATTTAGCTGATCCGAAAGTTCAACTACTTTCTCTGATAATGAACTAATTTCCTCCATGTGTCTTTCTGAACCAATTTTCAGAGTATCTACTGTGTCCTTTAAGTTTTCCTGAGTTTTTGCAAGTTGCGTAACCGAATCGGTAGATGCAACTGAGTCAATTTTAGCTTGCAAGGTCTCATGATTTTCATGAACAATAGTTTGCAGTTCTTTTATGGCTGCTTCGTGATTCTGTAATGCATTTTCATGACGCGAAAAAATAGGTTGGAAATGCTCACAAATTTGTGTTTTTACTTTATTACAGACTTTTTGACATTTCGATTCAATTTTATGTAACTCAGTAGTTAAATCTTCACGTGTTTGTTCAAGCGTGGTGTGAAGATTTTGTTCCATTGCATCTAACTGTTGCTGTTTTTGTCTCTGGTGTTGTTCCATTGTGTCTAACTTTTGAAGATTTTGTTCCATAGTGTCTAACTTTTGAAGCTTTTGCTGTGTTTGTCCCATTTGTTGTGTTAATTGTAATAACAATGCACTGGTGTCTGAAACATGTTCCTCAGTGCTTTTCGGCAGTGAATTTGCACCGGGAACATTCACATTTTGACAAGCAGAAAATGTGTCTTGACTTATTTGAGAAAACGGTGAGGACGCAAAACCTGAATCTACAGTATTTGCGAGATTGTGTCCTGTCATTTCGGATTCCTGAGGCAAGCTGTTGCAGACCGATCGATCGATAATGCTTCCCTGTTCACTAATTGTTTCACTGCCTACACCATTATTTGCAGCCCGCTCCATTTCCCTATGCACAGTTACCAAATTACTACTTTGAACATTAGTTAATTCATTACACGGTGGCGCTAACACACTGCTTTCGTCTTCACTGTCATGTCTCAGTTTACTTTGGAGTCTAGTATTACGTTTTTCACACGCCATTATTGTCACAATATTTCACACGATAACACAGAAAAGAACAATTTGAAGAGCAAAATAAGAAAACACATTAACATAGCATTGAAAATAATATCTAGTTAATCGCAAGCGCAGCTGCGAAATACTTGGTGCAAATCTACATGCATGCCACAACTGTTTTACTGTACAAGAATGAAAAACTACAACTACAAAGGAAATTCTCTCTACAATTACGCGCTAGCAGTAAACAAAAGCTACACTAATTACACAAACTAAAAGAAAAAATCTGAAGATTCCAGTGAGGTAACCTCGGTTAAGGGTCGACATATGAAACGTCCCCTTTGAACAATTATACATGACTGTCCTTAAACTGACACACAATATTTTTAGCGCAACGCAATCTGACTTTCAATAATCCCTACAAAAGAATGGCGCTGACTAACATTAACCTATACCTTTCACAAATCACTTACCTCACAAAAATCTTCGTTACTCGAACTACTGCAATACAGCGAGCGCCACTACTGCCAGCTAAATAAAAGATTCAAACTACTGAAGCACTAACTACTGATAGGCATAGTTAGCAAATGAAAGATTTTAATAGAGAACAAACAATGTATTTACCTTAATAGTGTTGAAAAATCATAATATACATAGCAGTTCATGACATCCAGTCTTACAAATTTCAAAACTCCGCCATTTCACTCCCCACATCCACCACTGCTGGCGGCTCACCTCCAACTGCCCAACACTACAATGGCAGATAACAATGCAAACCAGCCACAGACTGGACACAGCACAGCCAGCGACTCTCATACAGAGCGCCACGTAACGCCGCCAATAAGAAAACATAAACAGCCTACTTACACAGACATGAACAATATTGAGCATATCAGGAATGCCTTGCAAGGTGCTGTTGAGAAGAAATCTCCACCGCCGTCATACTCTTACGGATTTATGGACAACCCTGCAGTATTCATGGCGTCAGTTACCTCCAGCATTACTTCAGACGTTAGTCGAGCCCATGCCACGTCGTGTTGCGGTACTTCTCCGTGCTCTCCGGGGGCCCTACACGATATTAGGGAGGTGTACCATTTTCTTTGGCTGTTCAGTGCATATCTTCAGGAAAAACCAATATAAAAATTTATTAATAACTGCCTTTGGCCGGCCGGAGTGGCCGAGCGGTTCTAGGCGCTACAGTCTGGAACCGCGCGACGGCTACGTCGCAGGTTCGAATCCTGCCTCGGGCATGTATGTGTGTGATGTCCTTAGGTTAGTTGGGTTTAAGTAGTTCTAAGTTCTACACGAGTGATGACCTCAGAAGTTAAGTCCCATAGTGCTCAGAGCCATTTTTTGAACTGCCTAGGGGGTTTTATAAGACTAGTGCACAAGAAGTGCAAAGCATACAGAAAATGACACATATCAGTGGAGACCTCTTATTTATACATAAGATCGAATATGATACAATCTAGGTCATACTGCTACCCAGTTAATAAGAAAGACCCAGAATCTTAGAAAACATGGAAGCAAACACAAACACAAAAAAAGTTGACAGGATGTGAACCAACAAACCTCCAGTTCACAGTCTGCTCTTCGAACTGCTACAGTACGGCTGACAGATGTCTTTGATATTATTCCGTTTTGAAAGTTTTAACCACTGATATGTAATTCACTGACATTTAACTACAAAAAGTCGTACATAAACTATGCGGATTTGATAAATCTTCAGTAGTACGCTGAAAAATGCCGTGAATCAACATACCTTAATAGCACGCAAGATATAACACGAAGTACACTAAACATCTTTTACATAAAAAAAGAAAGTATGATGTTTCTTGCCATTTTACAATAGAAAATCGTACAGAAAGTGATGCGTTTTCCAGATATCCTCAACGTAAGGATGCACTAAAGCAGTATATATTCAAAGCACATAAATTATAATCTAAAAGCAACAAAATACAGACTTCAATTGCAGGCAACTTAATCCAATATGGCCTTCTCGTAAGCACTAGTGTACTAGAAAGCGATTTTGCATCTCCTTAACCATGTTCCTCTGTACGAAGGAAAAATGTGATCCGTCTTATCTGCCTTTCAATCCTGCTGCGACGTGACAAAAGAAGACTAGCTTAACGTCCACGTTCGCTTTCACTGCCCGTGTGAGGAGGCAGACATCAGAAAAAAAGCTCTAGAAACGTGCTGCTACACCAGGGCGTTCACATTAGTTCGTCCTACGCTGTAGGTGTCACGCTGAGGTAATGTGGGCCTCACGGTGACTTCAGTGGAGACCTGCGGCTGAATGCAGGTGTCTCTCGTTTCCTCGCGCGTCCCTGCTCCTCGAGGCGCGCCGCCTGCCAGCGCTTTGCTGGCCGCGCGGCGCCGTTGTCCCTGGTTTCACAACACAGAGCTCTGTTTGACACGTCGCGGTGTCAGGCGATTGTTTTAACGGTGCGCAGTGGCGTGCCCCGCTCTTTGTTCCCGACGAGGCGCGGAGGCGTGTGGCGGACAATGGCCGCGCCGTCACGGCGACAGCTGCCTGCTGGAACCAAAGGCGGGGGCGCTCCTCTAAGTAGCTGACCGTGGAATGGCCTGGCCTAACCCGCGCCGACAGCCGCCACCGGCCGGTCAGCCAAACGAGCCGCACCCCACAAACGCTCATCAACAGGAAGTAAGCGCACTTACTAGTTCACTTACAGCCAGGGCCGCCTTTAGCCACACAGGATTTGGGCCCCCTTCTTTTTTTAAAAACACTAAATTGAATGCAAGCATGAGAATGTTTAGTGACTTTATTGGTTAGCATTGTACAAATCAAATACAAATATTTCCGCAGAATTGACTTACATTCAAATTAATGCTTTCTCTAGACATATCCGAAATGCAAATTCATCAGTTGTGTCCTCAAATTCCAAATTTTGAATGATGTCACTTGCTATGAACATGACAGACACAAAGAGTACGCCGCGCGGGTTTAGCCGATCGGTCTCAAGCGCTGCAGTCATGGACTGTGCGGCTGATACCGGCGGAGGTTCGAGTCCTCCCTCGGGCATGGGTGCGTGTGGTAGACCTTAGATTAATTTAGGTCAAGTAGTGTGTAAGCTTAGGGACTGATGACTTTAGCAGTTAAGTCCCATAAGATTTCACACACATTTGAACATTTTTTTTCTTTGAACAAAGAGTACGGGGCCCTGCAACAAAAAAGAAGTTTACATTGTATCAGCAGATCAGAGTGTATATTTACTTATGGACTTCATTGGTTATTACAGTTAATATTCCGCAAATCATAATCAAGTAATTACTGCTTTGCAAATCGGACTTACGTTGATGTTAATGCTTTCTTTCCACATTTCCGGAGTGCAAAATCTCCTATTACATCCTCAAAGTCCAAATGTGGAATGATGCCACTTCCTGTATACATCTTTGACAAATTAAAAGTAATTTCTGTTGGGTTGGGTTGTTTGGGGGAAGAGACCAAACAGCGAGGTCATCGGTCTCGACGGATTAGGGAAGGACAGGGAAGGAAGTAGGCCGTGCCCTTTCAAAGGAACCATCCCGGCATTTGCCTGGAGCGATTTAGGGAAATCACGGAAAACCTAAATCAGGATGGCCGGACGCGGGATTGAACCGTAGTCCTCGCGAATGCGAGTCCATTGTGCTAACAACTGCGCCACCTCACTCGGTGTAATTTCTGTAAATAGTCATTAGTAATTAATTTTTTATTCTAAAGACTGCCGGCTGGGGTGGCCGTGCGGTTCTAGGCGCTACAGTGTGGAACCGAGCGACCGCTACGGTCGCAGGTTCGAATCCTGCCTCGGGCATGGATGTGTGTGATGTCCTTAGGTTAGTTAGGTTTAATTAGTTCTAAGTTCTAGGCGACTGATGACCTCAGAAGTTAAGTCGCATAGTGCTCAGAGCCTTTTGAACCATTCTAAAGACTTGTAAAAATGAACGCTCTCCACTGCAACTGATTATCATTAGCCAAAGAAATATCCTGGTAGCAACTTCTACATTCGGGAAAGTTTCTTCCGTTTTATCTACTTTCATGAGAGACTCTATTCATAACTGGAACTGATGAACTCAAAACACAAATTTAACCCTGTAAGTCAAACATGGGCTCCGTTTCTAAGCTTTGAGATTTAGAGATATCTTGAGTTGATGAGGCAGATGTCCACACCTTGTAGCTGAGTGGTCAGCGCGACGGAATTTCATACCTAAGGGCCCGGGTTCGATTCCCGGCTGGGTCGGAGATTTTCTCCGCTCAGGGACTGGGTGTTGTGTTGTCCTTATGATCATCATCATTTCATCCCCACCGACACGCAAGTCGCCGAAGTGGCGTCAACTCGAAAGACTTCCACCAGGCGAACGG
The DNA here is from genome assembly GCF_023898315.1 of Schistocerca nitens. NCBI lineage: Eukaryota > Metazoa > Arthropoda > Insecta > Orthoptera > Acrididae > Schistocerca > Schistocerca nitens. Next base: position 533,539,666 of record NC_064618.1, on the reverse strand, counting down.
TCTACTCGACGGGAGGCCCTAGCCACAAGGCATTTCCATTTCCATGAGGCAGATCAATCATTCTGCCTGTTAGTTTCTTCAGCTGTAAAACATGAAGTTAGATTAGGTAGACTGACACTTTCTTTTCTATCTGAAGTTTTTTTTCCTTTTTCTTGAACCACTCAAGTATGTTCTTTTCGAAATTATTTAACGAGATTACAAAACTAACAGATACGCACACTTTGAACCACTTCCTAATGAAAAGCCAAGTAGACGAAGCGAATCGCGTACAATCAAACGGCGCTTCACAAGCACCTCATATAACGAACTAACGATTTTTAAGATAGGAACTCCAACAATGCCGAATTCAGCTAGGCTGGTAACAACGCGCCTCACGTTACAATTGTTGTCTCCGTTAGCAGCGAACCGGCGATGTTGCACACTCTCTGCAACGATGCTGAACGTTTCTTCTTTCTTCGACTTATTGCTTTGTAGTATCTGATCATGAATACCGTATACGAAAATGGAGTTAATGTATTGTAAAGAAAAATTACAGTACAGGTAGTGTAGCTTACTACAAATCTGTTTGAATATTATTTTCGATATGTAACACATCATCCCATTTTTTCGTTTAACGAGTGATTCGAGGAACGAGTAAAGATTCAGGAACGAACTATGCCCGTTAAGCCAGGTGCTACGGTCAAGCTTATAAAAAACAAGTGAGTTCTCATAGTACTCAAAAATCATTGGGAGAATTGCGATCTAATCATGAGAAGTGGCATAGATTGATGGACAACCTGATTTACTTAAGAAAATACCCCAAATAATTCAATGGTTACAGAAGAAATGAAATTTTAAAAACTAGCTAGTTCTGCAGTAGGCCTAAGGATCATGGGCTCTTTTCTATTTTTACTTATTTTTGGTGAGTGGGGTCGTTAAAATTTTGATATTAACTTCTTGAAAGTGTGAAAAATACTTGTAAATTTTGAACAAATCATAATAATTTGTTCTTCCGTCTCAAGAATTCACATTAATAAAGTAACTGCTTAGGAGAAAGAATCTGAGTTTCGGAATTTCGAGGCCGCCGTCAGTTTAGGGGCCGTGGGCTTGCGCCCCATGTGCCCCCAAAGGCTAGAAATGGTGCTGCTTACAGCACGTGTAACTTAAAGCAAACGCAAGAAAAACTCAGCCTTATAAAAAACTCTACGAATTTCTTTTTCTATTTACTCTGACATGTACCGAACCTATGTGTAACTGCTGTGGGTTACGAGTCATCTCTGTGAAACATCTTACAAAGTTATTGGTTTTTTCTATTTTGGGTCTAAAAACTGTAACATGTGCATTTACTTAATTTCTTTCTATTGCTCAACTGAAATGACAATAACTTATGAAACTGGGTTGTTCTTATGCATTTTTTATAGTTTTTGCGCCAACAAAGTAGTCGTAAGAAAATTTACTTATTTTTCTTGCGTATGTCATTGTACTTACGTTTTTTGTCAGTTGTGCGTCGCTGGGCGGTTTTCGTTTTCTGTTACGATTGTATACATTGTTCCCCACACTATTTTTATGTTTGACTCTCACCTGTTTTCGTACGTTTCGTACGTTTTCGGAATTTGAGCAACCATTAATATCGCCATACTCATAGAGGCGCTATGTTATTGTCGCCAATCATTTGTTGATCGTTTTTTTTTAATTTTTACGAAAACTGTTGTGGTGTGTTTGCTGGGAGAATATATAATGATGAGTGTGCATTTGTGTGCCTGTGTGTGTGTGTGTGTGTGAGAGAGAGAGAGAGAGACAGAGAGAGAGAGAGAAAGAGAGAGAGAGAAAGCTAGAAGGGGGGAGGAGACTGAGAAGCAGATGTTTTTCAATTTTCGATGATGTCTAAATACCATATTTTATATAGGACACTGTCTTTTTATAATTAATTGAGAAATGCAAACTGTGTTTGTATCACAACTTTTTTGTGTGTGCTAGTGCTCCACTTCTGTGGCATTTTAATAGGGACTATTACTTTCTCTGAGAATCTTGAGAACAGTCCCAATGTTGTTTGGGTCGCCATTTCCACGTGTGAAATATCTACAAAACTGGAGTGTGTACTGTCACTTTTTAAGGGTCTGAGGTGCTAAGAATATCTAGTTTTAAAATTTCTGCTTGATTGGCCAATGTATTTATTTATTTATTTATTTATGCATTTATTTTACCTGGCAAGATTAGGGCCTTCAGGCCCTCTCTTACACCTAACCAGGCATACTCTGATTCAACAAATTTCAGTTTCTACAGAACATTAAGGACATATTACATGTTATACAGTATTAATGTTAAGAAAAAATAGAGATTATAAACGTAGTACAATGATAATTATAACAATCAAAAATTAATTATAACAATCAAGAATAATAATAATAGTAATAATAATAATAATAATAATGACTATGTATATGAAAGTAAACATATTTTTCTTTTATGAATGTCAGTCCTATTGCTGGTTGGGAATTTTCTCGTTATATTCTTGCAGCTTGTGAGTTATTCTCATCAAGCAGAGACATAAGACGATAGAGTGGGGTGAAAGAGATATAGAAGAGGTAGATAGGTTAGAGGAAGAGAAATAGAATGGTAAAATTCGAAGCTATGATGGAGAGGAGAAAGAAAGAGATGAGAGGGGCCCAACAATGGTGGCTATACCGTCCCTAATATGTAAGTCTTGAGTTCACTCTTGAATGTTGAGTGGTTCCGGATAAGACGCAGATCACAGGGGAGCGCGTTCCATAGTCGTATGGCTGAGATGGAGAATGACATGGAGAAAGATTTTGTGTTATGTAAAGGTACAGCCAAGATGCTAGACGTATCCGATCTGGTATTGCGGTTGTGGAATGATGATAGGTGTTTAATGTGAGAAGATAAGTATTGGGGGCACCAGTGGCTAAGAAATCGATGAAGTAAGCACATCGTGTGGAGATCGCGTGCCTTATGTGGGCGTATCCAACCTAGCTGGGAGTATGAAGGACTGATATGATCATACAACCGTACATTGCATACGTATCTAACGCAAGCGTTCATCACTAGCTCGAGGCGTCTCGAATTTTCGCTATTTGTGCCGTGTTGAACTACATCACAGTAGTAAAGATTAGGCAAGACTAGTGTTTGGACTAATTTTTGTTTAACATGGGTTGGAAATATTTTTCTAAATTTCTGAATTGCATGTAGGGAGGAGAGCGATTTCCGGCAAGCTGTAACTGTTTGTTCTTCCCAGTTTAGGTGTTCATCCAAGATTATTCCAAGGTCTTTTACTGTTTTTTGGTATGGTAGTTGGGTACCACTGAGGTGTATTTGAGGGACTGTTTCGTGAAAGTGCCGACTGATTAACTTTGGATGAGATATAAGTATGACCTGGGATTTCTTGGGGTTTAGTTTCAGACCTAGGTTCTGTGCCCATCGAGAAACAGAGCAAAGATCCGCGTTCATACTCGCTACTGCGTCAGCAATGTTCTTGGGGCTTGCACTTATGTACAGTTGGATGTCGTCGGCATATAGATGGTAGTTGCAGGAGTGAATCACTGAAGAAATATCATTAATGTACAGTGAGAAGAGTAATGGACCAAGGACGGAGCCTTGGGGAACTCCAGAGCGCACGTTTTTCCATGATGACTTTTCCGACCCACAAATGACTTGTTGACTTCTGTTTTTGAGGTAGCTGTCGAACCAGTGTATTGCGCTGTTTGAGAAATTCAGCTGCTTCATTTTAATTAGTAATATATCAAAGTCAACTGTATCAAAAGCCTTGCTAAAGTCAAGCAGTGTTAGGATGGTAGCTTCACGTCTGTCCATAGCATGTTTAATGTCATCAGTTACTTTGATTAGTGCAGTTGCTGTACTATGGTGCTTTCGAAAGCCTGACTGATATTTGTCATGGATGTTATGAGTTTTGAGGTAATCCGTCAGCTGTTCATGGACGATGTATTCTAGGGCTTTAGATATTGCAGGTAGTATGCTGATCGGCCTGTAGTCACCTGGCGACTTAGGGTTGTCAGTCTTGGGTAAAGGTTGAACTAAACTTTGCTTCCACTCAGTAGGATATGTACTACTGACAAGAGACAGGTTGAAGATGTCTGTGATAACTGGAGTAATAGTGTCTACGACGTTCTTGATCATGCCAATGCTCACTCCATCATTTCCTACTGCCTCGGAAGAGATTCTCGTAATTGCCTTGTGTACTGTGCCGGTAGTGACATGTTTTAGGAAAAACTTGTCTCTCGAGAGATTGATATCTTGGGGCTGGTAATTTGTCGCTGCGTGGCAGTTTACAGCTGTTGAGAAGAAATCGTTTAATTCTTCTGCAGACGCTTGATAAACAGCGTCAGATCTTCGCTTCCCTATACCGAAACTGCGCAGCTTTTTCCACAGTGCAGCAGGCTTTGATATGCCGCATACGACAGAGCGGGCATGTCTGATTTTGGCATTCCTCACGCTCTGCTTGGTTCTATTTCGGAGTTTCCTATAAGCTTCGTACGCCTCGGGAGTTGGGTTACGCTTGAAGGCCCTATGTGCAGCATCACGTTTATTCATTAACTGGCGTAATGCAGTGGTGAGCCACGGAGCGGGAGCTCTCTTTACCTTGACAGTGCGTTGAGGAGCATGTTTATCATACAGTGCAATGATTTTGCGACATAATTCCCGAATTTTTCCGTCTAAAGTCGGTTCATTGCTTATATCATACCAAGGGATGTCTGAGCAATCCTTTTGAAGAGCGTCATGGTTAACATTTTTTAGGTTTCTGTAGGTTACCAGGTGAGATTTTTCTTTGGTAGTATGCACTGAGTAATTTAAGAATATCACGTCATGAGCAGAGAGTCCTGGAGCGGATGTCTGATTGGCGCGAATTATTTTATCTGGTCGCTTTGTTGCCATTATATCTATGAGTGTATGGCTATGTGGCGTGTGATGAGACAGATTTCCATGAATTACAGATTAACTGATATGTTCCTGTTTGGAAAATTTGTGTGTGGAAATGTTCTTAGTATTTACAATTTTCTGAACTGTATTGTTTGTACGGAGTGATTTTGTAGTTTTTGTTTCTTCAGAATGTTCTCACACCCTACGCACGTTTTCGTTGCTGTGTGTTAGCATGTACTGTGTTGTGTTCTTTATAGGATGTTCCTGGTTGCCTGTGGCTTCTGTGTTTGTCATGTATTGATGGTCATGGCTCTTTGTTGTTGCTAGTAATTTATTCATGGATGGTTGCTTTTTTATTTTGTTATTCAGTTTATTTATTATTTGTTTGTTGTACACATTCTCTCTGGATTGTAGCGTATCGTATTTAGTCCTCGTTTAGAGCTCAATTTTTTGAGGGGTGTTCTGTTAAGTCTGTGCATGTTTCTGAAACTTTGGTTGTGAATGTTTGCACTTTTGACTGTTGACGTCCTGAATATGGTGATATCTAGGAAATTAAGGTTTATGTCTGTTTCTGCCTCAATGGTCAATTTTGTTTTAGGGTACACTATGTTTGTGTGTGTTTCATCTACCAAACAAATGATGTCTTCCTCGTAACGTACCAGGATCTAATCCTGCATTGTTTTGGCTCTACAGCTTCATTCAATACTTTGTTTTCAGTGTGGTTCAGGAATATGTTCAAAAAATGGTTCAAATGGCTCTGAGCACTATGGGACTTAACTTCTGAGGTCATCAGTCCCCTAGAACTTAGAACTAATTAAACCTAACTAACCTAAGGACATCACACACATCGATGCTCGAGGCAGGATTCGAACCTGCGACCGTAGCAGCAGAGCGGCTCCAGACTGAAGTGCCTAGAACCGCTTGGTCGGTGCAAAGACACGGTGGCAAATGCAAAACTGTATGTCCATGTTCCTGTGCAATACAATCGACTTCATACTCTTACACAGGAGTCTTACGAAGCCCTACAAGATTTAACAATTTAGCCGGAGTTTGACGAGCAGTGTGCGGTATCTTTTTACTTGCAACCCACAGACCGATATCCGCTTTTTGTACTTGTTGTGGAAGCGTAGTCAACAACAACCGAGTGATAAGTAGCATTGTCCATAACAATCGCTGAGTTTGCAGGCAAGTAAGGGAGAAACTGTTTCCTAAACCATAATGTAAATGCCTCTGAGTTCATTTCAGAATAATAATCATCTGAATTGTTTTTTTTTTCGGAGCACAATCAGTCGTCCCCCTTTATCAATTGATGACAACGGCGTTGTCGCAGTGGTAACACCGATTCCCGTCAGAGCGCCGACGTTAAGCGCTGTCGGGCTGGGCTAGCACTTGGATGGGTGACCGTCCGGTCTGCCGAGCGCTGTTGGCAAGCGGGGCGAGGAAACTGAGGAGCTACTGGGTTGAGAAGTAGCGGAAACTGACATACGGCCGGGAGAGCGGGTGCTGACCACATGCCCCTCCATATTCGCATCCAATGACGCCTATGGCCTGTGGATGATACAGCGGCCGGTCGGTACCGTTGGGTCTTCATGGCCTATTCGGGAGGAGTTTTGCCAATTGTTACTTTAAAACCACCCGAACCATCACTCAGTTTCCAACACACCTTCCTTGTATGATACTGGTTTACCCACGTTCTATCCAAGTAAAAAATGTTCTGATTGCCAGATTTCCTTATTTCAATAACACTTCTTAAAAACTGTACCCTTGAAACAGCGATATCACAACTTTCCATTAAAAGTTTTCGTTCGTCATTTGTATTTACATATTTGAAACCATGTCTTCTAGTATTATTCGCATTGAGGTAACACTGCCTTTAAAATTTACGCTTTCACAAATTTTCAACGTAATTTTTCTAGCCAGTAGGAATATCGCCTGTCTTGCACATACTTAGCACAACTCGTCTTAGAACATCTTTGTCAAAATGGTCTAAATTCGTGACAGGCCTCTCGCGATTGTGATGTTTCCGCTGGCAATCTGAAAACTGGGCTTCCACTGGTCTGTACAGATAAATTACCCTGACTTGGATCCGCTGAACAGTTCTCAAGCTGACGCCACTCGCTTCTCTTGTGAGTTCCTGAGTTATGACAACGTCTGTGACAGGTCCACAGTTTCCTGCTTCGAGCTTGAAGAAAGGGTGTGTCCTGTAAATTATGTCTTTCGCTTGTTTATAGAAAATGCTTATCTCCACTATCAGTCATGAGAAATCGCAAAAAATTGAATAAATTTTTACCGAATAACTGTCACGACCACGTTTACCACTCGCAGTGGCCAAGACGTTCACAGCAGAGCGCTGAGAAAACTTCTGAACGCTCACTGAACGTCGGAAGATGACGTCACGTCAGGTGCGCAGAACGAGCATAAAGTCAACCGTCATTGTTCTTCGTTCCAGCTATAATTTCTCTGATTTGTGCCCTGCACAGACATTCAGACATCTTATTCAATGTGTCCCCAGCAGAGTTTGAGCCGTCATAAGAAAAGAAAAGAATCAAGACATTAAAGATATGGAGTTATAGAAGGATGGTTGAAATTTAGGCGGACTAGTAACAGATTCGGTGAGGAGAGTAACGTGTGGAAAATAGTGACAAGAGAAGGGGTAGAATTACAAGACATGTCTTAAGACATCAAGGGATAACCGTCATAGTGCTTTAGGGAGCTGTAGATGAGAAAAACTCTAGGGGAACACAAAGACTGGAATGCATCCAATAAATAATTGAAGGCGTTGAGCGAAATGAAAAGATTGGCACAGGAGAGGAATTCAAGGGGGGCAGCATCAAACCAATAGGAAGAAAACAAAAATGCTTGTTAGTCATTTTTCAATTCATATCTACAGAGTTCGTATGCATCGTGTAATGGTTAAACCCTTATGGTTCGCAAGTGGCCGGTCGAATGTCGCAGTGACAGCTTTCCAGCCGCCACCACTCAGCTCCACGTCAGTCTTTCTTAGGCTTCCCCGACGTGAACGTGGCGACGTTTTACTTTCTGATTACGGTTCTATGGAGAGTGACACGAAAGCTGTTCCATGCAGCGGATCTATATAGCTTCAGGTTAAGACACATTTTACTTTCTAAAGTGAGCTGCAACAATGATAACCAATTTCTGAAGGAAGAAAGGAAGATTTGATCTAACGTCCCGTCGACGTAGACGTCATTAGATGCGGAAATAATAAATTTATTGTGTGTATAAGTCAGCGTCTGCAACGGCAGGCAACCATCATTTCCATTTGTTGGTAAGTCGAGCGATTGTAAAACCTGGAACAGTGGTGATCTTATTGTTCCATCTCGGCTAGAACAGGGTAAGGACACACAGATCACTGGGTGTGTTTCAGTGTAATGCTTAGTAGGAATCTCGCAGATCATCAGAGGTACACGCCCCGCGCAGTGTTAAACCGGCGAAGCCTGGGGTGATTTCTTGGAGAATTCACATTTCTTCCCATATACCATTCTTTCGAAAAAGGAAACAAACCACGTTTAGCTTCAATTCACCGTCTTGTAACGTAAAGAGGGCCGCTTGGCTTGCAGATAAACTCAGCTGTTTGATCCGCGTTACTGCTTGAGTCTCCAGACAAAGCTGTGGGATCCTTTGCTATTTACTGAGTACGCCCAAAGTAACTTACAGCTTCTCACGAAGACTGCTCTTCATTAACAGATTAATGCGAAGAGCTGTTTTTCAGAAATTAAGCTGCTAATAAGGAACACAATTTCTCAAAATGTGTTACTTCATTCAGTCCTCCAAGGTTCTTTGAGAACTTTATCTGTCGGTTACGTTTATGAGAAACAGAATCGAGGAAAGTTTCTGGCGGGACAATGTTGTTAGCTAAACGATTTATTCTAATCCATCAGCAGCGAGAAGAGCAGCTGCTTTTCCTGTTAAACTTTATCTCTGTCCTTTGTGATGTCACAAAGATGTTGCAGATTTGTAAGTGGATATATATGCAAGGTTCCATAAGCTCACACATAACGTCGGTTGAACAATTGCGGTCTGCTGATGATCTTGTAATGTATAGGCCTACAAGGGACAGTTCCACCTTCTCCCTAATTATCAAGTAGGACCTCTTTTCCTGCACCTGTTTACATTGCATTACTGAGACCTTACCTTTCATTCAGCGAGTATTCTGCGTTTCCGAAAACATCCCTGGCCACTGGTGATAAAAGTAAGGTAGCGTATTTTTTTTCCCCTTGTTAAATCCTAATATTTTCGTAAAATATGACGTCTTCCCGGGAGATAGTGACAGAGTATTTTGTCAGTACATTTCACATTTTTATTGCGGGAACACATGAAAGTTGTACAGTGTTTTGTTGTAGGTCACCAAAAGTTATCATCAGAACTAGAGGGAAAAAGAAAGAATTATCCCGTCGTTAAAGACATGGGATATCTCTTAATCTTGTGGCGAACATCCTACTGCACGGCGTAGTGCAGAAACTGACGACCTTCGCATTGACTCAACAAGTTGGAAGTCACTGCAGAAATCTTGATCCCTACTGTCTTTGTAGCCGTTCATAATAGTGAAATTGTTGCCGGTGTAGGATTTGGTGCACGAACTTGCCTCTCGATTATGTTCCATAAATGATCGATGTGATTCATGTTGGGCAGTCTGGGTGGCCAAATCATTTGCTAGAATTCTCCAGTTCGTTCTTCGAACCAATAATTGTGGCCCAGTGACATAGCGCATTGTCATCCATAACAGTTCCATCGTTTGTCTGGAACATAAATTCCGTGAATGGCTGCAAATGGTCTCCAAGCAGCCGAACCTAACAATTTACGGTCAATGATCCAAGCAAACACAGCCCACTCCATGATGGTACCACCAACAGCTTGCACAGTACCTTGTTGACAACTTGGGTCCAAGACTTCGTGGGGTCTGCGCCACACTCAAACCCTAACATCAGCTTTTACCTACTGAATCGGGACTCATTTGACGAGACCAACGTTTTACAATCGTCTAGAGTCCAACCAATATGGTCACGAGCTCAGGAGAGGGGCTGCAGGTGATGCCGTGCTGTTAGCAAAGGCACCCGCGTCGATTGCCTGTTGCCATAGCCCATTAACGTGTCAAATTTCGCAGCACCATCATAACAGGTAACTTCGTCGTACGTCCCACATTGATTTCTGCTGTAATTTCACGCTGTGGTGCTTGCCTGTTAGCACTGACAACGCAAATGCCGCTCCTCCAGGTCGTTAATTGGATGCCGTTGGCCACTGCGTTGTCCACGGTGAGAGGTAATGACTGAAATTTTTTATTCTTGGCTCACTATTAACGTTGTGGATCTCAGAATATTGAATTATCTAATAATTTCCGAAATGGTATGTGCCCTGCGTCTTGCTCCAACTACCACTCCACGTTCTGTTAATTCCCGTCGTGCAGTCATAATGACGTCGGAAACCTTTTCACATGAATCACCTGTAAACAAATGAAATTCCACCAACACGCTGCCCTTTTATACTTTGTATACGCGATACGCCGCCATCTAGACATTATACGAGGTGTGGCTAGAAAAAAAAACGGACTAGTACTGGTGAAACAATAAAACGAATGCAATAAGGCTGAAAGTCGCGTGGCCTGTCACGTGCCTCTCGCTCCGCCTACTGCTCGAGTTTCATCTGCCTCCTGCACTCAGTCTGCCCGTGGCGTCTGTTTTAAGTAGTTGACGTTTTGTCTGTGCGTCGGAAAATGTTGAGTGTACAGAAAGAACAGCTTGTTAACATCAAATTTTGTTTCAAACTAGGAAAATCTGCAAGTGAAACGTTTTTAATGTTACAACAAGTATACGGCGATGATTGTTTATCGCGAACACAAGTGTTTGAGTGGTTTAAACGATTTAAAGATGGCCGCGAAGACACCAGTGATGACACTCGCACTGGCAGACCATTGTCAGCAAAAACTGATGTAAACATTGAAAAATCGGTAAACTTGTTCGACAAGATCGCCGTTTAACAATCAGAGCAGTGTCTGAGTTAACAGGAGTTTCCAGGATGTCAGAACAAATCATTCTTCGGCGTTTCTTCTGTTCAATTGTGAGACACTTTGGAACCATTTTTGAACACACTTTGTTCATGTTGAAACTTTCATGAAGAATCTGCCTAACACTTTCCTTGTCAACTCCTGTTAACTCAGACAGTGCTCTGATTGTTAAACGGCGATCTTGTCGAACAAGTTTACCGATTTTTTCAATGTTTGCATCAGTTTTTGCTGACAATGGTCTGCCAGTGCGAGTGTCATCACTGGTGTCTTCGCGGCCATCTTTAAATCGTTTAAACCACTCAAACACTTGTGTTCGCGATAAACAATCATCGCCGTACACTTGTTGTAACATTAAAAACGTTTCACTTGCAGATTTTCCTAGTTTGAAACAAAATTTGATGTTAACACGCTGTTCTTTCTGTAGACTCAACATTTTCCGACGCACAGACAAAACGTCAACTACTTAAAACAGACGCCACGGGCAGACTGAGTGCAGGAGGCAGATGAAACTCGAGCAGTAGGCGGAGCGAGAGTCACGTGACAGGCCACGCGACTTTCAGCCTTATTGCATTCGTTTTATTGTTTCACCAGTACTAGTCCGGTTTTTTTCTAGCCACACCTCGTATACATATCGCTAACCCACGACTTGTGTCACCACGGTGTGTTCTTTTGGCTCTTTTCTTTTTTCTTTTTGTTACGTCGTAATATTTTTGTAAAAGATGCCATCTTGTCGGGAGACAGTGAGTGGCACTTTCGTTAGTACATTTAATACTTTTATTGCGCAAAGACGTAAATGTTATGTAGTGTCTCGTTTGTGGTAACCATAGGCTATCATCAGAACTAGGGAAAAAAGGGTTATACAACTACTTTACTTTGTGAACGCTACGCAATTGGCATAACAAGGCAATAACAACAAAAATAATTTTCCATACGAACTGAAGCGACGTTAGGATGGATTCCAAATACTGCTCTGCCCGTCTGGATAAAAGGCAGGTATACAGAATTTGCACAGTGCTGACAAACTTAAGTACTTTTTTTAATTTGCTTTCCCAACTCTGATGTTGGCCAACTGTAGCAGTTACAGTGACCGGTGTCAAACTTTCATCTGACTGCACTGATGAAAATAACAAATGAATACACAAATCTAATATGCTCAACAAAAAGACGTGCCACCAAAGCACTAGATATCGAAAAAAAATTTTGTGATTTTGCAGATGCATTAAACATGTAATGATTCATTTTATTGTGCTTCTTATATGAATGTAATAGTAGGGCAAGGGATGAACAGCGGTTCAGAATTAACTGGTCTGCGGAGAAATCTTTGAAGGAGAACTACAGGTAACTCAACAAACTCGTTGATATAAAGAAAAAGATGCTGTTACCACCTCTACAGATTGAGTTAGATCTAATGAGAGCCTGTAACACGGAGACTTTTCGAAGGCACGCAACTCATGTGTGGAAAGCCACATCGCCAAGTCCCCGGCACAAAGAAATAGAGTGAACTAGAATTAGTGTCGTACTTTAAATCACAGATTCGAGCTGCTTACAGAATTCCCAGTTCATGAAAGTAATCTTAGACCTGATTGCTAATTAATTATAAAATCTTTTGGATAAATCAATCATTTTATGTGGTAAGATTAATTTTTTCGGCCACCAGGCACCACCGTTAGCTTGCCAGCATGGAGGAACGTCAGTTGGCGGGGACGAAACATTTTTCAAGTTCACCATTTTATTAACGTAGAAAGTACGTAAGACGGTGAAAATCCATAAAGTTGGGAGCTGTTACGTTCGAATTCAAGCTACAGCTACGCCGCCACAGAGGGACACTAATTCCTTACGGTTTTGGATAATTTGCCCCGAGACAGGTCTTTCAGGTTTGCTGGCAACGGGAACCTTTTCGTTATCCGTGGACGCATACTGCAGTGTGCCGCCCAAGTCTACAGAAGCATGGAGAGACGCTCTCAGGGCCCAGTTCGGTTGCAGATCCTGGACATCGTCACATCGCGGATTGTAGTAGTGCAGAAGTTATCGACATTTTGATACACTAGCGTTGTCTTCCATTGCCTTGGGAGCAGCCTTGCGAGAAGGCAGTGCAATCTAACTAGTACGCTTCCCGTTAGGATGCTCGCAGCAACTACATTGGTTGCTACCACGCTATCACGACGCTGGACACCCGAGGATTCGGCATGGTGGCTCCACCGACAGTTGTGCTGTAAGCTTTGTTTTATTGCCCCTATCTTCATTACTTTATTTCAGAACTAGGGGCTGACATTTTCCCTCCTCTTGATTCATTTTCGTGCAGCAATTCTTGTTTTCTTTGGGGTCTGGACGCATTCTTGTTTAGTTTCCATTGTGTCCTGACGTATTATCTACATTGAAGCGCCGGAGAAACTAATGTAGGCATGCCTATTAAAATACAGGGCAACGACCTTGCCGCAGTGACTACACCGGTTCCCGTGAGATCACCGAAGTTAAGCGCTCTCGGGCTTGGTCGGCACTTGGATGGATGACCATCCAGGCCGCCATGCACTGTTGCCATTTTTCGGGGGGCACTCAGCCACGTGATGCCAATTGAGGAGCTACTTGACCGAATGGTAGTGGCTTTGGTCAAGAATACCACCATAACGACCGGGAGAGCGGTGTGCTGACCACATGCCCCTCCTATATCTGCATCCTCAGCTGAGGATGACACGGGGATCGGATGGTCCCGGTAGGCCACTCGTGGCCAGAAGACTGAGTGCTATTAAAATACAGAGATGTGCAAATATGCAGAATACGGCGGTGCGGTCGGCAACTCCTTTATAAGATAATAAGTGTCTGGCACAGTTGTTAGATCGCACTGCTGCTACTATGGCAGGTTAACAAGATTTAAGTGCGTTTGCACGTAGTGCTATAGTCGGCGCACGAGTGACGGGACACATCATCTCCGAGGTAGTGATGAAGTGGGGATTTTCGCGTACGAATATCAGGAATTCGGTAAAACATTGATTCTCCGACATCGCTGTGGCCGGAAAAAGATTTTGCAAGAACGGGGCCAACGACGACTGAAGAGAATCGTTCAACGTGACAGAAGTGCAACCCTTCCGCAAATGGATGCAGATTTCAGCGCTGAGCCATTGACAAGTGTCAGTGTACTAACTATTCAACGAAACATCATCGATATGGGCACGACACAAAGCCTTACTACTCGCCGGAGCCCGTCAACAACGACATTGGACTGTTGATGGCTGGAAACTTGTTGCCTGGTCGGACGAGTCTAGTTTCAAATTTTATCGAGCGGATGGACGTGTACATGACCTCATGAATCCTGCATGTCGGCAGGGGACTGTTCAAGCTGGTGCAGGCTCTATTATGATGAGGGGCGTGCGCAGTTGGAGTGATATGGGGCCCCTGAACGCTTGTGACAGGTGACGCGTACGTAAGCGTCCTGTCTGATCACCTGCTTCCATTCATGTCAGTTGTGCATTCCGACTGAGTTGGGCAATTACAGCAGAACAATGCGACACCTCACATGTCCAGAACTGCTGCAGAGTGGCTCCAGGAACACTCTTCTGAGTTTCAACACTTCCACTGGCCACCAAACTCCTCAGACATGAGCATTATTGAGCGTTAACAATTTGTATTCGTCTGTGCCTGCTGCGTAATAGATATCTTTCAAGGAAATAATATATTTATATAACCAATATCGCTGCTATGAATATTATTTTTATTTAAGGTATAGACATATTTCGGCTGCAGTAAAACATTTTGTAAATTTGAGTACATCTGTTGTATTATCTGTATGTTTCTTACGAATAATATGATTTTACATACTTTTCAAGTCCTGAATTCCATACATTTTCGTTGTTTATGTTGCTGTCTTTTTCTTGCTCATCAAACTTTATGTTAATGTCGCAATAATCATCAGTGTTTTACTAACTTCTGACTTTTGTTTTTTCTTAGTAGTGGTCAGAAATAAATCTTTGTCTGTAGTTGACAGGGCGGTTGGAAAATGCTGTAGATATTTCACACATAACACCAACGGTCTGATAATGAATATATTGGAAGAAATTAAGATCTATTTACATACAAGAAATGATTCACATCTAATTCTCACCCAACAAACTAATCTAAGATATAAATACTTTATCGAAAGCTTTATTGACATTATCCATCAAGATCCAGGATAAACCATAATATAAGCAGACACAAAAGTTCATTAACACAACATTACAGATTTCCATTCAGTGTAACCCACTAACATCGCTGATAGGATACAATATCGTCCATTATGGGACATAATTGCTGACACGGAATTTCAACTGCAAAATAAGTTTATTTCCAACCATTATTAATGTAATGTGATAGCTTAACACACACTTCATTACTACTACATTAACAACACAAGAATATAATCAGTAAAGAAGCAGCAACAGAAATAACAAAATCCGTTACAGCTGCTGTCACTAAATGTCTACTACAGACTAAGATTTATTTCTGACCACTACTAAAGGAAATGTCAGAACACGCTACAAAACTGATTATTATTGCTATATTAACGCAAAATATGATTAGTAACAAATAGACAGCAACTGAAAGAACTATATTGCTTTGAAATCATGCCTTGAAAACGATTGTACAATCATATTAGTTATAAGTAACTTACATACAATACGACAGAAGTATCAAAATCTGTAAGATGATCTGTCACAGATAACGTAATAATGGCTGTATAGCCGAAATATCCCAATATTTCAAATAAAAAGAATATTCATAGCAGCATAACTGGCTATATAAATATATTATTCAGACGTATTTGCAATTACTGGCTGTTGCTGATATGCAGCTTCTCGTGGCCAGTGGACTATCGATATGATAGGAGACTACAGCTCGTATCTTCACCAAAACATGGTACAGGTCAATCACAGAAAAAAGGAGTAGAAAATGTTTTAAGGGCGACAGAGAATGGAAATAACACAGTGAACTCACAATTCCTGTGTTGTAAAGAAGTAATGTCATGTTTACACTTAAATAAAATATTTGTTCATATCGAAAAATTAGTTACAGCACTCTTGATTCGAATTATATTTGTTCTCCTAATTTTGTAGTTTGTTAGGAACTCACATCTGACAAAATTGTGTGTGATGTAACTAAAGAAACTGAGATTCGATATGAATTAAAGCTGAAAAAAATTTGCAAACAAAGGTAATAAAAATATTTTCGCAGACTTGTGTAATCAAATTTATAGTGGATTAAAAAGGATCTTACCACACCGGTTAGTAATCTTGGTCGAAATTATTTTTCAAATTATGGTGTGAGGCAGGACAGAATGACATAAATAACATTTCGAATACTCAAGAGATGTAAGGGCTGAGAGTGCGGATTTCAGGAGACAAAAATAAGTCATGCAAGTCCCAATCCTGCGGCTGTAACTGCGTAATAGTCTCCTGCAAAATTTTAATGTTCGCGGCTGCTTACCTAAGACTGTTAATTGTGAAAGCGAGTCACAGAGTGTGGCTAAGGATAGCTCTTGATACCTGTAGTGACAGGTTGCGTCTATGACAGTGAAGAGTGTGGAGAAGAGCGGGAAAATCCGTCGTACTGGTTCAGTATTCTCATAAATATCAGTTTTAAACACGCGGAATACTGGCGAAATAGGTGAATATAGTGGGAACAGCCAATGAATTGGTAAATAGTGGCAGTCAGTAGATAGTGGCAATGAGAATCACCAAGAATGTGGAATCGTTTCCTTCTGCGAGTCTGTTCCTACGCATCTCCGTGTCTGACTGCACTAGATCCATTAGAAGCGAGTCAGCTGCTCTGTGAAACACTACGTGGCCACACACAGCCCTCATATCTGTGGCTGACCTCCGACTCGTCGTAAGCTGACAGGCCTCTATTTCAGTCACTCCGAGTTTTCGAACTAACAGAACGCGACGTCCGTATCGGAAGAGCCGTCAGTGACAATAGGGTTGTTGTTATTCTCTAGGATTATGGTTTTCAAAAGAAAGGCTGACAAGCTGCACTCTGAGGCCCGCTGGCTCGGAGGACCCTTTCCGTCTGACAGAGGACACAATAACAGCCCCCCTGGTCCTACCTACCTGCTGTAACTGTCGAAGTTGAAGCTGTTGCTGGCAGCCACATGGGCGAGAGCAAACGATCGTCTTTGGTCAGTCGGAGCTACTCCCTCCACAAAGCAAAACGGGGAGGAAAGTACGTGCATTATATAGTTGGAGGAAGATGGTGTAATCATTTGTTTCACGAGAGAGTTGGGTTGAGTAGTTTTTTTTTACCCGAAGGTGACATCGCATCAGAAATACATTTTTTACACCTATAGCATACAGCTGATTTCAAATCACTATGGATGTAATAAATATTCTGCACGGGTTGTCAGGAGCATTGTGTCAAATACGAAACATACAACGATAGCACTAGACCAGTCCGTTTGCAAAACAGTCTTTGATGTGAAGGAGAATAGAAGTAACGAAAAATTGTCTGCGAGACCCCAAAATTCTTACTATGTAATTTGATGGAGGTAGTTTAAATATGTGCACATTTGATGAGAGACACTTGCAAGCTTGTTCAATGGCTAATTCCACTCCTACACTCCATTCTCATTCTCCCTTCCTCTCTTCCTCCCTCCCCCCCCCCCACCCCGCCCCCCTCCACCGCTTTGTCTCTCTCTCTCTGTCTCACACAAAAACACACACTCACACACACACACACACACACACACACAGAGACGCTTCCAGACGCATCAGTGAATGCAGAAGAAAGTAACATACAAGGAGAAACGACAAGGGGCCAAGAAAAGATAAGACGTATTGAGCACAATATACTACAGTGATTATAACAAATAACGTAACCGCAAAATGATGTACATGCAGATGCTCTGACGTTGTTTTTAATATGTTAAACTTGTACATCTGCAAAAGCTGCCGTTTTACCTTACACGGGATTGTGTGATACAAAGTACGCGTAATTATCAGCCCATTGATAATCACAAGTGAATGAAAGCGTCCTCTAGACTTTTCATTACATTAGAGCTTCAACTATACGCATCCAAGCAGCTCTTGCACGTCTTAGTAGTCCATATATCCACCTTCTATGAGATCCTCTTCTCTTGCAATCCAACAAAGAACTCATTTATTCTGTCTACATATCCCGGGAATTTAAATTTCATTTTCACTGCAGTCGTATCATGTTTTCCATTCCACACTGTTCCTTGGCGCATTTGTTTCTTTTCCTAAGTTTCTAAATTTCTCGGTAATTCTCATCAAGCATCACTCCAATATTCAAATAGCAGACCACAGCTTTTGAATTTGCTCACAGATGAACTCAAGTCCGGTGATACACACTGATTGTAAAGTGTTTTTTTTTTTCCGGCACATCGGAAACGTAGCCTTGACAAAGCTAGTTAGCGAACTAAAAACAGTACATGACAATTCTGGTCTTCAGTTACTTTCTTATTCTGACCATTAGATCTCTATTTTCAACTGCCGTAAGTATAAAATCTCATCAACTTGCTCTATGACTTCGTTAGTAATGTGTACAACGCTTTAATGTGTAGTTTGTGCATCCTTTTAATATTATACTAGTTAATTTTCAGGCTACTTCCACTCTTGGTCAGTTAACTTCTCCACTGTTTCGGTTTATCTACTCCACAGGCAAATAGTACAGTACAGTGTGTCCGGTAACTCCCCATACTCACAGGTCAAAACAGTATTTTTGTAAGCTGGAGTAAAACCTGTGATTCCAGCGGTTCTGTATGGTGCCTTATACAGAGATGTATGCGTCCCTGTATCACTATTGACATGTTGGGGAACATCTCATAAGTTATGAATCGAAAAAGTGCAACATTCATGCGCCGTTCTTAGAATTTCACTGACATCGAGCCACGTGGGACTTGGTTATTCTCCATAACGACTTGTTTGGCGTGATAAAGCCCAGGTCATCGTAGTGGACATTTCATTACAGTTGATAATGTTGCCAAACTGCACACTGCAGCAAGTTGAAATAGAGACAAGAAGAGGGAGTGATATATATATATATATATATATATATATATATATATATATATATATATATATATATATATATATATATATGATGTCCCAGCTATCTTGTCCACCAAAAATATCTGTGGAACAATAACAGCTATTGGAAAACGACTTTCACCGGTCTCAATGTACGGCTGGGGCCCATGAATGTACATATTTGGAAACATTCTAAAACGAAAGCATATGTGTTTTTTAACACAAACTTATGACTTTTTAAATGGACCTCCTATATTTTTTCTTCAGCAATCCATAGCATGACAAAGCACATACACAATGGCGTTGATTGCATCGCAATATTCCCATTACATCCCGAGATATTGAGACGCGAAGTTGACGCTTGAAACACGCGACATGCGCTGCTAGCGCACGTCCTGAGGCTCAGGCGTGAACCCCATGCTGCCCGTAATCACGATGTGATTGACAATTAAGTGTCCCTCTTGATAAGTATGGAGGTGCAGGGTGTTACAAAAAGGTACGGCCAGACTTTCAGGAAACATTCCTCACACACAAGAAAGAAAATATGTTATGAGGACATGTGTCTGGAAACGCTTACTTTCCATGTTAGAGCTAATTTTATTACTTCTCTTCAAATCACATTAATCATGGAATGGAAACACACAGCAACAGAACATACCAGCGTGACTTCAACACTTTATTACAGGAAATATTCAAAATGTCCTCCGTTAGCGAAGATACATGCATCCACGCCCCATCGCATGCAATCCCTGATGCGCTGATGCAGCCCTGGAGAATGGCGTATTGTATCACAGCCGTCCACAATACGAGCACGAAGAGTCTCTACATTTGGTACCGGGGTTGCGTAGACAAGAGCTTTCAAATGCCCCCATAAATGAAAGTCAAGAGGGTTGAGGTCAGGAGAGCGTGGAGGCCATGGAATTGGTCCGCCTCTACCAATCCATCGGTCACCGAATCTGTTGTTGAGAAGCGTACGAACACTTCGACTAAAATGTGCAGGAGCTCCATCGTGCATGAACCACATGTTGTGTCGTACTTGTAAAGGCACATGTTCTAGCAGCACAGGTAGAGTATCTCGTATGAAATCATGGCGGTGAATCGAGGAAGTACAGTACATACTGACGAAACTAAAAGGAGCTCCAACATGGAAATTAAGCGTTTCCGGACACATGTCCACATAACATCTTTTCTTTATTTGTGTGTGAGGAATGTTTCCTGAAAGTTTGGCCGTACCTTTTTGTAACACCATATATATATATATATATATATATATATATATATATATATATATATATATATATATATATGTGTGTGTGTGTGTGTGTCTATGATAAACCCTTTCCCTCAAAGACATTTCTCTCCTTCATACCTCCTCTGTGTTACCACAGAAGTGTCACTGATCTCATTTATACTAAGATTGTAGTAAACGCCAGGCGTTTATTTGCTTCCACCGCCATGAGTGGAACGCATAAGTTCTAATAAATATTCACCGACCTGCAGTCTTCTATAGTTGTTGTCTCCTGCGCAGAAAACAGAACGTAGTTCGTGAATCTGTTAACTTGAGGCTGTAAGAAACTCTCTGCGAGTAACTATTATTTTAGAAATAATTAAATTTCCATTCAGTTTCATTATACGGCATGCCACTCGCTTTTTGTCAGCAGAACACGAGAAACAACACATTTACATTCCTCTTTAGAGTAGCAAATAACTTCTATTCTTCAACAAATTAATGAACTGCCTGTTTCTGTAAATACAGTTCTCACATTTACAAAGTAGATGTTGCAAATTTAGTATTAACCGATACCGCGGCAACAACATGTCTGTCCTCCGACGCTGCCGAACCAACTATTGATGTTTACAAACCATAGATTACTAATAAAGTCTGAACTGACGTCGAGTGCTCCCGACAACGTGTCTGTCCTCCAAGACTGTCGAACTAGTTCTGATCTTACAGCCGAAGCACTTTACCCGAGTTGGGCGCGATCGGAAGATCTCCGAAGTGCTTCGTCTGCCTTTTTGTTTAGCAGTTGTTTATTATTCTGCTGGTTACTAATATCTGTGAAATTTTCTCCGCTCTTAGACTGGATGTTGTGTTGTCCTTACCATCATTTCATCCTCATCGCCGACACGCAAGTCGCCCATTGTGGCGTCGACAGCAATAAGACTCGCACTTGGCGGCCACACTTTCCTCGATGGGGACTTCCGGCCAGCAATGACATACGATCATTTCATTTTTTTAGTGGAATGATAGCTCGCTGTTGAGAGATGCTTTAATTTGAAATGCAAGTAAATACACTTTTTAGTGTGTATAATATTAATAACAGAATATAATTGTTTTGGCGCCCCACTTCCGATCGCAGCAGCCAATGGCGGAGGAGGACCACAATTTAAGCGGTAATCCTCACGATACTTGTACCTAACAAACCATCCGTCTCTGGTACCTGACACTACATTACGTCATCTTGACACATCTGTCATCTCAACTGCTCTAAGAAGAGCTTCTTGTACCTAATTATGATTGCTGCAAGGACAGAAATATTGCAACACAACCCAGCAGTCTCGACATTACAAAAAGGATCTGTGGACTGGGCATTCGTAGCCGTGGTAGTACATTTTGTCGCAAGAACTCCACAAACCAACTGTATTTGAACTTATTTATTAAGACACTAGTAGCATAGTGGCTTCCAGCCACATCACCAAGTATACAGGGTGGTCCATTGATCGTGACTGGGCCAAATATCTCACGAAATAAGCATCAAACGAAAAAAACTACAAAGAACGAAACTCGTCTAGCTTGAAGGGGGAAACCACATGGCGCTATGGTTGGCCTGCTAGATGGCGCTGCCATAGGTCAAACGGATTTCAACTGCGATTTCTTAAATAGGAACTCCCATTTTTTATTACATATATGCGTGTAGTACGTAAAGAAATATGAGTGTTTTAGTTGGACCACTTTTTTCGCTTTGTGATAGATGGCGCTGTTATAGTCACAAACATATGGCTCACAATTTTAGACGAACAGTTGGTAACAGGTAGGTTTTTTAAATTAAAATGCAGAACGTAGGTACGTTTGAACATTTTATATCGGTTGTTCCAATGTGATACATGTACCTTTGTGAACTTATCATTTCTGAGAACGCATGCTGTTACAGCGTGAATACCTGTGAGAATAACATATTAATGCAATAGTTGCTCAAAATGATGTCCGTCAACCTCAATGCATTTGGCAATACGGGTAACGACATTCCTCTCAACAGCGAGTAGTTCACCTTCCGTAATGCTTGCACATGCATTGACCATGTGCTGACGAATGTTGTCAGGCGTAGTCGGTGGATCACGATAGCAGATATCCTTCAACTTTCCCCACAGAAAGAAATCCGGGAACGTCAGATCTGGTGAACGTGCGGACCATGGTATGGTGCTTCGACGACCAATCCACCTGTCATGAAATATACTATTCAATACCGCTTCAACCGCACGCGAGCAATGTGCCGGACATCTATCATGGTGATGACTGGGTGTTGTGTGATGTCCTTAGGTTAGTTAGGTTTAAGTAGTCCTAATTCTAGGGGACTGATGACCATAGCTGTTAAGTCCCATAGTGCTCAGAGCCATTTGGACCAACCATCCATCATGTTGGAAGTACGCCGCCATTCTGTCATGCAGTGAAACATCTTGTAGTAACATCGGTAGAACATTACGTAGGAAATCAGCGTACATTGAACCATTTAGATTGCCATCGATAAAATGGGGGCCAATTATCCTTCCTCCCATAATGCCGCACCATACATTAACACGCCAAGGTCGCTGATGTTCCACTTGTCGCAGCCATAGTGGATTTTCCGTTGCCCAATAGTGCATATTATGCCGGTTTGCGTTACCGCTGTTGCTGAATGACGCTTCGTCGCTAAATAGAACGCGTGCATAAAATCTGTCATCGTCCCGTAATTTCTCTTGTGCCCAGTGGCAGAACTGTACACGACGTTCAAAGACGTCGCCATGCAATTTCTGGTGTATAGAAATATGGTACGGGTGCAATCGATGTTGATGTAGCATTCTCAACACCGACGTTTCTGAGATTCCCGATTCTCGCGCAATTGGTCTGCTACTGATGTGCGGATTAGCTGCGACAGCAGCTAAAACACCTTCTTGGGCATCATCATTTGTTGTAGGTCGTGGTTGAAGTTTCACATGTGGCTGAACACTTCCCGTTTCCTTAAATAACGTAACTATCCGGCGAACGGTCCGGACACTTGGATGATGTCGTCCGGGATACCGAGCAGCATACATAGCACTCTCCCGTTGGGCATTTTGTACACAATAGCCATACATCAACACGATATCGACCTTCTCCGCAATTGGTAAACGGTCCATTTTAACACGGGTAATGTATCACGAAGCAAATTCCGTCCGTACTGGCGGAATGTTACGTGATACCAGGTACTTATACGTTTGTGACTATTACAGCGCCATCTATCACAAAGCGAAAAAAATATTTATTTACGTACTACACGAATATGTAATAAAAATGGGGGTTCCTATTTAAAAAACGCAGTTGAATCCGTTTGACCTATGGCAGCGCCATCTAGCGGGCCAACCATAGCGCCATCTGGTTTCTCCCCTCGAGCTAGACGAGTTTCGTTCTTTGTAGTTTTTTTCGTTTGATGCTTATTTCGTGAGATATTTGGCCCGGTCATTATCAATGGACCATCCTGTATATAAAAACTGAAACATCGTACACAACACTGTGAGGAATGTAGAAGGTCAAATCTTATTAGTTATAACCATAAGGTCTGTAGGGCGGTTAGTCAATGAATAGAAAGTTTGGCGAGGGAAATCCAGTGCATATAAACGTTAAAGCACGATAAGCAACGTGGTAGAGAATGTAGAAGGACCAGCCTTCATAGTTAATGATTAGATGTACCACATGATGTGGCTAGAAACTATGAAAGCAGTAGTGTGGTAATAAAATTGATTTGAATAAAGCTGTTTGCTGAGTTTTTGCTACAAAATGGCCTCGAAATTATTCATCAGGGAACTGACGCACATCAGTAGGAAAGTGTGTCCTGTTGTAGCTACACTTGACCACATCTATAGCAAGTCCAAATAAAAATCTGCATCCATGTACAGTCCTCAATATAGGATCTGAACAGGAATCGTGATGACATCCAGACACACATCGTAGAGTGAGGCGCGTTCGTTTCCTACTCTTGTACACAATAGGGAATCCTTTAGATTATAAAACCACGGTACTGACATTAATACTTTTCCTCAGCTTCAGAATAGAGATACCAAAAAAACAGCACTTATTTCCGCAGGTGGTTCCTTTTACGTTCAGTTAATACGTACGCCGGGCTTTCAATGAGTAACGCAACATATTTTTTGCTCGGCCAATTTCGGTTGGAAAAATGTGGAATTTGCTGTGGGACATCGTGGAAAATTCCCACTTCATCCCCTATAGTTTCATGAAGTTCGGATAGGCGGCGCGGCGGTGCTATACGTAGCCTTGGAAATGGCGTCTGTAACGGAGGTGCGTTCCAAACAGAGAGCTGTCAGTAAGTTTCTTTTGGTGCAAAACCAGACCATTTCAGATATTCATAGGCCCCTGCAGACTGTCTACGGAGACCTGTCAGTGAACAAAAGCGCGGTGAGTCGTTGGGCGAGGCGTTTGTTATCATCCAAAACAAGGTCACACAAGCCTGTCCGATCACCCACGTGTCAGCCAGTCGCACACAGTTGTGGCTCCTGCATTACTGGAACGTGCAGACACTCTCATTCGGCGTGATCGATAGATTACAACCAAACACCTCGCTACTAAACTGGACGTATCTTTTGGTAGTACTAACACACTCATACACCAGTTGGGGTACTCATAGGTGTGTGCCCTCTGGTTTTGTCGCCACCTAACAGAAGACCATAAAAACCAACGCAGTGCGGAATTTCTTGCCCGTTGCGGGGTTGATCGTGACAAATTTTAATCGAAAATCGTTATAGGCGATGAGACATGGGTTCAGTACTTCTAACTGGAAACAAAATGGCAGTCCAGGTTGTGGCGCCACACCACCTCTCCTCTCAAGAAAAAGTTCAAAGCTGCACCCTCATTCCATCAAGCCATAGCCACGGTCTTCTGGGACTCTGAAGGGGTTACTCTGTTTGATGTCCTCCCTCATGGTGCAACGATCAACTCGGAATTGTGTTGTGCCACCTTCACGACATTGGAAAAAAAAAAAAAACTAAAACCTGCTCGTCGCCACACAAATGTAAACGAACTCCTCCTTCTCCCCAACAACGCAATATTTCATTCAAGTCCCCCCACCCGAGAGGAACTCACAAAACTTTATTGCGTTGTTCTTCCTCATCCACCCGACACCTCGGGTCTAAAAAAATGGTTCAAATGGCTCTGAGCACTATGAGACTCAACTGCTGTGGTCATAAGTCCCCTAGAACTTAGAACTACTTAAACCTAACTAACCTAAGGACAGCACACAACACCCAGCCATCACGAGGCAGAGAAAATCCCTGACCCCGCCGGGAATCGAACCCGGGAACCCGGGCGTGGGAAGCGAGAACGCTACCGCACGACCACGAGATGCGGGCACCTCGGGTCTCGCACCTTCCTATTCCCATCTGTTTGACCCAATGAATGATGCACTCCGTGGGAAGCAGCACGTGGGTAATGGGGAGGCTATTGAACAGCATGGCTTGTCTCCGACGTTGACCAGTAGAGTGGTACCTCACGGGCATACAAGCCTTCCAGTAATGTGGCGGAAGACCGTCGCATTGGAAAAATGAGGTTATGTTGCCAAAATAATGAAGAACAATAAGTTGTATTGGGATCCTGAATAAAGCCAACCTGCTTCCAGAAAAAAATATGTTGCAATACTCGCCCCTCGCGATGGGTATTTCATTAGACTAGAAAACCACAAAAGAATACAATACTGACAACAGTTCTTTTCCTTAGCTTCAAAGTAGGGATACCAATAACACAGCATTTATTTCCGAGGCCGGTTCAGATACATTCAGTTAACATATATTACATACGACGTATAGCAAACGACTTACACACAATAGGTTAAGCATGTATTAAGGACGACGCAACGTAATTTTCTGTCAGGGAGAAATTAATGATATTATAAGACGTTCGGATTACACTAAGACGCTGTATCTTGGACTCCACTCAGTATTTAATTAGTGCAATCTGATAAACTATCAAAAATCAATTCTACTTAGCATTACAAGGCTACATAGTCTTTGATCAGAGCGAGTTGGAGGATTACGAAGCCAATCGAGCTTTCAACTCCGGATAAATAACGTAATTTATTGATTAATGCAGAAGGACGCAGAAGCTGATCCAACTATTTACAGGCATGCAGTTCAAGAATTCATCTCCAGGTGTTTGCGGCAACCTTGCCGAACGTAATTACACGCAGCACAGAAACGTCGAGTAACGTAGAATTAGCTGCTGCTTTGTGAGGTCATTATGCGATTCAGAGGCGTAAATGACGGCGGCGGGCGTGGAAAGGTGAACAAGGACATACATTGTAGAGACGGGCGGTGGGCCCGCGGCGCCGTGATGAATGGCCCCACTGTCGGGGAGACGCCTATAATCCGTCCGCCGGCCGAGTAAACAGGTTCTCCGACAAACATTATTATTACCGCCGCGCGCAACCCGCTCGCGGCCGTGGATTCCACCAACGGAGGGCCACGCCCATCGCAGACACAGGCGGTGGCCCGTCGCAACAGAACACAGTGCCAGTGGTAATTTTCACACACCTCACACCCACTCATATGTACACACAGTCACCATCCACCAAACAGAAAGGTGATCTTTTCTTCTCCTTACCCTCAAGTCATAAATAAGTTCGCAAGCCAGTTCCTTCTTTCCTAAAAGCTCATATTTCCCAAGCATTTGTGATATATCAGTTAGTAAAACCAGTCGAGATCACACAATATCTCGTTTATTAAAATGACCGGTTTCGACACGTTTAATCGGCCATCTTCAGTTTACAAGCACTGTAAAGATATGAAAGTGTTTATTGTTTCAAATGGCTCTGAGCACTCTGGGACTTAACTTCTGAGGTCATCACTCCCCTAGAACTTAGAACTACTTAAACCTAACTAACCTAAGGACATCACACACATCTATGCCCGATGCAGGATTCGAACCTGCGACCGTAGTGGTCGCACGGTTCCAGTCTGTAGCACCTAGAACCGCTCGGCCACTCCGGCCGGCAAGTAGGTTACAGGCCCTCAACTGGTCACCTCCTAACCAACAACACACGGCCATCACTGGCGCCGAGGCAGAACCAGCTTTCATCAGAAAAGAACAAAAGGCCTCCTCCCTGCCCTCCAATGAATTCCCGCTTGACACCACCGAAGTCGAAAATGGTGGTGGTTTGGGGTTAGTGGAATGCACCCTACAGGGCGTCTGGCTTGGAGCTGCGCTGAAGTAATCGATTTGTATCAGTTCGTTACGTTACTGAAGTTCCAACTGCTGCTGCAATTGCTGCTGCAGATGCAGCGCGATATGATAGAGCCATACGCCGAACATGATGGTCTTCCCTTTCGGCAGTGCCACATGGCCATCCGGAGCCCCGTGTTCTTCCGACCGTACATTCTAGTGGCCACCGCTGCTAGCAGTCATGTAATTTGCTGCATTCCTGCCAGGTCTTTCTTCAGTATCGCAGACGGGACATCCAGCTTCTCGTAGCCCTAATACACTACCTCGTTTAAACTCAGCGAGGTGTTGATAATAGTGACTTCGTCACCTCAAAGAATCTCAGATGGTTCAAATGGCTCTGAGCACTATGGGACTTAACATCTGAGGTCATCAGTCCCCTAGAACTTAGAACTACTTATACCTAACTAACCTAAACACACCACACACATCCATGCCCGAGGCACGATTCGAACCTGCGACCGTAGCGGTCGCGCGGTTCCAGACTGAAAGTTCTTGACTAACGTCAACTCACCACATCCAGTCTCAAAGGTACCTAATGGCCACGATCATTACTACGTGTATTTAAAGCAAACCAGATTTGAATCCCTATAGTGGCGTGTAAGTAGGCTGTTTAGGTTTTTTTTATTGGTAACGCCACCTCTGTATAGAAAATCACTGGCTGTGCGGTGTGCAGTCTGTGGCTGCTTTGCATTGTTGTAATACTCGCCATTGTAGTGTTAGGCAGCTGGCTGTGAACAGCGCATAGCGTCGGGCAGTTGGAGGTGAGCCGCCAGCAGTGGTGGATGTGGGGAGAGAGATGGCAGAGTTTTGTAATTTGTCATGAACTGCTATATATATGATGATATCAAGGTAAATACATTCTTTGTTCTCTATTAATATCTTTCATTTGCTAACTATCCCTATCAGTAGTTAGTGCCTTCCATAGTTTGAATCTTTTATTTAGCTGGCAGTAGTGGCGCTCGCTGTATTGCAGTAGCTTGAGCAGCGAAGATTTTTGTGAGGTAAGTGATTTGTGAAAGGTATAGTTTAATGTTAGTCAGGGCCATTCTTTTGTAGGGAATTTTGAAAGTCAGATTGCGTTGCGCTAACAAAATATTGTGTGTCAGTATAAGCACAGTCCTGTAAAATTATTAAAAGGGGACGTTTCATATGTCGACCCTTAGCCTAGGATACCTCACTGGAATCTTCTGATTTTTTCTTGTAGTTTGTGTAATTAGTGTAGATTTTGTTTATTGCTAGCGCGTAATTGTAGAGAATTTCCTTTGTAGTTGCAGTCTTTCATTGTACTGTAAAACAGTTGTGGCATGCATGTAGATTTGCACCAAGTATTTCGCAGCTGCAATTAACTAGATATTATTTTCAGTGTTATGTTAATGTGTTCTCTTGTTTTTGCTCTTCAAATTGTGCTTTTCTGTGTTATCGTGTGAAATATTGTGACAATAATGGCGTGTGAAAAACGTAACACTAGGCTACAAAGTAAACTGAGAAATAATAGTGACGACGAGCGTAGCTTATCAGCACCACTGTGTAATGAATTAACAGACATTCAAAGTAGTAATTTGGTAATTGCGCATAGGGAAATGGAGCGGGCGGCAAACAATGGTGTAGACAGTGAAACAATTAGAGAACAAGGAAGCATTATCGATCGATCGGTCGCAACAGCTCGCGTCAGGAATCTGAAATGACAGGAAACAATCTCGCAAATATTGTAGACTCAGGTTTTGGGTCCTCACCGTTTTCTCAAATGAGTCAAGACACATTTTCTGCTTGTCAAAATGTGAATGATGCCGGTGCAACATCACTGCCGAATAGCACTGAGGAACATGTTTCAGACACCAGTGCACTGTTATTACAATTAATGCAACAAATGGGACCAAAGCTTCAAAAGTTAGACATAATGGAACAAAATCTTCAAAAGTTAGACACAGTGGAACAAAATCTTAAAAAGTTAGACACAAAACTTGAACAAAATCAGAAACAAATAGGACAAAATCTTCAAAAGTTAAACGCAATGGAACAAAATCTTCAAAAGTTAGACTCATTGGAGCAAACTCTTGAACAAACACGCGAGGATTTAACTACTGAGTTACATCAC
Source organism: Schistocerca nitens (assembly GCF_023898315.1). NCBI lineage: Eukaryota > Metazoa > Arthropoda > Insecta > Orthoptera > Acrididae > Schistocerca > Schistocerca nitens. The sequence goes on along the minus strand of NC_064618.1, from coordinate 533,510,204 downwards.
ATTGAATCGAAATGTCAAAAAGTCTGTAGTGACGTAAAAACACAAATTTGTGAGCATTTCCAACCTATTTTTTTGCGTCATGAAAATGCACTACAGAATCACGAAGCAGCCATAAAAGAACTGCAAACTACTGTTCATGAAAATCATGAGACCTTGCAAGCTAAATTTGACTCAGTTGCATCTACCGATTCGGTTACGCAACTTGCAAAAACTCAGGAAAACTTGAAGGACACAGTAGATTCGATTTCAACACAAATGGACACTCTGAAACTTGGATCAGAAAAACACACTGAGGAAATGTGTTCACTATCGGAGAAAGTAGCCGAACTTTCGGATCAGGTCACTAACTTATCTACAAAGGTAGATGATGATCTGAATGACACAAGACCTGTAGCCTTCACTGACACAGAAGAGTATGAACAAATTAGAAAATTCAAACAAAATCAGAATCAAATTAATACGCAACACCAAAGAGAAATCCGGGAAGTGCAAGATCAGTTGGCACAAGTAGTACAAGAATTACGTATTTCAGAGGACACTCGCGCCCCAATACGGGAAGAGGGACATAGAAATACGGAACAGCCACAAAATAATAACACAGCGCATTTCGGAAATTATGAGAGAAATGGGCAATGTGCACCGAATTTTGAGATTGAACAGCCGACACGACGTAACAATGACCGACATGCGACTCGCCGACATGATGATTTTGACTATAAGCTGTTCATTACTACACGTAAATTCAAAACGTTTAAGAATTCTGCCAACGACATTCATCCACAAGCGTGGCTCCATCAATTCTCTCATTGTTTTCCCCCCAACTGGACATTGGAGCACAGGTTAGAATTTATGTGTGGCTACTTGGAGAATGAACCAGCTGTAAGAATGCGATCGGTCATTCACGATTGTCACAGTGAAGGAGATTTTTACCATGCTTTCCTCTCAGCATATTGGTCTCAAGCCACACAAGACCGAGTAAAACATAACATCATAATGATGAAACGTTTCGAACAATCTGAATTTTCCAGTCTTGTCAAATATTTTGAAGACATGTTACACAAGAATCAGTATCTTTCAAACCCATACAGTCCCTCAGAACTCATCCGAATTTGCTTAATCAAACTGCCTGAACATTTACGACATATTATTTTGGCAGGACGTTGCAAAGACGACATTGAAGCTTTTCAGGGACTCTTACAAGAACTGGAAATTGACACTGACAATCGCGGAACGCGAGAACAGGAGCACAACAATTACAGGTCACATCTGTCACAATTCCACGATGACAGAAATAATACACGACAAGGCTATTCTTATAACGTAAATCGTGACCAAAACAGACACCACCCGTATGACAACCGTTAGCAGAGTAGTAATAATTACAGGGAAAGATCACCTCTCCGCGGTAATGACTATTACAGAGACAATCAGAGAAACAGACAATATGGGAACCAAAATAATTATTATCAAGGGAGACAGAATAACTTCAGACGCAACAGTTCAGCGCGCAGTTACGATTCAGGAAGAAATTCTCCACCACTTAACCGATAAGAAAGAAACTACAGGAACTACCAACATGATGACAGACGATGTGATCGTAACGACAGACCTGAATTGCATTAGAACTGGCGGGATTTAAACAGGGCAGGACCCTCTCGTCACGGTGAATTTGTAGAAGTTAGATCTCCAAATCCCAATAACGGCGCGCGCCAACAAAGAGGCAGACAATGACTCGCACCGCAGGCAGACACGTGCGCTGCTGGCTCCGAGAAAAATAACATAAGACGCTAACCTTGAGAAAAATTCCAGTATTCTTTACCGACGTATACCGCATGATAATTGCGTTGAAGTTGAAACTCTGCGTACTAGGAAGAGTAAAGATTTACACCACATTTCACATGTAAAACCGTTTATTGAAAGATAATCTGCTTTTTAACTTAGTCTTTGCCATAAAATTTTTCACTTTACATTACTAGTATGCTTGTCAGATTTAGAATGTGTTAACATGCAACAATGTTTGAAGTTAAATATCCAGTCAAGAACCAAGAGAACTTATTTAAACAGAAATTACGAATGCACTGTTATTGTGAACAGACGACACAGTGTTATTGTGTGTGTGCATTCTTGCTTGTTAGTTGCACGATTACGTAACGACTATAAGGCTCACATACTTAGAACCATTTACCAGTACTGCTAATGAGATTTTAATGCAACATTTTGGTTTATTTGAAAATACATTCTGGATTTAAAGTACTTTCTGTGAGATACCAGATGACACAGTGGTTAGTTTATGTGACAGCTACACGATTTTTATCACGGCGCTACTAATGAGTGACAGTTTACAATGTTGCTGTTGCAGTGTTCCTTTTTTATATCTGCACAGTTTTTCTGTATTGTTCTGGAAAGTAAAACATGTTTTAGTAGTAACTTTTGTGGTATAGCAACAATGAGACAGCCTTTTTCGTGGCACAACAATACGTTACTGTACAGTACTTTCTTCATCACGCCAATAAGCGTAATAACTACGATATCTATACACAAAGCATTTCACTTTTGTTTATCGTGAGGTAAGTACATTGACTTCTGCAGAACTTAGCTTTCAGAGGACGATAACTACGACACTTCCACAGAATTATCTCACAGCAAGACGCACATTTAGCGCTACAGGACACGCATTTGAGAGATTAATTTTGTACTTATGCCATTTATTTTTCAAGATTTTTGAATTACAAAGAAAGTTTTCCATGATACATTTCATTCCATTGCTGTAATCTGTAACACCTGAGGGTATAATTACATTAATCCTCAGGGGGGTACACGCTTACTTTGTGTACCATGTGTTTGGCGAGCACAAGGAGCCCTAGCTAATATGGTATTTGCTTATACAACTTTACACATCGGTACCTTATTTCACTAACACAGAATTACACAGCTATCTGATTATTTACCTGAGAGAGACAAACATTTATTTTACTACATCAGTGACAGACGCTTACGTAATTACACAGTTGGATAACTTCGCACTACGAAATTGTATGTTGTTTGTACTTTGTGAACTGTTCATATTTTTTCAGAACCATTGTGATACTATGAGAGCTTTGAATGATGTATTTGGTATGGGATCATGATTTTAAAGTACGTTTGAGGCAGATGACACTTTTGAAATGAGCAGAGAATTCTTTTTAGGTTTTGAAATTATTGGAGGAAGCTACAACGATTTTGAGAGTTGACTGAGGTGTTATGATGTTATTTTTACGACGACTATGTGTATTATGTTGTTGCGGTATGTTTATGATCAATAAGCTGATGCTATATAAGGAATGTGATTACGTGTTTATATGTATATGAATAATGAATAGAAGTTAGGGACTATGGTTTGTGAAAAAGGTTGTTGGAAACTAAGAATCGTACTTTAAGAGTTATGAAATGTGTGTATATGCGTGAATGTATCACAATGCTGGCGAAAATTTTTTGGACACTGTTATATTTATAGGATTTTGTTTCTACAGATTTGTAACCCAGATTCTTGACCTGTGAAATATTTTTATATGAGACTGTCACTGTAGGGGAAACTGGTGTCGTAAATATTTCCGTACGAAAGTTAAGTGACCACCTGCACGTAATGCGTTGTGAGCGGCCAGGTGTGCCAGCCGCCTTGAGAAAAAGCCATTAGTGTGTGGCGCAGGTGGTAAAAAAAAAAAAAAAGGGGAGGACATTATCCTCGCTATTGACATTCGTTTGTAGAAAGCATCGTAAATACGACACGCTAATAATAACTTGGAAACATTCTTACAACTGGACACCTGATTAGGACAAGCGTCTTTCTACGAGAGTTGAGAGAATGTCTACTAACTTATGAAATGTCACATGACTATTGAATGATATTTTTATGCTTTGGTTTGCGTAATTGCTTATTTCATTTAATATCTAGTTTCTAGCTGCACTGCAGCACTGGTTAAAATAAAATTTTATAGATGTACTAATATAAATATTTTCTGTCTCCAGATCCAGTAGATAATAGTTTTGTGATATATTTCCAAAAAATGGGGGAGCATAAAAAGACATTTCCCTTCACAGGAATTGCATAAACAATTTCTTTACGATTTGGTAACTTATCTGCTAGTGTAAGTTCTCGTGATGCATCACTCTAGTGTTAAGATGTGACATAGGTATTAGACATGGCCATTTTTAGTGTAATATTTTTTCTACTTGAGCTATGTCATGTTTAGGTATAAGTTGCTGCTGTTTGCCAGGCATAGTGTTATTGAATTTGACTTTGTATTATTCTGCTAAGCCAGTTTTACTAATGATTTATTTTTATTGTTTGCTGCACATTGCCTTAGATTAGTTGTAATATTACAATTGCTTTGCTAATTTCTTAATGCTGCTTGCTTCGCAAATCTGCGTTTTTTTTATTGCTGTTTATATCAATTGTTTTATGTGATGCTGCATTGCCTCGTCCCTTGGTATATATATCTGAGCTCAGTAGATTTAAGTTAGCTTAAGAGGGGGTAGACTATATAAGAAACTAACTATGATGAATTTATAAGAAATGCATTGAGAAGCTATCAGAAAATGGTTTGGCAAAAAAAAAGGATACTGTACAGTGGAGGAAAACTATTTTTGACAGAGGATGTGAACAGAATACAGAAAACAGGTTTAGATAGGACCTTTTGGAAATAATGAAGAACGCAGGGAGATCTCCGAGAAGTAAAGAAAGTTTTGTTTGCAAAATACTGCAGTAAAACCAACCCTGTCCTTTCCTTTTGTGTTATCCCTCTATGTGTTTGTGTATCCTTGTGTATTTGTTTTCTTCCTGTCTCTGTGTAGTTTCATAGAATTTTTTCCTCTTCTAATACTAAGCTACATTCACTATGATGAGGAATACTGTTATCCTCAAATATAATTGGCATTAATAATATGTTATTTTCTTTGTAAAGATGTTTAGACATTATTTATTTTGTTTTATTTTAATGCTCATGTGTGAAGTTGATGTTTCGAAAGTTATTCTGATCTTTTATGTATGTACTCATGTCATAATTCCTGTAACACTGACGTATATGTCTATTTCTATTCTTTTGTAAAGCCCCTATTACCACAAATGTTATCTGTATTGTTATGTTCTTTACTGATGTGTTTTGTACCTTTGTTATTGTGTTCTTATGTTATAAAATTGTAATTGACACCAGTTCATCAAATTAAGCAACTTGTAAGTTACATTTCACTGCACACGTTTTTGTTGGTCATAGTATATGGACAATATGTGAGAAGTAGGGACTGATAGTGTTTGCACGTGTGTTAACAATTCAGCAAGGGACTGGATAACAGCATTGCTGGTTCTAAGGACAATTCCAAAAACTTTGTGAGTGCACAATTGGTGGTTATGGACTTGCTATATTATCCACAAGACTCTTCAATGGTGATTGTGCACCTGCACAGTCACAACAGATGGCTGCTGGCCATCTCTACAAGGACTGCAGTGGGTCTGCACCTCTGGTGGCCCACCAGTACCGTAATCTCTACAAGGACTACAGTGGGTCTGCGTCTTTGCTGACTCACCAGTACCATTATTTCTACAAGGACTGCAGTGGGTCTGCGCCTCTGGTGGCCCACCAATACCGTAATCTCTACCAGGACTACAGTGGGTCTGCTCTGTGATGACCTACCCACCAATACTCTTCAAAATTTCGACTGACTCCGCTGTGGGTTTACTCTGTTGTGGCCCATTACCTGTCTGCATGTAGAGTCAGCACTGTCTTTTCGTTGGAAGGACAACAATACTTCTTCAAGACTGCATGACTCGCATTCGGGAGGACGACGGTTCAATCCCGTCTCCAGCCATCCTGATTTAGGTTTTCCGTGATTTCCCTAAATCGTTTCAGGCAAATGCCGGGATGGTTCCTTTCAAAGGGCACGGCCGACTTCCTTCCCTAACCAGAGCTACCGCTCCGTCTCTAATGACCTCGTTGTCGACGGGACGTTAAACAACACTAACCTAACCTAAGACTGCATGGAAATCCACTACTTCCGTGTGCATTTTCTTTTACTGCTCAGACTTTGAGAAAAGAAACGGCAGTTTTACTGTGATGAATGATAAGGACTGTCTTTATGGACTGTGAGAAAATTTTAGCTTTTGACCAACATTGTATTAATAAGTGTGTGCATTTGATTTCTTTGTTATTGTAATTATGAAAAATTTTTTCAAATCTGTATTGGGCACTGCCCAAACCAATTTGTAAAATTTTTTGTGGGGAGCATGGGGACTATGTAAGTAGGCTGTTTAGGTTTTTTTTATTGGTAATGCCACCTCTGTATAGAAAATCACTGGCTGTGCGGTGTGCAGTCTGTGGCTGCTTTGCATTGTTGTAATACTCGCCATTGTAGTGTTAGGCAGCTGGCTGTGAACAGCGCATAGCGTTGGGCAGTTGGAGGTGAGCCGCCAGCAGTGGTGGATGTGGGGAGAGAGATGGCAGAGTTTTGTAATTTGTCATGAACTGCTATATATATGATGATATCAAGGTAAATACATTCTTTGTTCTCTATTAATATCTTTCATTTGCTAACTATCCCTATCAGTAGTTAGTGCCTTCCATAGTTTGAATCTTTTATTTAGCTGGCAGTAGTGGCGCTCGCTGTATTGCAGTAGCTTGAGCAGCGAAGATTTTTGTGAGGTAAGTGATTTGTGAAAGGTATAGTTTAATGTTAGTCAGGGCCATTCTTTTGTAGGGAATTTTGAAAGTCAGATTGCGTTGCGCTAACAAAATATTGTGTGTCAGTATAAGCACAGTCCTGTAAAATTATTAAAAGGGGACGTTTCAGGCGTTACTAGAGCCACTCTACTGCGACTGTCTCGAAATCTGAATAGACATCACCCTTCGTATGCCCAAACACGCCTATGAACTTTCTTTTATGTCGCATAGCTCCTTGGTGTTGCAATTTTTTCCGTCAGTGGACAAGTGATAACTAATCTTGCTATAAATTTATGAAAGACTTTAAAAAAGAAAGGCCAATAGAAAGAGTTGTAGGATCGTTAAACGTCTGCTGGTAACGCTTCTTGGTACTTCTAGCGACGCCGTTTCCATAGAAAATAAGTTAAGCTCCCATTGGCTGGAGCTGACGTCATGAAACAAATGCGCGCGCCTTCGTACACAATTTAACTCGTGGCAGAATAGCCACTAGCAGCAGTCACTCTTGTGACCACACACCGCTGTTCACCACGCTGCCAGCTCCAGCCAATCATCTAGACACCAGGCCATATTGTTTCTGATCTTTGTATACATTACGTACGAGCTCGTAAAGCTGCAGCCAATCATCACGCTACAATATTGCATATCTTTTGTAAATATTATGTAATTAATTTTGTAAATTTTATGTAAACGCTGGGTTCCGCAATGAACAAGCACTTTCATATCTTTAGAGTGCTCATAACCTGAAGATGGCCGTTTAAACGAGCCGAAACTGGTAATTTTAATAAATGAGATATTATGCGATCTTGACTGTCTTTAGTAATTGATCATTAAGAACATATCCCTATTACCTCCTTACAATGAACATTTTAATTGTGAATTTTGGGCGTAATTCTACTGAACTTCCCGCTCTGTTCATAAATCTGAAAAGGATTGTCAGCCCTAGACCTTTATCTAGTCGATTTCTTCAAGTGAAAATTTTTTTGTAAGGCATAACCGAAAATTTTACGTGATAAAAATTAGTTCTCATAAAACGTAACAGACGCTTTTGGTGACTACAGAAAGTTGGTTGAACTTACTTAACCATACTTTTATTTTGATAGTGTTCTGACATGGTTCTGAGTGCTTTCCCCAATCTCCCCTGGACTGATTGCCAGGTCATATGCATAAAGTCAATGCTTAGAATGATTGGGTACTGGCTGGTTGCTAGTTTTATAACTTAAGAAGGGAAGTGTTCAGAACGCTTCCCTGAGTCATTCCATTTCTTTCGTTTCTCCATCTTCGTTTCTTTCCACCAAGAACGACGTAAAATTATCTATTTTGTAAGAGAGACTCTATGATCTTCATGAAATGGTAATCTCTGAGTTCGTTCTAGAGTTTCTGGAAGAGCAATCGGTGGTCGACCGTATCGTATGCCGTGTTGAGGTTGACCAATGCCAGCCCTGTAATGTTTTAATTTTCGCGCCCTTCTTCTATATGTTCTGTCAGATACAGAATGTGGCTGGTGCATGATTTACCAGATCTAAAACCACCTTGTTGAGGTATAAGTTTCAAACCGATAGTGTATGCCATGCGGTCCAAAGTGAACGACCTTAAAGTCCTATTTCCGTTCGTTGAAATTATCCTTCCCTTTCCATGCCGATCTTTTCACGACTATTTGCTTTATAACGTTTCACCACGTGGTTCAAGTTTTCACATCTGGTTTCTCTTTTAGAAATTATTGCTACCTTTACTAACATTTCTTGGAAGTCAGAACCACTTCTTATTCAAAGCAGCGACGTAACAACTTTTATGGGGGTAGTTCCCATGAACTAATCCTGCAACGCCTGACACGAGTGATATGGTCATCTTAGTTTTGACACTGAGTCCCTTTCAAAGCAGTTTCTGTATGTCAATCCAGGCATGGTATCAGCATACTTCAATTCTGGTAGCTAGTTTTACTTTCACTGCTATAAATTAATTAAAACATCTACATCTACATCTATACTCCGCAACTCACCGTATGGTGTGTGGCGGAGCGTGTTACTTCCCCCTTTGCCTGTTTCAATCGCCCACGGATCACCTGAAGAACGACTGCTGGTAAACCTTCGTGTAGATTCGAATCCCGCTAATTTTATCTTCATGGCCTTCTCGCGAGATATACATAGGAAGAAGCAATATATTGGCTGACTCTCCCAGGAACGTACGCTCACTAAACTTCGACGATATACCATAATGTGATGCAGAACGCCTCCCTTGCAGCGTCTGCCACTTGAGTTGACTGAACGTCTCCGTGACGCTTCCGCGCTTAGTAAATGAACATGGTGCTCTTCGCTAGATCTTCTCTGTACCCTATATCAGTTCTATCTGACACCGATCTCATACTAACGAAAAGTATTCAGGAATTGGTCGAAGCAGTATTTTGTAAGTTACTCCTGTAGTTAATGGATTACATTTCCTGAGCATTCTTCCGATAGACCTCAGTCTGGCATCTCTTGCGTGCGATTAATTTTGTGCGGTCGTTCCGCTTCAAATTGCTCCGTACGCATACTCCTAGTAACTGCTTCTAGTGATTGTTCTGCAGTTGTGTAATCATACAATAAAGGGTCTTTCTGTGTTTTCGAGATACGTTACATAAGGTTATGTTGAGGATCATTGCCACTCCGTGTACAAAGCGTCTATCCTATTCATGTATACCTGTATTTCACTACAGTTTTCTAGTGTCGTGACTTCTCTCTGTACAACAGCACCACCCGTGAAAATTCTCAGGGAACTCTGGATGTTATGTACCAAGTGATTTATAAGTATATCTATTGTGAAATGTAATGATCCTATACCACTCCATTGGGTCACGCCAGCGGTTACTTTTACGTCTGAAGAATTCTTTCTGTTCCGAATGACATCTTGTGTTCTGTCTGCCAGAAATCATCTATGAAGAAACATCAATAACTCTTGTAATACTTTGTCCGGACAAAATCCAATTTCAGTTATGTAATCCTCCACCGGGGAGACCGGTGCGCTGACCACACGCCCCTCCGCATCCGCATTCAGTGACGCCTGTGGGCTGAGGATGACGCGACGGCCGGTCGGTATCGTTGGCCTTCATGGCCTGTTCGGGCGGAGTTTAGCTAAAGTATTTGGTTTGGATAGATAGCTATTCCGTGAGTTTTGCTCTTTATAGATAGTGTAGCAGTTTCAGGGCGTTTGCTTACGTTTTCTCATGTTCATTGGTGAATTCTCGATGTTATCATGTTCCTGTGGCTTACACACTTTTTCACATTTCAAATACATTGTTGACAGCTGTTTATTTCTCTGATTTGTTTTCAATTGTTGGCTTGGAAGTCTGAATTTTTTCAGATGTGATTTTGCTTTCGTGTGCAATTATCTGTGTGCATTTGTGCGTATGGAGCAAGTTTATTGTGTGTTCGCTAGATCTTCTCTGTACCCTATATCAGTTCTATCTGACACCGATCTCATACTAACGAAAAGTATTCAGGAATTGGTCGAAGCAGTATTTTGTAAGTTACTCCTGTAGTTAATGGATTACATTTCCTGAGCATTCTTCCGATAGACCTCAGTCTGGCATCTCTTGCGTGCGATTAATTTTGTGCGGTCGTTCCGCTTCAAATTGCTCCGTACGCATACTCCTAGTAACTGCTTCTAGTGATTGTTCTGCAGTTGTGTAATCATACAATAAAGGGTCTTTCTGTGTTTTCGAGATACGTTACATAAGGTTATGTTGAGGATCATTGCCACTCCGTGTACAAAGCGTCTATCCTATTCATGTATACCTGTATTTCACTACAGTTTTCTAGTGTCGTGACTTCTCTCTGTACAACAGCACCACCCGTGAAAATTCTCAGGGAACTCTGGATGTTATGTACCAAGTGATTTATAAGTATATCTATTGTGAAATGTAATGATCCTATACCACTCCATTGGGTCACGCCAGCGGTTACTTTTACGTCTGAAGAATTCTTTCTGTTCCGAATGACATCTTGTGTTCTGTCTGCCAGAAATCATCTATGAAGAAACATCAATAACTCTTGTAATACTTTGTCCGGACAAAATCCAATTTCAGTTATGTAATCCTCCACCGGGGAGACCGGTGCGCTGACCACACGCCCCTCCGCATCCGCATTCAGTGACGCCTGTGGGCTGAGGATGACGCGACGGCCGGTCGGTATCGTTGGCCTTCATGGCCTGTTCGGGCGGAGTTTAGCTAAAGTATTTGGTTTGGATAGATAGCTATTCCGTGAGTTTTGCTCTTTATAGATAGTGTAGCAGTTTCAGGGCGTTTGCTTACGTTTTCTCATGTTCATTGGTGAATTCTCGATGTTATCATGTTCCTGTGGCTTACACACTTTTTCACATTTCAAATACATTGTTGACAGCTGTTTATTTCTCTGATTTGTTTTCAATTGTTGGCTTGGAAGTCTGAATTTTTTCAGATGTGATTTTGCTTTCGTGTGCAATTATCTGTGTGCATTTGTGCGTATGGAGCAAGTTTATTGTGTGTTGTTTGTTAATTTGTTCAGAGTGTTGAATACTGTTAGTTGCTTGACAGTATATTTAGAGTGTTTAATAATGTTTTGTTGCAGACTACTGTTTCATAATTCATGACTTTTTTCCTTTGTATGACAGCATTTTTGGATCTGGAAATTTTCTTCCATTGTTAATAAGTGGTACAGATATTTACCTACGTTCATCTTTTGGACCTGCAGCTCTTTTATTTCCTTCAGTGTTTGCAGTTAAGTTATTGCATACAGGTTCCGCCTTTTATGCAAGAAAAAAGAATGTTTTGCATAAAAGGCGGAACCTAAATCAAATAATTTTAATTTTGTGCTGTCGTTCCGCCTGAAATTGCTCCGTACGCATACGCCTAGTAACTGCTTCCAGTGATCGTTCTGCAGTTGTGTAATCATACAATAAAGGGTCTTTCTGTCTGTGTATTCGAGATAGATGTAAAACGCGCCATAATTTGGCCGTAGAGATTATTTGGGGCAATGGAAATGATGTCACAAGCCACTTTGCTGAAAGTCGGCAGCATTTTTGAGGGCGACAGCAGCGAATGTCACTTTGACAGATACGGGTGTGCATTTTTTCAAGATAGCTCTGAACAGTGTTCGCCTGATGGGGAGGTGGAAACATGGCTGCAGCGAGATAGTTTAGTACATCTTACCTATTCTGTTGTTTGTACCATGATGAATAAAAGTGCTTCAGCTGTATGATAAATCTTTATTTATGATCCAACTAGTTAAATATTTATGATCCAACTAGTTAAACGATAACGTTTGAAGTAAATTTTGAAGTAAATATGTACCCCTGAAGTTGTGGCTCTAATGCCACGAAACTTGTTGGATTATAAATAAAGATTTATCATACAGCTGCAGCGGTCTTATTTATCGTGATACAGTTCTACAGCTGCGGATGCCCACAATACATAATTTTTTGTTTGTACACGGATGCAATATATACACGCATTCTGTAGAGTTTTGTGATTTGCAAAGTTAAAAAAAACACCTCAAACAAAAAACACGTTCGTGGACTGGTAACCAGTAACAACCAATGGCTGCAAGATAAGTTCATCCACAGACTTACGAACTTGTGTTTCTACATTATTAGTGGGGTTCGTATTAATTTCGTTTAAAATAATCTATGTAGATCTCACGTTGCATGTCAACAAATATTTTTACTATCTTTCCACGGCGCATTTCAAGTGAATCTCTTCACATTTTCAGATGGACAATAATTTATTCATATTAAGTTATGACAATATCAAAGATTCACAAATTGGAATCGTATAAATATCATTGCACAATAATTAGCAGAAGTACGACATAGTATGATCTCATAGTACGAGTCGCAGGTAAACAAGTTGGTAGACATCGGATCATTGGTAGGATACTGAGAAAATCTGGAGATGGCTGAATGCCGAAATCAGAAACAATAAAGACAGAAAAAACTGTGTATGAAGGACACGATTAAACTGATTAGAGCCCGTACAAAGAGTTTCGTGCAAATATTCTTCCAGTGATTCATACGCGAATGGAATGGGAAGTAATCCTAATGATTGGTTGTTGTTGTTGTGGTCTTCAGTCCTGAGACAGGTTTGATGCAGCTCTCCATGCTACAATGATCAACACCCTCCACCATGCTCTTCACAGTGGTTTGTGGAGTTTCAATGGAGAATCTGTGATCGGGTTCTCCTTATTATCTCTCTTCAGCTGCGCTTTAACTGTTAATGCCACTAGATTCATTAGTCAGTTATTTCTCTACACACTAAAAGAAACTTTCATTTCATAACTACCCTTTTAAAAAGCGGATGAAAGTTCTATAATTATTTTTACGGTCATATTATAGAAGTCGTTGTATACTTCATCTGATTTCAACGCTGATGTATCATGCTATGTTTCCTTGTTAGTAACGTTGCGTAAATAGCAAGTCCTTCTAATTGTTGTTTATAATATTAACCTCTTTATATCTGCATACAAGATTGATAGATAAGTTGTTTTGTTCAACTATATGTTCTTCAGCTGTTGTTTCCGCCTACTTTGTCTGTGCTACTAGATATTTCACAGTCGTGGTATTAAAATGTTGTTCACACTGGTTTTTGTTTATTGCGTTAAAAATTTTATTTCTACTTCGTAAACACCGGTATAGGTCAGATTATTCAGTCTTTAGAGGAATATAAGTATCAGTATTGTATGAAGTCTCTTTTATTCCGAATAAACCCTTTACAAACAATGGTATAGCCTATAGGAATAAAAAGGAAAACTGCAATTAATGAATTTTGCGGAGCAATTGTTTTCTTTGTTAACTAATGAAGATGCTTAAATGTAACTGGATGAAAGGAGTTTACTTCATTATCGTTTCAGTAAGAGAGCTGCTATAGAATCTGTAACTTTTATTGGGCTAGAAAACTACAAGATGTATTTGTTATTTAGACCAATAAAATTCTGATGTGATAAATATTTATTGCCTCTCTTCGCGAAAGGTAGGTAGTAAGTTTCTTGTTCATTTCCGTTGGTGTCTAACGGCTTGTCGATAACTGGACGACAAACTGACGTGTCTCTATGAGCTGGCAACACGAGACAGCTACGGAAATCAATGTCCACAATTTAGTGTACAGACTCCTTACGTAGCGTTCATTGTCTTTAATATGCAACACACAAACCCTTTATCGACGTACGCGAACATGAAATATATATGATTCTAGTCTGAGAGACGGGCAAAACTGCTTACTCCATTATGAACTACAGAACAGAATATAAACAGAGGACCGCCTAACTTATTTACTCTGCTACCGCTCCAAGCTTCTGTTGCGCAACAGGAGTGCCAAAAAAGCTTCTTTGTCAGTGGGTGGCATTTGTTAAACAGTTGTCGTCCTGTTGGTCTTTCATCATCCCCTGGATAGTAGTTACGTACTTCTGAATGCCAACAGGGAACGTAGCGTAAAGTGATTTTGCGTCAGATACGATTTGTGTATTTAATTTTTCATTGTGTCGGTTGAAGAGAACTGCTTTCATGCATCGTCTTGTGGTGTAAATTTCATGCTGTCTGAAAATCATTCATTTTGGGGCAATTGTCGGTTTATTGAAGTGACGTATTTATGTCCGTTCCCTAAATAAAGTAATGTATAGATAGGCACGCAATGGAGAGCAGTACAGACACGAAAGGTAGACGTTAATTTGTTAATACTGCACTAGGTTCATCGCATTTACCTTAAATATCTGCGATATCTCACAAAAAGGTATTCTGTGCCCTAAAACAACAATAGCTGCCAGCCAACAGCTAATAACAATGTCTGCTTTCAATAACACTTTTGAAAAGATTGTAAGAAATGAAGTAAAAGCGTCATTTCCAGAAAACAGTTTTTGCGGCAAAATTAAGGAGGAAAATCGGCGAATATCACAAGTAAATGAGCACTCATACCACTCTGGGAAAAAGATATCTTTTGAAAGCTGAGCGTTTAAGTATTGGGTAATCTTTAAACACTTCTATCGGCGACGATAATGGCCAATTACGCATTAACTGGTGGAGAATAAAAGCTTTTGAAGGAGTCTGAGTAACGCCGAAGTCGAGCACAGATAGTAATCGAAACTTTCAAAGGGTGTAGCAAATATTTACACTGAGCTAATGGTCGGGAGAGTCCGACGCCAGTGACTGCGTTAGCATTAATGACTCTCCGACCAGTTGAACCTCTTCCGTATATGGCGCCCCAGTAATTCGGTTAAGGAAACCGATATGCTCTTATCCTTTCGTAAAGTGAGAGAAAACTGGTTATGAAACGCTTACACGACAGCGAAAGTGCTGTTATCTGATGAAAGTACCAAAGGTTTACAGTGTGTTTCTGTATGATCGACGGAGATGTCACTATGTGATCTAATTAGCAGGGGCACTGACCCACGTTTTAACATTTGTTTTTACGCAGGAATCAGTTTCTTATGAGCTGATAGTTAACGCCAGAAGAACCTTCGAGGCTTGTTTTGATTACGTCACGACTTAAGGTGGTTACTACCACAGGTGTGCGTCCCATTGTTATACTCCTCCTGACAAAACAGTGAAGTAGCAAGTAGACATAGTCGGATGTCAATGTCACTTCGTACACTTACACACAGTCAGCGGGCATATAAATGATTAGAGCTGAAATTCTCTTTGAAAGACAGAACGACCACCAGAGTGTATCAGCGCAGTGTGTAAACGACACGAAAAGCGTCAAATGTTGAGTTATTACTGGGAAGGATACGAAAGTGCCTAGTACTCACATGGGACAGCGTTATCAGCAGCAGACAGTATTTTGTAGGAGATATCATCGCGGGTGTACATTTGACTGAGTCTCGTCTCTGTAGGCAGATCTGCGGCAATCTGTGGTCTGAGATGCTCGAACTACATTCCATGGTGCATGTACAACAACGTACATTGTCGGGAAGCCATTCTGTAGCGAACGGCGTAGTGTAGCTCGTACCAATATTAGTGGTTACATGTCCTACTAACTGGTGTGTTTGGCAAGGCAAAAATTGATCTTCTGTTCTCTAAATAACCCTTTGTCATTCTCAAGACTCTACTGGCCATTAAAATTGCTACACCAAGAAGAAATGCAGATGATAAACGGGTACTCATTGGACAAATATATTATACTAGAACTGACATGTGATTACATTTTCACTCAATGTGGGTGTATAGATCCCGAGAAACAGGTACAGCTTCCGATACAGCTTCAACACCGTACCACAGTTCATCAAGAGTAGTGACTGGCGTATTGTGACGAGCCAGTTGCTCGGCCACCATTGACCTGACGTTTTCAGTTGGTGAGAGATCTGGAGAATGTGCTGGCCAGGGCAGCAGTCAAACATTTTCTGTATCCAGAAAGGCCCGTACGGGACCTGAAACATGCGGTCGTGCATTATCCTGCTGAAATGTAGAGTTTCGCAGGGACCGAATGACGGGTAAAGCCATGGGTCGTAACACATCTGAAATGTAAAGTCCACTATCCAAAATGCCATCAATGCGAACAAGAGGTGACCGAGACGTGTAATCAGTGGCACCCCATACCATCACGACAGGTGATACGCCAGTATGGCGATGACGAATACCCGCTTCCAACGTGCGTTCGCCGCAATGTCAGCAAACACGGATGCGACCATCATGATGCTGTAAACAGAACCTAGATTCATCCGAAAAAATTACGTTTTGCCATTCGTGCACTCAGGTTCATCGTTGAGAACACCATCGCAGGCGCTCCTGTCTGTAATGCTGCGTCAAGGGTAACTGCAGCCATGGTCTCCGAGCTGATAGTCCATGCTGCTGCAAACGTCGTCGAATTGTTCGTGCAAACGTCCCCATCTGTTGACTCAGTGATCGAGACGTGGGTGCACGATTCGTTACAGCCATGCGAGTAAGATGCCTGTCATCTCGACTGCTAGTGATACGAGGGCGTTGGGATCCAGCACAGCGTTCCGTATTATCCTCCTGAAACCACCGATTCCATATTGTGCTAACAGTCATTGGATCTCGACCAACGCGAGCAGCAATGTCGCCATACGATAAACTGCAATTGCGATAGGCTACAATCCGACCTTTATCAAAGTCGGAAACGTGATAGTACGCATTTCTCCTCTTTACACGAGGCATCACAACAATGTTTCCCCAGGCAACGCCGGTCAACTGCTGTTTGCGTATGAGAAATCGGTTCGAAACTTTCCTCATTTCAGCAAGTTGTAGGTGTCGCCACCGGCGCCAGCCTTGTGTGAATGCTCTGAAAAACTAATCATTTGCATATCACAGCATCTTCTTCCTGTAGGTTAAATTTGGCGTCTGTAGCACGTCATCTTCGTGGTGTAGGAACTGTAATAGCCAGTAGTGTATATAGTCACAAAGTTCAGTACTTGCTGTCTAAATTTACCCATCCGAGTAGTGAGAGAAAACGTCGCGTTTTCTGCGTCTACGTCTACATCTGCACACATCCTCCACCGTAGGATGCGTGGCGGACGGTACCCTGCACCACTACTCGTCATTTCCTTTCCTGTTCGACTCTCAAATAGAGCGAGCGAAAATGACTTATCTACATCCCTCCGCACGAATCCTGCTTTCTCGTATCTTATCTTCGTGGTCCTTAGGCACAAAGTATGCCGACGGCAGTAAAATTGTTCTGCAGTCAGCTTCAAATGCCAGCTCTCTAAATTTTTTCAGTAGTGCTCCTCGAAAAGAATGTCACCTTCCTCCCAGCGATCCCCATTTGAGCTTCCGAAGCACTACCATAATACCTGCGTGTTGTTCGAACCTACCGGTTATATATCTAGCAGCCCGCCTCTGAATTACTTACTTGTTAGATGCTTTCCTTTAATCTGTCCTTCGGATCTGAAATACTTGCGCAGTACTTAAGAATAGGTCGTACTAGCATGCTACATGCGGCCTCCTTGTGCAACGTTACGCCCAGATATTTAAAAGCCGTGACTGTGTCAAGCACGACACCTTCCCGTACAGCACAGCATCATCAGCAAACAATCACAGATTGCTACCCACTCCGTTCGCCATACACTTATACACAGAATAAATAATAGAGGCCCTCCGTTATCCATACACATCATAACTACGTGCAAGCAAGATGTGCAGCAACAACATTACCTCATATCTTCACCTGTCAATGAATCTTTACCAAAGCATATTTCAAAATTCATAATTCAAATGTTCAAATGCGTGTGAAATCTTATGGGACTTAACTGCTAAGGTCATCCGTCCCTAAGATTACACACTACTTAACCTAAATTATCCTAAGGACAAACACACACACCCATGCCCGAGGGAGGACTCGAACCTCCGCCGGGACCAGCCGCAAAAATTCATAATTCTCTGTATCTGTATCTCTGTTCTCTGCAAGCTATTTCAGACCGCTCACTAGCATAGCCAACACCCGACTGACTCACTAGCTTCTCTTCGACTCACTAGCTTCTCTTCGACTCACTATCTTCTCTTAGAATTCCACCATAGCGACAATACTACTAGCAGTCAAAGTTCATAGTGTTTGTAGTGAGACTCTCTGTGGGGTAATATCGACTATTGAAAACAAGTGTTTGTAAAATGTTTAGTGTACAAATATGGAAGATAACACATACAATGAAAATATAAAGGTTACATGACTTTCTTTGAATGTCAAAAATAAACTAGAAATCGTACACTACTACAAACACAGAACAGTTTCGTAGTAAGAACGCCAGACACAGAAGTATTCATGGACGATTTTAGCCACAACGTCGCGTGATGCGCTTGCGTTGTAGCTCAGTTGGCTTCTGTAGAGAAATTTGAGGCTGTTTCCTGACTTTAGAGACCAAATGTGTCGTATATGAATCTCTTCGTCTAGACTTCACCTACATTATGGCACGTTGCGAAGAGTTACCGATTACACCGTGTATAATTGCGAAATAACGGCACTCGCGGAACATAGGGAAATTTTAATGGAATCTGCATGAGCGGTGAGAATTAACTCACACAAACTAAACAAACTTTGTGTAAATTCAGAATATTATTTCAAGCTGTTTTCGCCCTTTTTTGTCACCATTATTGGTATTTGTTTTACCGCCTTGATTTTGCTATCTCTGCGGGTTTTGTATAATTCTGGTTTATTTACATGGATGACTCTACGAGGTATACTCAAAGGCTAATAAATAAATAAACAGAAGACAGTTTGGCTCCGTCACTTAGGACACATTGATTTCCGGACTAGAGTTCCTTACCTAAAAATTTTCTTTCCTATGCTATCCTATAGATCATACTTTCTGGCCTAAGTGCTCCACATTGTAAATCCATATTCTGTATCGAAAAAGCCAGCCTCTCCGACCTCATGGCATGTATGCTTGCTTGATTTTTCAGATGACGAGATAGCAGCAAAGTTGAAAACTAAGCAATCGGTCTCGGATTTTTGGTGTTCCCTAAAAGAGGAGATTAAAATCATATCAGATAAAGCTAAACTTATTCTTCTGCCTTTCTCAAACACTTCTTTCTGCCAGTCAGAGTTCTCTGCGTACGTTTCTACTAAAGCAAAACACACCGCGTTTCAATGGAGAGCAAGATATTCCATTGCAGTTGTCCAAAATTCAACGAGATGTAGTTTCATTGCTCAAATTAAATCAGTCTCACCCATCTCACTGAAATTCTTGTTTTTTTTTTTTTTTTTTTTTTTCTGAAACCAACTAACAGCTTGCAACAACGTCTTCCGCGTATGTAGAAAATTGTGGGTCTGCAATATTTGTCCTATTTCCTTTTTCTTCTGGGTTGGGGTCATGTATAATGTGAACCTGATAGGTAAAATAAACATTTGCTGCGATTAAACTTAATGCCTTGTGTGCTTAAATTGTGAAACCACCTTGCTTCGTCAACAATATTGTCATTTTAGTTACCAATTACAGTATCCATTTGCGACATATCTTACTGCGTCCTTTGGTATCATCTATGATGCCGCACGTTTTTATTTTTTATTCCGTTGTGCTTTGACGCTGGCGAGTTGGACGGCTGGTATCGTACGCTATAGGTTAGGCGCTTGCTGTCTGTCACTTGTTTCACGTGCTCAACGATACCAGCAAGTGGCAGCCGGGTTCGATGCTAGCGTATTTTGTACTACAACGACATGTGAAACAACAAAGGTAAATTAAACAGGTTTTTAAATGTTATTACTTTGGCTGTTTTTATACCTTGTTTTTAAAAGTCTTCGAACTAACGTGACACAAAATCCATTGCTTGAAAGTGATATTACTGTTACTACCGAACAATTTTCGGCATGGTATAATCCATGATACCCAAGGACTCTTTTACTACAATTACGCTTCTTAGCCATATCTATTTATGCGTGCACACTGAACTACTTGTGCCTAAATGTGGTGCCTTTGGCATTAAAATCTGGAAATCATGTGGTTTCTTACGTTGACCAAGTGTATAATTGAGGTTACATTCATAGTCTAATTGCCTGTAGGCTTGTTGAAAAAGGATGCCTTAATACGTGATCAGCCTAGACCAAACGCTGTTACACACTACAGTTCCTTTGTGGTCGCAGTAGATCTTTGACAGGGTTGTAGGAAAGTATGCTATGAGAGGTAGAAAAAAAAAGTAGACAGTAAGAATAATAGGGTCTACGTCATGGCTAGAATACAGACAGGATGCTATCCAAAAAAAAACAGGCAAGAAGGAATATAATGCAATATCACACTAGGCTCTGAGCACTATGGGACTTAACAGCAATGGTCATCAGTCCCCTAGAACTTGGAACTACTTAAACCTAACTAACCTAAGGACATCACACAACACCCAGTCATCACGAGGCAGAGAAAATCCTTGACCCCGCCGGGAATCGAACCCGCGACAATATTACACAATTAAACTTGATATTGCTCCAAATATGATCTACTAGAAGAGGCCTGGTGAACAAAATGAGAGCAGCTCGAAAGAGGATGATGGACAGCAAGACTCCGAACGTCCGACAGTACCTCAGGCGATGCCACCACTTCAGTGTAGGTCATCAAACGCGTTACACTTGTCAGAGATGAGAAATTATAACCAGAAGTACAGATCCAAATGTAGGCTCAAGAATGTAAGGTCTCAACTTCATTCTTTGTACAGAATGCAAGATATTTTTATGCAGCACAAGTGAATGCAACTATTTCTTGGAATTTCACAGTGTGTAATCAAAAAGCTAGATCAGTTGAAGCTGAAGCTTAAATTTGCAAAGTAAGTACGTAATATGATTATTTCCTTTCACGTGTAGTGTGTAATAGTAGAGTTGCCACATATCAAATCCGAAACCATATAAAAATAATTTTTTTAAATATTTTTTCCTAATTTATGTATGTAGTAGCTCTGAAATAGACTTTCATTAAAATGGGAGATTATATGTGCCTTCAGGACGCAGGAGGATAAAACTTAGTGCTCCGCCTTGATTTCCATGTTTCAAAGATGCTATGTGACTCAGACAAACTTGAGAAATCCTGCTCTAGATGTAGGCCAATGGCTACATCGTTTCTGTCGATAACTTTTTCACTTGCTGAGGGCTTGTTCATCACCTTCTCGAGAACACGGGGCAGCTGGCGGTCTGCTAACCCAACCCGGCCCTGCGGAGGTGACAGCGGGCAGCAGGCGACCCCGATCGCAATTGACCCGGGGCAAATGTTTGCCGCGCCGTGACAAGTTAATCTGGCGTCCGCCGCCACCGCCGCCGCCGCCGCCGCCGCCGCCCCCATCGCCCCCGCAGCCCACTCCACCCGGCGGCCATCATTTACCGGGCTGTCAGCCGCGGCTAATCTAATCTGCCGCCTCCCCGAGATTTCCAGGCTGTCACTTGCCCGTGTCCTAATCAATAACGCAGCGGGGTCCGGCTGCCGGTGCGTCCTCTCCCACAGCTTCTCTGTCTCTGTCTCTCTCTCTCTCTCTCTCTCTCTCCCCCTCTCCCTCCCTCCTTCCCTCGGCGCCTGTCTTGTATGATTGACAGACGGCGGAGCCGACCAGCTTTCGCTCCTGCCAGTAGCAGCATGGCCGGTACACACTTCGTGTTGGCCGACTGTCACCCATGTCTGGGAGCGTCTGTGTGTACGTTGCCGGCCGTAGTGCAGCTCGCGCCGACAGCCGCTGCAGACAGACATCCGATCAAACAGTCGACAATCGCGTCACTCCCTCCCTTCCTCCCAACCCATCCTTGCTGCGGCGTACATTCTGTGTAGCCGGTCGCTTGCGTATTTCAAAGCGCAGACAGCTAAGCTTTTTGCGCAAAGCCGAATACCGACATGAATCGCGATAAGGGTACACACACACACACACACACACATACACACAACGGAAAAAACACAAGCTAGCTAGCGGCTCGAGGGGTTTTCGTTTATTGGCAGTTCGTGGTTTTATTCGTCAGCGTACGGGTACGGTCGAACTCGAGACGTCTACGAAATTCATCCGGTTTCCTGTGCCAGAAAATCACAAACGCTGAATTTTCCGTCTCACATTTCGTTGAGTTTTGAATTCTGTTGGCTGGACGATCTCAACTGCATAGTCTGAGCCCTACAGTTGTTTCGGTACCGTAATGAGAAAAACTGAGAGGTTGTAGATCTGAAAATGCTGCTTTTGAACTGTTGGGGCATATTGAAACAATGAAACCTCCCCTTCGAAAAAATTATGAATTACTGTGCTGGTAAACCCCTTACGTTATTTGATTTTCAAACAGCTGAGCAAAACTGAACGTGCTCAGACGGTTCTCTCTTTACTTATTCTGATCACCAATAAACTGACACACAATATTTTTAGCGTAACGCAATCTGACTTTCAGTAATCCCTACAAAAGAATGGCCCTGACTGACAATAACCTATAACTTTCATGAAACAATTACCTCACAAAAATCTTTGTGACTCGAACTACTGCAATACAGCGAGCGCCACTACTGCCAGCTAAATAAAAGATTCTAACTACTGAAGTCACTAACTACTGATGGGCATACTTAGCAAATGAAAGATTTTGATACAGAACAAACAATAGTGTTCAAAAGTCATAATATATATATATCAGTTCATGACATCCAGTCTTACAAATTTACTGCCGGCCGGAGTGGCCGTGCTGTTCTAGGCGCTCAGTCTGGAGCCGAGCGACCGCTACGGTCGCAGGTTCGAATCCTGCCTCGGTCATTGATGTGTGTGATGTCCTTAGGCTAGTTAGCTTTAATTACTTCTAAGTTCTAGGCGACTGATGACCTCAGAAGTTAAGTCGCATAGTGTTCAGAGCCATTTGAACCATTTTTTTCTTACAAATTTACTCTCTCTGATGGACACACGTCCAGATCACCAGCTCTCAAAATTTCGCCTTCTCTCTCCCCACATCCACCATTGCTGGCGTCTCACCTCCAACTGCACATCGCTATCCGCTGTTCACATCCAACTGCCGAATACTACAATAGCGAATATTCCAAAATGCCAACCAGCCACAGACTGCACACAGCACAGCCAGTGAGTTTCATACAGAGCGCTACGTGACGTTACCAACATAAAAACCTGAACAGCCTACTTACAATATTACTATGACTACCTTCTAGAAGCGACGTACGCGAAGATGACAAAAGTTGTTCGGAAGGGGTACGCAATATACAAATGGGATGGGGGTAGATTTCCCTACGCGAGATATAAAAGGTCATTGCGTTGGCAGAGCAGTCATTTGTGCTCAGGTAATTCATGTTAAAAGCATTCCAAAGTGATAGCGGCCGCACGACGGGAATTAACAGACTTTGAATGCGGAATGGTAGTTGGAGCTGGACGCATGGGACATTACATTTCGGAAGTCGTTAGGGAGTCCAATATTCCGAGATTCACAGCGTCAAGAATGAGACGTGAAACCAAAGTAAAGACGTTACCTCTCACCACTGACAACGCAGTGGCCGACGGCTTTCACTTTACGACCGAGAGCAGCGTCGTTTATATAGAGCTGTCGGTGCTAACAGAAACGCAACACTGCGCGAAAGAATCACAGAATTTGAAGTGGGGCGCACGACGAACTTATCCTTTAGGACAGTGCGACAAAATTCGACATTAATGGGCTACGGCAGCAGACAGACGCGAGTGTCATTGTTAACAGCACGACATCGCCTGTAGTGCCTCTTCTGGGCTCGTACCTACATCGGTTGGATCATAGACGACTGGAAAACCGTTGCCTGGTCAGATGAGTCCGGGTTTCAGTTGGTAAGAGCTGACGGCAGGGTCGTCTATGGCTCAAGCCCCACGAAACCATAGATCCAAGTTGTCAACGGGACACTGTGCAAACTGGTGGTGACTCCATAATGGTGTGGGCTGTGTTTACATTGAATGAACTGGATCCTCTGATCAGAATAAACCGGTCGTTCACTGGAAATGGTTATGTTGGGCTGTTTGGAGTCCATTTGGAGCCATTCATGGATTTTACTGCTCCGGAACATGTCGCCAAACCACAACTGTTCGCGACTAGTTTCAAGAGCATTCCGGACCATTCCCGCAAGTGATTTGGCCATCCAGATCGTCCGACGTGAATCCCATCGAACGTTTATGGAACATAATCGAGACGTCAATTTATGCACAGAACACAACACTGGCAACACTTTCGCAGTTATGAACGGCTCTAGAGGCAGCATGGCTCACTATGTCTGCGGGGTACTTCCGACGTCTTGCTAAATCCACGCCACGTCGACTTGCCCCATTACATCGGGCGAAGGGATGTCCGACACGATATTAGGACGTATCCCATGACTTTTGTCTACTCCGTATATATACATAGTGAATTATGTGTTCTAACGTGGTACATCGATGTTGTTCACCACTTCTTCTATGGCTCATGAGTCGGCTACGGGGGATAGTTTTTCTATGCAGCTGTCGTCGTTTCTGTTAATCTACTCAGCCAACTGCCGTGTCTTTCTAATTGCTCCGTAATTTTCTGATATTTTTAATTGTGTAGGGGATTTGGATAAATAAACGCTTCAGATGTTTTGATATTTTCCGGTTATACGACGCTCCCGAGTCATGGTAAATCTCACTGCTTTCATCAGTAAATCGAGTGATTCATCTGAAACTGACAGCAAACTAGAGCTTCGTATCTCATCGACGTTGAAGCACAAGGAAGGATGATTATATTTTAACTTCTTCCCCATAACGTGGGCTTTAAAGAGGGAACATTAGCTCGAATTGGAGAAGGACTGGGAAGGAAATTGGCAGTACCCTTTAAAAGGGACTGTTTCCGTGTTTGTCTTCAGCCATCTAGAGAAGCCATGAAAAACTAGGTAAGTATGACTGGTAGATATTTGAACCGCCTTTCTTACCACTTCGCCAAGTAGTTCGGTACGATGTTGAGATGACTTGTTCAAACACCTTTAACGACTGCAGTAATGATGTAAAAAGAATCGGACATTCCTCTCTTACACAAACCCATAGGTATGCTGCCAGACAAAAAAGTGAAGTACCCGAAGGGGAAAAGGAAATGGATTGAAATTTCACAGGTTGAGAGAGTATGTGATGTTATTTCAGTGACTGCCAAATCGAATCATATTTACAGTGAACTTGGGAATGTGAGTCCACTTTTCAATATGACACTGAACCCCCCCTACCTGGGTTCATGCACTGATTCGGTTGAGAAGGGCGTCATAAAGCTACTGTAACCACTTCTGAGGCAATATACTGCACAATCGTTGTCACTGGTCCTTGATAGTCCGGGTAGAAGCACTGGAACTGGTTCCAAACATGTTCTGTCGGGGACAGATCTGAGGATCTTTCAGGCCAGGTGGGTACCTCAACATCACCCACACAGTTCATACAAACACGGCCATTGCGTATGAGTATTGCCCTATTAAAAATAGCAGGACGAGATTGTCGCTTGGGAAGTAACACATGAGGATGGAGGATGTCTGTGACATACAATTTTGCCCTCAGAGTTCCCTCAGTCTCTACTAGCCACGACCTCAAGTCATACCCGATGGCTTCCAACACCACGACGATATGAACAACACTACTGTGTCTCTCCACACCATTGGAAGAATGGGACCTCTAACAAGGCCGGCGCTATACTCGCCAACGATGATCATCCTGGGCAGTGCAGAACCGCGATTCACTGCTGAGCACAGCTCAACTCCATTCATCAGCAGTTCATGCTTCTCATCACCACTCCAAACGAATTGTCTATGTTGCAGTGTTAACAGCAGCCTATACTCCATCTGATTGCTGAAAGTTTTCGACCAGTGGTGCAGAATAACACAGACTGTTGCAGGCAGTCCATTACTTGTTCTGGGATGGGAGGCGCTGACGTGAAAGCGTTGCGATGTGCTTAGTGCACCACACGGCGATCATCCACTGCCGTGGTCGCTCGTAGTCGATCAGAACCTTGACAACGAGTATGCTTGCCCTTACATTTCCTTGTAATCCAATTCTGGACCACTGTCACACCTGATTGATCCATAAATCTGCACAGTGCTCGATTCGACCAGCAGACCAACAGAGACCTACAATGAGGCCCCATTCAAGCTCTGTCAGGAACTGGTAACCCTATCACACAAATACTCGACGTCTCCGTGTCCTTCATAGTGATCACTTTACATATGATGCTGTTACCATCCCTTACGTACTTCACCAGGCCTGGTAGCAAGAACAAAAGTGAAAAGCACTAATGCACTCTGGTAGCCATTCTACCAGTTACAGAGAATTGAAACTCAAATCAATTACATATCCACCAACGGTGTCTTGAGGTCTGGCCTGGGTCTGCTCCTTAAAATTTAATTCCATATTCATATAAAAAAAGCTCGATTTTATGCAACTCTGCTTCCTTTTTAGTTTCAGTTTTGTTTGTCTATCAATAAATGAGTGGCTATGATGTTTAGGTGTAATAGTTCTTCAGTAATTTCTTTTCATAATTTTGTCTTGCAGCTAAGATTACAAAAGTGGATGTGTTGCACTGGGGGGTAGGTTTTTGTCAACAGCTCGTTTCACTTGGCTCTGTTGTACGAGTCGAATTGGTGAGTTATTCTCTGTCCGGCAGCTTGCCGGGAAAATGATGATAAGCAGGCATGTGTCTGGGTGCCTTGAAGTTGGGTTCATAAATTGCATGGGATGTCGATGGGAGACCCGCAGGCAGCAGTATATGACGGTCATGTTTCTGTGCAGTCTCACCGGCGCTCCAGCGCTTCTCTTAAACGTAAGCAGCACAGACAGTGCAGGAGGCGGAGCTAAGACATTAACTTCGGCTTCCAGCTGTCAAGGTCGGACTAGTAGGTGCCAGTAAATGCTGTTTTTTCTCCAGTCTGAGTCGGAATAATGCAGGCGGCGGAGCTTTCAGGCCTGGTAATGTCTTCTCTATACTCGGGAGATCAGATAAACAACTCAGAATAACACGCTTGGCGTTTGGCTGAATTCTTATGGGAGAGGAAACGTGGCACTGGTGTGTAACTGAAGGGGTGGTTTTTGAGTGTGCTTTCTGCCTGAAGTGGGAGCGGGCATGATGGGCTCACTTCCCTTGGAGATTAAACTTAATCTTTATTGCAAGTAATTTTGACTGGGACTTGTGTCTCCTATCCGCCCAGTTACTAGTCAGGGCGAGGTGAGGAGGCAATGTTCCAAGACAAGGTGGCGAGACTCAGCCTGGAGGTAGTCGCTGTTCGGGGTTAAGGCTTGGTTGAAGTGAGAATGCTCGAATCTCGTGGGATATTCTGTGTGGAGATTCTTTTGAGGACGAACTCCATCTTTGGACCTCTACTGACCCGGTGTGGAGATTTTCAGTGGATGACGGAGGCACACTGCAGGAGCACAATATTTGCGGACACAACGTCTGCTGCTGTAACCAGCAAGTGAGAAATGATAAGAACTACACTCTGTGAAGAACTGGGTGCATATGAGAATGAATGAAGGTGGACTTCAGATTAGATAACTTGGAGCAAAATTAACTATCTTCTTCTTCTTTTGCATGGCCTTTGTCCCACTCCAACGTGGGTTCGGCTTTGTTACTATGGATTTGGCAATGTTAGTGTCAGTGGGTGGCTGGCTGCCCATCCTCTTGCCACCCTGTACCTACAGGATGGAATTAGTGTACCCCAGCTGTCTGCGTCTAGTGTAAACCATGGAAGACTGCGAACGATTTCAAATGTCTGCGCCCGCATCTCGTGGTCGTGCGGTAGCGTTCTCGCTTCCCACGCCCGGGTTCCCGGGTTCGATTCCCGGCGGGGTCAGGGATTTTCTCTGCCTCGTGGTGGCTGGGCGTTGTGTGCTGTCCTTAGGTTAGTTAGGTTTAAGTAGTTCTAAGTTCTAGGGGAATTATGACCACAGCAGTTGAGTCCCATAGTGCTCAGAGCCATTTGAACCATTTGAATCAAATGTCTGCGAGTCGGGTAACAGAAGCGTGACATGGGGACCAGCCCGGTATTCACCCAGCGGGATGTAAAAAACCACCTAAAAGCCACATCCAGGCTGACCGGCACACTGGCCGTCATCGTTAATCCGCCGGGCGGATTCGATCCGTTGCCGGCGCGCCTATCCGCGCCTACCCGAGTCCTTATCACATTGGCACTTATCAAAGCCCATGCTTTGACAATTCTCTGTCGTATATCGTGCAAATAGTAAATATTCGCCGAATACGACGTATCACTCTAACGTGCCATTGACATGTAAACACCATTCGACGGTTTCGCGATACAACACTAATAGGAGCGGTAAGACTAGTATCGTCGAATCAAGCGAATGTGAATGATGTATTCCTTCGAAGAACAACTCGATACGCTTCTCATTTACGGAGAATGCCAACGAAATTCAGTGAGAGCTAGAGACTTATACGTTGAAAGATCCTTGTGTTAGTTCGCGTCAAATCGCAAGGGAATCTTGCATTAGCCAGAGTAGTGTTGTTCGTGTTCTGCATCGCCATAAATATAATACTTACCATATCAGTCTCCACAAAGAATTAACTGGTATGGATTGTATGCATCACATTGAATACTGCCGATGGGCTCAACTTCAGATTCAGAGGGATGTCACATTTATTAATTTGATTTTATTTACTGACGAGGCTACATTCATGAACCATGGAAGTGTTAATTTACATAACATGCATTATTGGACAACTGAGAATCCGAGTTACACTCCAAAAACCATGGTTGGTGAATGTTTGGTGTGGGATTCTGGAGGACGCAATTATAGGCCCCTATTTCATCGAAGAAAATCCTAGTGGTAGGAAGTACACCACATTCCTGCTAGAAACATTAGGTCTGGTATTGGAAGAAATACTTTTAGGAACAAGGAACAGAATGTGGTATCAACATGATGGGTGCCCAGCACATTTTTCGCTGATGGCTAGAAATGAGCTGCAGAGACAATTCCCAAATCTTTGGATTGGACGCGGAGGAGATGTGTCGTGGCCGACTCGTTCACCAGACTTGACGCCTCTGGATTTTTTCTTGTGGGGATTGGTAAAAGACAAAAGACATTGTTTATAAAGGCATTGCAACTACACCTGAAAATATGCGAGAGAGAATTGTTAGAGCATGTGCCCCGATAAGTGCCGATGTGAAAAAGAATACCACTCAATCCAAGATAAGAATATTGCAGCACTGGCTTGACACCAATGGTCATCACTTCGAACGCATGTAAATGGACGTTCATGCCACCTTCGCGACCTTCGTTAACCTTCAAAGACCTTACTGTGACATATCATTGGATTCGTCTCGATAGCCGCTATCAGGAAATAAGTACCAACCTGTAGCATCCCATTAAAAAATAAATAAAAAATAAAAAAAACTAAGTCGACCTTTATATCTCTGACGCGACAACGCCTAGCAACAAAAAACCAACGTCATATTATGGCCCCTTTGTTTCATGCAACTTTTGTCACACAAACTTTTCAGCTCCGATCATACTTTCGGAGCTATTCTTGGTGGCAATAATTAGTGACTCACCCTGTATAACGGACGGCACACAGAACACGGATAAGAAACACGGGTTTTCAAATAACTTCTTAATCCAACGAAGTTCGCTTTTTCACATGTTTCATTAGTTTTACGTGATATACCATTCGATCCTAACACAATAAAGGCAGTCTTGTTTAACGCCATCCAAGCCATATGCGGACGCGAAGAGATTCACAGTGGAGAGTAGCTCATTCGCGTAAGACTGACAACGATCGACTGGACTCGCAGGTGTAGACTCACTCACTTGACTTCTGGAGATCTCTTGATCTAGTTTCTTTCGTAGTGCCGGCACTTTATACACGCAATAGGTCCGGCCACCTTGTGGTCGGGCTCCTATGTATCTGGTTGCCAAGACGCGATTAATGGGTTTTCAGACCGCTGCGCCTCTTCATAGAACTGGCGGGTGTGTCGTGTTCCACTGACAAGTCCTGTAAGGGAGTGGAAGGACCGCAAGAATGCGCGTCAAAGAACTTACTTGGCAGGAGGTCTCGTGGTCGTGGGCTGCCTTCTGTACACTTGCTCCACTGAAAAGAGGGCTGTAGGGTGAGTTAGAATACGGAACTCAGCTGGGATCTTAGGGTACACTGGAAGCAATCATAAATTATTGCATGGGGATATGTACACTGGAAGCACCCCTGGCACATCCTTTTTATAAACAGTTGTATACTAACTGCCTTCTTAGTAGTGTAACTTCCCATAGCTCCCTGAGTCTAAGTCCCAATGAAGCAGAGGCGGGCACACCAGACTAAGTCCCCTCGTGGTTATGCAGCACTGCATTACAATCTCACAGCATCATAACTCCAGCTAAACCATATCTGACCGACTGACCAGCTGCTCCATCACTGCCATCACTCCCCGAACACTATGGCGGCTAGTCTTTTATAGGCGGTAGTGAACCCGGAACCACTTGTTCTATAAGTTTCCAGTGCTCTCGAGCATTGCGTTTGTGTCATGCGGCAGCATGTGTTGCCTACGTGACGAACAGGCTGTACTCCGCTATGTTCACTGTGTCGAAGGGTTGCGGCTTGTGACGGCTGTCGAGCCTCGTGATGCGGCATAGTCCGCCCCTGTTAGCAGAATAAACATTACACATAAGCAACGTCCGGTCACGTCCACGTCGCTGGTAGCAAGAATTTACTTGACTTTTAACCCTGTTTTCTATCATTCGCGACAGGTGGTCTGTTTGATGTGGTCGTTTAACATTGGAACGCCAGCCTGCTGGTGAAGCTCCCTAGTGGTAAAGCGTGTGGGTAGTTGCAGAGCAAAGCGCAGAGCTTTGTTCGGCACTTTCTGTATTTTTTCAATTTGGATGTTGGCAGCATTGCCCCATACCACAGAAGCGTTCTCTATAACGGAGCAAGTAAGCGCTGGATATAATGTTATTCCACACTGGGTGGATAGCGTCGTAGCTGGATTTAAGATGGAATAAAGACTGTGTAGGCGACCCAACGCTTTTCCTCTTACTTAACGGGCATATGGTACTCAGATGATGTGCCGATCTGGCGTCACGCCGAGGTATTTCCCAGTTCGTGACCATGGGATGGGAGCTCCCATGATACGAAGCGGTACTAAATCCACCGGAAGCATTTTCCTGGTGATGACCAGGGCTTGGCTTTTAGCCGCATTCATCTTGAGCCGCCATTTGGTCCCCAAGATTCAAGGTTGTCGCAAGCTTCTTGATGACGTCGCCTCATTATGTGGGCGCTGAGACTGCGCGCGAAGAGCGCAGTGTCGTCTGCGTAAAGCGCGAGCTCTGCTCTGGGGTTTTCAGCAAGTCAGACGTATACAGAATGTACAGCAGGGGCCGAGAACGGACCATCTGCGGCACCCACGCCCGGATTCGTCTTGCTGTAGATTGGACACCGTCCGCTCGAACGTGGAAGGTGCGGTCACGTAGGTCCCACTTGTAGACACCTCGTTATTTATACACATATGCTCGGCGCGGGCTGCTAAGGTAACGCTGCTTCAAAACTGCTTCTTGCGTTGGCACCAGCGACAAGCCAGTACCCTTTATGACTACAAAAGGATTTATATCGTTGGTAGTAGAAGGCTAACAACGATCCCAGTTGTTCTATAAGAAAATAGTACTTTATTTGTATTCTATAAAATTTTTAGTCCGATAGCTCTCAAGTTTTTAACTACAGAATTTTCCAAACGGCACCGATGGTAGATAGTGGCCTCTGAACTGCCTCAGTTTTTATCTTCTGTACCTTGTAGCCCTACAATATCATCTTGAAGCTTCCGACATCACCATTATTACATACAGTAGTGGAAAACAGTTTAAAGGCATGGGTAATTATTGGAAAATTAACATTGTGGCTGGAATCATTGTGCGCAATGTATATGCGATAGCATACCGACAAATGCAGTCAAATGGTATCGTATTTGTAGCACAGTATATAACAAGACATCCACGATTTACGTAATAGTGTGTAGAACCCGGTATAAAAGCAGTCGGCTCTATGCCGTGTTAGGGTGCGCTTGCGTGCCTTTACTGCAAATAGAAAACAGAGTGCATGTTGTGTAAATAAACTCCGACTGTTACAGCGCCACACGGAAAACAGCTATTATGTAATGAAAAAGCGAAAACGTACAAGGAAATGGGACTCTAAAGCCGTCAAACTGCAAGGAAATTTCAAGTACACTGACACATTTCAAGTACACTGACTGCCAAGATATTGAACAATTCAAATGCAGTGATTGATAATGTCGTTAGATTGGAGACATGATATGGAAAAAGAAAAAAATTATCTGAGGCATAGAAAAGGTTACCTTTGTGCGGAGGAAGGGCCACAAACCGTTTTTCTTCTCAACTTGTTGCTGACTGACAGTTGCTAGTAACTGACAGACCTACAAGACAATTTTTTCACATGTCAAACATGTTGCATTCAACAAACAATTGGATAAACCCGCTCTGACACCCAGACGTAAACAGGTTACTCTGCAGTTTGCTGAAAAACGTATGTCATGGACTTCAGAAAAAGATAAAGTGAACTTCAGTATGAGAAGAAGTTTAATTTTGGTGGGCAGGATGGGTTTCAGTATTATTGGCATGCTCTGAGAACAAAGCAGCAGGTAATAATGAGCGGAAATGTTGGTGTGAACGTGTTATGATTTGGGCAGCATTCTACGCTAAAGGTAAATCACTCATTGCTTGGCTGAACAATAGAATGTACTCTAACAAGTACACTAAGATGCTAGTGACAGAATTGGTTAGCATGTATGAGAGCCTAGGGAACGAAAGCATTTGTTTATGTTTCAGCTACAACAAAAAAGTTGTTTGAAGATAAAGATACGAAAGTGCTGCTCTGGCCTCCAAGTAGTTCGTATTTGAACCCATTGGAAAACTTTTGCGGAATACTTCCTGGGCGCGTTGGTCGCAGTGAGAGGTAATTTTCAGGCCGTATGTGATCAGAAAAGAGCGATACCAGAAAAAAGAACGACAATTTCACTTCAGAAACAAAAACCTAACAAAATTCCGAAGAGAATTTTTGAAGTAATTAGCTAGAATGGAGGTTAGACAAAGAACTAACAAAACAATAACACACGAGAGTAATGGGTATATTTATACCAATTTCCATCCATAAAATGCGACCGTCATATTTTGTTACTCGCTTTATGAGAGAAACTATGTAATTCCGTCAGGATTGTTTATGTCTTATATGTACTATCATTTTCGCCGTGAATTCGACACATGTCCATTACTTTTGTGGAACCCTGTCTTTATGCTGATTTCCAGTACTGTGTTATGAATGTAATGCTGCCAACTTACCTTTATAGCTTACTAATAAACATTAGTTAAGATTCGTTTTACAAAACTTAGATACAGAAATTGGTTATTCTTAATCATTCAAAAAGTAGGTGAGGTATTTTCATGGCATCTTCTACTATATGTTTCTATGGTAAATTGAACCTAATTCCAGAAATTCGACTCTGCAGCTGTAATATTGTGCGCTTCTAAATTTTCTAAAAAAACAGAAGTTTCTGTCTTTAATATTCTGTACCTCTTAGAATTTTACAAAAAGTGGACTCTTGAAGTAACGTATTGGTGGGTCATCTTGAAATTCATATAATTTAATATTTTAAGCTTTACGTAGGTATATGCTGCAATCTCGTTGTTAACGGCTCAAGGCATATGCTCAGGCGCTCTTTTGGACTGATCCTGACCGAGCCGTTGGGGGAAAAATCAATATTTTATACGCCGTACTTCCGTGGACTAGGTTCGCTACAAGTGTATTTGCGATTAAAGATATCACAGAAAAGTCTGATGCAGATTTCGAGGATGAATCTTTCAGTACGCAGCGCCGTGTTAGCTGTCTTGACACTTCGCGATTCATTGCAAGTGTTTGTTGACGATAATATTGAGTGTGTCTACCTTTCGCCTTTACGATGGCTTGAACTTTGCTGAGGACGTCTGAACGTCTGTGAAAGAATGCCAGCCCATTGTTTCTCGAGGACCGAAACCAGAGTACATAGCTATGTTGGACGCTGCGGTGCGGAGCGAAGTTAACGTACTAAATCATCCCAAAGGTAATTACTTGGGTTCAGGTGGGGACTCTGGGCAGGCCAGCCAATTTCAGGAATGTTATTATCCAAAGGCCATTGCCTCACAGACGACCCTTTATGACAGGATATACCATGGTCATCGTCTCTGAAATATTCCTCCACTGAATGCGATACACAGTGCTGGAAAATGTCTTCATATTTCTCGAATTTAGCAGTTTCTTAAGCGGAATAAGGTACCACATCCTAACCATAAAAAATACCCTCATACCGTAACACCACCTCCTCAGGACTTCAATGTTGGCACAACACATGATGGCAGGTAGCGTACTCCAGGAATTCGCCAAACCCAAACCCTCCTAACTGCCTGGCATAAGGTATAACGCTTCAGATCCCTCGATTACAGTCATCCACTGTCCAGTTACACCACCTCAAGCGTCAATTAGCGTTAATTAGAGAAATTTTTGTCATATGAGCAACTGCTCGAATATTGCACCGCATTCTTTTTAACTCCCTACGCACAGTCATTGTACTAGCTGGATTTCTGGAAGCATCTTGGAACTCACGAGTCATTCCTTTCACTTATTTCATGCAGATTTGTGCAACTACCTTCTGCAATGGTCGACGAAACCTGTCAGGGAGTACACGAGGTCTATCTGGTTTTGGGTCAGCTGTGGTTGTTCCTTCGCGTTTCCACTTCAGTCCCATCACTGACAGCCGACTCGGGCTGTACCTGAGGAGTTAATCACGCAGGTGACAGCCAATGACTAGCATAAGTTCGAATTCACTGAGCTCTCCTGATCGATCCAGGCCGGTGTTGCTGCTTTTCTACTGATAACACTACAAGCCCCGCCTCCTTTTATACTGGTGAGTGGCTCTCTCGTGACTTGTAGTGGATACTTTTGGTCACAGAGTGTATGTCCTTGACTCATTCTGAAACTTGGGGGATCCTGTTTTGTAGCTTCTTTCATCGCATCTGCCTGAGTATATTTGTGACACTTTCATTCCGGCTAAACGAACCAGTGATGAAACATGCAGCTTCTCGTTGAAGTTTCTCTATCTATTACGTCAGTCCAACTCATTAGTTCCCAGACAGTTGAACTGTACTTATGAATCAGTCAAACGAGTGTTTTGTTGGCGTTCATACTTCACATATGAGACTGATTCAGCTGACAGATCGCCGATTGCGTCGTCGGGAGGTATGGGTCCCTACAACTATGTTTGCGCATTACTTTACATTTAATTTATGAGGCAGCTGCGAATGTTTTCACCAGGCGCTGTACGATTGTTCTTTCTGATTTAGTAAAAGCTTCCTAACACATTTATCATTCCATATACAACTGCATCGTTTCCGAATACTCTTACAGACGTCATCTGTCACTTCATTTATAAGTATTGTGGTGAGCAGCAGTCATATGACACTATCTTGAGAGTTGTGTTCGAAAAGAGATAAAAAGAAGTAGACACATTGTAGGTGCAGTTTTCCAGTATTTTCCTCTAATTTTGTATAAACAGATTGCATTGCAGGTGTAGGTTTTCGCTACTTCCCTCTCTTTGTGCAAAAAATGATTGCTTTGTTAATTAATGCATCACTGTCTGTGGGTATTTTCGACTGAAGTCTTTTCTTATAATTGCATTTCTTATTACATCAATCAAAGCGAAGAAACGGTTTAGCGTATCACTGTTACGACGGACAGCTGTCATGATCTGTCATACAGCTGCCCTGTGCCAATTGCGATTGATGTCCAGCGCCCTTAACTGTCAGCTCAGCCAGTATCGATTAAGGGGTCATTGATTACGTCGACCGTTTATGGCTTTGAGCAGCCAAAAACAATGTGCTCGGCAGTAGAGCATATTTTCCACTCGTTCTGAATGAAATAGAGTACCGTAGACAAAGTGAAACTGTTGTACTAGTTATTGCAAAGTGTAACTGAGAAGCAAATGTTCGTTGACGAATAAAAAATTTTGAAACTAGCTACAAGAACAGAAACTATTATACGAGGAATTTCATTGCATTTACAGTTATTAAACTTATACTTTTAAAGAACAAGAGTAGCAAGAGCAGCTGTTTTACATACAGTGAAATTTCTCAAATATCTTACAGCTGGTTGGTTGAACATCTTCTAGGGTTTTGAGAATGAAAATGTGCTTCAAGTAGGCTGTATTCTTTTTATTATCAGCGCAGATGGCCAGTTTCAACCGTGGGTCATTTTCAAGCACATATCCTACGCTTCCAGCTTCATTTCACACTGTAATATGCAATACGTCGGTGGTACATGTGGACAGGTATACATCGTATTGGTGGACTAAGTAGCACAAAAACAAATCAATACATTCTAAGGACCTAATAAAAGGTAATACGACAGATGGTTGAATGTAGGAAAGGGAGAAATAATTTGAGATAAAAGTAGAGACTGGAATACGATACTCAGATATTTGGGAACGCTTGTTCTTGTCGCTTACGACAATATCACACTTACGGCTTATAATAATTCTTTTATTTCCTTTTCGTACCGCGTGTTAGCTATAGCTCTTTACATCATTCGTCACTGTCCAATTTCTGGAACTTTACTCTGTACCATACAAATTTGATGAGGGAGAGATATTGTTTTCAAATTCGAGAGAGTGAAAATGCTTCGAAGAAACTTTGGGACACAGAAACGAATATGTTATACCTAACGGAGGAAGTTCAACAGGAGAGCAACAGTCGGGCGTTGTGAGAGGAAACTGAGAGAGGGCCTTAGTTTTCTTTGTGAAAATGTTTTCGCTATTACAGTATTAATTATTGTCTGTTAACTCGGTCAAAGAACTTCGTATCTGAACACACGCGTAGTGTAGACCTTTTCATAGGCTTGATGCGTTTAGAAATAGCTCCCCTGAGAGGTTTTCCGTCCATGTTAACGGACAGGCAGAATTTGGAGATGGCACACACTTCCGGTACGCTGCTTTGAGATGACTGACTACTCTCGGTGTTACTTATGAAAAAATGCGTATTTTTGTCACCAAATGCGTCTCGTTTTATTGAAATGAAACATCATCAGTGATACCTGATGAAATATACACTCCTGGAAATTGAAATAAGAACACCGTGAATTCATTGTCCCAGGAAGGGGAAACTTTATTGACACATTCCTGGGGTCAGATACATCACATGATCACACTGACAGAACCACAGGCACATAGACACAGGCAACAGAGCATGCACAATGTCGGCACTAGTACAGTGTATATCCACTTTTCGCAGCAATGCAGGCTGCTATTCTCCCATGGAGACGATCGTAGAGATGCTGGATGTAGTCCTGTGGAACGGCTTAACATGCCATTTCCACCTGGCGCCTCAGTTGGACCAGCGTTCGTGCTGGACGTGCAGACCGCGTGAGACGACGCTTCATCCAGTCCCAAACATGCTCAATGGGGGACAGATCCGGAGATCTTGCTGGACAGGGTAGTTGACTTACACCTTCTAGAGCACGTTGGGTGGCACGGGATACATGCGGACGTGCATTGTCCTGTTGGAACAGCAAGTTCCCTTGCCGGTCTAGGAATGGTAGAACGATGGGTTCGATGACAGTTTGGATGTACCGTGCACTATTCAGTGTCCCCTCGACGATCACCAGTGGTGTACGGCCAGTGTAGGAGATCGCTCCCCACACCATGATGCCGGGTGTTGGCCCTGTGTGCCTCGGTCGTATGCAGTCCTGATTGTGGCGCTCACCTGCACGGCGCCAAACACGCATACGACCATCATTGGCACCAAGGCAGAAGCGACTCTCATCGCTGAAGTCGACACGTCTCCATTCGTCCCTCCATTCACGCCTGTCGCGACACCACTGGAGGCGGGCTGCACGATGTTGGGGCGTGAGCGGAAGACGGCCTAACGGTGTGCGGGACCGTAGCCCAGCTTCATGGAGACGGTTGCGAATGGTCCTCGCCGATACCCCAGGAGCAACAGTGTCCCTAATTTGCTGGGAAGTGGCGGTGCGGTCCCCTACGGCACTGCGTAGGATCCTACGGTCTTGGCGTGCATCCGTGCGTCGCTGCGGTCCGGTCCCAGGTCGACGGGCACGTGCACCTTCCGCCGACCACTGGCGACAACATCGATGTACTGTGGAGACCTCACGCCCCACGTGTTGAGCAATTCGGCGGTACGTCCACCCGGCCTCCCGCATGCCCACTATACGCCCTCGCTCAAAGTCCGTCAACTGCACATACGGTTCACGTCCACGCTGTCGCGGCATGCTACCAGTGTTAAAGACTGCGATGGAGCTCCGTATGCCACGGCAAACTGGCTGACACTGACGGCGGCGGTGCACAAATGCTGCGCAGCTAGCGCCATTCGACGGCCAACACCGCGTTTCCTGGTGTGTCCGCTGTGCCGTGCGTGTGAGCATTGCTTGTACAGCCCTCTCGCAGTGTCCGGAGCAAGTATGGTGGGTCTAACACACCGGTGTCAATGTGTTCTTTTTTCCATTTCCAGGAGTGTATTTACAATTTGGCTTTGCTCTCTAGATTGAAAAACAGTTTTTGGCGAAAGATCTCAATTTTACTTACGGTATTTTGTGCCTGCTTTTGGATCGCATTAGGAAATGTCGTCTGCTTGCACGTTTTTGAGGTATTATTTTGGTTGGCACAGTTGAAAGTAATCTAATGCCACATTTCTCAGCAGAACTGTGCATTTCTCAATGTGAAATACAATATAATATAACACCACTACAGTTTGGTTGTGTCTTTCCTGGTTAAATAGGTCTCGTGTATTCTATTTAGTGTTACAAACTTTACCGCTTGTTTTGTTTTGAGCTCAACATGTTCTCTTCCTCCTCTACTTGTCAGATGCGTCTTGTATCGTTTAATTAAAGTGTATTTACCTAGTGCGCAAGAGAAAATGAACGAATAGTGATGGGGTTCAAGATCTAAATGGTGGGTAGGGTAGAAGGGGAAATAGGGAGGACGGAGGTGTACATCAAATGCCAAGTAGTGAATGAAGGGTGAGTTGGAGGAAAAGGAGTGAAGAGCAGAAGGTGAAATAAAAGTGAGAGAGGTAGAGTACGAGAGAAAGAGGGATGGGAAAGAAAAAGTGTTTTCGTTACGCAAGTTTTTCAGTTACTTTATATAATGCATGTCTTATGTAGAGCGCATCTGGACACCGAAACGTAGTAAAAACCACTCAACATTTGCAGACTACCTTGAAAGGGGAGTGTCCTATTTGCCATGGTGATTTTCAGAAAATTCTGGCCATAAATGTAAACGAAATTGCGACTTTGATAAATGTGCAGAACCTCTGTAGTAACGATATAATCATATTCTTTGTATGAATGTCTTTCAGACCAGAGATGTTGGTCAGACTAAGTCAGAGAGTAGCAGCAGTGTGTGCTGGACGATCTGGCAATGTATTTGGTTTAAAAAGGATAGAAACTGGCCTGCTGAGTAAAGAAGGCAGCAGTATCTAAAAAGGATTTTGTGATAATATGTCTTGAGGAGAGGTACTGAGCAAATGAGGGTATATTAACAGAAGAATAACAAAAGCAAAAAAATTTTTTAACAAACGTAAAACAACACTCTCAGGCACAATAGGAAATAAAGAATGGAAAATGCTGTTTGGTGAAGACATGGTGAAAAGATGGGAATACAGAGAGGAGTTGTATGCCGGAACACCTCTTTCGGAGGAAGTGATAGGAATAGAAGAGCAAGTAGACGAAGATGACAAGGGAGATGCCATTCTGCACTAAGAATTTGACAGAGCTGTAAAACAACTATTTTTTTTTTTTTTTTTTTTTTTTTTGGTCATCAGTCAACTGACTGGTTTGATGCGGCCCGCCACGAATTCCTTTGCTGTGCTAACCTCTTCATCTCAGAGTAGCACTTGCAACCTACGTCCTCAATTATTTGCTTGACGTTTTCCAATCTAAGTCTTCCTCTACAGTTTTTGCCCTCTACAGCTCCCTCTAGTACCGTGGAAGTCATTCCCTCATGTCTTAGCAGATGTCCTATCATCCTGTCCCTTCTCCTTATCAGTGTTTTCCACATATTCCTTTCCTCTCCGATTCTGCGTAGAACCTCGTCATTCCTTACCTTATCAGTCCACCAAATTTTCAACATACGTCTATAGCACCACATCTCAAATGCTTCGATTCTCTTCTGTTCCGGTTTTCCCACAGTCCATGTTTCACTGCTATACAATGCTGTACTCCAGACGTACATCCTCAGAAATTTCTTCCTCAAATTAAGGCCGGTATTTGATATTAGTAGACTTCTCTTGGCCAGAAATGCCTTTTTTGCCATAGCGAGTCTGCTTTTAATGTCCGCCTTGCTCCGTCCGTCATTGGTTATTTTACTGCCTAGGTAGCAGAATTCCTTAACTTCATTGACTTCGTGACCATCAATCCTGTTCTCATTTCTACTACTTCTCATTACCTTCGTCTTTCTCCGATTTACTCTCAAACAATACTGTGTACTCATTAGACTGTTCATTCCGTTCAGCAGATCATTTAATTCTTCTTCACTTTCACTCAGGATAGCAATGTCATCAGCGAATCGTATCATTGATATCCTTTCACCTTGTATTTTAATTCCACTCCTGAACCTTTCTTTTATTTCCATCATTGCTTGCTCGATGTACAGATTGAAAAGTAGGGGCGAAAGGCTACAGCCTTGTCTTACACCCTTCTTAATACGAGCACTTCGTTCTTGATCGTCCACTCTTTTTATTCCCTCTTGGTTGTTGTACATATTGTATACGACCCGTCTCACCCTATAGCTTACCCCTAGTTTTTTCAGAATCTCGAACAGCTTGCACCATTTTATATTGTCGAACGCTTTTTCCAGGTCGACAGATCCTATGAACGTGTCTTGATTTTTCTTTAGCCTTGCTTCCATTATTAGCCGTAACGTCAGAATTGCCTCTCTCGTCCCTTTACTTTTCCTAAAGCCAAACTGATCGTCACCTAGCGCATTCTCAATTTTCTTTTCCATTCTTCTGTATATTATTCTTGTAAGCAGCAGCTTCGATGCATGAGCTGTTAAGCTGATTGTGCGATAATTCACGCACTTGCCAGCTCTTGCCGTCTTCGGAATTGTGTGGATGATGCTTTTCCGAAAGTCAGATGGTATGTCGCCAGACTCGTATATAATACACACCAACGTGAATAGTCGTTTTGTTGCCACTTTCCCTAATGATTTTAGAAATTCTGATGGAATGTTATCTATCCCTTCTTCCTTATTTGACCGTAAGTCCTCCAAAGCTCTTTTAAATTCCGATTCTAATACTGGATCCCCTATCTCTTCTAAATCGACTCCTGTTTCTTCTTCTATCACATCAGACAAATCTTCACCCTCATAGAGGCTTTCAATGTATTCTTTCCACCTATCTGCTCTCTCCTCTGCATTTAACAGTGGAATTCCCGTTGCACTCTTAGTGATCCCACCGTTGCTTTTAATGTCACCAAAGGTTGTTTTGACTTTCCTGTATGCTGAGTCTGTCCTTCCGACAATCATATCTTTTTCCATGTCTTCACATTTTTCCTGCAGCCATTTCTTCTTAGCTTCCCTGCACTTCCTATTTATTTCATTCCTCAGCGACTTTTACTTCTGTATTCCTGATTTTCCCGGAACATGTTTGTACTTCCTCCTTTCATCAGTCAACTGTAGTATTTCCCCTGTTACCCATGGTTTCTACGCAGCTACCTTCTTTGTACCTATGTTTTCCTTCCCAACTTCTGTGATGTCCCTTTTTAGAGATGTCCATTCCTCTTCAACTGTACTGCCTACTGCGCTATTCCTTATTGCTGTATCTATAGCGTTTGAGAACTTCAAACGTATCTCGTCATTCCTTAGTACTTCCGTATCCCACTTCTTTGCGTATTCATTCTTCCTGACTAATGTCTTGAACTTCAGCCTACTCTTCATCACTACTATATTGTGATCTGAGTCTATGTCTGCTCCTGGGTACGCCTTACAATCCAGTATCTGATTTCGGAATCTCTGTCTGACCATGATGTAATCTAATTGAAATCTTCCCGTATCTCCCGGCCTTTTCCAAGTATACCTCCTCCTCTTGTGATTCTTGAACAGGGTATTCGCTATTACTAGCTGAAACTTGTTACAGAACTCAATTAGTCTTTCTCCTCTTTCATTCCTTGTCACAAGCCCATATTCTCCTGTAACCTTTTCTTCTACTCCTTCCCCTACAACTGCATTCCAGTCGCCCATGACTATTAGATTTTCGTCCCCCTTTACATACTGCGTTACCCTTTCAATATCCTCATACACTTTCTCTATCTGTTCATCTTCAGCTTGCGACGTCGGCATGTATACCTGAACTATCTTTGTCGTTGTTGGTCTGCTGTCGATTCTGATTAGAACAACCCGATCACTGAACTGTTCACAGTAACACACCCTCTGCCCTACCTTCCTATTCATAACGAATCCTACACCTGTTATACCATTTTCTGCTGCTGTTGATATTACCCGATACTCATCTGACCAGAAATCCTTGTCTTCCTTCCACTTCACTTCACTTACCCCTACTATATCTAGATTGAGCCTTTACATTTCCCTTTTCAGATTTTCTAGTTTCCCTACCACGTTCAAGCTTCTGACATTCCACGCCCCGACTCGTAGAACGTTATCCTTTCGTTGATTATTCAATCTTTTTCTCATGGTAACCTCCCCGTTGGCAGTCCTCTCCCGGAGATCCGAATGGGGGACTATTCCGGAATCTTTTGCCAATGGAGAGATCATCATGACACTTCTTCAATTACAGGCCACATGTCCTGTGGATACACGTTACGAGACAACAAAGCAACGAGTATTGATGACATCCCTGCAGAACTAATAAAGAACGCTGGTAACATCATGAAAATGATGCTG
The DNA here is from genome assembly GCF_023898315.1 of Schistocerca nitens. NCBI lineage: Eukaryota > Metazoa > Arthropoda > Insecta > Orthoptera > Acrididae > Schistocerca > Schistocerca nitens. The sequence goes on along the minus strand of NC_064618.1, from coordinate 533,467,252 downwards.
CTTAAACTTATTAGGTCCATCTATTACACAGGAGAGATACCGACAGACTTCCAGAAATGTATCATTGTTCCTATACCAAAGAAGGCAGCAGCTGCAAAATGTGAACAGTACCGAACTCCAAGCCTAATATCATATACATCAAAAATCCTCATAAAAATAGTTCTGGAGAGAATTGAAGAGAAGGTGGAGGATATGCTGAGTGAAGATCAGTTTGGTTTTAGAAGAGGGCTGGGAACAAGAGAGGCGATTCTGACATTGAGACTCGTTGTCAAAAAGCAATTACAGAAAAATTATTCGACTTATATTGGTTTTGTAGACATGGAAAAGACATATGATAACGTTATCGGGCAAGAGATGTTCAGAGTGCTGCGGAAAAGTGGAATAAAGTACAAAGACATCCGTGTGATACTCAGTTTCTATAAGAATGAGGTGGCAGTGATTAGGAACTGTCACCAGGAACAAGAAGCAAATATTAGAAAAGGGGTAAGGCAAGGATGTGCTCTCTCCCCTCTCACATTCAATGCTTACATCCAGGAAGCTATAGACCAAGTTCGAGAAACTACTTAGTTGGGGATCAAAAATTAATGGGCAGGAGATAGACGTGCTACGTTAAGCAGATGATATTGCTGTAGTCAGGGAGACAAAACAATATGTAGAGGAAGTCCTCAGAACAATGGAAAAAATTCTATGCAATCAGTATGGAATGAGAATAAACAAGAAAAAGACTGAAGTTATGGTATGCAGTACAGGAGCAGAATATAAACCTCTGGGAATTGGAAGAGAGGAGCTGGAAGTGATAGAGGAATTTACTTACCTGGGAAGCAAAATCACAAGGGATGGTAGAAGCCGGAAAGAAATTGAGAGCAGAATACAAAAGGCCAAAATTGCATTTAATTGGAGAAGGAACTTACTCACCAGCAACAACATCAGTCTGAAGATAAGGAAACGTATCACGATAGGTTTCGTTTGTAGTGTGGCCCTATACCTATGTGAAACTTGGACAACTGGAAGAGAAGTGAGAAGACGGCAGGAGGCCCTGAAGATGTGGCGGTGTAGAAGGATGATGAAGACCAGCTGGAGAGACAAAGTAACAAATGAAGAGGTGCTTAGAAGAGTACAGGAAACCAGATCTCTGTGGAGGCACATCCAAACAAGAGGAGACAAACTTGTAGGGCACGTCCTACAACACAACATCATTGGAACAATAGCAAAAGGAGCTATTGAAGGAAGGAATCGGTGGGGGCGACCAAGGATATCGTACATGGAACAGATCGTGAATGACGTTGGATGTAACACATACGTGGAAATGAAGAGGAAAGCAGACAGAAGACAGGATTGGCGCTCTGGTGCAAACCAACCTCAGGGTTTAACACGAAAAGAAAGAATAAAAGCCAACCTTCAAGATAATTTAGTTTTTATGTTTGTAACTGCGTAGCTTCTTATTGTTAGAACATTGCGTTTGGTTAAAGTTTGCTGTAAAAATTTTATAATGCAGCACATGGTCGTACCTTGTGGACGAAACAAGTGTCATGGAAAGCAACTGTACACAAGAGAATTATTAAGAAATATTTTGTTAACTTGTCTAGGTGTCAGAACTTTATGAAGAGGTGTATTGTTATCATAGCTTAATGAAATATAATTAAACTCCGAGTCTTTGATCTCATTTATCAGTAGTTTAGATTAGATTCCCTTTTTCATTTTTACGTTGATGAGTCTGTTGCGAAGTCGCATTGGACATCGCGAATGGTGTACTGTGAAGCATTTGTGAAAACTGGTGAGATACCGTCTCGTATTGTACATCGAAAGTACGCCAAATGAGATTTGATTTTTGACAGTCACATCCTTATTCCTGATAGTAACAAGATGCAGAACAGACGATCTTTCCGTGCGCACAGGTAGACCAACAAATTTAATTACCGTCTATGTTCTCGTCCACTGTAACGTATAGTGATTGTCATAGTGTACTCGTATTTGTGAAAATAATATCTTATCAGTTCAGAGGCTTAATACCAGTAGAAATTTTCAGTAAAGTGCTGTCTTGCGAATTTTCAAGCAGTATTTATCAGAAAGTCAGATGCGCTAACTTTAATGTTCACTTGCCGTGTCATTACAATAACAATTCTGATAGCAAGACTAGAGATAAAGATTAGCAACATTCAGGGTCAACATTTTAATCTGTGTCATTTTGTTTTGCAGTCAGGTGGTATACGTGAATGTCATTGAAAACGGATTTCTTTCTTGCAGACGAATAGTTCGATGTACCGTTTAGTCTGGATTTCGCATCTTCTAGCGTGAGCTCCACATATTTCCATTCAAAATTAAATATTGACATAGTTCTGCTGCCCCATACTGAGATTTACATATTTCGGTATCAGAATTAGTTTTATACGATTTCAGATACCAATTGGCGCTTACGAATACGGGTTTAAATTCAATAAAAAACTTTCAACCTTCAACAGCAAGGACACACAGCATAGCAAGAAAAGATATGAACATCGAACTAATTCGTAAAGACAGATACGTACAATAAAGAGTTAACGACCAGGTAACAATTGTAAACCAGACACAGTATAAAATAAATGGAAAATCTCGTAATGGGGAGAAAAAAAAAACTTTTCCTCTACCATTCGTCATTCTCTCTCACTTCACCTCTTCCGCTTATGTTTCACCTCTTGGTCTCCACAGTTTTTCCTCCAACCCACTCTATGTTCCACTACTTTGCACTCGCTGTTCACTCATCTTCGCCTATTGCCCCTGTCTACCGCTGTCCACCTACTCACTATTTATATTCTGAATTCTATCACCAGTCCTTCATATTCTTTTGCACATTAAATGAATGTACGATAACATAATCAACTGAAATAAGTCAAAACTAATGAATTTCAGAGAAAGAGAACATCTTTAGCTCAAAGGAAAAATAGCGATAAAAGACTATACATTACACATGAGACATATTTAACTGAGAGATCAAATACACAGTGCTGGTGCTGCAATATGTTGTGCTTCATATCGGTATTAGTCCAGAAACGACAGTTTGAAACAAAGGAATACCTCAAAAACATGCAAGCAGATGGTGTTTCCTGATATGACCGGAAACAAGACATAAAATACCGTAAGTAAAATTAACATCTTTTGTAATGAACTTTATTAGATCTGGATATCAGGCCAAATTTTAAGTATCTTTCTTTACATATCAGTGACGATGTTTTATTTCAGTAAAACGAAATGTGTTTGGGACCAAGCGAGGTGAGGCAGTGGTTAGCGCACAGGACTCCCTTTCGGCAGGACGACGGTTCAAACTCGTATCTGGCCATCCAGATTTAGGTTTTCCGTGACTTCACTAAATTACTCCAGGCAAATTCCGGGATGATTCCTCTCAGAGGACACGGCCGATTTCCTTCTCCATTCTTGACAAAATCCGAGCTGTTGCTCCGTCTCTAACGACCTCGATGTCGACGGACCATTAAACCCAGTCTTCTTTCCTCTCTTGAAATCTGTTTGCGGACAAAAATACGCATGTTCCTGTAGCTGAAAAGACGAATTTGACATTCTTCCGATAATTATAAAGCAACTACGGACAGTATGGTCACACAAAAGAAGAATTTACAGACGCTGTGCTTGCTACCCTCTGTGTGTTGAAAGGGGTAATGTAAACTGGCGCTTTTGCGCTGCCGCTATCTGTAAACATTTATACTATGTTTAGGCTACGATAATAACACTGCGGGTAGCTCATTTGATATCAGATACGTGTTGAGAACATCACTGACTTGGTAACCGCTCCACTGTAGAAGTAGCTACGTGGACCTAAGAATTAAGTTGGATTTGTCTATTTGCGCTTGTAGCTCGATCTTGTACGGCAGCTTATCATGATAATTATTTCTTGGAGTCACATTTTCATTCTGAGCAATCGGTGATGAGGTTTCATGTGTTCAAATAATGCCGGCGGACGGCCAATGTTTTATCGCCATACGTGTGTCCATGAATTTGCTATCTTAGTCCCTCCCTTCGAAGAATGTAAATATGCAGGGTGGTCAGAAACAGCCTTAAAAGCGTGCGAGGGTGTTGCAGGGTAGGCTGTGCTGAAAAGTAATTGGTAAGAAAAAAAAATCGATACTTTGCGTCGTTTCCGATTTAGTTAGCACTGAAGTTAGGTGGGCGCCAATTCAAACTTCCCGCAAGAGACGGTGTCGCCAAAGATATTCTTCGTTTGATTTTCTAAAACTGAACAAGAGAGCGATGCAAATACTGGGCAAGAGACGGTAGTAAGGATCGAACCCTAGCCAATGACTGAGCAGTCTCGCGTGCTATCATCTAGACTTTGAGAACAATTGACACTAGTATATACGATATTACAGTGACTCGAATACAACGCACAGTTCCTTCGGACGTGCATGCACGTCCGAAGGAACTTTGCATCGTATTCGGAATAACACAGGCACTGCAATATTGTATTTATCCGCCGACACCGGGCAAGCGACTTTCAGTTTTAATGTTTCACCTGTACAGGTTGTCGACACATGGTTGACGAATATGGCAGTTTAACATCATATGGAAATGTTTGTTTGGCTTTGAGTCGTGCACGGACAGCGAGATGGTAAGGCGACCGCTCCCGATAACTGAGAAATCCGGGTTCGAGTCCTCGTCCGGCACACATTTTCACTGTCGTCATTCCTCTCTACAACTAATGGTTGTCCATATTCGCAATTTCGAATACATTTACTGACACTCGAATGTTGGGGAGGGGGGGGGGGGAGGCACCTGAAATTGCACTGTCTGGCTACCTTCAATGCTAAATAACTCGGAAACGGCACAACGTATCGAATTCTTTTTCTTAACAATTATTTTTCAGCACAACCTGACCTGAAACTTCTTTACAAGCTTTTCAAACTGTTTCTGACCACCCTTTATATCATGTAGAGAATTTTCGACCAATATGTACGATGCTGTATTAGCATAGTCTCCGAATTCCATGCTTGACTCTATTTCAGTGTGACTGACAAGCTTGTCTAAGGTATGGACTTGAAACTTAAAATGTAAATCGAGTCCTTAAGCCGTATATTTGTTTTTCTAGTTTCAATGTAGAAGTGATACTGAAGTAACATTGTTTTTCGTTATCTTACGACTGCATACTTCCTTTTACTACTGTATAACTATCTTGTACAAAGAAGCACGTCGTTTATTTCACGCATTGATGCAGACGACAATGTTACAGGTGCTGTTGCAGCGAAGAGCAGATCTTCCGAGGCATAGGAGCAGTTACTTTTGTATCTTTTACAGGTACAGAACATTTATTCAATTCTTCAAGTTCAAAGTGGAATCACTAACTGTCAGAGGCTTGGATTAACTTATCGCGCTGATATTTAGTATGTTCAGGGTTCAGGGTTTATAGTTAAGTCATTGTGTTACACCATTTACAATCGAAATTTCAGCATTAATACGATCGCAGAATATGACGAATAGTTCCAGTTCACAGTGGTCAACACTGTTGTCTCGTACATTAAAGTTTATCAACAGAAGAATCATAATTAATGCGATAAACGAGAACAAGCTACAAAATTGCAAAGCATAAAAAGACAGATAATGATTTCATTATAACAGAAACGACTTATAAACGACGTATCAGACAGAGAGAGCGCCACCGTAAGAGTGTTTGAAGACGATGTAGTTGCCTGCAGAGAAGTACAGGGTGTCCATAATTAAAGTTCCAGTTGCAAAATGCTGTAGAAAGAGAACCACTGCTCAAAATGGCTTTAAATTTGAACAGCATATTATTCACGCAAAGGGAAACGTTTTGGATAAAAAAATTGGACATTCTATTTCGGAAATCGTTAGGGGATTCAATATTCTGAGATCCTCAGTACCAGGAGTGCGATGAGAATACCAAATCTCAGGCATTCCCTCTCACTACAGACAACGCAGTGGCCGACGGCTTTCACTTAGCGATCAAGAGTTGCGAAGTTTGCGTAGAGTTGTCAGTGCTGACAGACAAGCGACAATCCTTGAAACAAACGCAGAAATCAGTATGGGACGTACGACGAACGGCTCCGTTGGGACAGTGCGGCGAAATTTGGCGTTAATGGACTATGGCAGCAGACGACCGAGGCAAATGCCTTTACTAACAGCATGACAACGTCTGCAGCGCCTCCACTCGTGAGCATAACGGTTGGATCCTACGCGACTAGAAAACTGTGGCCTATTCATGAAGAGACCCGATTTAAGTTGGTAAGAGCAGCTACTAGGGTTTGAATGTGGCGCAGACCTCACGGAATCATGGACGCTATAGTACAATTCTTTTATCTTGGCGGTTCGCGCGTGCCCGCCCAGACGTAGGAGATTGCTGCGTTGCCAGTTGCACGCGCCAAGAGAAGCAGCGCCATAGTATAGTAAAGTTCGCAAACTTACGTTTAGGGGGGAGCCCGCAGTTTATGAAATAAAGCCAACACGGCCGCATTAACCCTTTCACTGCTACAGAGACGTGCTCCCCGCAGTCCGCGCTGTGCGAGATTTTGTCATCACTGCACTGCTGACCTGTGCAGACACATGGTGTTCCGACTGCTTTGACACACTTTATCATTCGATTTCACAAAAACTATATGGCCCAAAAATTTGATTTTTACACATCTTCTTGACTGATACCTTCCCCTCATAAATGACTTAATTTTGTTTCGATGTTCAACGCAGTTATTGTGCAGCATTAAATGTAGTAAACCATTGCACGAAATTTTGAAGAGTTTGCAGAGGTAAAAGTCGATAACGTATACTTTCCGTATGATCAATTTTAGTTCCCACTAGAAATTTCAAAAAATTACATTCAAACGAATAAAATTCATGAAGTAAGACGCTTCGATATCGTTTTTAAATAAAGAAAATATTAAGCAATAAAAAAAGATTTGAACTCAGAACTTCTCGTTCAGTAGCCACACACTTTAGCATTACGCTAACATAGCTCGTCATTCAACAGTCTTCTTGGAGGAGTTTAAAATGTCACGCAAAATACCGACAAACACTGTTGGTATGACTATGAATTATTCACGTTTCGTCGAAGTACAATAGGAAATAAACAATTACCGCTGTTCTTTATTGTGAAAAAGCGGTTAGTGAGAATGATACAAACACCTTTCCTTGCTATCGCCTGAGTTATGAGGCTTATTGCTTGTTTGGTTTATTAATTAATAGAATATGAAGCAACTGGTATAAAGAATGCTTTTTCCAAACTTTCTGTAAAAGAAAGTCTGCTATCAAGACATTGCTTTTGTTCAATTGCTATGTTTATGACTGAACGTTTCTAAAACTGAAGACACTCGTCCGTGTCCTGTTCATTGGCTGACTGTGTTTTGGGACGTAAGATGCGCAGAACGAACCTAAACTCGGCAGCCGTCGTAAATGGTGCGCACTTTAGTTGCCAATGAGACACTGTGCAAGCTGGTGGTGGCGGCTCCATAATGGTGTGAGCTGCGTTTACATGGTGTGGACTGGATCCTCTTGTCCAACTGAACCGATCATTGAATGAAAATGGTCATTTTCTGCTACTTGGAGACCATCAAAGATGCAATTTTTGTGGACGAGTATGCGCCAAGTCACCAAGTCACAGTTGTTTGCAGCTGGTTTGAAGAACATTCTGGACAATTCAAGCGAATGTTTCGGCCACCCAGATAGCCCAACGTGAACCCCATCGAATATTTATGGGACATAATCGAGAGGTGAGTTCGTACACAAAAGCCTGCGCCGGCAACATTTTCGGAGTTATGGGCGGCTATGTATCGTCCGTAGCTCGTGGTCTCGCGGTAGCGTTCTCGCTTCCCGAGCACGGGGTCCCGCGTTCGATTCCCGGCGGTGTCAGGAATTTTCACCTGCCGCGAGATGACTGGGTGTTGTGTCGTCATCATCATCATTCATCCCCATTACGATCGGAGGAAGGCAGTAGCAAACCACCTCTGCTAGGACCTTGCCCAGTACAGCAGTGCGTGTCTCTCGCATCGTCCCCTACGCTCTATCCAGGAGCATGGGACTTCATCATCATGTAGGCATCATGGCTCGTTATTTCTGCAGGGTACTTCCAACAACTTGTTAAGTCCATGCAAAGTCGAGGTGCTGCACTACGCCAGGCAAAAGAAGGTCCGACGCGATGTTGGGAGGTATCCCATGTCTTTTGTCATCTCAGTACATGCCATTATTTTAAAGGGACCCGTCTCCTCTGTGATCCAAACATTGCGTATTAGCCTCGTTTTACGAGCAGATAATATACAACTTTTTATAATAAGTATGTAGTTGATCTTTTGCCTATAACGTAACGATTTGTGTAATCCCTACTGGTATTCTACCTTAGTGCCGTTTTCTGCCATTATTCCAGATCTGAAGATGACTGCATAATCAGTCGAAACTAGTCATTATTTAATATTATTCGCTTACGACTTTGACTGCTAAAATGTAAAACTTTTAGTGTGCTTGTCTCCATCGTGGCTGTATCAGGAATTAACAGTGATTCAAGTTGGTTCGCCTCTTAACTCATCAAGTACTGAGGAGACCGAAGAAATGTAAGAATAGACAAATTTATTCTCTCTTAACGATCTGAATCACTTTTGCGATGGACTGGATTTCGCTAGTAGCAAAATGAAGAGAAGAATAATAGAGACTGAGGTAAATAAATGAAAAATTAACCCGCTTGATGGCGTTTCGCATAGAGTGCAATGTATCCATTATTGTACTTGATTTAATATTCGTGCAATAATTCTCTGTACGTGGAAGAGACCTGAAGACATCGCATCGTTTCAAATAGAGTATTTAATGACAACACAAAAAATATTAGACGACAAAGTGTCTGGAGAACAGACGTGAAATCTAACCATAATTTATGGGTTAAGCATTGCAGATTAAAACTGAAGAAATTGAAGGCAATAAGGAGAGGAGACCTCGATGTATTGATAGAACCAGATGTTGCTAGGAGTTTCATAGGAGGTGTCTGGCAACGATCGACTATAACAGGGGAACAAAATGAAACTGAAGACGAATTTGTACCATTGAGAGATGAAAAGGTGAAGGCTGCATTCAAAATCAACCTAGTATAGCTTCATTGTACATGGTTTCTCTTCAGATTCATTGTAATCAGAGATTAATTGATCACATGATGATGACGGAACGGATCATCTTATATCGCACCTGCAGCAGCAAAGGGGAAAAAACTACAGTGTGTCACACAACATCGGGCAAGGTGTTTTTCCGATGATGACACCGTGCTGGAGTTGTTAGCAAATTTCGTTTTGAAGTAAGTACTGTTGCAAATGTTTTTTTCAGATATGTTGTCCATATTTCTCATCTTAGCTCCTTCCTTCCACACTTAGTAACGACTTTATTACAAAATGAACGATGATATTATTCCAGAAAATGGTGAGACAGGGAAATACAACTTGCAGAAACAACTTAGTGTTTTGTAAATATAAGGGATAAAGTGCGTAATTAATCAACTAAAGTTAAGTCATAAAGGCATGGATAAGGGTACTTCTTGAATGAGTTTACATTGAAGTGCTATTTGTACACGTAACCACAATTTGCTGCTGAAAGTATCTGGTTCTCCAAACCATGAGAACAATGCACGTCTGATATTTGTATTGCACAATGGATTACCACTATCAGTCATAGTATTCAGTTCGTCAAAAGCCGTAAATGTCCGTTTTGTCACCTGGTCAGCAGGAGAAAACCGCGGTTTCGTAACAGTACAGCGGCTCTGAAATCGTGACATGCAATCTGTCAAGTGCTCTCTCAGCCTAGCCTGCCTGACACGTCTAAACCGATGGTAGATTAATAGTTTCGTGGAAGAGACGCTGCTGTGCACACACACTCACAGACTGTTGTGAAAGGCTGATCTTTGTAGAAGCGTTGCAACAACACATGCCATCTAGGCACTTCTAAGTGTACGTTGTGTGATGTGATTCACTGCACGTTTCTTCTTGTTATGTGATTTAAATGAACTGGTATTCTTGTTCATTAGGACACATAAGGCCTAAGCAGTGCATGTTCAGTGCGTCCTAAGGAAATAAAACAACCTTTAAATTTTGTTTTATTATGATTAGTTTCATTTGGCCCTTTAAGGGCCTTAATGGTTCTGTAATACCTAATCTCTCATTTCCTCAGCCGATTGAACATTTGCTCAATATTACCCGATTTCAGACTATCACAAAAGTTAAAAATTGTGATTTATATCCTTCGAAGACGGAAAAGCACCTCACCGTTCTAGTCTCAGTTTATACACTACTGGCCATTAAAGTTGCTACACCACGAAGATGACGTGCTACAGACGTGAAATTTAACCGACAGGAAGAAGATGCTGTGATATGCAAATGGTTAGCTTTTCAGAGCATTCACACAAGGTTGGCGCCGGTGGCGACACCTACAACGTGCTGGCATGAGGAAAGTTTCCAACCGGTTTCTCATACACAAAGAGCAGTTGACAGGCGTTGCCTGGTGAAACGTTGTTGTGATGCCTCGTGTAAGGAGGAGTAATGCGTACCATCACGTTTCCGACTTTGATAAAGGTCGGATTGTAGCCTATCGTGATTGCGGTTTATCGTATGGCGACATCGCTGCTCGCGTTGGTCGAGATCCAGTGACTGTTAGCAGAATATAGAATCGGTGGGTTCAGGAGGGTAATACGGAACTCCGTGCTGGATCCCAACGGCCTCGTATCACTAGCAGTCGAGATGACAGGCATCTTATCCGCATGGCTGTAACGGATCGTGCAGCCACGTCTCGAACCCTGAGTCAATAGATGGGGACGTTTGGAAGACAACAACCGTCTGCACGAACAGTTCTACGACGTTTGCAGCAACTCGGGGACAATGGCTGCGGTTACCCTTGACGCTGCGTCGCAGACAGGAGGACCTGTGATGGTGTACTCAACGACGAACCTGTGGGCACGAATGGCAAAACGTCATTATTTCAGATGAATCCAGGTTCTGTTTACAGCATCATGATGGTCGCATCCGCGTTTGGCGACATCGCGGTGAACGCACAATGGAAGCGCGTATTCGTCACCGCCATACTGGCGTATCACCCGGCGTGGTGGTATGGGGTGCCATTGGTTACACGTCTCGGTCACCTCTCGTTCCCATTGACTGCACTTTGAACAGTAGACGTTACATTTCAGATGTGTTACGACCCGTGGCCCTACCCTTCATTCGATGCCTGCGAAACCCTACATTTCAGCAGGATAATGCACGACCGCATGTTGCAGGTCCTGTACGGGCCTTTCTGGATACAGACAATGTTCGACTGCTGCCCTGGCAAGCACATTTTCCAGATCTCTCACCAATTGAAAACGTCTGGTCAATGGTGGCCGAGCAACTGGCTCATCACAGTAGGCCAGTCACTACTCTTGATTAACTGTGGTATCGTGTTGAAGCTGCATGGGCAGCTGTACCTGAACACGCCATCCAAGCTCTGTCTGACAATGACCAGGCGTATCAAGGCCGTTATTACGGCCAGAGGTGGTTGTTCTGGGTACTGATTTCTCAGGATCTATGCATCCAAATTGCGTGAAAATGTAATCATATGTCAGTTCTAGTGTAATATATTTGTCCAATAAATACCCGTTTATCATCCGCATTTCTTCTTGGTGTAGCAATTTTAATGTCCAGTAGTGTATATTGGTACAAAATAGCGAAAAAATAGCTTCATTGCTATCAGGAACAGTGGTTAGCCATCGCCTTCAAATGACGTTTTTTACTCATACACAATAAGGGAAATGATGTGTCTCAATTTCTGTCCTTCATTATTTCCATACCTGTTAGAATGAGTGATAACTGAATTTACAGACGGCAACAGCAGATTATAAGTTTGTGAAAGTATTTCGTTTTGCTGATATCATCTTCCCGTCTCATATAAGATCAGAGATAGTAAGTACAAAGGGCAGGAATTAGAGAGGAAATCTAATGCTATGATGTTCAAGATTAACACCAAGGAGAGTGGGTTTACACTGACTCAAGAGATTATCTCGCCGTTACCGGAAACACAATGGAGGCCTTCAAGACTTTCTTCACCTTGGAGCTGCAGTAACATGCGGCTCGAGAACACCAAACATATGGGCATATAAAACAGCTTAATCCGACTTAATTACAGCAGGAAAAGCAGTAACATCTACCTGCGAACCAAGGTCAGAAACCTCTTCTATGTGGATGAGAAATATGGACGACTAGTAGGAGGTGACCTAAGATAGGGAGTTACGAAAGATTTCTGAAAAAAAAATACAGGGTACTTAAGAAATAAAGCACAAGATATGAAGATGAGTGGGATCAGGTGTGTGTTAACACTCAAATGTCACGAGCTGGCGACCGTGGAACTGAAGTTTAGTATTGGTAAAGAAATATGTATATTTCTCCTGCGTAGGTAAGGAACTAAGGCTATATCAAGTATGCCTCAAGCTCAGCAGAAGTTGACTGACGTGCCTGTACGAAGACCATCTGGTACTGTTATATGTAGTTGCTTTTAGTGTACATGAAACGTGTTCCTAATACGGGTGTATTCGACAAGCCGCATTTCATGTCAACGGCCAGAAAAAGATTTCCATTTTGTGATTTAGGAAGATAATCGAAGCAGCGTTACAAATGGGTTTTTTAAATTCAATAAAACCCGACAAGATTGTGGTAATCTCGGCTAGTGGTAACACGTTTTTCATTTCGTATACGTTTAAAGGTATGTAAACGGAATTTTGGGCTAATGGTAGTATGCAGAGGTATGCTCAATGTTGTTACACGGATAATTGTCTTTGGACTTGTATCAACCGAAATACTAGCGCTGAATTACGAATAATACGAAAAATTAGGTGAAATCGAGTGACAAACGGCCGTAATACGCTATTTGAGTGTAAATACCACCCAGCGATACACCGTCGCTATATACAACAAGGAGATAAGAAGATAGTGTGGGTCCTAGCGCCTTGGCTATAAATGTCACCATATTTCTCATACAACCTTGTGAAATGTTTCAACGACAACCTAATTTTATGAGTTCTGTACTCGTCTTCTCAAGAATTTTTACGTACCGTTTAGAAGTATATTAGACTAAATAAAAAGATACTTCCCTCTGTACCTCGCTAGATATGAACTGTCTGGTCAAGAGGAACCAGGCACGTATTAGTAAACATTAAAACGGGGTATGTTCACCTTTGGCGTTTACGACGGCTTGAATTCTGCTGGCGATAATTACAACGAGATATCTAAGTGTCTGTGGAATAATGGCAACCCTTTCTTCTTCAAGAGCCGAAACCAGAGCAGTTAGTGAAGTTGGACCCTGGGATGTGGAGCGATGTCGATGTTCTAATTGATCCCAAAGGTGTTCCACTTCGTTCAAATCGGAACTCTGGGCTGGTCAGCCCACTCAGGAGATCTATTCCCTACAAACTCTTGCCTCACAGACCTGCTTCATGGCACGGCTCATTGTCATGCTGAATCAGCCATCGAAACCGGACTGTTTCTCTATTGCACGCAGCAGAAAATGCTGTGAAATTTGTAGACATCCTTCCGCGTTTTCTTAAGAACAATAAACGACCACATCCTAAATACGAAAACATCCAAATTACGAGCTTCACGACTGCAGTATACAACTACAGAATGGATCGCGTGTTTGACGCTGACAAAAACTGTTTAAGTGTTTAAAACACTAATAAACAGTATTTACAATGTGATGCTCTTTACTCTCTACGAATCACAACCATGAGATGTCAGCTAACAAATACGTTACAGAACAGTTACTGCATGGTTTTTAACAACACTCTGCCGCATGTCTACTGAGGTAATAGGAATACACGCAAGTTGACTGCTGTCTGTGATGCTTTCCTGGAAGAGAGAACCATCTGCCCCTAAACTGACATGGATCCATGTTAAAGGATGATGTGAAGTAGATGGAATGATCGCTGGAGCCATTTTGTAAAGAGGTATGGCTTAATGGTAGATTGATAATGCATCCTGGAGAGAGGGAGATGATGTGACACGTCATTTGTAGCACATTTAACCTTTTCTCCCATTACTCCCGCAGACTGCATCAGATGTGTGGTATACCCTGTGTTCGACACGTATACATTGCGTGTTCTATGTTTGACTTAGAGCACTATTATCTGCAACAGTTTGCAGTTCACTTCCCCTTTATTCGATAAATATGTGATAACGACGATGTGGCGGGAGCATTTTGCTATTGGAAAGCTGTAATAGGTTGAGCAAAACGACACCCAACTAGTGTGTGTGGATATACCATAATTTTTCGGATGCTATACACGTATAAGTGATAATCACTCTACTTGTCGGGAATGTAGAGCTGTTGAAACGTAAAGTTACTGTGGTTAGTGCTCTGACTTATTACCAGATGTGTGTGGGATGTGGTCAGACTACTTGTAAAATGTTGCATATATCTAACCATAAGGGGAGAATAGATATCATTTGGGGAATTGTGATTTCAATGCATTGACGAATTTATCCGACTGTAAGGGGTGATATATTCATTTAGTAAACGCCTGCACGGTATACCAGTGCAAGCATTCAACAGGACCTGCTGTAGTGTACAAACAGGGCAGGAAATAACGCTGTAACATCATGAATATACAGGATGTCCTCTCATCAGTTCCCTTTAGCAGATCCTCACATGCTCTTTGTTGCACTATCGACTGCACTGCGTATTACAGTACACAAACGATTATCGGTGATGTCTTTGTAACCCTTTCGTCCGTGGGCGTGCTTTTGATTATCACATAGTGCCAGAAGACTGTGTTTTACAACGCTTGTTTGAGACAGTCTTGGCGGCATGCAGCACCTTCCGGCAGTGCTGATTGAAAATACCTGCAGTCAGTCCTCGAATCTGACTGACTCGAACACCTAAATGTCAAATAGTTCCTACAGCTGAGGCGAATCCCCATGACACGTAGCACGTGCGATTGTGGACGTCCCATAATATTTTGGACGCTACACACACCACTTGCATGAATATCAAGAGCTCAGATGGAAACCCAGTTCTAAGCGAAGAAGGGAAAGCAGAAAGATGGGAGTATATAGAGGGTCTATACAATGGTGATGCACTTGAGGACAACATTATGGAAATGGACGAGGATGTAGATGAAGATGAAATGGGAGATATGATCCTGCGTGAAGAGTTTGACAGAACGCTGAAAGACCTGAGTCGAAACAAGGCCCCGGGAGTAGACAACATTCCATTACAACTACTAACAGCTTTGGGAGAGCCAGCCCTGACAAACTCTACCATCTGGCGAGCAAGATGTATGAGACAGGCGAAATACCCTCATACTTCAAGAAGAATATAATAATTCCAATCCCATAGAAAGCAGGTGTGGACAGATGTTAAAATTACCGAACTATCAGTTTAATAAATCACGGCTGCAAAATACTAACACGAATTCTTTACAGACGAATGGAAAAACTGGTAGAAGCCGACCTCGGGGAAGATAAGTTTGGATTCCGTAAAAATGTTGGAACACATGAGGCAATACTGACCCTACGACTTACCGTAGAAGAAACATTAAGGAAAGGCAAACCTACGTTTCTAACATTTGTAGACTTAGAGAAAGCTTTTGACAATGTTGACTGGAATACTCTCTTTCAAATTCTGAAGGTGGCAGGGGTAAAATACAGGGAGCGAAAGGCTATTTACAGTTTGAATAGAAACCAGATGGCAGTTATAAGAGTCGAGGGGCATGAAAGGGAAGCAGTGGTTGGGAAGGGAGTGAGACAGGGTTGTAGCCTCTCCCCGATGCTATTCAATCTGTATATTGAGCAAGCAGTAAAGGAAACAAAAGAAAAGTTCGGAGTAGGTATTAAAATCCATGGAGAACAAATAAAAATGTTGAGGTTCGCCGATGACATTGTAATTCTGTCAGAGACGGCAAATGACTTGAAAGAGCAGTTGAACGGAATGGACAGTGTTATGAAAGGAGGGTATAAGATGAACATCAACAAAAGCAAAACGAAGATAATGGAATGTAGTCGAATTAAGTCGGGTGATGCTGAGGGAATTAGATTAGGAACTGAGACACTTAAAGTAGTAAATGAGTTTTCCTATTTGGGGAACAAAATAACTAATCATGGTCGAAGTAGAGAGAATATAAAATGTAGACTGGCAATGGCAAAGAAAGCGTTTCTGAACAAGAGAAATTTGTTAACATCGAGTATAGATTTAAGTGACAGGAAGTCGTTTCTGAAAGTATTTGTATGGAGTGTCGCCATGTATGGAAGTGAAACATGGACGATAAATAGTTTGGACAAGAAGAGAATAGAAGCTTTCGAAATGTGGTGCTACAGAAGAATGCTGAAGATTAGATGGGTAGATCACATACCTAATGAGGAGGCATTGAATAGAATTGGGGAGAAGAGAAGTTTGTGGCACAACTTGACAAGAAGAAGGGACCGGTTGGTAGGGCATGTTCTGAGGCATCAAGGGATCACAAATTTAGCAGCGGAGGACAGTGTGGAGGGTAAAAATCGTAGAGAGAGACCAAGAGATTAATACACTAAGCAGATTCAGAAGGATGTAGGTTGCAGTAGGTACTGGGAGATGAAGAAGCTTGCACAGGATAGAGTAGCATGGAGAGCTGCATCAAACCAGTCTCTGGACTGAAGACCACAACAACAACACACATATAAACTATAATTGCCCTGCTTGTCTGAAACGCCTATATGTTGTAGTGTAAAGTGTACAGATGTGCGCAATGAAAATGGTGTGGGTGAGACCATATCCAATCGTACACTAGATATAGATTTGAGATGTAAAACTGCGATTTCACTGCATCATTATCCGTAAGACGTATGAAAGATTTTACATGGAAAATTATGCCTAGTCACAAGGAGGATATAGATTTGCGTGACAAATTGATATTTCCAGAGTCACAGTCGTCAGGAGGAGATGGTACTGGTGCTTGGCTCATTATCAAATGCCACCAGATTGGTGCCACAATCGTTATATTTAATTGTAATTACACTGATAAATATGTGGCTGCTTTCCTAGGACGACTCTAATTGGTGTCGGGGTGTTCGGCGAAGGTAGCCGGTAGCCAGAAGGAATGGACATTTCCAGCGTATGGTGCGAGCCGCAACTCAGCCTTCTAAAACAGCAAAACAGTCGGGCAGGGAAGGAGGGTGCAGTTGATATAACCGTGTCTTCCTGAGAGCCGGTGAATGATGAACTAAGATCCCTTGTTTGATTGTAGGTTGTGTGGTCTGTGATGTCACACGTCTTTGTCGGAGCTGGAGACTGTAGTGGGACAAGTCGTCACAAGTCTCTCTCTCTCTCTCTCTCTCTCTGTCTGTCGCCAATCCAGCAAGTCCAACAGGTCCAGAAGCCTCTTGGGCAACTATGAGGTGGTGTGATCAGTGACGTCAATCTCCTATGTCGAGGTTGTAGTAATGTAAGTAGGCTGTTTAGGTTTTTTTTATTGGTAACGCCACCTCTGTATGAAAATTACTGGCTGTGCTGTGTGCAGTCTGTGGCTGCTTTGCATTGTTGTAATACTCGCCATTGTAGTGTTAGGCAGCTGGCTGTGAACAGCGCGTAGCGTTGCGCAGTTGGAGGTGAGCCGCCAGCAGTGCTGGATATGGGGAGAGAGATGGCGGAGTTTTGAAACTTTTAAAACTGGATGTCATGAACTCCTATGTATATTTTGATTTTTCAACACTATGAAGGTAAATACATTGGTTGTTCTCTATCAAAATCTTTCATGTGCTAACTATGCCTATCAGTAGTTAGTGCCTTCCGTAGTTTGAATCTTTTATTTAGCTGGCAGTAGTGGCGCTCGCTGTATTGCAGTAGTTCGAGTAACCAAGATTTTTGTGAGGTAAGCGATTTGTGAAATGCATAGGTTAATGTTAGTCAGGGCCATTCTTTTGTAGGGATTTCTGAAAGTCAGATTGCGTTGCGCTAAAAATATTGTGTGTCAGTTAAAGCACAGTCTTGTACAATTCTTCAAAAAGGGGACGTTTCAGTAAGTCGTTAAAAGTCTCTCTCTCTCATTGTTCGTTGATCCAGCAGGTTTCAGAGTTCCAGAACACTTTTAATCGCCTGTGAGGTATACTTCCATTCTGTACATTTCCCGTCTTCATTTGGCTGAAAAAACTTATATGGTGATGTGTTGTTTGCATAGAGATAGTAAAACAACTGTGGAAGAGGCATTTGCTTTTCCTCTATAAATCAAAACATAAACGATTGTGAATATGAGAACCTTAGTTGACTTTGTAAAGTACGATGACGATCTGAAATCTGTTATATCATTGATATCGGGATTCGTCAAAAAATGTGAGGGGAACTACCATTTTCCTCTATTTTCGAATTTTCACGTACAAATCTTAACAGATGAGAGAAGGTCCTGCGTATTCACGTTTCGGTGCGGTGGATGATCGACCGAGTGATGTGCTTTCGTCGGCGGGGGTATCTGGTACTTCAGTTTTTCGGATCTGCGTGTCTTCTCGGTATATGATGGGGCGCAGGATACGAATTGTGATTACTACAGCCACGTAGCGATACGCTATATTGGTGCAATCGTTTGCAATTGGCCTGCCTGGAGATCGGTTCATGCCGAAAACTTCAAAAAATTGCTCTGAGCACTATGCGACTTAACTTCTGAGGTCATCAGTCGCCTAGAACTTAGAACTAATTAAACCTAACTAACCTAAGGACATCACACACATCCATGCCCGAGGCAGGATTCGAACCTGCGACCGTAGCGGTAGCCCGGTTCCAAACTGTAGCGCCTAGAACCGCACGGCCACTCCGGCCGGCCCGAAAACTTCAAGCTTTCCTCGACAGTAGCAGAGCAATTTAAGTGACTAATTGTATTTGGGAATAGTTTCTGTATTTCATGGTCTTTAGACCGCTTTTGCAGGGTTTAACTGTCAATGCAATATGTCTACTGCATGTTTTTCGTTCTATACAAAACAGGTTCAACCTGAAATTCTGGTAATTTTTCCATCTGGAGATTGTGGTGGACTGTGCCCCCACACCAGCAACAGCATTTTGGCGCGTAAATTCACTGGACAGCAATCAGGATGCTCTAGTCACAGTAAGTTCCACAAGTCACAAGACATCCTTTGTGAGGGATATAGGAGTCCCTACAGATTGGCTGGAACAAGACAGGAGCAGAAAAGGCGTTTACGGAAAGTTCTGTTACGTCAGAGAGTCATGTCTATTTTGTGTGAGTTTTCAGTGACAAGTCCAGGTACACCAGCTTTGTCCAAACCAGCAGTTGTAGGACGTGGAAAATTCACCGAAAATTCCACCCATTTTTCACGTCTGCAGGAGAGAGCTTGGAATTCTAGGAGAATCTTGTAGCCATCAGATCTACTGTGTCTTTGTTTTTTTCGTGATATGCTGTGGGCTTTCTAAATATGTCATGAACTTTTAGATATGTAATCGATCAGATTTTCCTGTCTGCGCTCAGAGACCAGTGTGGGATTCCCATTGTAAAATTGTGCTTCGAAAAATGAGGAAAATAAAAAGAAAGTGCTTAAGCATTCCTGACTCCAGCAGCGACAGTAAACTAAGCCCACTCAGCATTTCAGAAGAGTTGTGAACAACATAATAGCTGTATGACTGAAATCTTCTCTCCCTGGCATTATCTCCAAACAAGCAGCTGAAACTCGAAAAGTGGGGGTGGGAGGCAGGGGAATGTGGGGGAAGGATGCAGTGGGGTACACAAAAAATAAAGTACACTAACCTAACCTTTCTCTCCAGCAATTGAGCACAGACTGACAGTTTCTCGCCATTTTTAGGGGCAGGGGCGTGTGGTGGGAGGGTGAGTGACATCGTAGTGGTAGGAGGGGTGGTGAGGCTTCGAGTAGTGGAGGTAGCCCAACTGATCTATTTCCCAAAAATAAATTTGAATTTCCAGCCATTTGTCGGGGGGTAGGTTATTGGGGACGGTGGATTATTTTATAGGAGTGTAGAGAGCGGTGAGGGGTATTAGATTAGTGGAGGTAGCCCAGTACACATATTTATCGCATAATTTGAATGTTTCGCCATATACTGCAAGTGGAGGGGACTGGGTGATGTCATGATGAAGAGGGGGGGGGGCGGAGCCCAGCTGGGGTGTTGGGAAAACCCAGCCACCATTTTGAATGAATTATCTGTCCTAGGATGTACTTTGTTCCTCTATTGGCCTGGCGAGATTTAACTGAAGCCAAAAAATTGTATTTGTTTCTGAGGCTATTCGAAGTATGGTGATTTTGTATGACTTTTTCCCTAACGGTATTAAGCCATTATTATCTTCTATCCTGGAGAAGACTACTCTTGGATGTTGCAAGAAACCTTGTGAACTCAGTTTATGGAATGGTAGCGGTGTGCTTGTTTCCAGTCTGGTCGGAACTCGTGACTTGCTGAATGTAGGCAGATAACTTTGGGTACTAACCATTGATTTTGAAAAGTACAGAATTTAGTCATGTCTCATGGGTCAAAGCGAGGATAGTGACCGTTAATTTAAACTGTTTTTGGTGGTAAGGAAGAGCATGTAATTGATTTACGAAAGTTAGTCGTAAAATAAGAGAATATCCGATGAAGCTTTGGACAGTGTTGCTATTATGCTCATCGATCGCGTCACGTCCCTCTTTTCAGTTCTGAGAGTACAGTGATCACGTAAAGAAGCCTAGAAAATGATGTCTCACATCGGCGTAACTGTCATGCATTTCTTTCCTTATGAGAATTCTCAGCCACTTTGACGATACTCCTGCACCGTTTACGATAGGAAGTGTCTGATCACCAGCCCTATTGCCTAGATTTGGCTCCATGTGATTTTCATCTCTGCTCACATGAACTGCTAGCTATGAAGACAACATTTTGGCACAGACATCAAGTTGCAGGTCAGTGGCAAGAAGTGCACAACGCCAGAATTTCGCTGTGAATCTGTGTAGAATTTAGACGTTTTGCCGACAAGGACCGTACTGTCGCGTGTAGTTCAACTTTGGAGTGTGTTTCCAGTTGCTGCGTCATTTCTCTCTCACAGTGTAATGCACCTTTTGCCCATACCACAACAGAAATGCATCTCCAGGGTATCCAGACTGTGTGATCTCTTCTGACAATGCGCCACTCTTGTTGCCCAATGGTCTTAGGGTGAGGCGACATGTGTAACGTAATTTCTGAAGTACCTGCGTAATTTCCCTTGGTAGCTGTACATCGCTCTGTTAGTTTTGGCAGCGACCGTCTAACAACCCTACCACAACAAAGGTCAAAATTTAATAATGATTGTGGTGTTGCTCACGCTGCTAAATAGTGCATTTTCGGGCAACAACAAAGTTATTATGTGGCAGGTGTTATTAGAGCACAGTTAATAAAGTAATTTCATGTAATAATAAATAAACTAGGCACTCATCTTTTCGTATTTCCCACGCTGGTCTCGTTGTAAACGGCTCAACCGTCGAAAATCTAGGTGGTAATGATTCCAAGCTCGGATGCAAAGAGGCCTAGGTTTCATTATGCGATACTCAAAAGTTTTGTAGATGCGCTTCACAAACCATTCTTGAAGGTTACACTTTTGCAGGACAATGGTGGTGTAAAAAAGTAATCAGCACTCCGAATTTAAGTTACACTTCTTTTTTTATTACTTTGGCTGCAATATCACGTAACACACAAAACATCACTTTACAAATACAAAACATACTTGAAAACATCTTCCTCACTGTTAAAGTTCACATTTTATAAGTTGACGACAATATGCGTCTTTCCAACATGACGTCCAAGACTTGACTCTCTAAAGGTCCGATTGTCCGACTCTCTAACTAGTAATAATCGCCTACGCGCCCAAAAATCAGAGTTACAAGTACGTCAAAGATCATAGTGACAAAAGTAAGAATACAGACAAGAATAATATCACTGCAACATAAACATATCAATGTATCAAAGTGCCTCTACATTAATGAAACCAAATCTGAATGTTGTCTCAGAAATATGTCAACTACTTTACAGAAACACAGTAGAATATTACTAGTATCGAGAGGTTCAGGTGAGGTGCCGTAATGGTTGCGTAATTCAAGTACCATTACAACCGCCAGCAGGGCGCGAGTACATGGAAGTTCCGAGGATGGTCGAAAAAAAGGAGTCGTTTTCTGTAGAACAAAAACTGGTGCAAGAACGCAGCTTCGGGAAACTTTCCTCCAATATCTTCCCTAGTTCAGAAGGGAAACAATATTTTCATTGCACAGATTCTAAGGGGAGAGCTGTGAACAGGAAGATCAAGAAATATCTGTGATTTCTCCACTGAGGTGACATGCAAGATGATCACGATACCAGCCCTTAGGCAGAGCGCTGGAGAGGAAAAATATCCAAATGTATAGCTTCGTGGATGCTGTATGATCCACTAGGAGTGGAAGGAATTGACGATGATGCAAGGAGCGACTCGTGTATCGGGGATTCCGATCAGGCCGTGATTCGCAGCACAGCGGTAGCTGTGTAGAGTGACAGACGGGCGGTATCTGGTCGCTGGCAGCTGACGAGGCGGCAGCGCAGCGCTGCTCGCGCCCAGCCCGGAGAGAGCTCCTCCAGCGCCGGAGCGGCCCTCGCCGCCTCTCCAGCGCCCCGGCTCTCCAGCACAGCTGCAGCTGCCCGTCCGTCACGGCGCGCCTGACAGTTTTAATTCTATTTGATTCGGAGCCGGCAGGCCTGCAATCCCTCCGCCGCCCCGTCTCTTCACTCGGCCGCCTCCGCCCGTCGGCTAATCCGTGTTCGGTATTGACAGCTGAAGAACGTCAGATGAAATTAAATCTGGCGAGGCTTAACGAGCTGACACGCCGAGCGATACCGGCGCAAACAACTGACGCGCGGGCCTCCCGCTACCGAGAGGGCGCTCACCGGCGCGGGCGCGATGAAAAACAAACGCCGGTCTGCGCCGACGAGTTCGGGACCAGTCCCACCGGCGGGTACACTGCCCGGCTGCGTGTTTATTTTTTTATTTTATTTTTTTTCTCTCTCTCTGTTTCTTCTGCGTGACGCGAGGCGCTTGTAGCCGACGGCGCCCTGTCATGTTACATTCCCGTCGGCGCTGGGTTCGCCTGATGACTCTCAGGAGATAGCGCCGCTGAATGTGTAATGTAGAACACTACAGTGGTGTAAAGAGCAAGGCTCTTGTGCGAGATAAGTCTGTTGGGAGATCTGTTAGGGACAGACAGCTGTAAACGCGCTGCAGGAGGAACCAAAAGGGCAGGAACAATACCTTCGTGGAAGTGCCGGGACTGTCCGCAGCTCGTGGTCGTGCGGTAGCGTTCTCGCTTCCCACGCCCGAGTTCCCGGGTTCGATTCCCGGCGGGGTCAGGGATTTTCTCTGCCTCGTGATGACTGGGTGTTGTTTGATGTCCTTAGGTTAGTTAGGTTTAAGTAGTTCTAAGTTCTAGGGGACTGATGACCATAGATGTTAAGTCGCATAGTGCTCAGAGCCATTTGAACCATTTTTGAACCAAATACTGAGCCATGCTGCCTTACAGCAGTCCATCATTGTGAAAGTGTTGCCGGTGGAGGATTTTGTGAACGAACTGACCTCTGAATTATGCCCCATAAATGTTAGATGGCATTCATGTCACGCCATGTGGACGGCAAAATCATTCCCCTCGAATTATACACAATGTTCTTAAAGTCAATCAGAATCTATTGTGGGCCAGTGAATGGCACATTGTTGTTTTCAAATACAAAGACCACGAATACGGCAAATGATCTCCAAGTATTCGAAAGCAACCATTTCCTGTCACTGATCGGTTCAATTGGATCAAAGGAGCTAGTCCATTCAGTGTAAACACAGCACACACCATTATGGAGCCAACACTAGCTTGCACAGTGCCTTGTTGACGACGAGGGTCTATGGCGTCGTGGGGTTTGAGTCAGACTCGAAGCCTACCATCAGCTCTTACAAACCGGAATCCTGCCACATCTGACCGGCCACGCTTTTTCAGCCGTCTAGGGTCCAACCGATATGGCCACGAGCCAGAGAGAGAAGTGGCAGGCGATGTCGTGCTGTTAGTAAAAGCAGTCGCATCGGTTGTCAGCTGCCATAACCATTAACGCTAAATTTCGCCGAACTATCCTAACGGATACGTTCGTCGTACATCACACGTTGGCTTCTGCGCTTATTTCACGCAGTCTGCGTGCCTTTCAGCAGTGACAGCTCTACGCAAACGCCCCTGGTCTCGGTCGGCAAGTAAAGGTCGTCGGCCATTGACTAGACCGTGGTGACAGGTAATGCCTAAAATTTGATATCCTCGGCACACCGCTGGCACTGTAGGTGGCGGAATATTGACTTCCCTACTCAGTCCATGAATGGCTGAAGCTCGTTTCTGAGTAGCCGAATGTAGCCATTTCTAGTCAATGATCGGTTCAGTTGGTCCAGAGGATCCAGTCCGTTCCATGTAAACACAGCCTAAACCTTTATGGGGCCACCACCAGCCTGCACAGTGCCTTGTTGACAACTTGAGTCCATAGCTTCGCGGTATCTGCACCATATTCGAACCCTGCCATAAGCTCTTACCGACTGAAATCGGGACTCATCTGACCTAGCTACTCTTTTCCAGTGGTGTAGGGTCCAACCGATGTGGCTAGGAGCACGGAGAGGCGCTGCAGATGGTGTCTTACTGTTAGCAAAGCCAATCACGTCGGTCATCTGCTGCCACAGCCCGCACTGTTGTCATAGATAATTTCGTCATACATCCCACATTGATATCCGTGGTTATTTCACACAGTGTTACTTGTCTGTCAGCACTGACAATTCTACTTAAACGCCGCTGCTCTCGGTCGTTAAGTGAAAGCCATCGGCGACTGTGTTGTTCGTATGAGAGATAATGCCCAAAATTTTGTTTTCTCAGCACACTGTGGATCTCGGAATATAGAATCTTCCAATGATTTCCGAAATGGTATATCCCATGCGTTTTTGCTCCAACTACCATTCTCTGTTCAGAGTCTGTTGGTTCCAGTCGTGCGACCTAATCATGTCGGAAAACTTTCAACGTGAATCATCTGAGTGTAAATGACAGTTGCGCCAATGCACTACCCTTTTATACCTTGTGCATGCGATACTACTGCCATCTGTCTATGTCTCTGTCGTTATCTCATTACTTTTGTCACCTCCGTGTAAACAGCCAAACGGAAATATAATGTCAATGTCGGCGAAATGTTTCTTCTCATTTTAACATAACGACCGGTGAGTTTCTTACATCCACTGTGAATAAAATATTCACGATTTACGTTTGCTCCGTTTCCAAGGGTATATTTAAGCAGAAATAACAGGGTAATTAATCTGCAGTGTAGTGAAAAGGAAAATAGGAATCTTTCGAGTCCAAGGTACATATTTTGATGTATTTTCACAGGACTGCCAAGCGTGCACGAAAGCACTTAATTTTAAAGGCTGACATACCGTTACGCAAAGCACCCACGCTTTCGGACATCTCCCTGATAGCACAATCTACCTCTTTAAGCTTCTCAAGAGGATTTAAAGCTGTCAAGTGCCAAATAAGTGGGCGTTCGTGCTTGTAGAAGTAGGTCGTCTTATCGACACGATACAGAAAGCTCGCTGTTTGTCAGCTAAGTGATTACTCAGATGTGTCTTCCGGGAACGACTGATTTATGATCCAGATCTACATTGTCCCACGCATTTCCTTATCGTCCAAGACTTATGAATGAAAGAAAATTCTGTTTTCTCTAAATTCCTGATTACAAGTTGCGTGGATTCTTTGAAGATCATTGCGTAGCTCCTATCGTGTTTCGATATAAATACAAAATTAATTCATGTGGCATTACACGTCGTCCGTCAGTTTCGTTCAGTCGAACTAACTATTCCACTTTGTTGTATACTTCTTTAGCCTTTATGTAAGATACGAATCGTGCTTCAAAAATTTAGTACTGTTTTATTATTACGACTTCACACGTTTTCGACTGAGCTGACCTCAAACGTCTGTTTCTGATATGGGTACACAATTCTTTTATATCTGCTTGAACATGCAGAATTCTTAACTTTGCTGCAGCATTGGGTCTTTGCCAGAAATTTTATGATTTGCTAGTTTTATAAAACAGTATGTTATTTACTAATTAGCCCAAGAACACGTTTATCTTTATGTACCTCTTTTCCTTCGGTGAATTGACAACCAGAACTCACAGTATGAACGGGCTGTTTACCCATTATTGCATGACTTCCTAAGGCCCATTATTTTAAAAACACGTAGTATGGGACGTACTTGCAGTCAAACTTCTTTCTAGAATCGATGTGGTATAAGTCGCAAGTAGTGACTTTCAGCAACTCATTACAAACCCCACAGTTCCATCTACACAGCACACATACACATAGGTGTTGGACAAAAATATTGAAACTCCGCGAGAAATTCACAACTGAATATAAAAACAGATGCTAGCCAAGCCTACTGGTCCCCTCCTGCTCACTGTGAATGACAGCCTTCCAGAGGTTGCCTAATAAAGAGGAGTCTTTGTCCTGTGACGGTTTGGAAGTTACAACTGGGACAAGGGAAAAACTAGACTTGCCCGAGCAACACAGGATAAAATAACTTGTATGTGCTAGTAGATCTAGCGATGTTCCTTCTTGGTCCTGATCTTGGCGCAACATCTATGAAGCATTGCCAATCGCGGGGCGTGAAGATCGGATGGGAATTAATCAAGGCTAGGTCTTTTTTAGAGATGACGTTGTGCAGGTTTGCAGCTGCCCAAACAAAGTCATATGGTTGGTGGGGAAGATGGGGTTTGGGAACATTGGGAGGGGTAAAAGAGTATGGATGGTAAAGGTACGGATATGTACCAGCTCGCAGTGACTCCACTAGTATGTCCATCAACAGCTTAGCCGCTCGCGGGTTGTCCGGCAGTGGCAGGTGGTCATGTTTGCCATGTTTGGCAGCCTGCTCTTGGACCACAGCAGTGACTTTTGCTGCCTTTTCGTCGTACTCTTCTTCCGTTTGCTGTACCATCTCCTCCATTTCCTCGATGACCTCTCTAGCAACCTGAATTTCCGCATCGGCGGTCACCTGAATTTCTGCATCTACCCCCTTCCTAATGGGGGTCGGCGCCTCTTCTTTGCGATTCGTAAGGGTCAAGGGTTCCGTCAGTTGCCACACCTGACGGCGCTCGTCTTCCAATTCCGCCCTCAGGGACGTCCTCTCCTCCGCCATGGCGGATCTAAGCGCGGCAACGGCTTCGTCCATGGCTTTCTGTGGCGATTCGCGGAAACTATCGTAGTCGTCTTCCTCGCGGCGGCGCGGCCCGCTTCCCCTTCTTGGATAGGGGGTCGGGGCGGCCGCCTTGTCTTCTTGGGCCACTTCTCCAGCTTTAGCGGCCTCAATCTTCTTATTCCCCTTCTGCGTTCTCCAATGCTTTATGTAGCTGCAACGACAATGGTTTGCAGCGCGTGCGCCGCCGCTGTTCGGAGCAGCATCTCGCGGCTTATTACAATCGTGTGTACCATGTGCCTTCGCACACTTCATGCACGCGATCGTATTGCTGCAGGACTTTGCTACATGGCCAAGCTGTTGGCATTTGTAGCACTGCTGCGTCTTCATCTTCTTCTCGCTCTTCTTTCCGTTTCGCACTTCATCGGCCAGATGCTCCAGTAGGTCGGTGAGAAGGCGTCTTGACTTCCCCTTGGCTTCGACTCCCTTGCCATGTCTAGCCATGCCTGCGACGTACAACAGCGACAGCGACGAAGTTAACTGTATCGAGTACAGCAGCCTACAGGTTACGCTGTTGTATTTGACTACGAACAGCACCTGTGCTATGTCCTAAATACGTTGCGAGTGGCAGTTGTGGTCAGAGGAGCGTTCTACGTAGTTGTGAATACATTGTGTCGGACGTGAGTGAATTCCAGTGTGGGCAAATGGTCGGTGCTCGTATGGTGGGTGCCCGAGTGACAAAGGGAGCCGAAGTACTTCGGAAGCGGGAAAACATTATCCGCTAAGTCGCAACGCGGACGAAAGTATGTGTTGAATGATAGTGACAGACGGCCATTTAAAGGCAATGTGACGGGAAATAAGAGGACGACAGCTGCAAAAGTCACTGCAGAACTGAATGTCATAGTCGCGAACTCTCTCAGCAAAAAAATAACAGGAAGGGAGCTCCATAAGCAGAGAATTGTAGGGCGAGATGGAATTCCAACACCACTCATTATTACTCCAAATACCCGTAACGGGAAAACGTGGTGCCGAAGCCATAGAACCTGGACAATGGAGCAATGGAAGAAAGGACTTTGGTCGAATGTGTCTTGTTTCACCTGTTACCAACTTCTGGTCGAGTCTAAGTCCTAAGAGTGATGATCTGGTGATGATTTGGGCAACCGTACCGTGGTATTCCTCGTCCATTATGGCCACTGTGTAAAATCGCTTTACTGTCAAGGAATACGTGTGCCCTTAGGCCGATCAAGTCCAACCGACGATACAATGTTTGTCCCTCAAGGTAATGCCGTTTTCCAAGACGACAGTACCCCTGTTCATATAGCTCGCATCGTCCAAGGCTGGTTTTGTCAGCACGAGAGTGAATTTTAGCGTTTCCCTTGGCTACCACAGTCACCAGATCTCAATACCTTTGAGCCTTTATGGTGTATTTTGGAGTGAAGGGTGCACGATCGTCATCCACTTCCATCATACTTAGCTGAGCTTTCCACTATTTTGCAGGAAGAATGGTATAAGGTTTAGTTGAAAAACATACAAGGCCTGTATTTATTCATTCCAAGATCACTGGAAGCTATTTTCAATGCGAACAGGTTTCCTACACAGTGATGGGCATGGTTATGTTTTATGTTTTGGCGTTTCCATATTTTTGTGCAACCCTTGCACATAATACATACATGCATAAATACTTACATACACACATAACCTTGCCCCAAAAATAAATCACAAAATTTCCAGGCCCCCAGTCCATCATAGGCGAATACTAGATTTGGAATCCCCTCCCTATCATTCCAAACTGGGATTCCATTTATCCCACTCCTTTCCATCTGGGATATTTGATGGATAAAATACCAGTCATAAAATGTACTAGATCGCCGTAGTATGGGTGAAAATGAAGGAGAGTTTGGCTCGAAAGATCGAAGTTCTGTAACAGCCATCCCTGCTCTCACGAGTTGGAATCGAAAAGCTGCACCATAATTCACTTCTCCGCATATTCACGCAAGAACCATCTATAAGCTGAAGGGGTTAACTCATCAAACCAAGTACACCAAATGTGTGCGTAGCTTTCCCTCTCTTATTCCAAATGAGACTGCAGGTCGGGTGACCAAATATTCACTGGTAAGTATAAATAGCTTACTGTCAATTCTCTGAGTTAAGAAGACTGATTAATTCAGTATAAGGAAGAAATGGAGGCCGTAGTCAGAGTAGACGTTATTCAGACCTTTAGCGAGACGGTCGTATGCAGAACTTTGTCTTACACATTCACCTGCTAGGTAAGTCTTACGTTGTAACCTTTCTGAACCAAGTGTTGACTGTGGCCCGTTGCCTATCGTAAAACATATGCAGGAATTGTGGTGTGATGAGTTTGAATAGATCCAATACACACAGTGAAAGTATTCACTTATTCTTTTTTAAGTATTGTCATACTATGTAACCTTATTTGCTGATAGCAGACAGCAATAGATTAAGAATTGGTATCCTGTCGATAAAGAAAGGCACCAGGATAAGCTTTACGCTACACCGCCCAGCACTTTCTTTAAATGTAAACTGATTTAGCAACTGCGCACAGTCTGAAAATACTGTAGTTATTAACTGCAATGAATTTTTATTTTTCTTCGACACATTTGTAAACTGTGATATTGCTTTGTTCAGTAACTATGGCGTACTAAGGTGTCCTTCCACATTTCCTACCGACATAACGAATGGGTGCTCTCTGGTGCTCCTAGTTGTAGAATAAGAAACTCTGTACGACATGGACACGACATGCAACATTATAGTGCAAGCATATCCCCCATCAAACACATTCCAGGAATACTGTGCTTAGTCTCTGTTTGAGAGAGACGATGACAGGGTGTTGAGGCTTTGCTGATAGAAAGTTCGTCTTATCTCTGACTCGGCATTAGATCCCGTCATTTTTTAGCGGTAATCGGTACTGGGAAATCAGACGACGCAAGTGCGTAAGCTTATCACATGTCATTCAGTCAGGCAATACGCTGGAAGCTGGAGCTTATCCAGAGATGAGTAAATTGCCGGTAGTTTATGTGCAGTACTTCTCACATATATGCCGTTAAGGTTGGAATGAAATAATTCGGTGTGTATGGTTGACACTTTGCTTGAGCGGATATTTGTAATGCAGAAATAAGACCAGTTTAATGCTCCATTGATGGCCAGGTGAATAGGAGATACAAGCTTGAGAAGAATGGAAAGAAACTGGAATATTGTTTTCTTCAAGAATCCGTCCCGCCAAATACCTGAAATCTTTTGTAGAACCAACTAATACTCTGAAACAGGATGACCAGGCTGGTATTTGAACGACATTGTCGCTAAAGACGAGTTTAGTGCTTTAGGCACAATTCATCTGTCTCAGTTAGACGAATAAGCTAACTTAAGAATCGTCACCATTTGAAAAAGGTTGCTTATAGCTTGTTCATCGGTTCCGATAGAAACATGTACTTTATGACAAAATAAAATGCAAATTTCAGTGGATAATGTTACCAGTGAATTACAACAAGGAAGGTACAAACCAATAGCATTTTCTGGTCCTATGTTTTTTGCTATACGTAACTGCTGTTAATACTCAAAATTTCTCTGCGGTACGTCGTTATAATGAAGTATCTAGGACACCTACGCTATTAATATCTTCTGTTAGAGTGTCACAAACACACAGTTCCAATCCCTTTCTTACATTCGTACTCCGGGAGTCATGAAGTTTGTCGCAAAGTGTACATTTTTTGATCAGGTTGCTAAAGTACCTTCCCGTTCTATTCGTTGACGGAAAAAATGGGTGTTTGTATGTCTCGCATCTAACTGTTATTTATCTAATTTTATCATCGCGTTCTCTACGAGATGCATGCGTACAGAGTTGGAGAGTGTTCGTTACTGCCATCCTCAAAACCAATATCCGAAATCTTCTGAACAGATTTCAACGAGGTATGTACCATCTTTCTTCGAATCCCTACTAGTTAAGACTTCAGTCTCTGCCTGTGGCTCTTCGCACCATCTTTCGTCGACCACACTGTTTGTCTGACCTACTATGGATCCCACACACTTCAGCAGTTTTCCAGTATTCGACCTGCAAACGATTCGTAAACTATTTCTTTCGTAGACAAATTGCCCTCTTCCAATGTCCTACCGACAACTTCCGTATGCTTTACCTTCAACCGGAGGTGACAAAAGTCATATATTTTGTCGGACCACCTTTCCCCCGGTGAAGTGCAGCAACTCGACGTAGCATGGACTCAACAGGTCGTTGGAAGTTCCCTGCAGAAACACTGAACAATGCTGCTACTATACCCATCAGTAATGGCGAAAGAGTTGGCGGTGCACGACGTTGTGTACGAAATGCCCTCGCGATTACGTCCTATAAATGTTCGATGGGTTGCATGTCAGGCGCTTAGGATGGCCAAATCATCGCGTGTACTGTCCAGAATGTTCTTCAAACCAATCACCAACAACTGTGGACCGCTAAAATAGCCCATTTTCATCCAAAAATTTTAACTTTATTGGGGACATAAAGTCCATAAGTGGCTGCAAATGATCTCCAAGTAGCCGAACATAACCAGAACTCCGTCTAATCCATACAGACGCAGTCCATACCATTATGGAGCCGTCACCAGCTTGCACAGTGCCTTGTTGACAACTTGGCTCCACGGCTTCATGGGGTCTGCGTCACGCTGGGACCCTACCATTAGCTGTTACCAAATGAAATCGTGACTCATGTGATAGGACCACGGTTTTCCAGTCATCAAGCGTTCAAGCGATATGATCACGAGCCCAGGAAAGGCTCTGCCGGCGATGTCGTGCTGTCAGCAAAGGCATTCGCGTCGAACGCCTGCTGACATAGCCTATTGGAGCCAGATTTCGCGGCATTGTCTTAACGGATTCGTTCGTCGTACATCCCACAACGATTTCTGTGTTTATTTCACGCAGTGTTGCTTGTCTGTTAGCACTGACAACTCCACGCAAACGCTGATGCTCTACATCTACATCTACATGGTTACTCTGCAATTCACACTTAGGAGTGAAAATGTATCGGATTTCTTTTAATACCCATGTGGATGACCTCGTACTTTCCTTTGTTTAGTGTCAATTGTCACTTTTCGCACCTTACATAAATTCTCTCTAGATCATTTTGTAATTGGAATTGATCGTCCGATGATTTTACTACACGGTAAATTACAGCGTCATCTGCAAACACTCTAAGGGAGCTGCTCAGATTATCACCTAGATCATTTATGTAAATCAGGAACAGCAGAGGGCCTATGATACTACCTTGCGGAACGTCAGATAATACTTCTGTTCCCCTCGATGATTTGCCGTCTATCACTACGAACTGTGACCTTCCTGAGAGGAAATCACTCACACAACTGAGACGATACTCCATATGCACGCAATTTGATTAATAGTCGCTTGTGAGAAGCTGTATCAAAAGCCTTCTGGAAACCTAGGAGTACGGAATCGATCTGAGATCCCTTGTCGACAGCACTCATTAATTCATGGGAATAAAGAGCTAGCTGTGTTGCACAAGAATGATATTTTCTGAATCACTGTTGGTTTTGTATCAATAAGTCATTTTCTTCAAGGTGATTCATAATGTTCGAGTACAGTATATGCTCCAAAATCCTGCTGTAAACTGAGTTCAGTGATATGGGTCTGCAATTCAATGGATTACTCCTATTTCCTTTCTTGAATATTGGTGTGACCTGTGCTACTTTCGAGTCTTTAGGAACAGACTTTTCGTCAAGTGAGAGGTTGTATATGATTGCTAAGGAAGACGCTATTGTGTCCTCTGAAAGGGAACTGATTGGTATACCATCTCGGTCGTTAAGTGAAGTACGTCGGTCACCGCATTGTCAGTGGTGAGAGGTAATGCCTGAAATTTGGAATTCTCGGCACACTCTTGACATTGCGGATCTCGGAATATCGAATTGCCTAACGATTTTCGAAATGGAATGTCTCATGCATTCAAAGTTTGTTAATTCCAGTCGGAAAGCTTTTCAAATGAATCATCTGATTACAAAAGGCAGCTCCGCCAGTGCATTGTCCTTTTATACCTCGTGCACGCGATACTACCGCCATATGTAGGTCTATATGTGCGTTCGCTGTCCTATGACTTTTCTCACCTCAGTGTATGGTAGTTCCATTTTATTACCTTACACAATCGTCTGATCATAATTCAGTACTATTAAGTTATTCGAATATCGAAGAGCACGGCTTTATATTTCTATAAAGACTGAGCTAATCGCAAGTTTTATAAGCAGCTGTTATTTTGTCAAGATCTAAACAGGTAGTACTACATAATTTGTCGTGAAACATGATCGTGTCTATAGAGAATTTCTAGAAACTTTGTAAAAGATGAGTGGGCTATGTTACGGATATAATGTCTGGGGCACTGGAATGAGTCTCTAAACTGAGTGGCGACCGAGGTGGTGCAGTGGTTAATACAACGAAGTCGCATTCTGGAGAACGACGATTCAAATCCGAATCTGGTCTCCCTGATTTAGGTTTTTTTCTGAATCCTCTAAACCGTTCAATGCAAAAGTTGGGATGTTTCATTTGAAAGGGGATGGCTCCATCACAGCTCTCTTCTCCATGGCCTTACCCAGTAGATTCAAAGAAGCGCTATTATGTTTCCATTCACAGTCACTACAAACAAATTTTCCATCCTCTCCAAACTGAGCTGCTGTCATCTTTCTACCACATTAGACGTCAACGAGATGCTAAAACCAGTAAAATATATTCCGCAGTAGTCGTCAAATTTTTTAATGCCATTTATTTGTATGTCATCAGTTTAGAGCTCGGATTTATATGCGCCATAAACTGAATATATGTGTGCGCCTATGCACCAACAATCTAGTAAATATGCTCTAAAAACTTTAAAATATGCATAAAGAAGAAAATACGTTATTTCAGTTTCCTCACATTCATTAATTTTGTTGAAGTAATCAAATTCATTCCCAAGCTGTCGTTTACAAAATTAATATTTATTACTGTCTCCCCTCTCCTCTCTCTCTCTCTCTCTCTCTCTCCCTCAATCTGTTATAGCATTAGTTATTTTTATTGCAATAAATAATTAATTGTTTTTCAGTTTTCTGGATGAAACTATTTCCTTCTGCCACTTAAAATGTTTTAGAATAAGATAAAGATCTCTATACTTCACACGAAATTACAGGACTGTACCGAAAAGAGGCTGTGTCTCTTACAGAAGAACCATTAAATTTCTTTTCTGATTCTCCTTGTAGCACATTACTCACGTCCCGGAGGAACCTTAAACCAAAATTTCTTGCCTTAATTTCCTCTGTTTTGTTGCGAAGACACTTTCCAATGCAGAAGATTGAGGCATCACTTTTCCTTCCATACGTGTGATTGCGACTGGAAGTTTACTAAAGTAGTTCTTTGTAAACACTAATTTACTCTGGAGACTCTACTCATTGCAAGCACTAACAGCAGCAGGGAAACTTGCTGCTTTAGTCTTGTTCTTTTTGTCGAGCACATTTTTCACATTTTCCAAATAATCATTGTAATATGGAGGTATGTCAATCCCTGCTTCCCGCATAGTGAATATTGTATCTTGCATAATATCAACCAATAATTTCACTCATAATGGCGCCCTCACACAAACACTCTTTTTAAAGAGGAAACACAGGCATTTACTACCGCAAAATTCACTAGAATTTTCGTAGCCAACTGGTGAAGAGTAAGTGTTAAACGTCTTGCATTATACGGTAGATTTTTACGGATTCGGTGTTTATCACATCGTATCTCCTGAACTAAGTGTCGTACAATGACGTAATTTTTCTGGTATGTTGAGAGGTATATGTGAATACTGTCTGCAAATGTGTCGCGAACACAGGTAGTGGGGAAGACGTAATAATTTGAAATCTCATGCTTCATGTGACTGTTTTACTGCATGCACAGCGAAATTTAGTAAGCTGCGAATATTTTTCCTTTCATCGTGTTTTCATGGGGATCACCAACGAAAAAAGTTTCGTAAGGGTTTGAAATTATGTTTAAAGTTTGTTGCGAGTGCTTAAGTGCCCCCATTCTCAAATACTATGTGATTAAAGCAAAGGTATGCTCTTTCGCTTCCACCCACAACCCTTTGACAATGGGGTGGCTGTTACCTCTACAATTAATCTTTCCAGATAATAGATTATTTGTGTGCCAAGTTTGGTAGAAATCGGTCGAGTGGTTTATGAGGGGATGTGGAACATATATACATACATATATAGATACGTATATCCATTTTTATAATTTGTGTAGCTTAGCAAGGATCAGGGAATAATTTCTGATCTCATTTGCGCGATGAACAGATTTAAAAAAAATTGTAAATGCTGTGTTTCTTGATCACAAAATACACTAAATCAAGCTCTGTGTCAGCGCAGGCGATATACATTTGTCCTGGAATATTCAGAATTCTATATAATGTAACACATTCAAAGGGATGTTGGCTGAAACTAATGCTTTGCAAATATATTTCGAAAAATTACCATTGCCATCATTGCCAGTTCTGCTTACAGAAAATGCTGCTGGTAAGATTGTTTAGATTGTGGAGGCACCTCTATTAACAGCATATCTGTAAGCAGCTGTTTCTAAATCTTGTGTGGTCCGGAATTTTTTGTCGCAGAGCGCTATAACAGTTGTATAAACGGAATATGAGTTTTTGTAGTTAAATGAAAACGACGATCATTAGATAATCGCATTGATTTCTAAAATATTTTGAAAATACAAAAATAAAACTTCCGTATTTTCCGTACTCTTGGCACAGTACTGTACTTACATCTGCTGTTAGGGTAGAAGTTCCATCCGTGAACTGTTGAAGCAAACAAGCTGCGTGTGTTAATTGTAATATGTATTGAACCGGGACCTAGAAACGACGAAGAGGCTTCGTCGCGCCGTAGCCCTCAGTGGTTCACAGCCCCACAACACGCCACAGCAGTCCACCCAAAACAAGCTGTACTACTCTTCTCCTTCGGCATTGGAATATTCTGTCCCCCCCTACTCATACTTCATAGATTATGAGTAACAGCACACCAGTTACAAATTAAAAGTTAACTGAAAATGCACTTTTAATTCTTGGAAATTTTATCGTTGTGACAGACGGCTTCGTTGTAACGTAATAAAAAGCAGTATCGAGTTTTATGATGCGACGGCCATTGAACGCTAGTTTATCTTAAGCAGTTGAGCGGCATATTTTTTATGCCATATTAAGGACCGTTGATTGTTGCTACCTATGTTTTCCTCATTTTTCGGCGCCCTTTTATGCATTTAGGATCATGGCACATAACAGTCGTTCTACACAATCAGAACAGTGAGAGAGATGTTTGCTCAGGACTTTCTCTGCTTTGTGGTGAAATATTTGTATTTCAAGAAGCATTGCTAAAAACTGAAATATATGTATAAATATGCACAAATTAGTTAATATGCACTGATCCCTTGTATATCAATTTTTATACACTAACGTGCAACTATGCAAAAATTCGAGGTCTGGTCATCAAACAGGATGGCAAAATAAGGCAAAACTGAAAATTACTTCAGGTTCCGTAAGTTAGACAACCCACCTTACATCATGCACTGCAGATGTATATCATGTTGAAATGGGTTGCCTATCTTAATACATTAATTATTTTTTTTCTGACCACCTATACTTCGTGTCACGTCTTGGGCTTACCTCCTTGTCTTTAACTGATTATTTTACATTCTTCATTTTTAATCCGAAATTTTCTATTAACATCTCCGTACTCATCGATAATTACTTTGTATGAAGAAATCAAATAAACAGCAAATGGTTCAAGTGGCTCTAAGCACTATGCGACTTAACATCTGGGGTCTTCAGTCCCCTAGACTTAAAAATACTTAAATCTAACTAACCTGAGGACAACACACACATCCATGCCCGAGGCAGGATTCGAACCTGCGACCGTAGCAGCAGCGCGGTTCCGGATTGAAGCGCCTAGATCCGCTCGGCCACAGCGGCCGGCAAATAAACAGTAACCACTCACATGTTTACTCTCATTTACTTACTGGATGGGATGATCCCTGTGCCAAGTTTTCCTAGCTCGCTCTCGGTACTGACACACACACACACACTTATTGTAGAAACATTCTACCGTTAGCTAAAGTATAAATACAGGATAACTCCGTGTTGATGTTACAAACTTCCAGCCATAATGGAGAAGGGTTAACGTACCAATCTGAGGTAAGAGACTTCGGTCCGGAAACGAATCTGCGCTTTTTTTCAGTCGCTTGGGATTTTGTGCTGGGTGAAAGATCCAGGATAAACGCAGGCTAGGTAAGTGGCCAGTGCCGTAGAATACTCTTTGTAAAACCGAACTAGAGTTCCATGCAGACCTACTGATTTATTTGCTTTCAAATCTTTCAAATGTTTCTCAATGCAACGGATGCTTATCACTGTGACGTCCATACGGAAGTCAGTTCTATAGTCAAATGACAGTATGTTTGTCAGATTCTGTTGTGTGAACGATTTCTTGAACGTGAAATTTAAAATTTCAGCTTCTGTTTTTCTATCTTCAACTGCCACACCAAACTGGTCAACAAGGGACTTAATGGAAGCCTTAGACCTGCTTAGCGTTTTTACATAGGAGCAAAATTTTCTCGGGTTCTCTGCCAGATCTTTTGCTAAGGTGCTATGGTGGTAGCTGTTGTATGCTTTGCGCGTAGATCTTTTCACAGACCCACGAATCTCTATTAACCTTCGTTTCTCGTCATTTGTGCGTTTCTTTTTGAACCGAGAGTGCAACAGCCTCTGCTTCCGAATTTCGTTTTTAAACCGTGGTGGGTCTTTTCCATCCTTTATCCTAGGCACATAAATCTCCAGACCATGATTTACAATCTGCTTAAACTTTGCCCAAAATTCCTTTGTATCCATCTTACTGGAAGCAAGTGATGCCAATGCACTGTCTAAGTGAGATGCTAACAGCTGCTTATTTGCTCTGTCTAGCAGAAACGCTCTTCTAACCCTCTTGATTGATTTATTAACTTCCGTAATCATAGTTGTTACAATCCCCGTTTCTGTACTGACATTGTCGATAAGGTCAGGGCTATTTGTAGCTTCAAGGTCTAAGATATTTCCATTGCGTGTGGGTTGCCGAGCTAGCTGCTCAAGACAGTTTTCAGAAAAGGTGTTCAAAAGTATTTCACATGACTATCTGTACCCCGGCAACGAAGCCATAGACACGCTAGTCTAGGTAGGTTAAAGCCGCCTCCAACTAGTATTGCATGATCTGGGTATTTACGCGCCACTGTCCGTAGACTTTCTTTGAGTGAATCTAGAAATGTCACAGCGGAATCAGGTGGCTTGTAAAAACATCCAAGAATTAACTTGGGTTCACCTACACCTGTTATAAGCGACCAGATAACTTCACTGTCACACTCAACTTCGATCTCAATAGAGACAATATTTTTGTCAACTGCAACGAACACTCCCCCTCCTATGGCTTCTAATCTGTCTTACCGATATACGTTCCATGACTTGTTAAATATCTCAGAGCTTTCTATCTCAAGTTTCAGCCAGATGTCACTCCCAAGCATAATGCGAGCTCGAGACCTTTCCCGGGATGTAGTAAACTCGGGAACTTTATTATGAATACTTCGACAGTATACTGATAAAATTTTGCAATCTAATTGTCTGTATTCTGAATGCCGTCCTATTTCTTGTGCTGCGTATCGACTGGTGAGTGTTCATCAGAGCACCTCAAAGTACCGTCTAGCCTAAAAAACCGTAATGTGCACTTTACAAGTACTCTGCTACCCGAATAGCTGCTTCCTTTTGCGTAATACAACCTTGACCTATCAAGGGAAGAGATACAAATCCGCACACGATAATGCGGGTCCAGAAATCTGCAGCCAAGACCGTCACAGAGTCGACGAAGCCTTTGGTTGAGACCTTCCACTCGGCTCCAAACCAGAGGACCCCGATCAGCTCTGAGAACAATACAAATGGCGAGTTCTACTAGCACATCACGCGCGGAGCTACCAGTCTTCACCACCTCCTCCAGACGCGTGTATGAACTGAGGATGGCCTCAGAACCCATGTGGCAGGCGTCGTTGGTACCGACGTGAGCTACTACTTGTAGACAACTGCATCCTGCACGCTCGATAGCCGTAGCAGGGCCGCCTCCACATCTAGGATGAGCCCCCCGGGCAGATCACCGAGTGCACATTGACTTTCTTTCCAGCCGTAAACGTTATCTGCGTAAGTGGCTTCATAATGTGCCTGACGTTGAAGCTGTCGATAATTAGTAAAACCCTCCCTCGTGTGCCTGCTTGGAATATGCTGAAGGGGGGGGCACCTGTCCACTTACAGGTGAATGGGCGAGGGCAGGCGGCCTTGCCCCTTTGCCTCGAGCATCGCGAACACGTTACCACCCGCCGCTCACCCTGCTGTGAGGGCGGATCCACCACGTTGGGTGCACTAGGAGGTGCCTCGGAAGCAGGCTGTGGGCAAAACAGGCGACACTTGAGGTATCAATGGCGACGCACCAGATTCTCCGCCAACGCTGCAATCCGAAGCAGCATCCCAAAGGTGGTTAACCATAGACAAAAGCGCATTCAGCTGTTCGCGAACTGCGGCCAGCTGCTCCCGCATCCGCGTACAGCATGCACACATCCGAACCATCCTACCAAGACTAACTGAAGAAGTAAACCATCAAACCTGATAGAATCCTAGCTATACAACTTGATACACTCCTGACGTATCATCAGTGGACGCTTACGCGTTTATGAGCTATGCAGCTGTCTGTTCAGTGAGCAACTACTGCTCTACAGAGTAAATGAGTTTACACTTACAAAATACGAGGTTAGAAGTCTTAAACAGAAAAAAACGCACGAAATTTAATAAACACAGTGAGAGGCACCCACATGCCTTGCTCATACTGTGGCATCAAGCAGTCAGGCCTGCAAGATGAGTGGTCTGTCAAGCGAGTGGATTCATTCTTATTTATCGAGTAACATGAACTCTCGCACTCACAATTAAGTTACAAATTATCCTCCTGTATGAATATTACGCAACGGATAACGCACATCTGACTGTTAGTAATTAACAGAACTCTGACTGTTCACTACGCACTGGCAATACCACATTTCCTTTCTCATTCAACGGCTTTGAACAACACATGGCCACCGCACTGAATATGAATGGCGCACACATTATAAATTCGGGACATCATGACAACATACAATTCGAAGGAAAGGTCCACCAATCTTTTTCTTTTCACTATCTTCTTTATTCCGATAAATTCTCTAACCTAAACACACAAATTCTATAACCTACAACAATAACACATGAGAAATTCCGCCCAGTGGGCATGGCTTTACATTGGTGATTCTCTATCTTATGGTCTCGTAATTATTTAACGCTACAGTGCACTTTCTGGATAGGATGGTGGATCTTTTGCTATATCTCACACTTCTACTCTCACAACCATCATCACGAAACTTTCCTCCAGACCGAGCGGTACAAAAGGAACATGCATAACCCACTGCCCCTGAAACTACTCTCCCATGCAAACCACACATACTTAAATTACATGACATACACCACACTGCAACATGGAATACAACACAAGGAATAGTCACAACATTATCACTTCCAGCTTTCCCACTTCAATTAGTATTTATCCCAGTTTCACACGACACTGCCCCACTTCGTAATTCTTGTTTCCTACTATGAACTCTGGAGGATATATGCATGTCTTCCTGTGCAATGCAAGCCAAGTGGCGTTGCTGGATAGACGGCTGACTCACCTTGCTTCTCTCTCAGAGTATTATAGTTTGAATCAAGCGTCACACGGAAACATAACGCGCAAAGTAATATTAAGAACATATTGATCACACACGCGAGTCCTCAACTGATACCATGGACGAGTACTTCTCTTTATCCTTTGTCTCATACACAGATTGAGACTCACACAGTACTCACCATGTGGAAGTACTCGTCTCTAATTTCAAGTCCTGCACACGCCATTTCTTAAATATTTCAACTTATAGTACACACGCTAGTAATTCAGCTTAACTAACCACACGGAAGTATTTCAACTTATTGCTACACGTGGTTTCATTGTGACCGTTGGTCACTTCCGAAGATTACTACGATCCCATTAATATTACCTGCCTGACATTTAATTCTCCCCACAAAAGTTCCTGAAATAGAGCAATTATTATTTCAAACTACTCTTAAGTATTCCACATGCATACCATGTCTCCACTCTTTTGTCTTTACGGAGCACACCTAAGACAGGTCTTACCAACTCTAGATCCAGCGGCAGAGTGCTGAAACATGGCCGTTCTCCAGGTTCTCTCGCACCTCTGCCGAAGTGGGGGAGCACCTTGCTACCGTATTGGTCAGCCACATTTCAGGCGCTCAAAGCTCCGGTAAGTTTCATCTCTTTGGTCCCACCAAAAGTAACTCAAGTACCGTCTCAAAGATGATCATATATTCACATTCACTATCTGCGGTTAGCAGACAACCATACATTCATTCATTTCACAGATCTCACCAAACTGGATGTAGGGATTTATTTTGAGGGAGTGCACATGTGATAAATTAATAAATAAATTGTCATTCTTTCCCACACTGGTACCCGGCTTCGTTGTATTAATTGAAATTGAGTTATTTTTACAAAAAATGTGTTGTTCTGACAAGAATAATGAAGTATGTTGTACCTATTTTCAATGTCGGGCAGTACTGTACCATTTCAATAGTGCTACGAAAACAGGGAAAAAAGTAAACACTTAACCTGCCGCTCTGTAGACGTGTTTATCAGTCGAGAGCTGAAGCCAAGAGCACTAGTTCAGTAGACGAGATGTATTTCACAGTGCAAAAGATAGCTCTTAAGATATGCACTTCAGAGCTGATGTTCGCTGGATATTTTTTTCTTCTTTTGGTTCATACTCCCTCGCGCCAAAATATGGAAAGCAAGGACTTTGCAGGAGACGTCCACTGTCAGAGATATCAGAACGAATTTCGCTTACAACTTTCGATTCGGTAATTTACGGACCAGGGTCCCTCACCTCAGACATTTAACATCCTCCGTCATCCATGAAAGTTTGTAACATCGCGTCGGAATCACATTGTAGATAGGCATTCAACACAGTCACCGATGTTACAAAAAATGAGATGTATCGAAACATATGTTGTTAATAAATAGCTTTTTTGCTAACGAGTATACAGCAAAGAATTAGAAACCGCTCGTTGGTCGCATGTACGTATTTTTGCCAGTTCTCAACAAATCAGTTGCTCCAAATCACGTGGCGAACGGATTTATTCAACGTATGAATCACATGTAATTGATACCTGATTGCATAGTCCATTATGTATTCTAACGGACTTCGTTATGAGCTTAAAGGAAATCATTATTTACTAATTATTACTGGGAGTTAAGAATGATGATTTCTGTTACTTGCAAGAGGTTCAATGTCATTCTTTCGTCAGCATAATGTTTGAAATAAAGTTCCTTTGAATGGTGGTATTATTGTGTTGATGGGTGACAAATGCTGATTTAGTTTCGGTTGAAACTGAGAACAACAAGGTGCTTATTATGTCTTGAATGGAAGCTTCTGTTAGTTACCCGAAGTTAGTAAGATATCCATTTACTATCGACTGATATGTAATTTATGGGTTGAACATTTTATTATATATTGTCTTCTCTTATTGTTGCCATACTATATAGATAAATGTGAATGTCCTGAGAGATGAAACAGTTCTCTGTGTGTAAATTCCTTCTTGCCTATACCCCTGCAGAATATAAAAGACGAGTCGAAAAATGGACAAGTACAGCCACCAGATTCCCTGCGTAGCTAATACACATGGAGCCACAACTACTTGTGTCATACACAGAGCGTGCCGTTATCAATTTTTTAAAACCCTAAAAATTATCTGTTTGTCTTTTACAACGAATCAAAGGTTACTACGTAACACAACAAAATCATTAAAAGATAGGACGGATGATTACCAATAGTAGATATCTGTATATTAAAAATGTGGAATACGCTTCGGCGCCGATATAGAACACTTTCTTCCATAGCTTTCTGCAATGTTGTATACTCTTCGAAAGTTTCAACGCGACCGTTAACTTCCTTCTGTGCTGTACAGAAAGCTTCATCTCTGCTAATGTAGAATGCTTAACTTCTTTAATAAACAATGACTTACATTTTGATCGTTATACCTCTCGACTATCTCCAATGGCACCAAGACAATTAACTGTTTCCTGGTGTAGTAGCAGATGTCCAACCGAATTTTCTTTCCGTGTTGCATGCAGAACCTATAAATTATTATACTAATACTGTCTCAGTAGTTCCCTTTCAACTGTAAAATTTTTCTGTAACACAGTTTTTCACTAAATTCTAGTATCTCTTTGTCTCGCTTTCAACACAGGGCTGTGTTTTTGAGCTTCCGTATATCAGTCGGAAGAACTCCTTTTGTTCAGGAAGGGGGTAGAGGTATCAAGCTGAAAATTATGAAATGCTAAGGTCTACATTCTCTTGGCGGTGTGAAAAATTTAAGCTTGTAACTCAATGCAATACTCACAAACTCGGCAAAATCTATAGAGGAACTATCCATATACATAATTAAGTTCGCACGGAACCTTCAGAGCGTGAGTCCTATTCGCCTCTGTCCGTTTTTTTTCTTTTTTTTCAGTTGTAGCACAGCATTTAAACCACAGTATTACAATTTTCTTGCTGTGAGTGTATAGTTTAAGTCAAAGATCGATGAATTAACAAGCTGAAATGTTCATATTTGCTTTATTGCCATCATTCGGATAAGTCCTGTAGTGGAAAATGGGCTTATAACCCGAAACCTAGGTCGTACAATAATAAAGTTTGTGGAATAAGGTTAAGTTAGTCTTTCGTTTAATTAGTACAGAGTTTTGTTTGTTACTTTACTCACTTTGTTGTGTGAGTTTTGTACGTAGCCATGTAGACATAAATGTTTGTGCGCAATACATCTGTGACGTCGCTCTTACGAACACATCTCCCCATCTATGACGCGCAAGTCGCCCAACGTGGCGTCGAATGCAATAAGTACTTGCCCTCGGCGGCCGAACTTCCCCGAATGGGAGACTCCCGGCCCACAATGCCGTACGCTCATTTAATTTCATTTCGAACACATCGCATCGCTCCTGCCTACCAATAAATACAATGGCTACATACAAATAGGCGTAGAGGTTATCATACTCTTCCGTTGCTCTGTCGTCTGTCCAGTCGCTACACACTGCTCTCTGAAAGGCATAGTAGGAACAATCGTGCTCGACAAGTTCCTCTTCTCAGAATCATTTTCTGTCTCAGTAACCTGAGTTCTCAATTACCTTAGTCGAAATCTTGGAGACATTAAGCTTACTTCCAACTTCAAAAGGCAGTTTGTGCTCCATCATCTATGACAATAGCTATATCTTCCATATAGTTGCCTGCAGCTCACTAGTCCAACCCCCTGTGCACCACACCCCTCTGTACGTGTTACACTCCTTACTCTGCAGATTCCACTATTGAAACAATGTGCTATTTGTAAGCATAGGCTTCCGTGGCCGTTGTCACTGTCAATGAAGTCCTCCAGGGTACATGACTGCACTGTCAATATGTAAAATTTTCTGACGCTTCCTCCACTCTTGCAAAACACTCTGAAGAAGACCATCTGCAACACTGGACGAAACGTCGGAGAATCTTACATATTGTCAAAGTGGTCACAAACC
Organism: Schistocerca nitens; assembly: GCF_023898315.1. NCBI lineage: Eukaryota > Metazoa > Arthropoda > Insecta > Orthoptera > Acrididae > Schistocerca > Schistocerca nitens. The sequence goes on along the minus strand of NC_064618.1, from coordinate 533,422,437 downwards.
CTGAAGAATTTTGTCGACAATCTGCTCTCTCTTAACAATTAAAGTCAGTATCATTTCACCCTTCTCCTGCGTCATTATTCCTCCTTTGTTTCTGATGACATGCTTCAAAATTGCTATGCTAAACATTTCAGTGTGAACTCTGCGCGATATATCGCTTGCCAGCGAAGAAAGTGAATTAAGCTACTCTTAACTGCAAGTCTGCGAATAGGCTTAGACTTTCTTCCATCCACCCATGCCTCATCCCGATTCATTCCACCTGATCTGAAACGTATTTGCGTGTTCTTAAATTCATCAGTTATTTAACCGCTCAGTTAGTTTGCCTCCTGATGACAGCAGAACAAGCATTATTTTTTTTTCTTTTTAGGAAATACATCTTCGCTATCAAGGTAACGCCTATAGGACTTCACTTTTGCCAGCGCCAAATACCCGTAATGTTCACGGAATTTTTGGTACAAAGGTCCCCAGTCCTCTCACACTTGTCACTAAATTATCATGTAAGATGTCGGATTTCAGCATATCAAGACATTTCTAATGCAAACGACAGCTTGACGTGATCTGTATCATCCACCTAGTCCATCATACCGAACTGAAAGCACGAGACTCTTCTCTTCTTGCCTGTCATTTCCGCACAGAAATACAGCAGCAGCTTTATTTACATGAGATAAGGTACAGCTGATACTTCTGTGGTAACGAATTAATAAAATAAATGACATTTCACATCACGTTAGACACTCTGACACGAAATTACTGCGATGAGAAAATGAATGGCAGTCCATCGCTCGGCTATTATCTCAAATCAGCTGTCATTTCTGAAAACGGACCACTCTGCCCAAAGCATTGACACTGCCAATGCCACAAGATGACATTTTGGTCTCTATTCCATCCTGTACTTCGGCGCCTTTTGATTCTTTCACAGTTTCTGATTCGACACTAACTTGACGATATTCTCATTTATTCACTCACTGAAATAGCAGATACAACAATTTAATGAGTTCGTAACCTGTTCGTGTCCGAAATAGAACACTATAGTTTAAAGCGCAATGTCCGTGGTTCCTTATCCAAAAAATCTTAGCGCAGTAGCAAGGTCCTCCCTGTAGTAACCGAACAATATGGAAGTTCACAGGAAACGGCAGCTTTCCACGATCAGTCCAGGCGGTGCCACTAGCTACGACTACTTGAAGATCCAAAGTGTATTTGCATGGCCGATGCCCGTTCCTGTATACTAAGTCCGATACACGAACGATGGCGGTTCGCGCATGTCGTGGCACGAACGGGTATTGCATTTTTGATGATTCCAAGTGACAGTTGCGGTACGCGCATGCGCGTGCTTTGCGCTTGAAGAATGCATATATCCCGCAAACTCTGTCTCTCCCTTGCTTATGCGGAATGTATCACTTACCATCACCATCAACGATGACAACTCGCAACAAATAGAACTCTCTAAACAACTCGCTATGATCTTGTTTACTGCTCACATTAGCTACGGCATTCAGGGCAGAGCGCTCAGAACACTAATGAACGCTCATGGGCTCTCGGAAAACGCGTAACGTAAGCACGCAGAACAAGCCTAAACACGAACACCATCGTTCGTGACTCCAACTACAGTGCGGGCCGCGGTATCTTGCGAGCGCCTCAGCGATTATGCTATTGAGTGAGTATCGATGTCTGCGTCGGAACCTAAGTCGTCGTTAAGCCGAGATATAAGGGTCTTTATCATTGAACAACAACAGTACTCATGCATTTATTTTTCTTTGTTGTGATTTCATTCCCCTGCCCCATATGGGCAGGGGGTGGGCTGTCAGCGGCACAATCAGCCGTTCTTCAGCCGAAGATGAAAAGAGGAAACCATACATAAAAATGGTCGGAAAAGGGGGTATATAAAAACATAGTAAATGGAGACAATAGAAGTTAAAATATACACTGACACAGGGAAGTTCATTGGGCGACAGTTAAAAACGTCGACATAAAGTTAAAAGAACACAGCTGGCGATTTGTGGGGCACTTAAAATACACTGGAGTCACACACACAAGGTCGCCCACAGTATAAAACCACACAGAACGAGAGACACAAACTCACTGTAAGCCATGGAACACACTCGAAGAATAAAAACTGCTGAGAGGGACATGCTGAGGGACCAGAGGCCTGAGGGAGGGAAAAGACGGGAGAGGAAGGTGCAGTGGAGGAGGGGGGGGGCTAGAAGGGGTGGGAGGAAGCGAAAAAAATGGGGTCGGAGGGCACAACAAGAGGCAGTTGATGGGCAGGATGGGAGGAAGCGCAGAGATGCAGAAGGGGGCCATGGGAAAGGGAGGGGGTGTAGGAGGGAGGAAAACTACTCAGGGGAAGGGAAGAGGAGGGAAGAGGGAGTTCTGAGGAGTAGGAGGGGGAAGGTGGGGATAGATTTATTAGGAGGGGTAGAAATCAGGGCGAAACTCATCATCCAGGAGGGGTAGGTGCTGGAAGTTCCATCAAGAAAGGAGATCGAGGGTGTGGAGATGGAGAGAGGGCGGGACTCAACTGCAAAGGTGAAGAAACAGACTGGGAGTATAGAGGATAGAAGACCCCAGGGGGTGGGGGCATCGAGTCGGCGGACAATGTACAGAGTGTGGAAGTGTTCGAGGAAATGAAGAAGATGTGGGAAGGGGATGAGGTTGTAGAGAATCTACGTGGGGGCGGTAGGTGGATACGAAGGTGCGGCAGAGGCCATGGCGTTCTAGGATTTGGAGGGCTTTACAAAATCTGGGAGGAACAGAAATCCAAGTGACGCTGGCATATCGAAGGATGGGGCAGATCAAAGACTTGTAGGTGCGAAGGATGGTGGAAGGATGAAGTCCCCATGTCTGGCCGGACTGGAGTTTCCGGAGGTGGAGTCTATTGTGAGCTTTGTGTTGGTTTGTAAGGAGATGGTGAGTCCAGGTGGTGTGGCAGTCAAGGGTGAGACCAAGGTATTTCAGGGTAGGAGGCAGATGGATAGGACAACCATAAATGATGAGGTAAAAGTCATGGAGCTGGAAGGAGCAGGTGGTGTGATGTATGGTGATTATCTGGGTCTTGAATAGGTTGATGCAAAGGAACCACTGGTTGCACCAGGTGGTGAACTGGTTGAGGTGGATTTGAGGGCTACATTGGGATAGAGGAAGGCTAGAACAAAGAGCCAGGTAGGTTGTGTCATCAGCAAATTGGAAGACATGAATAAGAGGGGGAGGTCTGGGCATATTGGTAGTATACAGGAGATAGAGGAGAAGGGAAAAGACAGAGCCTTGGGGCATGCTGGCTGTGGGATCAAAAGTAGGGGAGTTGGAATTGTGAATAGTGACATAGTAGAGATGATGGGAGAGGAAAGAAACAATGAGACAGGTGAAATTGATGGGGAGAGCCTAGGTCTGGGGTTTAAAGAGGATTGGTTGGTTTGGGGAAGGAGACCAGACAGCGTGGTCATCGGTCTCATCGGATTAGGGAAGGATGGGGAAGGAAGTCGGCCGTGCCCTTTCAGAGGAACCATCCCGGCATTTGCCTGGAGTGATTTAGGGAAATCACGGAAAACCTAAATCAGGATGGCCGGACGCGGGATTGAACCGTCGTCCTTCCGAATGCGAGTCCAGTGTCTAACCACTGCGCCACCTCGCTCGGTTTTAAAGAGGAGCCTGGAGCCTTGAGGACGAGGGAAACAAATGCAATGGAGTGACAGGAGTTAAGTTGGAGGGAAAGAGGATTGGTAAGGTTAAGGAGCCGGTCTTTGGCTGAGAAGGAGGGCTGGAATCCATGCTGGGTAATGGGAAGGAAGTGGTGCTATTGTTCGCAGACCAATGCCTCATAGATGCTGCTTTGTAACAAGGTGCATTGTCATGCTGATACAATCAATAATTGGATCAGAACTGTTCCTCTAATATATGCAGGCAGGATTCTGTAAAATGAATTCACATCTCATCGCATTTATCGTTTTCTTAAGCGCAGTAAGGGGGTCTCACCCAAACTACGGAAAACATCCATATATCCCAAGACGATCTCTTCCATACTTCACTGCTGGCACTAAACGTGATGGCAGGTAACTTTCTCCAGGCATTCGTCAAATCCAGATCTTCCATCGGATTTCCACAGGGTACAGCGTGATTCACCATCACCCAAAATCATTATCTTCCTGTCATCCACTGTCCAATGGCATCGCTCTTTATACCATCTCACGCAGAATTCCCTACAAAAATATGTGGCTTATGAGGAGCTGCTCGACCACTGTACCCCATTATCTTTAACTCCCTACGCAGAGTCATTGTGTTAATTGGACTACTGGTAGCACTTCGTAACTTACGAGTGACTCATTCCGCTGATTTCATGCGATTTTTTACAACCACCATCCGCCTTGCTTGACAATGCCTATCCATATATGACGTCCGCGTGATTTTCGTTTGTCTATGGTTATTTCTTCGCGTTTCCACTTCACAATCACATCACTACCAGTCGACTGGGGCAGCTTCATAAGGGTTGAAATCTTCCTAATGGACTTTTCACTCATGTGACTTTCAATTGACTAATCCAGGTGCCGGCCGGTGTGGCCAAGCGGTTCTAGGCACTACAGTCTGGAACCGCGCGACCGTTACGGTCGCAGGTTCAAATCCTGCTTCGGGCATGGATGTGTGTGATGCCCTTAGGTTAATTAGGTTTAAGTAGTTCTAAGTTCTAGGGGACTGATGACCTCAGTAGTTAAGTCCCATAGTGCTCAGAGCCATTTGAACCATTTGAACGTTTGATTACATAGTGTACCTTCACCCACTCGCATTTTGTACCAGCTTATAACGTTCCTACACCTCCTCAAACACTGAGAACAGCTTCGCCTATCCTACATCTCCCATAAACACCCCACCCCTATGTCTGGGTACACTGGACAAGGGCCACGCCTCTATCAACAATCCCATATTTCTTTCATCTGCAGACATTCCATGCTCTTTCTCAAATTTCAATCACTAGTTTCTCCCAGATCACAAACTCATTCTTAAAATCTATACTTCCACTCAAAACCTACTCGATCCTTACCATTACATCCAAAATCAATGTTTCTTTGCCCATCTGGCATCCGACCCAATTTCTAACTCCTCCATTTTACCTATCAATTTTTTTCCTATATAAACATTTCACATCCTTTCATTTAATATTATACCAAACACATCCCACTCCATACCTACAGTTACCAGTTCCTATCAAATCACGCTTGTCAGATGGATGTACATCACATCACAATCATGTTGCCATAAATATTATAACTTATTTCGTATTTTAAAATTTTTATACAGAAATACTAAATTTTAAACTAATGGCCTGAAGACCGGGAATTTGACCGCTGCTATGCCGCCCCAGTGGGGGAATGTAAATTGGTAACTGTTACACATAAAGCAAAAAAAAAAAAGTCTCATCACACGTATACTGCACATATGGAGAAGATTTCGAATTTTATCTGTATAAAAATAAACAAATACACGTTCATATACACGAAACTATACAGTTTTTGCCTCGAACGTATTTTCCCAGGATTAAATTGGCAATAGTTCAAAGTCCCCGGGTCTGAGCAAAGTTTTCGGAAGATTTCACTTGGTTATAAGGCAAGTACCTGTACAGGATATTCTGTCCAAAATATTACCGACAGAGACTCTCTCTCTGCCTCTTTCCACTTTGACCATTACACTGTGGTTGTAATTAAACTTCCGCTACTTGAGCCAGTGTAGAACGGAAAGCTATTTACCGTAAGGTTACCCGATTTTATAGGAATTAAGTTCAGCCTGTGCGCTGCAGGATTTGCGTTGTTAGCTGTGCTGGTGTCGTAACTTGCCGTCGTGTTAGTACCCTAAAATCACCAGTGGTCGGTAATCGGACGACTACGTCGTAAGTACTTAGAAAATTTTAGTATTTTAGATGCGAATTACACGGCATGGAAATTGCAATACACGAATAACATTAAGCCCGCAAATAAATTACACGATAACAAGGAATTAGATCATATTCATATTTGTAATCTAAATTGGTCATTGTGGTGAGTATGCATAAATTACTTCCCAAGGATTGCTATAAGTGTCTTTAGTAGCCTATTATAACCTAGTCTGAAGTTAAGTTCTTATGTCTACTGGTCCACCGTTGTGAACGAGTTTCCGACTTATAAATCCCAGATGTGTTCCCCGCATTACGATTTAGGTGAAGTGCCAAGAGGTGGAAGAATAAATATCATCGTGCAGGGGAAAAATAAGATTACATGAGGAAACACAGTATGTCGAACCTAGATTCGAACCCAGATGCCTGGATTCCGCAGACGTGTACCGCCTGTTACATAAAGCTGGAAAAGTCCTTCGACACTCATAACTCATAACTGCAGTCTTGATTTCGTTGTACTTCACCTTTCCCCTCCAGCGTTTCATCCCCACAACAAACATTAAGAATTTCAAAGAGTGTACCGTTAGAGACACCCAGTGACTTATGTTCCATCGTACTCATAATCACTTCAAGCACATACAGCATTCTTCGACGTGCAGTTTCACAAGCACTGATATAATTTTATAATGAGTGTCTTAATTAAAAGCCGGTGTAGACAAAAGAGCTTTGGTATTACTGCAGTTCTGGGGATTTGCTACCTCCCAAAGATGCAGAATGCATTTTATATACTGATGACCTAAAATATTATGTAGACATAGTTAATACCGCGATGTCCCACATTAGGCACGTAATAAGGCAACGATTCTGCGTCGTATGGACTCGGTAAGGTCTTGGTAAGATTGTCTGGATGTATGTACAGGTGATCGGTGATTCTTGGACTCTCGCCTGGTGTTCGGTAACGTGCAGATGTGTTCAGTCGGTTTAAAATCAGGCTTAATTTGATGGCCAAGACATCAAAAACATCCTCCTCAAACTATTGTAGCAAGCTTCCAGCGTCCGGACAGTCATCTTGTTGGAAGATGCCGTCGCCCTCAGGGAAGATTCCAGGTATTAAGGGCTGCAGGTAGTCCACAGCAATGTTGGCGTAGTCCACAGCAGCCACAGTGCCTTCTATTAATACCACTGGTTTCACTGAAGCCCAAATAAATGTCTCCCACCGCATAATACTTCCCCAGCGGCCTGTGTCCATGATGCTGTGCATGTTTCTAGCAGCCATTCATCTGGATGACGGCATCACTGGACACGACCGTTGACCTTGTGTAACAAGAAACAGGATTAATCCCATATGGCGACATATTTACACCGATCGACAGTTCAGTCCCGGCGATCCCGTGCCTACTGCAACAGTAAATGATGATATCATAAGTGTTGACAACGGAATACTTACGTAGCATCTGCTGCAGAGCCCAATGTTAAACAGAGTGCACTGAACTATGTGTGCTGAAAACACATAGTTCTCTGTCATAAGATCTGCCACCGATCGCCGCTTTAAATCGGGGAGCCTTCGACCTCTACATTCTATTATGAGGCATCAACGTCTAACATCTTCTCGCCTATTCATGGTTTCACTGTCCTTCAAGCTCTTTCCATAGATGCTCACGACAATATCACTTGAACATTCAACCAGGTTCACCATTTCTGAGGTGTTGCTAGCCAGGCAACAGGCCATAACAACCTACACAACCTACTATTTGTCTAACTCGTTTAATTATACAAAAAGAGTGTGTAATGCATAGCCAAATATAATCTGTTGTATATATATACGAGTATAAAGCAGATTGTATGTATGCATGTATATTATAGATCTTGTACAAAATCCCTGGATCTGTTTCAGCCAAATTTGGCACAGAAACAGCAGGCCCCACGAGTATTAGCGCTGTTGAGTTGATAATCTACTAGCTGCTATAGAAGGGGAGGTTGGGCATATACGTGTTTTTTTCCTAATGTAGTGGACTGACAAGGCAGCCAGTCCACAGAGACGGGTAGCCGAAAGGGCACACGTACACACACGCCGACTGGCGCGAAGTCTGGAACAGGATACGTGATGAATGTGATAAAGAAAAGAACGTAGCTACTAGAACACTTAACTTTTATATCGTCCTTTGGTATACAGCATTCTTGATGATACAAGTGAGACTCTTTAGATTCATGAAGTAACTAATGGCGCCTTGCTAGGTCGTAGCCATGGACTTAGCTGAAGGCTATTCTAACTGTCTCTCGGCAAATGAGAGAAAGGCTTCGTCAGTGTAGTCGCTAGCAACGTCGTCGTACAACTGGGGCGAGTGCTAGTACTTCTCTCGAGACCTGCCTTGTGGTGGCGATCGGTCTGCGATCCTGACAGTGGCGACACGCGGGTCCGACATGTACTAATGGACCGCGGCCGATTTAAGCTACCACCTAGCAAGTGTGGTGTCTGGCAGTGACACCACACCTAACCCTTTGTGAATAGGCATATAAGCTGTCCTGGATGACAGGTGGATTGCTTGGGAATAGTATCACCCTGCCTTACTGCACTGCTTAGCAGTGCAGCCTACATATCGGAGGCAAGAAATGGTTTTCCAGCTTTCAACATGTAAGCTACCTTGTACGACAGGTGTGTTGTGTGGAAGTAGTATTGGCCTGCTTTATCAACCTTCCTTTTCAGGGGTTACATGTGCAGGTGGGTACAGCTGAGCAGAGAGATGTTGGAAGGAAATGGATATTGAGAGAGATGAAGAATGAGGTGGACAGAGAACAGCAGAAGAAGTAGATGGACAGAGAGGTGGTGGAGGCGATGGACAGAGAGAGACAAGGAGAGGTTGAGATGTACAAAATGTACAAAATGTATAAGTAGATGGGCATTCACAGAGAGAGTGGGGAGAAGGCATGTTGTGGAGGCAACATTGGCTTGCCTTGCAAGGGCTTTACCCTGTGGATGGGCACAACTAAGCAGAGACAGGGGGAAGGGAGGAGATGGATAGTGAGAGAAGGGGAGGAAGAGCTGGGCAGAAAATTGGGACAGCAGGAGATGGATAGAGAGAGGGGGTGAAGGAGATGGACAGAAAATTGGGTGTGGTAGTGACAGGTAGAGGGAGGGGAAGGAGGAGATACAGGGGGCAGGGTACAGGGATAATGGGTAGGTGAAAAAGGACGTGGGGTAGGAGGATATGAACAGAGGGATGGCAGAAGAAGATGTGGTCTCAGATAGGGCACAGAAGTTGGACAAAGAGAGGGGGAGGAGGAGATAGAGAGGTGGCATGAGAAAGAGGAGACGGAGATATAAAATTGGGAGGATAAGGTGGGCAGAAAGGTTGGAGGGAGGAACAGGTGAACACTGAGAGGAAGGAACAGGAGTTGTCTACGGTATACTATGTGTGGAATGTGCACACAAGTGAAGCTGTGAGGAAAAGGATAGTAAAGTAGTAAACTTCAGTTCTCACCTTTAGGTATTTCTGCATTAGCGCAGTACTACATAGATGGAACGACATGTTTCCTGCCATTTGTGGCTCAACAATGAAGATGATGCCACAGCAGGAATTTTCCGATCAGCACCGCTTCTGACAGTTGCTAAATAACTCAATCTTATTGTACATCTTTCATAAGGACTTATCGATTTTTCTCATTATAGTATCATTTCTCCTTATACACGATGTAACATACTGCAATATAACAAATAATGTCTCTTCGTCATTCTTGTTGTTGCTGTTGTCTTCAGTTCTGAGACTGGTTTGATGCAGCTCTCCATGCTACTCTATCCTGTGCAAGCTTCTTCATCTCCCAGTACTTACTGCAGCCTACATCCTTCTGAATCTGCTTAGTGTATTCATCTCTTGGTCTCCCTCTACGATTTTTACCCTCCACGCTGCCCTCCAATGCTAAATTTGTGATCCCTTGATGCCTCAGAACATGTCCTACCAACCGATCCCTTCTTCTTGTCAAGTTGTGCCACAAACTCCTCTTCTCCCCAATTCTATTCAATACCTCCTCATTAGTTATGTGATCTACCCATCTAATCTTCAGCATTCTTCTGTAGCATCACATTTCAAAAGCTTCTATTCTCTTCTTTTCCAAACTATTTATCGTCCATATTTCACTTCCATGCATGGCTACACTCCATACAAATACTTTCAGAAACGACTTCCTGACACTTGAATCTATAATCGACGTTAACATATTTCTCTTCTTCAGAAACGCTGTCCTTGCCATAGCCAGTCTACATTTTATATCCTCTCTACTTCGACCATTATCAGTTATTTTGCTCCCCAAATAGCAAAACTCCTTTACTTCTTTAAGTGTCTCATTTCCTAATCTAATTCCCTCAGCATCACCCGACTTAATACGACTACATTCCATTATCCTCGTTTTGCTTTTGTTGATGTTCATCTTATATCCTCCTTTCAAGACACCATCCATTCCGTTCAACTGCTCTTCCAAGTCCTTTGCTGTCTCTGACAGAATTACAATGTCTTCGGCGAACCTCAACATTTTTATTTCTTCTCCATGGATTTTAATATCTACTCCGAATTTTTCTTTTGTTTCCTTTACTACTTACTCAATATACAGATTGAATAACATCGGAGACGGGCTACAACCCTGTCTCACTCCCTTCCCAACCGCTGCTTCCGTTTCATGCCCCTCGACTCTTATAACTGCCATATGGTTTCTGTACAAATTGTAAACAAGGCTTTCGCTACCTGTGTTTTATCCCTACCATCTTTAGAATTTGAAAGAGAGTTTTCCAGTCAACATTGTCAAAAGCTTTCTCTAAGTCTACAAATGCTAGAAACGTAGGTTTGCCTTTCCTTAACCTTGTAACGTTGTTGCTTTAATTTGCTATGAAAGCGGTACTGATAAACAATAAAAGCGGTTTAAAAATGTGAGCTGTCTGGGGAATTTAACCTTGCATTACTGAGCAACTGTTTCACCAGGTATCCAGTCTAGCTTACCAAATTCCCAACCAGACTAACATTAATTATAATCTTTTAATGGTTATACGACAACCGGTGATATATATATATATATATATATATATATATATATATATATATATATATATATGAAAGAGAATTTAAATAAAAAGAAATAAATCAGTTTATATTTGGAAATTTATTTTAACATTGATCATTGAAATTTCAGCATATTAAACTTGAGTCATACTAAGCTGGTGCCTTATTTAGAATTGTGTAAATGTGAGTTTGTAATCTTACGGAACACATCAAATAGGGAGCCAAGATTGGGAGACTACATACAACACTGCATTCATAAAATAACACACGAAGAACGTTGAAACATATGCAAGAGGAAATTAACCACAACCAACCGATTCAATTTTCACCCAAAGAAGTTACGTTCGTAGCGCAACCCTGTCCGTCATGTAATTACCACACACTGGTATACTAAATTCATACTAGCTCTCTGTGAAATCTTTCCGAAAAGAATAGCTGAGGGCTACTTTGACGATTACACCACATGCTTCACGTGGTCAACTTGGTTTACACAAAGAGTGTAACTCCACAATAATTTTGATAATTAAAATAAATTAGATCGAAAAGCAATTTACAAAAGAAAAACCTCGAACTGGTTACTATCGTCTTACTATTAACCTGATGGGTCAAACAATTGTATAAGCACGTGGTACTAGTCTCACAAAGTACACCCCACGTGGGTTGAACATAAAGAAAAGTGGCTATATTGAATAATATTGTCAAGAGGAGACGTTATAATCTCACGCACATTCGCATTGAAGATTGATGATTCTAGTTAGAGTTACTGATCAACACGTGGCTCCACTTTACTCACAAAGTAGTGACAAAGCAACTACCGGAATATATTCTGAACTTCAAACTTGAATTACACTGCGTTGCAATTTAAGATAACATTAGATATTTTAGAGCTAAACCTGAAATAAAGGTGATTAAATTTTCAGTTAGGCTGAACTTAAGAAATCCATTGTCCTACGGACTTAACAGAGACGCGCTTAGCCGGAGATCTTACCACTTCAGACGCTCGCCGCGGACAGACTGCCATGGTCCCTTCCTGAGGGGTGCCTCACAAATGCAAACGGAAGTGACCAGAGAGGCAGCTTCCTATACCAACATGACCAGGGACGGACAGGACCATACTAAGAATAGAAACCTCTTTGCTTTTAGAAAGCGTAGCTACCTGTTCCGACGTTGGTCCTACTGTTCTCTAGCAGACAGGCTTGTCTGCTACCATCCAGCATGCAACTAGAAATACATTTGCTCATTCATTCTTTCACACAGAAGGGAAGGGGGATGACAGTATCTTATCATATACAGTATATAAAAGAAAGCGGATGTAGGTTCCGTATGAGACTGTGTGACATGAATTACATATATGAATTACATATAAACTGTGCTTTAAAGTGTAGTAGTGTGACAGATCGTTCTTGTTTATGTGTAAAAGTAACACGTTCCACTACTCAGTCTCCTCCCAGATAGTTAGAAACACCACAGTAAATTTAGAAGAGGAATTTATGCCGTAAATGACAACAGATTTAAGAAATTTACATGAAAGGAATCCAACAGAGACTTTTCAATCTATTTTCTAAGATAAGTCGTAGGGTCAGTATTGCCTCACGTGTTCCAACATTTCTGCGGAATCCAAACTGATCTTCTCCGAGGTCGGCTTCTACCAGTTTTTCCATTCGTCTCTAAAGAATTCGCGTTAGTATTTGGCAGCAGTGACTTATTAAACTGATAGTTCGGTAATTTTCACATCTGTCAACATCTGCTTTCTTTGGGATTGGAATTATATTCTTCTTGAAGTCTGAGGGTATTTCGCCTGTCTCATACATCTTGCTGACCAGATGGTAGAGTTTTGTCAGGACTGGCTCTCCCAAGGCCGTCAGTAGTTCCAACGGAATGTTGTCTAGTCCCGGGGCCATGTTTCGACTCAGGTCTTTCAGTGCTCTGTCAAACTCTTCACGCAGTATCGTGTCTCCCATTTCATCTTCATCTACATCCTCTTCAATTTCCATAATATTGTCCTCAAGTACATCACCCTTGTATAGACCCTCTATATACTCCTTCCATCTTTCTGCTTTCCCTTCTTTGCTTAGAACTGGGATTCCTTCTGAGCTCTTGATATTCATACAAGTGGCTCTCTTTTCTCCAAAGGTCTCTTTAATTTTCCTGTAGGCAGTATCTATTTTACCCCTAGTGAGATAAGCATCTACATCCTTACATTTGTCCTCTAGCCATCCCTGCTTAGCCATTTTGCACTTCCTGTCAATCTCATTTTTGAGACGTTTGTATTCCTTTTTGCCTGCTTCATGTACTGCGTTTTTATATTTTCTCCTTTCATCAACTAAATTCGATATTTCTTCTGTTACCCAAGGATTTCTACTAGTCCTTGTCTGTTCACCTACTTGATCCTCTGCCGCCTTCACTACTTCATCCCTCAGAGCTACCCATTCTTCATCTACTGTATTTATTTCCCCCATTCCTGTCAATTGTTCCCTTATCCTCTCCCTGAGACTCTGTACAACCTCTGCTTCAGTCAGTTTATCCAGGTCCCATCTCCTTAAATTCCTACCTTTTTCGTCGTTCTTAGGTGGTTAAAAGTTCTCTTCTGCAGTTTTCAGTTCCTTCAAAAAATTAGCATGCGAAAGCGTTATTTGACTTAGAAGCCACTCTTTTGTCCATCTTCTCCGTGTTTATTTTTATACCTTCTGAAATTACATTACTAGACGGAATAGTTACCTTAATTTGGCCATGTCTAGAGAATATTCTGCACTCTCGGACTACTGATTCAGGACTGTACCATAGCTGTGTTTTGCTTCGAAAGTGTAGTTGCTAACTGAATACTGCAGACCAGATGTGTAGACTATCGTTCCGAGCATGGTCTGATCAAACTAAGCTGTGCGTGTAAAGGGCCTCGAGAGCAGTGATCATAAAAACATTCAAACAGGAGGGGGGGGGGGGGGCTGAGGCAAGTGCGATGCCTTGTGAATGACAGGCCATTTTACAACCTAGATAGTTTTTTGCTAACTGTGAATGCATGTTCATCTCAACAAATTTTCGGGAGAACACTGCAAATGAAGCTGCGTTTTATGAGCATTTCGAGTAGGATACATCGCAAGAGGTCATTGCTCGCAGCGGCGCGCAAAGCTGCATGTCTTCAGCGGGCCAGACAAATCAGGAATTGTCTGTAGCCCACTGGAGGCGTAATGGTATAGTGTAATACGGCGAGTCGCAATCTTACCTCTTTTCAAATAATCCAGTGATATGAGGGCACCGTTGTCCAAATCAGGCGTGTCAACCGTAATGCTTTGGGAGAGTTTTTTGTATTATGACTCAGACTTTCTGGTCGAACTAGGATGGTTATTTAAATAACTTCGGTGACCAAATGTTGCCCTTTACTCTGCATCTTCATGATGACCATGCTATATCTTCTAGCATGGTGACAGACTTTCTCGTAGCGCTGTACGCTTACGTTTCTTGTGCGGCCATCACTCAGGCACACTACTGCACTTATATAAGACCGCTAAATCACCTTGTCTTAACATCACAGAAAATTTCTAGGTCTCTTTGGAACAGTGATCGAAACGTAGAAATTAACACCCTTGCAGTTTGGTAGCTATATGGAACCTAAACATCAGTGAGTTGTCTGAGCTGCATGTGACACATCTGAAGAGTCTTATGGAATCTTCCCCTAACCGAATTGAGGTTATTAATGAGACTACAGGCGGTGTTACCTAATATTTTGATGTTTCCAGAGCTGAGAAATGTTTTATTAACTGTGCCTAAATACAATGAAGGAGAAAAATCGAGGCACCAAGAAGAAGTTGAGCGACATATACGAAAGCTAGTAAGCGTCCTTCTAAATCTGATGAATGATGTCTATTGACGTTTCGCTCCAGTCGCTTGAGAGTGGCGCCAGTAGCACCACTATGTGGATGCAAATCAGGTTTGCTTCAAATAGACGTTTTTAGCGTTTGTCACTTTTGAGACTGGACGTGGTGAGTTGACGATAGTCAACAAGACCTTCAAAGCGACAAAGACGCCATTATCAATACCTACTGAGTTTGAATGGGGTCGCGAAATAGGGCTACGAGAAGTTAGACAATCCTTTCGCGATACTGCAGAAAGTAAGTAGCCACTGTACATGATTGCTGGCAGCGATAGTCACGAGAGTGTACGGTCACAAGAAGATCGGGCCATCGACTGCCATGTGGTGCTACCGAGAGGGATGACCATCGTATTCGGCGTATGGCTCTGACGCATCGTACTGCATCTGCAGCAGTAATTTGATCGACAGTTGGCACAACAGTGACCCAACGAACTGTTACAAATTGGTCGCTTCAAGGACAGCTCCGAGCCTGACGACCAATAGCGTGCAGTCCACTGACCACAACCATCGCCACTTCCTACTTCAGTGTTGTCAAGCGAGTGCTCAATGGAGGGCAGAGTGGAGGTCTGTTGTGTTTTGATGATGTAAGCTGGTTCTGCCTCGGTGCCTGTGATGGTCGTGTGTTGGTTTGTAGGAGTCCTGTTTGGGGTCTCTAGCCAAACACACTGGACGCACTGGATCTACACCAGGAGTTATGGTCGAGGACACGATTGCATTCGACAAGAGGAGCACTCTCGTGGTTAACCGGTGCAGCATGACTGCAAATTGGTACATACCTCTGGTGACTCGGCCTGTTGTGCTGTCATTCATGAACAGCATTTCAGAGGGTGTTTTCCAACAGGATATCACTCGCTCACGTACCTGTGTTGTAACTCAACATTCTGTACAAAGGATCGATATGTCCTTTGGCCTGGTCGATTACCAGGTCTGTATGCAGTCGACGACAACTCCAACTTCATCCTCAAACAGCATTATATTGACCGACCAAGTGCCACAAACGGTTCAAATAGCTCTAAGCATTATGGGACCTGACATCTGAGGTCATCAGTCCCCTAGACTTAGAACTACTTAAACCTAGCTAACCTAAGAAGATCACACATATCCATGCCCGAGGCAGGAATCGAACCTGTGACCGTAGCAGCAGCGCGGTTCCGGACTGAAGTGCCTACAACCGCTTGGCCACAGCGGCCAGCCAAATGTGCTACAGGTAGCCCAGAAAGCTGACATCTGGCTTCTGTACAACACACTAAATGCACATTTTCGTGCTTACATTCAATATTCTGAAAGTTAGACCGGTTATTAATACACCAACGTTTCACATTTTAATGTCTTATTTCGTGCTTACATTAACCTGTGATTTTGCAATGTTAATTACTTAATTACATTTCCTCGACAAATGTATTCTCGAAATTTCATTATTTACATAAAATATTTTTTGTTGTTGCGATTTTTTTTCCATCAGTGTGTATGTGTTACGAGGAGCATTTTACGCCTGTGGTCGAATTCGTGACAAAATGTTGGCGCTTACATAAAAAATTTTTTCTTTGTACGTCACCCGTTTGTGAAGTATCAAGTGACCAGGTGCTATCGGATGCAAATAGGTAGTGAATCTGGAGTTGCAAGTAACAACAGGCGGAGAACATTTGAAATTTTATATGTAAATAACCATTTCTCTGTTTTCTTATCTGTAATTCCTCGAGCAGTTTGTAATATTCGAAAATAATTCAGATCGTGAAATATATTGCTGATAGTGGTTTAAGAAAGTGATAATTTCCAGGAGCGTCACTTTTCAAACTGCCAAAATCTTAAAACAGTTGTCAGTCAGAGCCTTTCGGATTTCATAACAAATGTGTTGTGTCTTCACAGAGTGGCTTCTTATCAAGCGTATCTTATCCTGTCACTTTATTGACGAATCGTGTAAGACATGTCAGACATGCAGAGTCACATAATTATAGAGAAGATGCTTCGTAAATGAACGAAGACAAAGCATAAAACGCTCAACCTTTCTGGTAAGAAAGCAAATATTGCAAATCTGGTACAAACATTTAAAGTCTTGAGCACCTGAAAAATTGAATCATTCCTCGAAACACGCCACGTTTATCACAATAAACAGTAGTTTTATAATTACATAAATAAAATCTTCCTTCATAATAAATAACACTTTTAATATTTAACGTTTTAGACGTCCTTCAAAATAGAATGGGAATTATCTTTTTCTTCCTTTTTTTCTTAACTGAAAATCCCTCTGCGTCATTCATACATAATTAATGGCATGTCTCTCAGTTTTGACGCATGTTTCATTTATTAGTTCGTGATGAACTAGGCAAAGCCGCTGTCGATATTTAGTTGTATGAAAGACATGAACTCCAAAATAAATTTAAAAAATTAGTTGTGCTGGTCATTAAAAGTTTTCTTGTTATTGAGTGATTAGTAGGGATCCGATTTTTACGTAAATAAATAATTTTGTGTTTATGGATAAAATATAGTAAGTAAGAAAGAAATTCCCGAAACATCACATTTCAATCATTACGAAACTCTGTTTCACATAAAAACACATATTATTTGAATATTTTATGTAAACAAATATTTTAAATAATTCTGCTAGAAACTCACAATTTATCACTTTTCCTTGCCATAATTTTTACATTTAACAAAAAATCTATTGCATTGTCCTGTTATGAGAACGCAATTGAAATTATCTTCATTCGTAAGCGTATTGCATAGTGAGTGACCTTCACTATAGGTGCAGTCTCGCTTTCTGAAACGGGAATCCCTTATTTATGATGTGGACGACCGACACAATGTACACAATAGTCTTCAGTTCTCCCCTCGTCTGGTTTAAAGCAGAGCATTTATACTGTACGGTATCTCAAGCGAAGTGATGAGCGTTATAATGCCGAAATTAAAGTCAGTTTTTCACCCTTTTTTGCAACAATATGTTGCCCAAATTAGTGGCATCTTCACAAGTGATGGAAGACTTCTACTCAGCCAAAAATATGGGAAATCAGTAAATGTAGACCAGCGATCTTAAACCTTGCAATTTAGCAAATAGTAAACACTGAACGGCAGCTTCACATACTACTCCTGTGTATTTTCTTGTAAGTGAAGCAGCAACCTCTTCACATATCTTAGTTTCCAAAAGTTCCAAGTATTATGCAAATTCAAGCTACACTTTCCTTTCGTTTTATATTCCTTTCTGTAAATTAAGGAGTCCAGCGCTCAGGAATTTTCTCACGAAATACAAAAATTTTTGAAACATGAGAAGAACAAACAATAATAAGATTCTATGTGCCTGCACCATTGTTGTTGTTGTTGTGGTCTTCAGTCCTGAGACTGGTTTCATGCAGCTCTCCATGCTACTCTATCCTGTGCAAGCTTCTTCATCTCCCAGTACCTACTGCAACCTACATCCTTCTGAATCTGCTTAGTGTATGCAACTCTTGGTCTCCCCCTACGATTTTTACCCTCCACGCTGCCCTCCAATACTAAATTGGTGATCCCTTGATGCCTCAGAACATGTCCTACCAACCGATCCCTTCTTCTGGTCAAGTTGTGCCACAAACTCCTCTTCTCCCCAATCCTATTCAGTACCTCCTCATTAGTTATGTGATCTACCCATCTAATCTTCAGCATTCCTCTGTACCACCACATTTCGAAAGCTTCTATTCTCTTCTTGTCCAAACTATTTCTCGTCCATGTTTCACTTCCATACATGGCTACACTCCATACAAATACTTTCAGAAAAGACTTCCTGACACTTAAATCTATACTCGATGTTAACAAATTTCTCTTCTTCAGAAACGCTTTCCTTGCCATTGCCAGTCTACATTTTATATCCTCTCTACTTCGATCATCATCAGTTATTTTGCTCCCCAAATAACAAAACTCCTTTACTACTTTAAGTGTCTCATTTCCTAATCTAATACCCTCAACATCACCCGACTTAATTCGCTACATTCCATTATCCTCGTTTTGCTTTTGTTGATGTTCATCTTATATCCTCCCTTCAAGACACCATCCATTCCGTTCAACTGCTCTTCCAAGTCCTTTGCTGTCTCTGACAGAATTACAATGTCATCGGCGAACCTCAAAGTTTTTATTTCTTCTCCATGGATTTTAATACCTACTCCGAATTTTTCTTTTGTTTCCTTTACTGCTTGCTCAATATACAGATTGAATAACATCGGGGAGAGGCTACAACCCTGTCTTACTCCCTTCCCAACCACTGCTTCCCTTTCATGTCCCTCGACTCTTATAACTGCCATCTGGTTTCTGTACAAATTGTAAATAGCCTTTCACTCCCTGTATTTTACCTCTGCCACCTTTAGAATTTGAAAGAGAGTATTCCAGTCAACATTGTCAAAAGCTTTCTCTAAGTCTACAAATGCTAGAAACGTAGGTTTGCCTTTCCTTAATCTTTCTTCTAAGATAAGTCGTAAGGTCAGTATTGCCTCACGTGTTCCAGTATTTCTACGGAATCCAAACTGATCTTCCCCGAGGTCGGCTTCTACTAGTTTTTCCATTCGTCTGTAAAGAATTCGTGTTAGTATTTTGCAGCTGTGGCTTATTAAACTGATAGTTCGGTAATTCTCACATCTGTCAACACCTGCTTTCTTTGGGATTGGAATTATTATATTCTTCTTGAAGTCTGAGGGTATTTCGCCTGTTTCCTACATCTTGCTCACCAGAAGGCCGTCAGTAGTTCCAATGGAATGTTGTCTACTCCGGGGGCCTTGTTTCGACTCAGGTCTCTCAGTGCTCTGTCAAACTCTTCACGCATATCGTATCTCCCATTTCATCTTCATCTACATCCTCTTCCATTTCCATAATATTGTCCCCAAGTACATCGCCCTTGTATAGATCCTCTATATACTCCTTCCACCTTTCTGCTTTCCCTTCTTTGCTTAGAACTGGGTTCCCATCTGAGCTCTTGATGTTCATACAAGTGGTTCTCTTATCTCCAAAGGTATCTTTAATTTTCCTGTAGGCAGCATCAACCTTACCCCTAGTGAGATAAGCCTCTACATCCTTACATTTGTCCTCTAGCCATCTCTGCTTAGTCATTTTGCACTTCCTGTCGATCTCATTTTTGAGACGTTTGTATTCCTTTTTGCCTGCTTCATTTACTGCATTTTTATATTTTCTCCTTTCATCAATTAAATTCAATATTTCTTCTGTTACCCAAGGATTTCTACTAGCCCTCGTCTTTTTACCTACTTGATCCTGCACCATACGATGAAGTATTAAGAAAGATCAGAGCAGAATGTGAAAACAAAAAACAAAAAAACAAAAAAACAAAAAAATGGGTAAGCATTGACGAATCACCAGACTCTAGCGGTAGGAGAGTGGCATATGTGTTAGGTGTGCTAGAAAATGATGACACAGTAGTCAGGCGGTGGCTTCTGTTAGCATGTATACAAATATCGGCATCCGAATGTTGCTCCATATATAAAGACGGCAGCCGAAGGCCTTGATGTAAGATAGTAGGTTTCATATTATGTGTGAAATTGCTAAGGTTTTGTGTGGGGAAGTGCACGTTGATGAAACTGAAAACTGTGGTTGATGAAACTGAAAACTGTGACCACTTTGGTAGTTTGTGTTTTGCTGATTACGTAGTTTCCTGGAGTGGAGGTTAGTTATCAGGAGTCGAACCTGCGTAGTACGCGCCACTAACAAACAGAGTTTCCAACTACACAACAAATGCGGCATTGTAAGTTGTTTCTTACTAGTAACGGCAGGCAATATCTCATGCTGTGTTGAGCTAAACTGATAACTGAACAGCATGGAATGCGAGAAATACACCATGCTGCAAACGCCCACTTAGCTTAACACGTGTTCCATCTCTCTCACCGAGAAGCCTCACCTTTTACTGCCCCACGGCCTTCACGGATTTGCTCTATCAGCGCAGCATCAGCCACAACTCTCGTCCACACTTGCAAACTCCGCGAATAACTCAGCATAAATCTGTAAGTTGTGTGACGTTATTTATGAAGCGCGAGAACTGTGAGGAGCAGAACCTCTACACAGAATTGCTTCTCCGCCCATTTCACTTCGCATACCGCTTCTTTCTCATAAAAGACTACGCAGGTCATGTAACACCATGACGTAACGCGATAAATGTTGTCCGAAGACTTCAAGAGTGGCGGCCGCTCAGATTTAAAGTTACCGACGCGTGGGCAATAAATCATGACACTCGACTCATGTCTGAAGTTTAAGGCTTGCAAACCTTAAGCGATGAGGGAGGAGAACAGTTTGATTCTGTCTTGTTAGACACCCGGTTCTGCCTCGAAAAAGTTGTTTCAAGGATGAGGAAATAAGAGATAGCTTGAAATGTATGACGTATCTGTGAGCAGTACTGATCATTCATGTAAACGGGGTATTAAAGAGCATGTCAGATACATTGAAGAGCCAAAGAAACTGGTATCCCTGCCTAATATCGTGTAGACCCCCGCGAGCACCCAGAGGTGCTGCAACACGACGGGGCATGAACTCCACTAATGTGTGAAGTAGTGCTGGAGGGAACTGACTCCATAAATCTGTAAGAGTACGAGGGGGTGGAGATCTCTTCAGAACAGCACGTTGCAAGGCATCCGGGAAACGCTCAGTAATGTTACTGTCTGAGGAGTTTGGTGGCCAGCGGAAGGGTTTAAACTCAGAAGAGTGTTCCCTGAGTCACTCTGTAGCAATTCTGGACGTGTAGGGTGTGGCATTGTTCTGCTGGAATTTCCCAAGCCCGTCGGAATTCACAATGGACTTCAATGGATGCAGGTGATCAGACAGGATGCTTATGTACGTGTCACCTGTCAGAGTCCAATATCACTTCAACTCCACACGTCCCACACCATTACAG
This sequence comes from Schistocerca nitens, assembly GCF_023898315.1. Classification (NCBI taxonomy): domain Eukaryota; kingdom Metazoa; phylum Arthropoda; class Insecta; order Orthoptera; family Acrididae; genus Schistocerca; species Schistocerca nitens. The sequence continues at coordinate 533,400,823 of NC_064618.1, read as the reverse complement.
AGCCTCGATCAGCTTGAACAGTCCCCTGCTAACTTTCAGGATCCATGGGTTCATGAGGTTTTATTAATACCCTTACACGTCCATGTGCACGATACAATTTGAAACGATACTCCTCCGATCAGGCAGCATGTTTCCAGTCATCAACAGTCCAATGTCGTCGTTGACGGGCCCTGGAGAGGCGTAAAGCTTCGCGTCGTGCAGTCATCAAGGGTATACGAATGGTTCTTCGGCTCCGAAAGCCCATATCGATGATGTTTCATTGAGTGGTTCGCTCGGTGGCATTTGTTGATGGCCCAGCACAGAAGTCTGCTGGAATTTGCGGAAGGGTCGCACTTCGATCACGTTGAATGATTCTCTTCAGTCGTCGTTGGTCCCGTTCTTGAAGGACCTTTTTCCGGCTGCAGCGATGACGAAGATTGGATGTTTTACCGGATTCCTGATATTCACGGTACACTCGTGAAATGGTCGTACATGAAAATCCCCACTTCATCGCTACCTCGGAGATGCTGTGTCCCATCGCTCGTGCGCCGACTATAGCACCACGTGGAAACTCACTTAAATCTTAATAACCTGTGATTGTAGCAGCGGAAACCGATCTGACAACTGTGTCAGACACTTGCTGTCTTATATAGCCGTTGCCGACCGCAGTGCCGTATTCTGCCTATTTACATTTCTCTGTATTTCAATACGCTTGCCTATAACAAATTCTTTGGCGCTGCAGTGTTTATGCCAATCGAAGTGAGCGAGGAATTTACAAGAATGCAACGGAAGTACTAAATAAATTGAGCAGTCGTGCACGGATGTAACTAAGCCTCTTTTTTCTATCCATCAGAGCAGAGGAGTTGAGACGTTTTGTAGAGAATACCATTATGTATGATTTGCCGAAAATTCCTACACCTTCAAACTCACATCAGGTAAAGGTTACCATGAAAACTAATAGCTATAAGCCGCAGTTTTCTGCGGTTCTGATCATTACAGTGCGGTTCTTCAAGGGAGAATTACGTTTACATTCGTAAATGGTATCACCGTGTGTCAAACGTTGCTCCTAAACTGCTTTCTATCGACGTGGAGTAACTCCTCCAACAGCTACACTCAATAATGTTATGTCTTTATTGCACAACCGTCATCAAAATGACACATCTAGAGTTCAGATCGACAGTTGTGTGCAATGCAATGTATATTGTCAATGCTTTCTGCTGCGCTACGCAACGTACCTATGCACTCTCTGTATAACATGGTAATTCGTACCTCATTAAATATACATGTCAAAGACTTACAAATAGTGAGAGTGTTGTCCATCACATAATGTCTAGCATGACTGATGTGGTCGTGATCAGGGTGCCCTTCCACAACGAACAAGGTACGACTTTTTCGATACATTTGCTTCAATCTGCTGGGGTTTTGGTAGATTTTTTCCCTGATGACATTATCCACTGTCTCTCTTTTCTCTTCAAGGTATTTAATCTGGTCCTGCCACCTCCTTCTTGGACGTGCCCCTGGTCTTCATCACGGCACGATCCTTTCCAAGTAATGATTGATGAATCCGTTTCACATGACCAAACCACTTCAGTCAAGCTAATTTCAGCCTTGGCCTTTTCCACCTGCACACATTTATGTGCTCATCTCTCGTTTGGTCTCTTCCGGTCTTTTGTAGACAAGCAAGAAGTTGACTGGCATGTCTCTTGGTTACGTCGTAGCACCTCAAACTAAAGGACATCACTGGCGGAATGAAACTTAGGAACGTGCTCTATTAAGCCCTTGGAGGCACATCCTTTTTCCAGACAAGTCTTCTAATTGTACAGAATAATTTTGGTCCTTTCGTTAGCCTGGCTGGAATCCAGGCCATACACACAGCTGTACACCATAGATACGTGCCAGTAAAAGATTTAAAATGTGATTTGGAAGTAGAAATTTAGCAACAGGGAAACAGGCATAAGTGTGATTTATACACATAGTTAACGTTTTAACAGGTTACGGGTAACTAGGAAATCAATTGCATTAGAGCATTGAAAGACAAACATTCGACGCTCTCTGTATCTTCGTACAGTAGATAAGAGGATGATCTTCTGACTAGTTGATAAACTTAGGAAACCTGTGAGGTAATACAGTTACACAAGGTCTAGTTAATGACAGAAGTGCCAAATACAGCAGATGTATGTGGATAAGAGTAGGAAGTGACTGCGGCTAACTAACAAATTTAATTTCATGAAATGTACGAACTGGAGAAATCTGGTTGTGTTTTATAGCGGTGATCTGTTCAGCTGTATGTTGACATCTGTCTTCAACAATTGGCTCCATGCCGTGATATTACACAGCAAAACATTCATTTGGAAGACTTTATCTTAGTTTCACCTTTAATTTGCAAAACATTCCAGTAAGAAAAAGCGCTGTTCTTAAAAGGCTGACACATCGACGCCATCTACTTTAACGAAATACAATAAAGGGAAGGGAAACGTTGTTCTGGGAGCGATTATTAATGTGGTAACTTAAGAAACTGTTGGAACTTTGGTACATGTATTATTGTCCGTCCTTCTTTTAGCAGACACGAACTTTTCGCTAACAGTATGCAAACAGACCACTGATTACGCTTGTTGTAAACGGTCTCTGCAAACACGCGAGCTACACGTTAGCGTATATCTCGGAAGGGATGTGGATATTAATTACTTCCTTTGTGGAAGTGCTATCGTTGTACGAATAACAAAGCAGGTCGTGGATAATGTGAATCTTTGGAGTCTATACATAGTTGTTCGTATAGTAAACACGAATACTTTTCTCGGAACTCCATGTCAGACAAAACACTTTTCACTCTACTAATTGGTTCTTTGTGTTTCGGTGCACATTCCAAAACGACAGCAGGTTTTGTTTTTCTGTTACAAAGTTGTTCAAAGTCTATTTGAAACGTTAGGGACGATAATTCTATCTTAGCTTCTTTCATTTATTGTTTTTTTTGGGACCAATGATTTTCATGAAGTGTATCCGTTTACATTAAAGTATGCTTTTCATTAGCTCTTAGGACTTGCTACTCTGACGAAAGATATCTTCAGATACTACGCAGCTTGCGGCATGTGGAGCCTAATGTAGAAGTCTATTTGTCAGCTTAATTCCCAAGAATTGTATTGATTATGTTGCTTGACTTTTCAACACGAATAGCTTCACGACTGTGATTAGGAGATTTTACAATCCTCTTTATCTCCACCACATGTACAACTTTTCTCTCCTGAGCAAACGTAAATAAGAACAAAATTCTAAAAGGCTAAGTTTAAGGTAATCTATAACGTCGCTTAAGAAACCGTGACGTTTTAATCAATGTAAATACATAAAACTGCAAACAGCATAGTTATTTATTCCATAGTTATTTATTCCACAACTGCCAACAGTCACTATTTTGAAATAGGTACTAATTTCATGAAGCGGTTTCGGACTTTTTGAGACTCATCTTCAGATGGTGTACAGGATTTTACATAGTTGTTCCAGAGCGTAATGCTTGGTCTGGATCTGTGACAGGAAGATGGGACATGCATCATATTAAAAAGAGAAACTGACGATTGTGTCGGTAGGAGGCCATGTATGGATGTGAATGTCAACGTTTGGATAACATGTTCCATATTCTTGTCACAGAGCCATCACCCAGCTTTACCCCTTGAAGTAGCTATATAACCTCCTGTACCCCCTCTGAAGACGAACCTGAAAAAGTTCGAAAACCGGTTCATGGAATAAATATTACAAAAAAGTGACAGTTCGCAGTGTTAAGTATTTACATTATGTGTAAGTTTAGCTTGAGCTCTAAATTCTCAGTCGGCATCTCATTTACTGCACACTTTCGAGCATCATCCGAGTCGCGGGTCAAATGTTTCTCAAATCCACTTTCTTACTTTTAGGCAAAACATTTCCCAAAGCAACTGACCATCTTTTTCTTTTCAGATAAAAATTTGTTTGTAGTTTTGTCCATAGAGCATGAATTTTCGGCACTTCATTTGCTTTCTTAGCGTCCTCCGTTCTCTAAATGTCCTGAATTTAGTACTTGGTTTAAAGGAAGCTATTGGACATTTAAATATCACACCAGTATTACTTTTCATGCGCAAAATAGCTAGGTCTTGAAGAGATGAATTTTTGGCACTTTATTTACATGGTAGCTACTCAAATCACTACAGAAATTCGAACAAAAACCCATTGTGTAACTTATATGGAATCTTGTTTTCACTCCGGTGAAACCTTTGACCAAAATCAGCGCCTTAAGACGTTCAGGACATGTCTACGTATCTTATGTACCAAGGTAATTTTCAAGTGACGCACGGTTCCCTATCGAAGCCGTAAGAAGAAAACTCTTTTTTAAGAAATAGCCTCGTGTACTTTTCTTTCCTTTTTTTTAATTAGAGCTTCGGTTTCTTTGGGATACATGTACTGCGGACTAATCTAATGTCACGTTACTTAAGCAGCAATAATAAAATTATGCTAATTTCAAAACTCTATTATACTGTGGTCGAGGACAAGCAGAAACAGAGATGAGATAAACTCCCGATCAGACCAATGTTTACAGCCGCCATTAAAGCGAGAGACGCTCCAACCCCTTCCCTAGTCTGTGTAAAATCTACTGCCGCTTACTTCATGCGTTAGTCATAAATTTAGTAATTAATATTCAAATAAGGAATTCCAGATTGGCAATAAAGTGAAAGGGAATTAGTAATTACGTAAGGCACGAGAGATTTTCCACTTCATGCAGACTGTCTATGAATAGCAAATGAGGCGCAGTCCCGATGAAGTTAATTTATTGACGCGTGTTGCATTTTACATGGACGTCAGGTGACGGGTCAGTGTAGCGGAAACGACTGGACGTAGGGCGCCACCGAATGTACACAAGCATATCGGAATAAATGTGCTTCTCAGTTATTCATGTACAGAACTCTGAGAGAGAGAGACCTGTATCTTACTACAGTATTAACAGAAAGACGGTGACACATTCAGCTTGCATAAGAGGTTTCAAAGAAGCGAAGCTGCTATGTCCGTGAAAAGACTTCTGCAGATAGTGCATCCGTCCAGCCAGTGGACTCTACATCTACATCTACATCTATACTCCGCAAGCCACCCAACGGTGTGTGGCGGAGGGCACTTTACGTGCCACTGTCATTACCTCCCTTTCCTGTTCCAGTCGCGTATGGTTCGCGGGAAGAACGACTGTCTGAAAGCCTCCGTGCGCGCTCTAATCTCTCTAATTTTACATTCGTGATCTCCTCGGGAGGTATAAGTAGGGGGAAGCAATATATTCGATACCTCATCCAGAAACGCACCCTCTCGAAACCTGGCGAGCAAGCTACACCGCGATGCAGAGCGCCTCTCTTGCAGAGTCTGCCACTTGAGTTTATTAAACATCTCTGTAACGCTATCACGGTTACCAAATGACCCTGTGATGAAACACGCCGCTCTTCTTTGGATCTTCTCTATCACCTCCGTCAACCCGATCTGGTACGGATCCCACACTGATGAGCAATACTCAAGTATAGGTCGAACGAGTGTTTTGTAAGCCACCTCCTTTGTTGATGGACTACATTTTCTAAGCACTCTCCCAATGAATCTCAACCTGGCATCCGCCTTACCAACAATTAATTTTATATGATCATTCCACTTCAAATCGTTCCGCACGCATACTCCCAGATATTTTACAGAAGTAACTGCTACCAGTGTTTGTTCCGCTATCATATAATCATACAATATAGGATCCTGCTTTCTATGTATTCGCAATACATTACATTTGTCTATGTTAAGGGACAGTTGCCACTCCCTGCACCAAGTGCCTATCCGCTGCAGATCTTCCTGCATTTCGCTACAATTTTCTAATGCTGCAACTTCTCTGTATACTACAGCATCATCCGCGAAAAGCCGCATGGAACTTCCGACACTATTTACTAGGTCATTTATATATATTGTGAAAAGCAATGGTCCCATAACACTCCCCTGTGGCACGCCAGAGGTTACTTTAACGTCTGTAGACGTCTCTCCATTGATAACAACATGCTGTGTTCTGTTTGCTAAAAACTCTTCAATCCAGCCACACAGCTGGTCTGATATTCCGCAGGCTCTTACTTTGTTTATCAGGCGACAGTGCGGAACTGTATCGAACGCCTTCCGGAAGTCAAGAAAAATAGCATCTACCTGGGAGCCTGTATCTAATATTTTCTGGGTCTCATGAACAAATAACGCGAGTTGGGTCTCACACGATCGCTGTTTCCGGAATCCATGTTGATTCCTACATAGTAGATTCTGGGTTTCCAAAAACGACATGATACTCGAGCAAAAAACATGTTCTAAAATTCTACAACAGATGGACGTCAGAGATATAGGTCTATAGTTTTGCGCATCTGCTCGACGACCCTTCTTGAAGACTGGGACTACCTGTGCTCTTTTCCAATCATTTGGAACCCTCCGTTCCTCTAGAGACTTGCGGTACACGACTGTTAGAAGAGGGGCAAGTTCTTTTGCGTACTCTGTGTAGAATGGAATTGGTATCCCGTCAGGTCCAGTGGACTTTCCTCTGTTGAGTGATTCCAGTTGCTTTTCTATTCCTTGGACACTTATTTCGATGTCAGCCATTTTTTCGTTTGTGCGAGGATTTAGAGAAGGAACTGCAGTGCGGTCTTCCTCTGTGAAACAGCTTTGGAAAAAGGTATTTCTGTTTCAATGGCATCATCATCCCGGAGTGTCTGGATATGCTGTTTCGAGCCACTTACTGATTTAACGTAAGACCAGAACTTCCTAGGATTTTCTGTCAAGTCGGTACATAGAATTTTACTTTCGAATTCACTGAACGCTTCACGCATAGCCCTCCTTACGCTAACTTTGACATCGCTTAGCTTCTGTTTGTCTGAGAGGTTTTGGCTGCGTTTAAACTTGGAGTGAAGCTCTCTTTGCTTTCGCAGTAGTTTCCTAACTTCGTTGTTGTACCACGGTGGGTTTTTCCCGTCCCTCACAGTTTTACTCGGCACGTGCCTGTCTAAAACGCATTTTACGATTGCCTTGAACTTTTTCCATAAACACTCAACATTGTCAGTGTCGGAACAGAAATTTTCGTTTTGATCTGTTAGGTAGTCTGAAATCTGCCTACTATTACTCTTGCTAACCGATAAACCTTCCTCCCTTTTTTTATATTCCTATTAACTTCCATATTCAGCGATGCTGCAACGGCCTTATGATCGCTGATTCCCTGTTCTGCACATACAGAGTCGAAAAGTTCGGGTCTGTTTGTTATCAGTAGGTCTAAGATGTTATCTCCACGAGTCGGTTCTCTGTTTAATTGCTCGAGGTAATTTTCGGATAGTGCACTCAGTATAGTGTCACTCGATGCTCTGTCCCTACCACCCGTCCTAAACATCTGAGTGTCCCAGTCTATATCTGGTAAATTGAAATCTCCACCTAAGACTATAACATGCTGAGGAAATTTATGTGAAATGTATTCCAAATTTTCTCTCATGCGAAAGTGCGAGGTTTCAGCTGTCATCAGGAAATGCCCTGATAAGGTTCTCTCAATCGACACAACAGGGTTATCCATCGTTTAATTTATGGTTAAGTTCCGTTCAGTTCCTGAAAGAAAGATTATTGATAAGCTGAGTGTATGTCGGATATTAAGTTCTCTGTAGTCGGTAATGAAAATATTTCACAAAACATTACTGAGTGAGGTGCACAGTTGTCACACTCTGGACTCCTATTAAGCAGAAGCCTCATTTGTTTTCTGTACTTTCCTGAACTCACCTCGGACGAATGGGTGGGACTACTTCTTTAACTAGTAACCATCCTTCTTGCACCAAACAATTCAGTCTGAATTGTGCTCCGCTTCATCATCGGGGCTTCGACCGGACGTGGATTAGTATTCTTCTCAGTTTTATTCTTCCACAAACGAAGTTCGTTCGCTCCTGTTCAACATATTGAAAACTGGTATTCTGTCGTGATTAACAAGAAAACATACAAAAGTATTTCTTAACCTAACAGTAAAATGAAATGAGAGCGCCGGCCGAAGTGGCCGTGCGGTTAAAGGCGCTGCAGTCTGGAACCGCAAGACCGCGACGGTCGCAGGTTCGAATCCTGCTGCGGGCATGGATGTTTGTGATGGCCTTAGGTTAGTTAGGTTTAACTAGTTCTAAGTTCTAGGGGACTAATGACCTCAGCAGTTGAGTCCCATAGTGCTCAGAGCCATTTGAACCATTTTTTTTTAAATGAGAGCCAAGGTAGAACAAGGAAATGTACTACTGTCACAATCTATAGCAGAGAACATTGAATGGGAGTTCGGAGTGTACAGTTACTTATAAAAATAAAATTCAAAAGGAAACTGACGATTGAGTCGACAGGAGAACGTTGTATGTATATGAATCTCAATTTTTGATTAAGAAAACACGACTAAGGGTTACCACATAAACAAGGCACCTGGAGTGTAGAGCTTGTACAGAGCCATACAGCCATGTTTCTCGTGTACCATTTGCATCTTAGGAAAAAGAATGACAAATTATAATAAAAGGTACATTCATTCATACACTCTGTAAGTAGGCTGTTTTCTTTGTATGACAATGACATTTCGTAAGTAGGCTGTTTAGGTTTTTATGTTGATAACGCCATGTAGCGCTCTGTATGAAAATCACTGACTGTGCTGTGTGCAGTCTGTGGCTGGTTGGCATTGTTGGAATATTCGCTATTGTAGTGTAGGGCAGTTGGATGCGAACCGCGTGTAGCGTTGGGCAGTTGGAGGTGCGCTGCCTGCAGTGGTGGATGTGGAGAGAGATGCGCGAGTTTTGAGAGGTTACTACTATAAGTGGACGATCTGGATGTGTCTTCGACAGAAAAAGGAAATTTGTAAAGATGGAGGTCATGAATTGATAGATGTATGTATATGATGACTTTTGAACATCATTAAGGTAAATACATTGTTTGCTCTGAATCAAAATCTTTCATTTGCTAACTAGGCCTATCAGTAGTTAGTGCCTTTATTACTTAGACTCTTTTATTTATCTGGCAGTATTGGCGCTCGCTGTACTGCAATAGTTCGAGTAACGAAGATTTTTGTGAGGTAAGTGATTCATGAAAGGTATAGGTTATTGTTACTTAGGGCCATTCTTTTGTAGGGATTATTGAAAGCCAGATTGCATTGTGCTAAAAATACTGTGTGTCAGTTTAGTGATGATCAGAAGAAGTAAAGAGAGAAATGTGTTTGTTCACTTATGCTCAGCTGTTTGAAAATCAAATAACATAAGAGGTTTTCCAGCACTGTCAATTTTAATTTTTTGTAAGGGGACGTTTCATATAGCGACCCTGCCAGGATACTAACCTGGAATCTTCTGAATTTTTCTTGTAGTTTGTGTAGTTAGTGTAGTTATTGTTTATTGCTAGTGTGTAATTGTAGAGAGAATCTCCTTTGTAGTTGTAGTTTTTCTTTGTTGTACTGTAAAACAGTTGTGGTATGCATGTAGATTTGCACCAAATATTTCGCCACTGTGCTTGCAATTAATTAGATATTATTTTCAGTGCTTTGTTCATGTGTTTTCTTATTTTACTCTTCAAATTGTGCTTTTCTGTGTTATTGTATGAAATACTGTGACAATTATGGTGTGTGAAAAGCGTAATACTAGTCTCCAAAGTAAACTGAGAAATGGCAGTGAAGATGTGAGTAGTGTGTTAGACCCACTGTGTGATGAATTAACTAATGTTGAACATATTAATTTGGTAATTGTGCATAGGCGAATGGACCAGGCAATAATTAATCGTGTAGACAGTGAAACAGCTAATGAACAGGATAGTACTGTCAATCAGCAACAGCTCGCCCCATGAATCCAAAATGACAGGACACAATCTTGCAAATACCATACATTCAGGTTTTTCATCCTCACATTTTTCTCAGTTAAGTCAAGACACAGTTTCTGCTTTTCAAAATGCGAATGTTGCCGGTGCAAATGCACTGCCAAAAAGCATTGAGGTAAACACCTAAAAGTACAAAGCGATCATCGTGCATTACAATTTCTTATGTCTTCAAAATTAAATCATGACAGGTTAAAACGTTGGGCATTGTTTCTGCAAGAATTCCACTTCACAATAGTCTACGTTCCCAGCAAGGAGAACATTGTTGCAGACGCTGTCACGTGCACTGGCTGGGCTTGAGAAAAGTAGCACATAAGACAACCTCGAGAAAATTTTCAGTATTCTTTAAATTCAGAAAGTCACCTATGAAAACTTCATCACCACATCTTTAAAGGACATTGCTCATGAACAAGATAAAGATCCGATTTGGAAAGACATCAAAAGTAAATGGCAAGAAAAAACACACACACAGATTCGACATAATTATCTTGTTAGAAACAACATAGTCTTCAAACGCCACACTGTTGATGACAATCTATGGGTACTTTGCATTCCTGACGATTTTGTTAATAAGCTCAGTTGGTACACTCATTTCAGCTACGCCCAATTTGGTCCACGAAAACGTTATCGTATTATTTGGATGACTTGTTATTTTAACAATATGGAAAAGAGAATTCTAAGTGTCTTGTCTATTTGTAAACTTTGTCAAAAGGCGAAACCATCTACTATCTCACATCGTGCTTTGTTGTTTCCTATCATTCCTTCTAAATTAAAAGAATTTGCTGCTGTTGATCTCTTGGGACCCCTTGTCAGAACATTGAATGGATTTTCGTACGTTCTAGTAGCTGTTGAACTTACTTCGAAATTGGTTTCTTTCACACCGTTACGTAAAGCCACTGGACGGTCTGTATCCAACGCCTTTGTTAAAAATTTCCTAAGTGAAGTTAGATACATTGCTAAAGTCATTTCAGATTACGGACCGCAATTCAGATCTACTGTTTGGTCACGCATGCTTCTGAATCGTAAAATGAAACCTGTTTTTATTTCATTGTACGCACCACATTGTAACTCGTCTGAACGGATTACGAAAGAAATCAATAAGATTTGCAGACTTTATTGTCACTGAAAGCATCAGTATTGGGACAGATATTTACACGTATTTAAAAACGTGCTGAATGAAAGGCCTCATGACTCCACTGTTTTACCGCCTGTTGTTGTACTGAAGAATGAAGAACCACCGAACAGAATCAGAGAGCTTGTACCTTTTCCGAACACACGTTAACTTCGACACAAAGGCATTATTGTTTTGTCTATTAAAAAAATAAATTCTGCTGCAGGCAAAATGAGAAAACTACACGGTAAAGCAAATGCAAAGAAATTATATATTGGTCAGAAAGTTCTCATTAAAGCTCATTCATTGTCATATAAGAAGAAGCACTCGAGTCACAAATTCTTTCTGATTTACAATGGACCTTACAGAATCCGACGCATACCACATGATAATTGTGTTGAAGTTGAAACTCTGCGTACTAGGAAGAGTAAAGGTTTACACCACATTTCACATGTAAAACCGTTTATTGAGAGATAATCTGCTTTTTAACCTAGTCTTTGCCATAATATTTTTCACTTCACGTTACTGGTACGCTTTGTCACTCTTAGAAGCTGTTAACATGCAACAATGTTTTGAAGTCAACTATCCAGGCAAGAACCTAGGGAACTTATTTAGATAGTAATTACGAATGCATTGTTATAGTGAACAGACGACACAGTGTTACTGTGTGTACATTCTTGCTTGTTCATTGCACGATTATGTAACGATCATAAGGCTTACATATTTGGAACATATACTGCTAATGAGACTTTAATGCAACATTTTGGTTTACTTGAAAAGACATTCTGGATTTAAAGTACTTTCTGGTACGTACCAGATGACGCAGTGGCTAGTTTATTTGACAGCTACACGATTATATCACGATGCTACCAATGAGTGACACAGTTTATATTATTGCTTTTGTGCTGTATCTATTCTATATCTGCACAGTTTTTCTGAATTCTTCTGGAAAGTAAAACACGTTTTAGTATTAACTTTTGTGGTAGAGCTATAATGAGACAGCCTTTTCCGTAGCACAGCACTACAGTACAATACTTTCTTGGTCATGGTAATGTACGTAATAACTACAATATCTATACGCATAGCATTTCACTTTTATTTATTACGAGGTAAGTACATTGACTTCTACAGAACTTTGCTTATGGACGACGATAATTACGACACTTGGGACATTTTTACCGTTAAGTAATGACAGAGATTATCTTACAACTAACGCACAGTTTAGCGCCACAGTACATGTATTTGAGTGATTAATTTTTGTACTTGGAACATTTTTTAAAAAAGATTTTTGAATTACAAAGATACAAAGAAGGTTTTCGGCAATACAGTTCAGTCGATTGCTGTAATCTGTAACATCTGAGGGCATAATTGCATTTATCGTCAGGGGGTACACGCCTACTTTGTGTACTAAGTTCGTGGCAAGCGCTAGGAGCCCTAGTTAATATGGTATTTGCTTATGCAATTTTACACATCGGTACCATATTTCTCTAAAACAGGATTACACAGCTATCTGATTATTTAACAAAGAAACAAATATTTTCAACAATTTCGTCTTTTATTGAAGTTTAGGGCGTTTAGAGTGCTCGTCATCTTCAAAATCTAGTTTTACTCATAACAGACTCTTAAAAAACAATATTTATCATTTTTAAAATTTTGCTACATTATTTCTCCTTTTTTTATAACAAATTTAAAGAAAATTTTCTGATCCGTTTTTTTTAAATAAATAACCACCAGCACTACCAAAACACTTGTAACATTTTCGACAGATGACAACAGGCTAAAAATCCGATGACTCTAATACTATACGTATACGTTTTTTATGTTTTTACCAACTCAAAAACGTTAAGATCGAGCGAATCAGACTTATACAACAAGCAGCAATACAAAATTCCCATTACTTTTTTAATACATCTTGAATGTGACAGGCGAAATACCCTAATACTTAAACAAGAATGTAATAATTTCAGTAACTAATACAACACTATCATAAGGCATGGTTTGAAAAATACCGGTTCGAATTGTTTATAAAAGTATTTGAAAAACTTGAAGAAAATCCGTTCGTTTTCCGATGAAATGTAGGAATATAGGAGGCAATACGGGCCCTACGACAGTCTTAAAAATGACCAAAGAAAGGCAAGACTTCGTTTATAAAATTTGTAGCTGTGGAGAAAGCTTTTGACAATGTTGAGTAGAATATACTGTCTGAAATTCTGATGGTAGTAGGGTCAAAGTACAGAGAACGAAAGCTCATCTACTGTTGTACAGAAACGAGACTATAGTTACAAGAAACAAAGCACGTGAAAGGGAAGCAGGAGATGTGAAGGAAATGAGAAAGGATTCTAGACTATTTCTGATGTTATTCAGTCTGTAAACTGAGGAAGCATTAAAGAAAACTAAAGATAAATCTGAAAAGGGAGTTAATGTTATGGGCAAATAAATTCAAACTTCTAAAGTTTGCCGATGATATTCAATTTCTGTCAAAGTAGATGGCAAAGAAATTACGGGATCAGTCGGATGGAATATCAAAAATATTAAAAGAAGAGTAATGGATTCAGAAGATTTAGTTTAGGAAATGAGTAACTAAAAGTAGTAGGTAATATCTGCAAATCAATATAACCGATGGCCGAAGCAGAAAGGATATAAAATCTATACTTCCAGTACCAAGAAAAACAATTCCGAAAAAGGAAAAATTGCTAACAAATAATGTCAACTTGAGTGTTTGGAAGATTTTCTTAAGATATGTGTCTGGACTGTAGCCTTAGCCTTGTACGGAAATGAAACGTGGACAACATACAGTTTCGACAGCTAATGAATGGAAGTATTTGAAATGTGGTGTGACAGAAGAATGCAGAAGATTAGATGGGGGGGGGGGGGTCGGAATACTAATGCGGGTGTACAGAATCGAACTAGAGAGAAACTAAATCTATGGCATAACTTAACTAAAAAGGCATATCACGAGGCAACAAGGACTCTTCAAGTAAGTAATCGAGGGAAGTGTATAATGAGTAAGAATTGACTATAATAAAATTCAAATAGATGTAGGATAGAATGCTATGCAGAAATGATAGTAAAACGGATTTGCAGCAAACGAGTCTTAGGAGTGAGGACCACAAAATTTAAATTTGTTTTTGACCTTAGTTATAACTGATATCTCCCACTCTCTTACTACCTTCTGCAGAACTACGTTACACAGCATTTGTCAGGATCCTTCCGGCACAGGGGAACATCGTTCTAACAACTGTGGTTCAAAGAGCACGTGCCATTTGAGGCAAAGACAGCCTCCCAGTTGAATTGTAACACCTTAAAAATGTTTTTTACCAGAATTGGTACAGCGAAGCGCAGATTCGACGTGCATTTAAGGAAACGAGTGATACAGCATCTGCAAAGAAACGGTAGTGAAAGAGAAATTTACCATTATCCCCTATATTGGGCTCCCTTCAACCAAAATTGCGAGAATCCTCGCAAGAAACAACATCAGAACCATATTTCGACTACCACAAAAAACAAAAGATATGCTTAGCTGGCTGAAAGACAAACTGGAACAACAAATGCTTGGCATATGTAGCAGTTCTTGTGAGTGTGGTCTCCAGTACACTGGACAAACACAACGCTGTATCTTACAACGCTGCATCGAACACATTAGCTGCGTACGTCTGTGTCATAAAGGTCAGCTTCAACCGAGAAAATGTGTTCGAATTTGAGAATATAAAACGTTGTGGCAAGCTATGGCTTTTGGGAAAACATTTTTACAGAGACAGTTGAGATGTATCTCAATGAGTATTTCGTCAGCAGTCCAAACGTTTACTGAGCTCGGCATGGAACCCTAGGCTAGCACCTGCAAGGAATGAGGAGAGGCGGCTGTCATATATAGACTTTTAGCGACTGCTTCGCCCATGTACACGTTTGACACATATATAAAAGATATCTCCACCTCCCTTCTCTGTGTCCGCCTCTTCCTGCTCCTATCGCTCTGTCCACCTCACCCTCGCAACTCCATCTGGCAATCTCCTCCTCGTTGCACTGCCTGTCTCTTCATCTCCTCCTCTCCACTCTCTCTGTCATTATCCTCTGCCCCCTTCCTTTGACGATACCATCCTCTGCTCTCCTTTTATCCTTACCTTTCTGCCTCTCTCTCTCTCTGGCCATCTCCTTCTCCCCCCTCTTCCTTTTCCACCTACTGTAAGCAGGCTGTTTAGGTTTTCTTATTGGTAACGCTACGTAGCGCTCTGTATGAAAATCACTGGCTGTGCTGTGTGCTGTCTGTGGCTAGTTGCATTGTTGTCGGCCAATGTAGTCTTGGGCAGCTGGATGTGAACAGGGCGTAGCGTTGCGCAGTTGGAGGTGAGTCGCCAGCAGTGGTGGATGTGGGGAGAGAGATGGCGGAAATTTGAGAGCCGATTATCTAGACGTGTGTACATCAGAGACAATACATTTGTAAGACTGAATGTCATGAACTGCTATATATATTATGACTTTTGAACACTATCAAGGTAAATACACTGTTTGTTCTCTATCAAAATCTTTCATTTGCTAACTATGCCTATCAGTAGTTAGTGCCTTCAGTAGTTTGAATCTTTTATTTAGCTGGCAGTAGTGGCGCTCGCTGTATTGCAGTAGTTCGAGTAACGAAGATTTTTGGTGAGGTAAGTGATTTGTGAAAGGTATGAAAGGTTAATGTTAGTCAGGGCCATTCTTTTGTAGGGAATATTGAAAGTCAGATTCCGTTGCGCTAAAAATATTGTGAGTCAGTTTAAGCACAGTCTTGTATAATTGTTCAAAGGGAACGTTTCATATGTCGACCCTTAGCCGAGGATACCTCACTGGAATCTTCTGATTTTTTCTTGTAGTTTGTGTAATTAGTGTAGCTTTTGTTTATTGCTAGCGCGTAATTGTAGAGAGAATCTCCTTTGTAGTTGTAGTCTATCATTGTTGTACAGTAAAACAGTTGTGGCATGCATGTAGATTTGCACCAAGTATTTCGCAGCTGCGCTTGCAATTAAGTGGATATTATTTTCAGTGCTATGTTTATGTGTTTCCTTATTTTTCTCTTCAAATTGTGCTTTTCTGTGTTATCGTGTGGAATATTGTGACAATAATGGCGTGTGAAAAACGTAACACTAGGCTCCAAAGTAAAATGAGAAATAATAGTTACGACGAGCGTAACTTATCAGCACCACTGTGTAGTGAATTAACAGACATTCAAAGTAGTGATTTGGTAATTGTGCATAGGGAAATGGAGCGGACGGTAAATAATAGCGTAGACAGTGAAACAAATAGTGAACAGGGAAGCATTATCGATCGATCGGTCGGCAACAGCTCGCTTCAGGATTCCGAAACGACAGGACGCAATATTGCAAATACTGTAGATTCAGGTTTTGCGTCCTCGCCGTTTTCTCAAAGAAGTCAAAACACATTTTCTGCTTTTCAAAATGCGAATATTGCCGGTTCAAATGCACTGACGAATAGCACTGAGGAACATGTTTCAGACACCAGTGCATTGTTATTACAGTTAATGCAACAAATGGGACAAAGGCTACAAAAGTTAGACACAATGGAACCAAATCTTCAAACGTTAGACACAATGGAACAAAATCTTCAAAAGTTAGACACAATGGAACAACACCAGAGGCAAACACAGCAACAGTTAGACGCAATGGAACAAAATCTTCACACCACGCTTGAACAAACACGTGAAGATTTAACTACTGAGTTACATAAAATCGAATCGAAATGTCAAAAAGTCTGTAACGACGTAAAAACACAAATTTGTGAGCATTTCCAACCTATTTTTTCTCGGCATGAAAATACATTTCTGAATCACGAAGCAGCCATAAAAAAACTGCAAACTATTGTTCATGAAAATCATGAGACCTTGCAAGCTAAGATTGACTCAGTTGCATCTACGTTTCGGTTACGCAACTTGCAAAAACTCAGACAAACGTAAAGGACACAGTAGATACTCTGAAACTTGGTTCAGAAAGACACACTGAGGAAATAAGTTCTCTATCGGAGAAAGTAGCCGAACTTTCGGATCAGTTCACTAACTTATCTACAAAGGTAGATGATGATCTGAATGACACAAGACCTGTAGCCTTCACTGACGCAGAAGAGTACGAACAAATTAGAAAATTCAAACAAAATCAGAATCAAATTAATACGCAATACCAAAGAGAAATCCGGGAAGTACAAGATCAGTTGAGACAGGTAATACAAGAATTACATATATCAGAGGACACTCGCGCTCCAATACAGGAAGATGGACATAGAAATACGGAACAGCCACAAAATAATAACACGAGACACTTCGGAATTTATGAAAGAAATTGGCAAGGTACATCGAATTTTGAAATGGAACCGCCGAAACAGCGTAACAATGACCGACATGCGACTCGCCGACATGATGATTTTGACTATAAGCTGTTTATTACTACACGTAAATTCAAAACATTTAAGAATTCCGGCAACGACATTCATCCACAAGCGTGGCTTCATCAATTCTCTCATTGTTTTCCTCCCAACTGGTCATTGGAGCACAGGTTAGAATTTATGTTTGGCTACTTAGAGAATGAACCAGCTGAAAGAATGCAATCGGTCATTCACGATTGTCACAGTGAAGGAGAATTTTATCATGCCTTCCTCTCAGCATATTTGTCTCAAGCTACACAAGACCGAGTAAAACATAGCATCATAATGATGAAACATTTCGAACAATCGGAATTTCCCAGTCTTGTGAAATATTTTGAAGACATGTTGCACAAGAATCAGTACCTGTCAAACCCTTACAGCCCCTCAGAACTCATCCGCATTTGCTTAATCAAATTGCCTGAACATTTACGACGTATTATTTTGGCAGGACGTTGGAAAGACGACATTGAAGCTTTTCAGGGACTCTTACAAGAATTGGAAATTGACACTGACAACCGCGGGATGCGAAAACAGGAACACAACAATTACAGGTCGCATCCGTCACAATTCCGCGATGAAAGAAATAATAACTGGACACGACAAGGCTATTCTTACAACGTAAATCGTGACCAAAATAGACACCACCCGTATGACAACCGTTGGCAGAAGAATAGTTACAGAGAAAGATCGCACTTCCGTAGTAATGAATGTGACAGAGACAACCATAGAAACAGACAATATGGGAACCAAAACAATTATTACCAAGTGAGACAGAGTAACTTCAGATACAACGCTCAATCACGCAGTTATGACTCAGGGAGAAGTTCTCCACCACGTGACCGACAAGAAAGAAACTATATAATCTACCGACATGACGACAGACGATATGATCGTAACGACAGACCTGAATTGCATCAGAACTGGCTTATCTCCTCATCCTCCCTCTCTCTCTGACTGTCCGCTGCATGCCCACTCTGCCCACGCCATCCCCTCCCTCACTCCCTATCCATACCCTCCTGTCCCTCTCTCCATCCGTCACTCCTGTGTACATCAACATTCTCCCAGTAATGGTCATCTGCATAGGCCGATAGTTCCCTCACAACACATCTGTCATATTGGGCAGCCTACACATCAAGGGCCTGAAACCGCTTCTTGCCCCTGATGTGCAGCCTGCCATGCAACACAGGACGATAAAGTTGGCCAGTACCAATACAACAAAATACACTTGACATGCAGGGCACACTGTAATGCAGGGGCTGAAAGAATCGTTCTTTGCCGGTATCTTTCTTCCTATTGCAGCTAGGAGGCTATCTACATCTACATCTGCATCCATACTCCGCAAGCCACCTGACGGTGTGTGGCGGAGGGTACCTTGAGTACCTCTATCGGTTCTCCCTTCTATTCCAGTCTCGTATTGTTCGTGGAAAGAAAGATTTTCAGTATGCCTCTGTGTGGGCTCTAATCTCTCTGATTTTATCCTCGTGGTCTCTTCGCGAGATATACCTAGGAGGGAGCAATATACTGCTTCACTCTTGAGTGAAGGTATGTTCTCGAAACTTCAACAAAAGCCTATACCGAGCTACTTAGCGTCTCTCCTGCAGAGTCTTCCACTGGAGTTTATCAATCCTCTCCGTAACGCTTTCGCGATTACTACATGACCCTGTAACGAAGCGCGCTGCTCTCCGTTGGATCTTCTCTATCTCCTCTATCAACCCTATTTGGTACGGGTCCCACACTGGTGCGCAGTATTCAAGCAGTGGGCGAACAAGTGTACTGTAACCTACTTCTTTGTTTTCGGATTGCATTTCCTTAGGGTTCTTCCAATGAACCTCAGTCTGGCATCTGCTTTACCGACGATCAACTTTATATGATCATTCCATTTTAAGTCACTTCTAATTCCTACTCCCAGATAATTTATGGAACTAACTGCTTCCAGTTGCTGACCTGCTATATTGTAGCCAAATGATAAGGGATCTTTCTTTCTATGTATTCGCAGCACATTACACTTGTCTACATTGAGATTCAATTGCCATTCCCTGCTCCATGCGTCAATTCGCTGCAGATCCTCCTGCATTTCAGTACAATTTTCTATTGTTACAATCACTCGACATACCACAGCATCATCCGCAAAAATCCTCAGTGAACTTCCGATGGTATCCACAATTCCGATGTTATATTGTGAATAGCGACGGTCCTACGACACTCCCTTGCGGCACACCTGAAATCACTCTTACTTCGGAAGACTTCTCTCCATTGAGAATGACATGCTGCTTTCTGTTATCTAGGAACTCTTCAATCCAATCACACAATTGGTCTGATGGTCCATATTCTCTTACTTTGTTCATTAAACGACTGTGGGGAACTGTATCGAACGCCTTGCGGAAGTCAAGAAACACGGCATCTACCTGGGAATCCGTGTCTATGGCCCTCTGAATCTCGTGGACGAATAGCGCGAGCTGGGTTTCACGCGATCGTCTTTTTCTGAACCCATGCTGATTCCTACAGAGTAGATTTCTAGTCTCCAGAAAAGTCATTATACTCGAACATAATACGTGTTCCCAAAATTCTACAACTGATCGACGATAGAGATATAGGTCTATAGTTCTACACATTTGTTCGATGTCCCTTCTTGGAAACGGGGATGACCTGTGGCGTTTTTCAATCCTTTGGAACGCTACGCTATCCTAGAGACCCACGGTACATCGCTGCAAGAAGGGGGGCAAGTTCCTTCGCGTACTCTGTGTAATATCGAACTGGTATCCCACCAGGTCCAGCAGCCATTCCTCTTTAGAGCGATTTTAATTGTTAATTGTTAATAAACCCAACAGTGCTAATATTCACGAAGTCTGATGTTTATGCAACTTATCTGCTTTAAATTGCTCCAGGGGGCCGGCCACGGTGGCCGTGCGGTTCTAGGCGCTTCAGTCCGGAACCGCGTGACTGCTGCGGTCGCAGGTTCGAATCCTGCCTCGGGCATGGATGTGTGTGATGTGCTTAGGTTAGTTAGGTTTAAGTAGTTCTAAGTTCTAGGAGACTGATGACCTCAGATGTTAAGTCCCATAGTGCTCAGAGCCATTTGAACCTTTTTTGCTCCAGGGGTTTAGGAGGAGACCGCGGTTATACTCACATACATGCGGTATGACCGTGTAATCTTCACGGAATATCAGTGCCACCCAGAAAGAAGTCAGAAGATTTCGACAGTATTTGCTACATTTTTCGCTTCCACTGTGCAGAGAAAGAAGTGATTTACGGTACCGTGGTAGCAACTGATCATGGACTGCCGGCCTTTGCCTGCATACCGTCCTCATTACAGATGCGGCGAGATGCCAGCATTTGGGTAACATACGGGTGGGCCGGTGAGGAGCACTGGTCGAATGCCAGCCCGTAGCAGGACACGTGTCAGCAGCGAGCCGAGAACACGGGGGCCGCCACAGGGAACTGCGAGTGGCGGAGGCGGCCATTCTTTATGGTTCTTAATTGGCTTCTTCCGATCTATTGTCATTTGCTTTAAATCGTAATAAAGATCCGGGCCGCCTTGATGGATTGCCCGTTCTTTTTGTGCTAACAAGAGGCCAGCGGCGGAGGACTGGAAGCCGGCGGCGAGACGGCAGGAAAAAGGGCCGCGAGGGGACAGGTCTGGACAGCAGCCCGCTAAATAAATTACCGGCGGCATTCCGCGGCTCGGACCGACCCAATCAGCGGCAGCGGCGGCAAGAAGTGTGCGGCGCTCAAAGAGCCGCGCCGCACCGCGCAGCGCTGCCGCATTAACATTTGATCGCCGCTGCCGCACGGCCCGCACAATGCGCGGCCAAAGCCAGCAGGTGATCTGTGGCCGCGACCGGCCCGCACCAACCAGACCGCAACCGCTTATACGGCGATACTAC
The DNA here is from genome assembly GCF_023898315.1 of Schistocerca nitens. Classification (NCBI taxonomy): domain Eukaryota; kingdom Metazoa; phylum Arthropoda; class Insecta; order Orthoptera; family Acrididae; genus Schistocerca; species Schistocerca nitens. The sequence continues at coordinate 533,379,592 of NC_064618.1, read as the reverse complement.
GGCTCCCGTCAGTGGCTCAGTGGCTCTACAGCAGAGAGACCGCAGCAGTGAAACTTCCTGACACACTAAAGATATGAATCAGACCGGGACTCGAGCCGAGACCTTCCCTTTTTACAGAGCGAGAGTTCGTAGTAGTTCACACGCTGAGAGGATGACAATCCAGTATCAAGTCGAACCATCTGGGTTTTCTATGGTTTTTCAAAATCACTTGAGGCATAATCCGGGCCGATTAACTGACAAAGACGTTGCTAAATTCCCTCAGTGTTCTTCACAAAATCTCCATGTCGACCTCGTTAACGCGATGTTGAAGTTTGTCGTGATAAATTCGGTTAAGCGCAACACTGACCTGTTAATTAATGTTACTTATACTTATTAATAATAAAACAGTATTGTCCATAAATGTACTATTTGTGAGACACGTTCATTGGGCGCCTTCCATCATGTTTTATTGGAATTCACTGAGATTTATTTGCCTCTGTCAATTCTTTGTTTTACACTGCTCAAAAGAATTAGGGGAAAATGACTTTGCACTTCTCCCATGCTCCACTAAGCAATAATTGAGTACTGGGCACGTTACCAAATTATACCTTTACCTTTCAGTAATTAAGTACACAGCAAATCTTCTACATACGAGGATTGGAACTTAAATAGTCGCAAGTGTTTATTCACAACCGATATAAAAGAGTTACATTTCTGCACCTGTTCCTGTCCTTCAAAGTAGTCACCAGCGTTGTGTAGAACGCTTTGCCAGCGATGTGGAAGGCGTAGTATACCGTTAGCAGAGCCTGTTCTGTTGATGGTGGGAATGGAGCGGTCTACTGCCTCTCGAATCTCTGGAACTTCTGAAGCGAGTGCCACGAAGTGGTTCCTTTATCTTCGGAATCAAATCAAAGTCACAAGCATTTAAGTCCGGGGAGTACGGTGCATGGTACAGTACTTCCCAGTCCCATCGGCCGAACAGTCGCCACAGCTTGCGCTGTATGCGCCCGCCCATTGTCGCGCAAATAGATGAGTGGGTTGCGCAAAAAGTGTCGCCGCTTCTTTCGCAAAGCTGGTCCCAAGTGATGCTCCAAAAACGAACAGTAATACTGTGCATTGGCGGTCTGCCGTGGAGGAACGTAATGCTTTAGGATAACACCGTCACAGTGGTACGACACTGAGGCTCTGACGCACGTTCGACTTTCGCGGCGACCCACAATGACGCCTTTCGTTGGATTGGCGTTTCAGTTTTGGCTCGTACGATGTGGCCCATGTCTCATCCAGTGTTACGATACGGCGTAAGAAAGCCTCTCCTTCGCGCTCATAGCCCTCTAAGTGCGTCTGAGCAGCGTCGTAACGCATCCATTTCTGCATTTCCGTCAAGTCAAGCGAAACCCATCGTGATGCAATTTTTCGCATGCCCTGGCGTTCCTTCAGGATGCGAAGCACAGTAGTGTGCACTAATCCGGTTTCGAGGGCGAGCTCACGAATCGTATGGCGTCGATCACTGTCCACTAACGTGGCAACAGCATGCACCTCTTCTCCAGAGACACTAGGACGACATGCCCGATGCATGTCTGCCACAGTTTGCCGACCTTCATTGAAGACTTTTACCCAACGAGCCACTGTTCTGTAAGGCAATGCCAATTCCCCGCACGCCTCTTGAAGAGTGTCGTGCTGTATGACCTCTGTCACATTCAATTTGGTCCAACTCCGTTGTTCCTGTTTTGAAAACATAGTGACACCGTTACGTTAGACAGCACGCTCCCAAGTGACTGTGTTTCCCTTGATTGTGCGCACGCCAGTAATGTGGAACGGGCGAGTCCATTTGCTCGGAGGTAAGGTAGGTATGTCAACAATGTGTGCTACCAGCGACAATAGTAGATTCCACTGCATAGTGTCTCCGCAGCAGTGTTGCCATTATGTAAGTTCCAACCTACATATTCTCGCTCATTTACATAAAAAATGAAATATCCGACAGGTGTGGAAAGCAAAGTGGAAACAATCACTCATTCCATCATTCTGGGCTCTTTTCAATGGACGGTGGGAGCTTCAAGAACGTGAGCGTTTAACACTGCCTGACGCCTACATGGCGCGCTCCGTGTATGTCGACGGAGGTTATCCTGTGGTATCCGTTCCCGTCCTTCAATGAGAGAGCCGCGAGAGTTCTTGAAGAGTACGTGGTGGGCCAGAATGATCAGCATCACGTCTGTCAAGCAGGTCCCACATACGCACGATGAGATTCAGGTCGACACTCCCCTTTGGCCATTCCACTACTTCAATGTCCAAGCTTCAGAACACATTCCTGCTGACGACCGTCAATGGTCCCTGGAATTAGAAGTAATTTAGGCCAACACTGCATGCAGCAGCCACAAAGTGGTCCAACAGCTTCTATTCGATGTACTGCGTGGCGATAAGGCGACCGTGGACAACGTCCGTATGGCTCTCAATACTGAAGCCTCCCACAACATCACAGACTCTTGGAAATCTGTCGATTTCCTGGACAACATTTGTCAAATACCGCACACACGAACACGGCCACCAGTGGATATCTGGACTCGTTATGAACAATACGTTTCGCCACTGACGCAGGTGCCAGTTGGCACGGTAATGGTAGAACTGAAGGCGAGGTGCAAAATATTGTTTAGTCAAGCGGTGTATCTGAACAGGTCGTCTTGTTCGTATTGTCCTCTCTCGTAACCTGTTCAATATAGTCTGTCCTGATACAGCGGCTCCAGTGGCTCTTGCAGTGCTCTGCCGGTAACCGTAAGACGCCACAACGCAGAGATGTCCTGATATTGGCCTTCACGGATGCTTTTAATGCGTCGGTGACTTTCTCAATCTCGACTCGTATACTGAAGTGTCACCCTGTAGCGTCCCCACAGCCTATGGATGACACACGGAGGGGCGTTGTCATCTGCAGTAATGCGACCAAAACTCAATCCTTTTTTGATCGAACAGAATGCCCTTGCAACTTGCACTGCATTAGAACGTCACAATGCGTTTTCTTAGTTGAATACAACGTCCACAAATAACAGCTGCCATATGCGTGTCTCACTATAAAACACTGGGACACTCGTATTCACTTCATTCTGAGGGGTCACCTGACACTGTAATGCATTATATAACCGCCGCCGCTGTGGCCGAGCGGTTCTAGACGCTTCAGTCCGGAACCGCGCTGCTGCTACGGTCGCAGGTTCGAATCATGCCTCGGGCATGGATGTGTGTGACATCCTTAGGTTAGTTAGGTTTAAGTAGTTTCTAAGTCTAGAGGACTGATGACCGGTGATGTTAAGTCCCATAGTGCTTAGAACCATTTGAACCATAATATAACCAACAGATGACGAATCGTTTTAATTGTTGCCTACATTTAAAGCGAAGATCTCAAGCCACGTAATACGAACACAGATACCGCCTGTACCAAAACAGATTTAACATACCGGACGTTAATATACATGCTTCCCTACTTCTTTTCAACACTGTAACTACGCACTCCAACAAATCGCGATATTTCGACAAGTTGGAACTGGGCAGATAGGGTGGCGATATAACCAATCTTTCCACCTCCGGTGAGCGGGGGACAGCAACATAACCACTTCCTTAGTTGCCTGCCTTATCGAACAAGACTTTTGCCTGAAATTTGCATGAGTTACTGTCTGCAGATGCGCCCTCGTGGGCAGCATAGCGCACCTTTGGGAAGAGAGGGGGCAAGCGGTTGGTTTTTCGAACGGTAGCGTCGAGACTCACTCTTGCTTCCACCATCGAGATGACCAAGATGCCCTTCGGAGAAATAGGTAATATTGCTGCTTCCCTCCGCAAACTGGTACTTCAGTAGGTGCACATATCTTGCAGTTCAGTTTCTGTGGTCTCTCGCGGCGAATGCAAGTTAATTTACTGAATTTATTGCGGTGTCATATCGAGGGTTTGCAGACCTGACATACCACATGCCCCTTGGAGAAAGGATACCAAATCCAACTGTTTAATGAGTCAAACCAGGGATGACATGCACAAAATTTGTAGTAGGTGTAATGAATCGTAGCTTGCTCTAAATGTAGAAAAAAGGTAAGTTAATGCGGATGACTGGGAAAAACATTCCTGTAGCGTTCCAATACAGCATTACCAGAGTGCAGCTTGACACAGTCACATCAACTAAATATCCAGGCATAACGTAGCAAATCGATATGAAATGGAATGAACACGTCATATTGGCAGTGAATGCACGACTTCGTTTTATTGGGAGAATTTTGGAAACTGTAGCTCATCCGTAAAGAAGACGGCATATAGAACGCTAGTGCCACCCATTCATGAGTACTGTTCGGATGTTAGGGATCCCCACCAGGTAGGATTAAAGGAAGACACTGAAGCAATTCAGAGGCGTGCTGCTAGATTTGTTACCGGTAGTTTCGATCAGCACGCAAATATTGCGGAGATGCTTCCTGAACTCAAATGAGATTTCCTGGAGGGAAGACGGTGTTCTCTCCACGGGGCACTAACGATAAAATTTAGAAAACCAGCATTTGAAGCTGACTCCAGAATGAGTCTACCTCGGCCAACGTATATTTCGCGTAAGAACCAAGAAGATAAGATAGAAGGAATCAGGAGTTGTACGGAGGCCTTCAGAGAGTTGTTTTTCCCTCGCTCTACTTGCGCACGGAACAGGAAAGGAAATGACTGGGAGTAGTAAAAGTTATGCATCCACAGTACGGTGTTTTGTCGAGCACGTATGTAAATGTTGATGAAGAACTAATCCCAAATAATTTTACCTTACATTAAATTTATGTCTTTTCTGAAATGCTTGCCGAGTAACTGACTTTCAGTGAGATCTGTTGTGCTACTTGAGACCCCGTGTAGTCACGGTTGCGCTTTCTGTCCCTAAGATTCCGGTAGCTCACTTCTGTAACCTTCAGCATCGTTTATTTGCATCGAGGCTGTGAGTTATTATGGAGTTGATTGTGGAGCGAATCTCATATTTATTTAACGTATTCAAATGATGCAGATGTTCGTATAGTTATTCAAACAAATAAACATGCTGTCTGAATCAGTGATGGCAATCTTTCGTTATTCCATGATTATTATCCTATTACCTTCATGAGGACGAGAATACATGGATGCATTAAGACGTTAGGTAGAGGGTTATGTTCCCAGGCAATGAAAACAGTGCCTGATGGAATTCATTTCTTTGCTCATTCAAGTTGTTGTTCAAGATGTTCCATAATTACACAAGCCACTATTACGATTTTCACAACTTTTCATTGGATCTGGTTTGCGTTATCAACGGTCGCAGTTTAACTGAAATATACGCTCTCGGAAAAAAATATAGTTCACCTCGAAAGACGACGTAGATTTTAATCCGATGATAGCGTATGCCACCTGGGGATAGTAGACGTTGTGGTGATGGTTTCAACGTCGTCCACCAACAGACAGTGTAGTGACATAGCTATAAGATTGTCATCTCTACTATTGAACCGGAAATGCTCACAACCACAAGTCTCAGTGTTGCGCAGACGTGTGAAGCAAGCAGGCTACCATGCCATGGACAAGCACTTGTGCTCCTTATAGCCAACTGAGCGAGTTCGAAACTGGGCAAACTGTGCCCTTCCGAGTGGCGGGATGGTCCTCCCGGAGAATTGCCACACAAGTTGGACGTGCTGCGTCAGTTGTGCAACAATGTTGGTGTCAGCGTTCACGTGAGCATTCCCACACCCATATACGAAGTTCTGGACGTCCACGTAACACTGTAAGGGTAGCAGTGGCAGATCGTACACCTACCACAGCACAGATAAGAGCGCTTGTGTGCCCAGATGGTTATTAGCAGTGGGACTACGGGCACATACACCCCTAGCCCGTCTTCCTCTACACTACAGCATCGATGCACACGGTTCGCCTGATCCCGTCAGAGGATGACTTGGAAGATGGAATGGCTCGCCGTGGTCTTCAGCGATGAAAGCAGATCCTACATGCACGCAACGGATGGTCGTTTGCGCGTACTACGTAGAACTGGTGAGCGCTGTCTCGTAGCGTGTCCCGGCCGAAGTGGCCGAGCGGTTCTAGGCGCTACAGTTTGGAACCGCGCGACTTCTACGTTCGCAGGTTCGAATCCTGCCTCGGGCATGGATGTGTGTGATGTCCTTAGGTTAGTTAGGTTTAGGTAGTTCTAAGTTCAGGGGACTGATGACCACAGCAGTTAAGTCCCATAGTGCTCAGAGCCATTTGAACCATTTTTTTTCGTAGCGTGTATTCGTCCAAGACATTCTCCTACACCAGGCCTCACGGTCTGGGGTGCGATAAGTTACAACTCTCGTTCACTTTTGGTATTTCTGGAGGGGACGCTAATCAGCACTCGGCACGTGTAGAATATTGTTAGAGCCGTTATTTTGCCGTTCTTGCAACGAGAAGGTGACGCGTTGTTCCAAGAGGATAATGCTCGCTCGCACACTGCCTGTGAAACTCAACGTGCTCTGCAAGACCGTGTACAGTATCAAGTCCCGTGGTCAACATGGCCTACGAAATTGTCTCCAATCAAGCACGTGTGGGATAGGATGGGAATAGAAGTGACGCCTGCGACTGGTCAACCAACAACTCTTACAGAACTACGTGAACAATTCGAGCAGGTGTGGCGTAACGTATTCCAGGGCAGTATACGCCACCTGTACGATCGACTGGATGGCAAAGTCAGCGGCTGCATTGCCTCCAGTGGAGGCTACACCACGTACTACTATGGGTGTTTCAACATGGATCGATACCTCGTACCTCAGAACGGCTTGTGCTATCGATCTGTAAATGTATTCATTTCATGTATTCCAATTGTACTGTTGCAACAGTAAATCTTTAGTGAACTAGCAACCTATAGAGGGGTGTACTAATTTTTTTCCGGCAGTGTATGTACAATCAAAATGCATGAGTAATTCAATAAATATGGAATGTGTGTAGTCAGATATGTAGTAACTAGGTGGATAGATCACGTATTAATTCTTTTTACCGCGTGTGTTAGTTAAATGGTCTGAGAGCGTAAAACAAATGTTACAAAATCGGATGTTTTAATAAAGACATAACCATAGGTAAGATCCACATCCACCTGAAGTAAAATTTTCAAGGTACACTGAGTAAATGAATTAGGTACACCGGCTACGTGAATGAAATGAAAATACAGTAAGACATTTCTTTTCAACAAAATGTATCTGCTTTCAGTTATGGTTACATCGAATGCAGTTCCTATTCACAAAATTTGTTCTGTGAGAATTGATATTTTTCAATGAGACAAGATAAAATAAATGAAACAAAATCAATAACATGTCATTTTCCTACTAATTATTTCAGAGTAACTATCCTGGGTTTAAGTAACTTCTCTGTCACAAGTAGGACCTCAGCAGGAGGATTTTTACGTGAGTACATTAGAGCTTGTCATTACCATATGGTCCCTCCGTAACAAAATTGATAGTGTGGTGTATTTGCAGTGCTTTGCACATAATGGCATCTTTGTCAGGCTGTAGAAATGAAGGCAACAGCTGGTCTGTGTGTTCTATATTGAAGAGACGGCAGGCATTGGTGGCAGTCGCTCTGACAGACTAGCATTGCAATCACATGTCAAGTCATGGGTGATTTCTCAGCAGGCATTTATGTATCTCCCATCAGGCCTGCCCATGAAGCGTTTCAGACTAGGAGTAGTTCCGGAATACTGCAAAATGTGCTTTGGTGTGCTCAAACATCATGTCAGCTTGTAATCTTTTCATCTTGCCTATCCAATTATTTGTTAGTAACTGCTGTTACTGTTCTGTATGCTCTCTTTGTCCCATGCTAAAAGAAGTACAAACTCGGCAAGAAAGTTCCTTTTCAAAAATGTTCTTGCGCAGTTTTCCATAACATTTAGTTGACTGATACCTGCAAACTCTATGTACTATTGGTTTGTTGATTTATCAGTCTTCTCAACTTTTCACTGTTCTCATATCGACACTGTATATGGCAATAACAAGCCATGATTTGTTTCAGTGATGCCAGCACATAGATGGACGCTCATCCTAATTGTCGCCTCCATCTACACTTAACGTTCGTGTCTACAGGTTTTTATATGCCTCCTGTCCGTAACATTCCTCTGGATCTTACCGACTGAAATGTCCAGTGATATCCTGGAAACCCCAGTCTTCTGGCATCATTCGCCTGCTTTCTAAACAGCGCAGACGCTGGTGAAGCAGGTTTCCGGCTGAGATTTTTGCGTCAATGTATGTTTTGCGACCTCTAGTCTGTTATGCAGTCCTCGACGTATCTAACAGGGACGCAAGATGATGTCTCTCGGACTGAAAATACGAGATACGTTTTCACAGAAGCGCGCCTGAAGTGGCACAATATAATTTTGGAGTACCATCTGGTGATTTTTATAACTCTGCACGTCTGATGATCCGTCTGAGACATTTGGCCCCAGTTTTTGTAGGAGTGAGACCAGCTTTCAAATACACGTTTTTGACCTGATCTAGAAAGGGGGTGGTTTCTTTGCTTATCACCGTCTTCAGTAACTTTGTTACTGGATGGCATACACTACAAAATAACAGCTGATTTACAGACGTCTTCATACATACTTTGCAAGTGACTCTGCATTTTATGGTAGAGGGCACTGCGCACGTACATCAGACCCATTCTGTTACCGTAATGAGCGAGAGCAAAGTGATTGTCCACATATCTCTCTCTGTACGTGCCCTGTCGTCTGACCTCAAAATCTTACTTGTCGAGAAATTTCAGCTTAAACTGAAAGAATCATCCTGGAAACCATCGACAGTTGTGGCTAAACAATTATCTGATATATTCCTTTTCCTAAGAGTGCTAGTCCAAAAGTTGTGTAGGGGAAACTACGTGAAACTTGGTGTGAAGAAGTAAAGTGCACACAGGCTGAAGCGGTAGATGGATGAAGTGAACAATATCGCTGTGGAAGAGACGTGTGTTCACGGCCAAAGACAAAGTACAACTTGCGAGAAGGAATCATGTGTCTCTTACTCGGAGGATAGCGTTATTCCAAGTAGAGAAAACATTCAGTATATCGGTGATATAAATCGAGAATCACTTGGACACTATCAGGAAAATCATTGAGGTGTCATAAGTAGCTAAATGTGGGAGCGTTTCTGATGCGAAAGACATGTAAGTTGAGTCGCACCGATAAAGGTTTGAGAGATCGTTGAAGAAGTATATCAGTGTACGACTCCACATGTACGTACATTAAAGATAAAAGGCACAAATATAAATGCAATCAAGTCTGTCTGACTACTTCTGCACTGTAAGAAATTTGTGGAGGATTACTGCCAGAGTTTCTTAGAAATGTTCATCAAATATTCATGTGGACCTACTTCGCCTGCAACTTAGATACGCTATCTCTTCAGTGTCCCATCGATTTGGTGGCACACTAATGTCTTTCTGTTTCAAGTGCTGTAACTTCACAGCGGCAGTAGCCGGTGGCCTCAGCGCTAATTTGTAGTGAGAGAGGCCCCAGGAATATCGGTTAAATGCTGTTATTTGGCGGAGTTACTAGCATGTCAATTACGAACGTCTTATTTGCAGTATTTTTCCGTAGTACCGGCTTATTTCCTGTTGTAAGTGCTCACAGCATCGACGTCCTGTTAGACACGCTCATTAAACCGTGGCGGTAATAATCTCTTAGAGTGCACCTTACAAATGGTTGATTCCGCACCTCTGCTACTAATTTCTTCACAGGATCTGCAGCCCCGCTAACCTGTAAGCTCACTGCCCTGGTGACAGTATAACGGAATTCCGTCTCCATACTTAACGGACTGATTACCTTCTCACATCTCTGCCGGCCATTAGTTATAATCACTACGCGGGAGATGCCACGAATGCTGCATGATGCGATAGCCTCTTGAGACTATCCATATGTCACAAATCTTTTGTTGGTACTGTCCAAGTCCGAGTACTTAAAAATAAAGATAGATAGGCAACTCCATTTCGCCTGCTGAATTAGTACTCTCTTCTGTCTGTCAGAACGGACAAAGAACAGAGCTTTTCAGTTTTGCCGAGACAGAGACAAAAGAATGAAGCAAGTTATCATTTTTTCTGCAGATAACCTTTTTATGACATATTCAGTCGGGTCTTGGAGGTACACAGGCATATTAAAAACTTGAGTACGAAGTACTGCTGTTCCAAAGTAAAATTCTTTAATAGTTCGTTATGAACCGGCTTACGGCGCTAACGTCATTGTCAGATAACTTATTACTAAGTAGATAGTCTACTCAGTTTCAGAGAGAGTTCTTAACTGTACAAAGAAATGTGGCGTTTAACGACTATATCAATACAAAACACAAGTTTACTGTAATACTAAAAAACAAAAACAACAAGTTTAATGTAATAATCAAAGAGACTCTGAAAAAATCAATCTTATGGTGAATGTGGTGAACAGACGGAAAAAGGTGGGGAGGAGAAGAAGTCTATGTAATGTGTGCGTGGAACAGTTATAACAAACATTATCTGATGGTAAGAGAAATAATAACTGGTTACTGCTACTTTAGTAATGAGAAATGGAACTAAGGACGAGGTCAGGATTCTTTAACTGGGGTTCATTAATGGCCAGAATTTCGAGTAATGTTAGTTTCATGCCTTTAGGTCCTCTGTGAAGAAAATAGCATTTCATATCATGTGAATGACACTCATTCGGAGCTTGTTCAGCAAAAGTGGACTCTTCCTTTTTCAGTCTCCAACTCCTTTCACGCTCAGTCAGATAGAGCTACATATTATCTTCCACACAGATTACAGGAAATACTATAAATTCCACTCTATTCTAAAAGTGGAATCTTATCTTTACTGTTGAACAGAAGGTGGGCAACGATATTTCTAGTGAAAAGAACTGGAGTGTGTTTTCTGGATTTTACGAGTAGTTTCCTGGTAAGAACCTGTGAAGTTCCACCCACATGTAGCATAAATAACCTATTTCACAAAGAAACTATCATGAATAACCATCTAAAATTTTGAGAAATACCATTTAGCCTCTACCAAATCCCAATTTTCGCTAAAAACCCTGTGCCGCTATCGTCAAACGCAACCGGAAACAGTTTTTAATGGTACAGAGAAATAAATGACTAGCCTAGGTCAGTCTCAACCTGCAGATTTTTGAGCGTAATTGCAACTCTCTGTTGGTTCTCTTCACTCTTCACTTGGTGGGTGGGTTATTTGTATTGTTACATTATGATTATGCTTAGGTGTGCACTGTATTAATTCCTTGACCCTACAGAATACCACAAATCACAAATCGCCTTGCCAGAAAACGAAACATTTCGACTGCAGTGATTCTAGCAGTCATCAGGTTAAACTAACAGACCTTTCAACATCATATCAATAGTACAAAATGATCAATTCACTTATTATAATTCATCATAGAAGTTAGGCACTGACAGTTCAAGGTTGCGCCCTGTCTTTTAACATCAGTTGCTGCATTTTTAGTACCAGTAATTTCTAGAAAACCTTCCTACGTTAGACACAGCATCCTTTAATACATCTACGTTTATTGTTATCCGTTTTTCAGGTCTAGACGCTGCATTTTTAATTTCATCCTTCTCAAACACACTGCCTAACATGAAAATTGAAGCACGAAGAAGACATGGTCGAATGTTCGTATAACCTCGTACACGGACACGCGATCAGCAGGTATGTAAATAATTAAGAGTTTTAGTTCTCTGTAACAGGTAGAGAGGCCACCGGGTTTGTGTTTAGGCAGGTTATACAGGGTGAGGCACTAACTTTTGCCACGAAGAATAGCTCCGAAAGTATGATAGGAGCTGAAAAGTTAGTGGGAGAAAAGTTGCATGGGAGAACGGAAGCCAGGAGCCATAATACGACTTAGATATTTTGTTTCTAGGTGGGTTCGCTTCAGAGATATGAAGGTCAACTTCGTTTTTTTTTTATTATTTTTTTTAATGGGTTGCTGTAGTTTCGTCCTTATTTTCTGATAGCGGCTACCGATACGAATCCAATGGTGTGTAACAGTAAGGTCTTTGAAGGTCAACGAAGATCACAAAGATGGCATGAACATCCATTTACAGAAGGTGTTCGAAGTGATGACCATTGGTATTAATGCAGTGCTGCAATCTTCTTATCATGGATTGAGTGGTATTCCTTGTCACATTGACCCTTATCGAAGCACATGCTCTGACAATTCTCTCCCGCCTATCTTGAAATGTAGTTGGAACGTCTTTATAAACAATGTCTTTCACGAATCCTCGCTAGAAAAAATCCAGAGGCGTCAAGTCTCGCGAACGAGCCGGCGACAACACATATGGCGACAACACATATCCTCAACGTCCAATCCAACGATTTGGGAATTGTCTCTGCAACCCATTTATAGACATCAGCGAAAAATGTGCCGGACACCCATCGTGTTGATACCACATTCCATTCCTTGTTCCTAAAGGTATTTCTTCCAATAACAGACCTGATGTTTCTAGCAGGAATAGGGTGTACTTCCTTCCATTAAGATTGCCTTCGATGAAATAGGGGCCCATAATTCGGTCCTCCAGACTCCCACACCATACATTCACCGACGACGGTTTCTGTTGTACAACTTGCCGCAGCCAACATGGATTTTCAGTTGCCCAATAATGCATGTTATGGAAATTAATATTTCCATGGTTCGTAAATGTTGCCTCGTCAGTAAATAAAATCAAATTAATAAATGTGTCATCCCTCTGAATCTGAAGTTGAGCTCATCGGCAGAATTTAATGCGACGCATACAATCCGTACCATTTCATTCTTGGTGCAGACTGATGTGGTAAGGATGATATTTATGGCGATGCAGAACACGAACAACACTACTCTCGCTCATGCGAGATTCCCTTGCAGTTTAACGCGAAGTAACACAAGGGCCTCGAACCAGAGTGACAAGAGTACCAATTTCCGTTTCCTCGTCAGTAACTTTCATCTGCCGGATATGTTGTCGATGCGTTAAAGATCCAGTTGTCCTCAGTTTATCATACACGTATTTAAATGTACGACGTGTATGGTGAGTACGATGAGGATATATTTAAGCGTACAAGTCTCTAGTTCTCACTGAATTTCGTTGGCATTCTCCTTAAATGAGAAGCATGTCGACTTGTTCTTCGAAGGGCCGGCCGGAGTGGCCGAGCGGTTCTAGGCACTACAGTATGGAACCGCGCGAACACTACGGTCGCAGGTTCGAATCCTGCCTCGGGCATGGATGTGTGTGATGTCCTTAGGTTAGTTAGGTTTAGGTAGTTCTAAGTTCTAGGGGATGATGACCTCAGAAGTTAAGTCCCATAGTGCTCAGAGCCATTTTTTGTTCTTCGAAGGAATACATCAATCACATTCGCTTGATTCGATGATACTAGTCTCACATTGTAAGAGGTCCATGATTAAAGAATTTGTTTCTAGCGCACTCGAGAAGATGTAATTTCGATGGATTGCTCACGTGCTGCCTGTGATATGTAAGCTATAAGAGAATCTCAGACCAAAGAGCAGTGTTGACTGCAGTAAGAACTGTGTAGCAGTAGGAGTAAGTAGTTGCTAGCGAGTAGTCGAGTGTATCGAGTTGGCTGGGCCAGTCGTGGGGAGCGATGGCGGTACCTGAGCGTTGTAGTATAAGGTAAAAGCAGCCTCGCGCATATGTAGTATTGTTATGTCAAGTCCCATGTAAATGTTCTTAAAAAATCTCTTAATAATAATCTTTCTCATAAAAAGTAACTTTTGACAATAATTCATTTCAATTTAAAGAATTTACTAATTTCTCCAACCCTTGGTCATCCCGATTATTGCAAAGAAAAATCACTTGTTCTTCTATACATGACAGATCTATCGGCCAGCATTGCACTTGGTAGTGCCAGAAAAATTTATTGTAGGAGCAGATATATATTTCGTTATCCGGCGACCTTACTGAGGTAAGAATTTTCAATTTATTCATTGTGATCTTTCAGGGCCATGACGCTGCACTGCTGACGTTCAAAATTTACCAGTTTAAATTCACAGTCAATTAATGAAAGGTTGTAAGTGAGCCGCAATTTTATTGAGAAGTTAGTCACATTGTATTATTGGTAGGTTACGGAATTTATCTGTTGGGAGCTTACACTGAATGTGAATGATATAACTAACTATATTTTTTTTCTGTTGGGAGGTTTAGGAATTCTTTTGTGGGGAGGTTACACTTGGCGACAACCGGCCAGGATCGTATTTTTGTGAATTTCTGATAAGTAGTCAGTTATATATCTGCTCTTATTTACCTAATATTAAATGTAGTTTGCATCTGGCGCAACTCATTTACTAACTTGTCACTCTTTCTTTCACAGATCATCGGCAATTTATTGCTCTTTGTTGTTATTGTATTTGTTCCATTTTTCCTGTGTATTTGTTTGATTTTGTGCTTAACTTTGACTTGTGAAAATGCCGCGAAAAACTGCTAACAGTACATCGCGATGTGCAATGAGTGAGGAAGCCAACTCGAATAATTTGATCGATAATACTAGCGACACTCAGTGTCATTATGATAATCCTCTAATTACAGATAATCAGTGCGTACCGAACACTAGTAATGGTTTTAATCCTAATGATGAACAAACAAATTCAATTGTGTCCACTGTAAATTTAACGACAATTGATGACGTGGCACGTTCCGTTACAATGGACGCTGCCCATTTTGAAACACCTGATTTGCAAAATTTACACAGTGAACAGACAAATGTTTGTAACGAAGGTGAACAATATACACAAAACACGGCAGATTTATTTGATTCCGATGTAGTGACCCACAGTGCACATCCAATTGGCAAACCTTTTCAAGAATCAGAGAATCACCAAATGATTACACAAAACGTGACAAAAGCCGATACACCATCTCACAGCACAGGGAATACAGCAGCTAATTTTGTCATGGATCAAGTTATGGCATTATTGCTACTACTTAATGAAAATCTCAAACAACAACTTAGTGAAAATCTCAAACAGTAGAATGAAAAATAAGACAACAATTACAAACAACTTAAAGAAAAACTAGACAACAATTTCAAACAGTCGAATGAAAACCACGACAGGACGTTCAAACAAATTAATGAAAAACTTGACACCTCTATTGAACAGCTTACCGAACAGATTACAGCCGTTGCTGTGCAATGTCATGATACTAAAGAAAAATTACGTGAGGCAATCAAGGCTTGTGCTAGGAATAGTAGTGAAGAAATTAGATCTGTTGCACAAGAATTAAGTAATACACATGCAGCCACAACGAAATTACTTAGAGATGAAATTAGTGCCGTCGCTAAACAATGTTCTGAAAACGCAACACAGTTACGCGACGAGTTTAAATTAATGTCATCAGAACTTTCACGCACACTGGATGCGAAAGTAGATATGAAATTTGATCAACAAAACAGCCAAATTGACGAACGTTTTAATCGCCACTTACAAAACAGTGAAACGCGTTACCGTAAATTTATACAGGAACAGAATAAAGTAAAGAAACAAGTCATGGAAACAATTACTGCACAGAGCCAGGACGATAAGCGTAAATTGTTTATGAAAGCAAAAACATACGTAGACAACAACATTGCTGCAGTATCAGACGAAATCAATACTATCAAACAATTGAACACCGAATTCCATGATGAAATCTCTGATTTTAAACAAAAACAGACACACACACAGTAGACTTTCAGACAGTGACCAGCAGACTTCAACAATTGGAATTAATACAGGATCCCAATGCCATTAAAGCAGATGTTAAGAAATTGAACAAAACCATCCGTAAAATCCAAAAACAAATTAAAGTTTGTGACACAAAAAATGACGATCAGGTAAAAGCACTGACTGAAAACTTTGATGAATTGGCCAGTCGTATTGACGTTATGGAAAATATCAATGATACCAAATCAGACTATACGTCACCAATTTCTTTCAATCAAACACCCGAATTCCAAAATTTGCAGCAGACAATCAGTGAGATAAGTTCGTCCAATAATACATTGCGTAGCAAAGTGTCGTCTTTACAGCAAGAAGTGACAGAAATGAAAAATGTTTCAGCCTCTACCACGTCACAGCATACGGCACATTCTGAACATTTGTCACACTCACACAGCCAGTTTAATTTAGGTAGTTTACAGAGAGTAAGTGACTTAGATTCCGAACAGTCACAGACAAACGGATTATCATCCAATCCTGAACCTGTTCACACATTCAGAGACGATAATTTTGATCATAACCACTTTCTATCTGTGAGAAAGTTTAAGGTATTTAAAAATGGCAGAATACAGATACACTCTTTGGACTGGATACAACAATTTGCTTTTGAATTTTCACCGGTACTGCCTGTAACGCAGAAACTAAAATTTATTTGCAGCACTTAAGAGACCTCAGGGGATTCAATACACTTCGATGAATATGTGCCATAGCGTGCACAGGGCCCCGAGCCGTAGTAGTGCTGTTTCTTGTTTAGTTTTCTGCACTGCTGCCTTCTCTTTTACTATCCTTTATATCTATCAAAACAGCTCTTCCACTATTGATCTATCTAGGATTAAGAATGAGTAAAGAAAACATGATACGACAAGTTTTACCTCAAAGTGACAGTTATCATTATACGCTCCAGAAATGACAACCACCATAATTTTAATAACAGGCAAAATTTTAATCATCAATATGTACAAAATTTTCAGCAATCGCAGACACATTTTGGCAACAATAGAGGGTTTTCACCACAACAGCAACAAAACCAGCCGGTTAGCATACCTAACCAACAATGTTATGTGCATGGTCAACCAAGCTTTAATGTTTCGCCGCCTGCACGTATAGCGTCGGCCCCACCAAATAGTAACGCACTGCAACAAGGGAATCACTATGTACAGGAAACACATAATTTCAACTCCTATCGCAATGCGCCGTATAGCAATGATTATTATCACAGACGTAAAAGTAATGAGCACAGTTTTCAGCATAATAGTCGGTCTTACCAGCAACAGAATCATCCGCAACAACAGATTATTATGGATTAACCAGACAGTCGGTATGATCCTCAGCCAAATACGCCAGGACGAAATAACAGAACAGTACAAATAGTTGAAATGCCACAGCATCGTCCGGCAAATAACAGCACGTCAGAAAGAATTTGACTAGATACAGTACAGGTTGCATCTTCCAGCAACGCAAGCAATACTTGTGACACACAGAATCTTGTTCACGAAAATGTTATTACTTTTGACGACATCCGAGACACACTTTTGCATGAAAAACTTGTTATTCAAAAAACCATTTTCCACCCTGTCATTGAAGTAAAGATTGGATCATCTACATTTTCAGCAGTAATCGATTCTGGATCACCTATGTCAGTTATAAATAAAGAAACCTTCAACGAATGTAACAAAGAGAATATTTATCCTACATTACCATTAGGCAAAACTAAAGTAAAAGGAGCAATATCTAGTAAAGGAGTAGATGTAAAATTACAGACACACTTATAATTTTGTATTGCAGGTCATACATTCCACTCAAATTTTTTGATTGTTCCCTTATTGACAACAGGTACGAATTTTCTGGTACAACATGACGCAATTATTGACTTTCAAAATTCCTATTTAATGTTAAAGCATGAAAAAGCACAACTGGCTTTAGAATTTCAGCACGCTTTATCTGCAGATGAACAGGCAATTAATCAAACAGAGGTCTTTTCTACATCGCGTAACACGGGCTGTCATTCCACATTGTTCACAGATACGTACGTACACAACTGTAATACACCAGACGAAGCCGACTATGACGGTATGCAAATGATTTCTGAGAAAGTAAAGCAAAGCAGTGCAAATACAGACGAAGAACGTACAGAGCTACGCAAAATTCTTTTACAGCAAGCTCCAGTTTTTGACAACGTCCCTGGTACTATGTCTGGTTTTATATATGAATTTCGAGTTAAACAGCATGACACATTTAAAGTTAAACATTATCCTATTCCGTATATCCCTACACAAAATATTGTAGCAGACGTACTATCCCGTTCTCTCAGCAACAATCACTAAGACATCGCAACCAACTTCTGCCAAGCAAATTTTAGCGTCATGTATATTCAACAAGTTGCATTTGAAAATTTCATTTCGTCGTCATTACGAGACATGGCACAAGAGCAGAGCAAAGACAACGTGTGGAAAGAAATTAAACACGTTTGGCAAGACAGGAGTAACGTTACCATTAGAAACCATTACACTGTACGCAAGAACATTCTATTTCGCCGCTTTCACCCTGATTGCAACAACTGGTTATTATGTATTCCTGACGAACTTGTTAACAAATTAATTTGGTATACTCATTTAAGTTACGCACATCATGGAGCCAGAAAATGTTTTCTTATACTGAGACAGAACTATTATTTTGCCAACATGGAGAAACGTATTCGACGAGTTTTAGCGTCATGTAAAATCTGCCAGAGAGCTAAATCAGACATGACTTCACATATTCCTCCGTTACATTCCATTGTACCCGTTAAATTGAGACACATGGCCGCTGTTGACATTTTTGGTCCGATTCCCGATTTTTGTTACATCTTTGTCGCTGTTGAACTCACTTCGAAATTTGTTACCTTCACTCCGTTACGCAAAGCTACTGCTAAATCTATTTCGAATGCATTTGTAAAACATTTTTTATTTCATGTAGGGCATGTATTGAAAGTAATTTCCGACAAAGGACTACAATTTCGATCTGCCATATGGACACGTAAGTTACGAGCTAGAAACATTTGTCCGATCTATATATCGAGGTTTCACGCTTCTTCGAACCCTTCTGAACGATTGATGAAAGACATTGGTAAACTATGTAATATTTACTGCCATAAGAGACATATTGATTGGGAAATACACATACTCTCATTCCGGGGTGTAATTAACTCCATACCAAATGAATCTACTCTACTGTCTCCGACTGTTATATTGAAAAATGTTGAACCACCTAACAAAATTAAAGAATTGGTATCTTTTCCTACATCTCGTCGACTACGCCACCATGAAATAATTGACATTGCGCTCAACAACATCAAACGTGCCGCAGAGCAACGGAGAAGACAGCAGAAACAGGTTTGTACACGCCGTGACTTTCACATTGGACAGAAGATATTAGTACGCACACACTATTTATCCAACAGAGGGAACAGTAGATGCAGTAAATTTGAGCTTCTATACGCAAGTCCATATAGAATTTGCAGCATTGCTCACCCTAATGTTGTAGTACATGTCGAAACTTTGAGAACCAGAAAAAGCAACGGCAATCACCATATTCCCAGTAATAAACCCTTTACTGATGAACGGACTTTATGATTTATCACACTGTAATGACATTTCCTGATATTTATATGACCACTTATGCAATTATATCTATGTGACTACTTACTGATGATGATGATATTTTTTCCTGACAAGTGCCCGGCAAGGTAAGGTTAGCAGGTTGCTTTTCTTGTCGTTATATATCAGACTGTGCACATTTTCCGTTTTTATGTATATATGATGAATTTCCTATTGAAAGTAGAATTATCTCTGTATTCACTATGAGATCTTTAAGATGTAACAAACACTAGTTGACTTTGACATTTTTCCTTATGATATCTTAATATCTTGACTATTCTACATTTTTTTGCTACTACATTATGATACTGTGTATACTTTTTTGCACTTGGAAATTGTCTATGTTTTTGACCTAATACATTTTCTGTCACGCTATGCTGTATGCTTAGTTATATCACTAGAAACAAGTTTTTATCTAATGGTTGTATGATTTAAATACAAGATATTAATCCATTTTCATTATTTTCAGAAATCAATAACGTGTAAAAGAAAGAAATTAAACAAACTACAGTGGTTTACTATGAAATGGAAATTTTACCATGGGAATGAAGGAAAGAAAAAGCAATACCTTGTCATGAAGAGTAAATGGATCAGAATTAACAAGCATTAACAAGAATATGCTATACACACTGTATAGTAGCTGTCTCAACTAATTATTTTTCTTTCAGAATACGAGTCGATTGATGCAGGCTGTCAGACAGAACTACACATGATAATTTTAGTGATGAAATATGCTAGAAGTAAGAAACTGTATAATATGTGAAGTAATGAATGATAATGAATAGTTGTATGAGGAGAATGGTAATATGAATGTAAATAATGAATAATGAAGTGTCTATTTTTTGCAGATGATAATAAATGATGATGAATAGTTATATAAAGTTATGGTAATATGAATAATGAAGTTTTTCTTTGCAGATGATGATAATGATGAAGTTTATACATATTTTCTATTAGTTAAGAAATGCTATGTAGTTATTTAAGTATTTGTTGCAGTTCCTTTTGACAGTATGTCTTATGTCGCATAGTATAATGACTGAATATTAGGGGAAAGACAGCTAGAGTACATAAATGTTAAGTACACGTTTCATTACTTGTTAATTCGAAATTTACTACTTTTCAGCATAATATGAATACATTTCGTCTTTCAGCTCAATAATCCATTTTGTATTTTTTCCAGGAGAAGCTTTTCATGATATTAATATGCTGTAAGCAGTTAGTTATGAAACCTGTTCTAACACTTGCATTTTTTACCCAGTTGTGTCTATCATTTATGAATATGATCACATATACTGTACTTGTTTCATAACCTTGCTACAGCTGACTCACGACGAATGGCATTATTAATCCTTTTTTCCAGCAATAAGTCAAAAGTAAATATTTTCATGCCCCAGCAATGCATTGCTAGCACAAAAAAAAATTATTGCCAGTCCCAACTATTACCAGTATACAACTAAATAATGCTACAAGTTTAAGATATATTTCTAGTCCTAAATATAATGCAAATTTTTCTGATGTTTTGATTCCATTATGTCTATGTATTATTGGACTACAGACCTTGAGTAATAGTTACAATGTCTTACATTTTAAATATGTGTTATGTCACTTGCCTGATATCACATATAAACACTAAGAGTTTGATGCTACATGCAATAGCTCTTGTTTTGAATGATGACTTCTGAGTAATACTGAATGATGTTTTGTAATAATGCATAAACGCTATGCCAATAATTACTGTAATGAGAAGACTTATGCTGCCAATAATTACTGTAATTACATGACTTATGGATAATGTTCTGTAATAATTACTGTAATGAGATGACTTATGCATAAATGCTATGCCAATAATTTCTGTAAATAATATTTTGTTATACTCTCTAAATGCTATGCCAATAATTACTGTAATGATATGACTTATGATGCCAATGATTACTGTAATAAGATGACTTATGCATAAATGCTATGCCAATAATTACTGTAATGAGATGACATGATGCCAATAATTACAATGATGTTTTGTTATACTCTATAAATGCTATGCCAACGATTACTGTGATGAGATGACTTATGCATAAATGCTATGCCAATGTACTGTAATGAGATGACTTATAAATGATGTTTTGTAACACTGCATAAATGAATGCCAATGATTACTGTAATGAGATGACTTACGCACAAATCAATGCCAATGATTACTGTTATAAGATGTCTTATGCACAAATGCAATGTAAATGATTACTACGATGACTTATGCATAATTGCTATGCCAATAATTACTGTAATTAGATGACTTATGAATAATGTTCTGCAATACTCCATACATAGCACATAAATGTATAGTAAATTGTCAATGAATACCAATAATTATTCAAATCGGTTGATTCACTAGTGTAGTTCTGAATGATGACTAGCATAAGACTTAATGTATCCTTCACCTTCTGACCTAATTACCAGCAATTACTGCAATATCCGTGTCTTACAATTTCAGTGTCTTGGCTACACTGATGAATACTTCAGGAAGAGAACTTCAGATTGTCTCACCTGGTGTTGTGCTTCTGTAGAAAGATATGGACTTTCAGTGCAGCTACGTGCAACCCACTGTGTTACAGCCATAATGCTATCCTTCCCATTCCTTTCCAGTTCTTGTAAAATGGTAAAGACTTATACAGTGCATGTGCACATCATTTCATTTCTCAATATGTTTCAATTCTTGTAAAATGGTAAAGACTTATACAGTGCGTGTGCACTTTATTTCATTTCTCCATATATTTAAATTCTTGTCAAATGGTAGAGACTTATACAGTGCCTGTGCACTTCATTTCATTTGTTAATATGATCAGTTCTCCTAAATATGCTAAACACTTTTACAGTCCGTGTGTACTTTATGTCATTTGTTAATATATTTTGTACTCATTGCGTATACATTTTGTCATTTCCGAATATGTTCTGAACTCAGTGCGTGTGCACTCTATTTCATTTGTTAATATGTTCTGCACTTATCAATAATGTATATAGTCTGAGACTGTAGAGTTAGTAACTAAATAGATTATAGAAAAATTTGTTGCTCATGGCAAGTCCAATTGACTCATCATCGCTGACAAATTTTTGCCCCTCCCCCTCCCCCCTCCCTCCAGTGGAGGGTTATGTATGAGGTCCATGATTAAGGAATTTGTTGCTAGCGCACTCGAGCAGATGTAATTTCGATGGATTGCTCACGCGCTGCCTGCGATATGTAAACTATATGAGAATCTCAGACCAAAGAGCAGTGTTGACTGCAGTAAGAACTGTGTAGCAGTAGGAGTAAGTGGTTGCTAGCGAGTAGTCGAGTGTATCGAGTTGGCTGGGCCGGTCGTGGGGAGCGATGGCGGTGCCTGAGCGTTGTAGCATAAGGTGAAAGCAGCCTCGCGCATATGTAGTATTGCTATGTCAAGTCCCATGTAAATGTTCTTAAAAAATCTCTTAATAATAATCTTTCTCATAAAAAGTAACTTTTGACAATAATTCATTTCAATTTAAAGAATTTACTAATTTCTCCAACCCTTGGTCATCCCGATTATTGCAAAGAAAAATCACTTGTTCTTCTTTACATGACAAATCTATCGGCCAGCATTGCACTTGGTAGTGCCAGAAAAATTTCTTGTAGGAGCAGATATATATTTCGTTATCCGGCGACCTTACTGAGGTAAGAATTTTCAATTTATTCATTGTGATCTTTCAGGGCCATGACGCTGCACTGCTGACGTTCAAAATTTACCAGTTTAAATTCACAGTCAATTAATGAAAGGTTGTAAGTGAGCCACAATTTTATTGAGAAGTTAGTCACATTGTATTATTGGTAGGTTACGGAATTTATCTGTTGGGAGCTTACACTGAATGTGAATGATATAACTTATTATATTTTTTACTGTTGGGAGATTTAGGAATTCTTTTGTGGAGAGCTTACAACCTTTCCTATTAATGTTGTATTGCGAAACTGTCGAATGGTGTTTACATGTCAATGGCACGTTAGATGGATACGCCGTATTCGGCAAATATTTATTATTTGCACGATATGCGAGATGGAACTGTCATAGCATGTGGTTCCATAAGTGCCGAAGTGGTAAGGAATACCACTGAGTCCACAATAAGAAGATTGCAGTGCATCATTGATACCAATGGTCATCATTTCGAACACCTTCTGTAAATGGACGTTAATGCTACCTTTGTGACCTTCGCTGACCTTCAAAGACGTTACTGTTACACATCATTTGAGTCGTATCCACAGCCGTAACAGAAAGTAAGTACCGAATTACAGCATCCCATTAAAAAAAAAAAAAACAAAGTTGACCTTCATATCTCTAACGCGACCCCACCTAGTAACAAAAAAAAAACCAACGTCATATTATGGCCCCCGTTGTCCGTGTAACATTTGTCCCACAAACTTTTCAGCTACTACCATACTTTCGGAGTTACACTCCTGGAAATTGAAATAAGAACACCGTGAATTCATTGTCCCAGTAAGGGGAAACTTTATTGACACATTCCTGGGGTCAGATACATCACATGATCACACTGACAGAACCACAGGCACATAGACACAGGCAACAGAGCATGTACAATGTCGGCACTAGTACAGTGTATATCCACCTTTCGCAGCAATGCAGGCTGCTATTCTCCCATGGAGACGATCGTAGAGATGCTGGATATAGTCCTGTGGAACGGCTTGCCATGCCATTTCCACCTGGCGCCTCAGTTGGACCAGCGTTCGTGCTGGACGTGCAGACCGCGTGAGACGACGCTTCATCCAGTCCCAAACATGCTCAATGGGGGACAGATCCGGAGATCTTGCTGGCCAGGGTAGTTGACTTACACCTTCTAGAGCACGTTGGGTGGCACGGGATACATGCGGACGTGCATTGTCCTGTTGGAACAGCAAGTTCCCTTGCCGGTCTAGGAATGGTAGAACGATGGGTTCGATGACGGTTTGGACGTACCGTGCACTATTCAGTGTCCCCTCGACGATCACCAGTGGTGTACGGCCAGTGTAGGAGATCGCTCCCCACACCATGATGCCGGGTGTTGGCCCTGTGTGCCTCGGTCGTATGCAGTCCTGATTGTGGCGCTCACCTGCACGGCGCCAAACACGCATACGACCATCATTGGCACCAAGGCAGAAGCGACTCTCATCGCTGAAGACGACACGTCTCCATTCGTCCCTCCATTCACGCCTGTCGCGACACCACTGAAGGCGGGCTACACGGTGTTGGAGCGTGAGCGGATGACGGCCTAACGGTGTGCGGGACCGTAGCCCAGCTTCATGGAGACGGTTGCGAATGGTCCTCGCCGATACCCCTGGAGCAACAGTGTCCCTAATTTGCTGGGAAGTGGCGGTGCGGTCCCCTACGGCACTGCGTAGGATCCTACGGACTTGGCGTGCATCCGTGCGTCGCTGCGGTCCGGTCCCAGGTCGACGGGCACGTGCACCTTCCGCCGACCACTGGCGACAACATCGATGTACTGTGGAGACCCCACGCCCCACGTGTTGAGCAATTCGGCGGTACGTCCACCCGGCCTCCCGCATGCCCACTATACGCCCTCGCTCAAAGTCCGTCAACTGCACATACGGTTCACGTCCACGCTGTCGCGGCATGCTACCAGTGTTAAAGACTGCGATGGAGCTCCGTATGCCACGGCAAACTGGCTGCCACTGACGGCGGCGGTGCACAAATGCTGCGCAGCTAGCGCCATTCGACGGCCAACACCGCGGTTCCTGGTGTGTCCGCTGTGCCGTGCGTGTGATCATTGCTTGTACAGCCCTCTCGCAGTGTCCGGAGCAAGTATGGTGGGTCTGACACACCGGTGTCAATGTGTTCTTTTTTCCATTTCCAGGAGTGTATTTCAGGTGGCAATAGTTCGCGAGTCACCCCGCGCGGGATTAGCCGAGCGGTCTACGGCGCAGCAGTCATGGCTGGTCCCGGCGGAGGTTCGAGTCCTCCCTCGGGCATGGGTGTTTGTGTTTGTCCTTACGATAATTTAGATTAAGTAGTGTGTAAGCTTAGGGACTGATGACCTTAGCAGTTAAGTCCCATAAGATTTCACACACATTTGAACATTTTTTGAGTTGGCGACTCACCCTGTATAAGGAGCGTCAGCAGCAACAGATGTAGAGTTATCAGAGTGAAGGTCACGGAGATATTGTGTACTCGTCTGAAACAGCGTTATCAGCGCCTGGCAGAGTTCGAAAAGGGGCTTCATTGTGGACCTCCATTTTGCCGGCTGGTCGAATAGTGCAATATCCGGATTAGTGGCAGACTGGAGTTGACACTGGCCTGATATTGGACTGTATAGGAACATGACGGCAGGCACACATTCGCGCCAACGTTCCGGTCGACCACGTGTGACCACCACAACGGAGTATCGCCGTATAGAGCACCAGGCACATCTAAATTCCCTTCGTATCTGCGTTTGCCATCCGGGAACAGGTAATGAACTCCCAGCACTGTTCTGTGTCATCTCACAGCATTGCTCGAAGACCAGCAGCAACTGGCTAGGAAATTACCGTACCTTGTGCAGGCTGCCGTTAACACCACGATTCAAACGACTGTGTTTGGAATGGTGCCGCGAGCGGTAAGCATCGACTGCTGATTTAAGGAACTGCAACGTCTTCGAGGACGAATCGCAGTTCTGCACGGCACTGAGTGACCATCGTCGGTGAGGACTGTGGCATTCTGGTGAGCGGTCCCATTCTTCTAAGGTTTGGAGATGCACAACTGTAATACCCCTTGCGTCATGATGCGGAGAATCATCGGGTTTCACTTCACGTCACTGTTGATAGTGATTCAAGGATCTCTGATCGCTCAATGATATATCACGGACATCCTACGTTCTCATTTTTTATCTCTTACGTGACAGTACCGAGACGTCATTTTGTATTTAACATCAACGTATGGGGCGGCGGGTAAAAGTTAATCATTTGTTTGTTCGCCGATTTTCTCACGTGAGCCTGGCAACTAATTTAGTGGCCAATCAGAAAGCGAAGGGAAACATACTGACCTTAGTTTCCAGTCTGCACAGTCAAATTCTGGTCCAGCCCACTGAAAGAAAATTTTCTATCCTCCTATTTCTTTGTGGGACCAGAACATTGATTTTAAATAAAAGCATAAAGTTCCAATCAAAACTGTACTGCATAAAGTTTCTCCCATACAACACTTGGAAATTCACTATTTTCAATTGAAAGCATGTCTTTCTATTCTAACAGCACATTTAGCAGTTCAGAGGAGACCTATATGGTACGTTGCTACCAGATTGTCTTTCGCCCTTACTAAAATTACTCAATGAAAGTTTGCTATGTTCAAAATTAATGCTCGCCATAAAAGTGGAAATAAAGTCACCAATTGCCACGCGGAATTGTAATTCACACGCACGGCCCACTAACAGTTACTGTGGCTAATTGATACAGATCCAGAACGGTGTGCAGTCCTCGCGAGTTCACTATCCGTTTTTACCGCACAATACGCGCTTTGAAACAGTTCGGCTCTGACGTCATCCGAGGCAGAGCAAGATTCGACGTTTAACATACGTGTATCTTAAAGTATCTGAATGCGAAGTGAACCTTCCTACTGCGTCTCGGACTGTATTTACATTCGCTGCCGGAGCGAACGGCCGAGGGAACATCTGTTGTCTACGGCTATCTGCATACTACAGCAGCCTCAGAACGACCGTTTTCTCGGGCACATAAACTTCAATAATATAATTACAAATTACTTCAGAAAACTCTTAATTTTTATTTGTATTCAGTTAAGTTGTTTGAAAGCATAGAAAAAGTTTCAGCTCGCTAGAATGAATACTTTGCCTTCCAGAATTTTTATAGTGGAACTAATGGTAGATCGTTACCCCTGAACCATATCTTTACTAGAACTTATGTCAGCAGTTACAACTCTCAAACTTAGTATAGCCCTATCACTTGGTATGTTTTATCATTCACTTTAACCAAAATTCTCTATGATTAAAATCACAGGTACTTAGTCGACAACAACTGGGTACATTTTACTTACAAAATTGGTTTTTACTTAATTACTCGAAGACTATAAGAGGTAGCTTAACGTTGTCTTTCATTTATTGTTCTTGGGGTGAACTGAAGCATAAAACAAATGTTCATGTTTCTTAGTCCATTATTTAGTGCCTCGGATTTTTTCAAAAAAGTGGATTCAGGGGTTAATTTTTGTTATATTGTTTTGGAAACCTGCACCACTTATTTATGAACTCTAACTGCACCTTCTGACCAAATTCTGGCTTTCTAGCTTCATTATTTAGCGCCACTTATTTTTCTTTTAAAACGACATTTTTACGTAAACTATTAAGTCTAGAACATAAATAATTGGTATTTGGAACATTATAACACTAAACTATATTTTAACAAAGCTTTTAACATAAATTTTCATTTTTTATTTCATACTTAATTTTCGTGCAATACGTGTGCGTTAAGGTGACGTGGCGCTACTAGCAGTGAACTGCGGAAGTCCCGGCACACTCGCTCGCCTCTGTGCTTTGCTTGCTTCAAACGCACCTCTTAGAAGGGAGTACCTACCTAAAGACGAAAAGCAATGGCAACGATAATAAATGTCCTATTTCCACGAAAATAGGCGCAGTCTGTTTTCTTTTAGCTCTATGAGCAAAAATAGTTTTTACGCTCGACTACAGGATTCGGTTCATACATCTTCCTCCCCCCCGCCCCCCGTCCCCCACCCAACCTCCCATTATGACGTCCAACGATAGGCAAAGAAAACTAGAGCACTGCCGCTGTTTACAGACGGCCAAACTGCAGAGGTCGGTGTTGCACATCTGACGGATGTATTAAATTATCTCACATCTGCTACACAAGTCCACCCTGTGTAAAATCGAAAAAGCTTCCACTGTTTGATTGCAAACGTTACTGATCACTGCAGAACGTCCTGGTTTTTTCCAAAACTCTCATCCGATTAAAGACAAAGCGAGAATTTATGAAACTCTGAAAAAACATATATGTTAAGCAATTTCATTCAGTCTCATGGACAAAATTACATGACTGGGAACGTCCCTGCTGTTCAAATCAGTGTCTGTAAATAAACTGCCTTGATGTGTTTATTACAAACATTTCAGATACATGAAATTACATTACGGAATACATAAATTCACGCCATTTGTTCACAAGTCGGGAAAAATACAGTCATTTTGTGCTCGGCAACAAGCTATAATTCAAGAGGACTTTGTTCTTTTATGCAGTGTGGCAGGTCCCACATTACCAGTGCACTACTATATTGCACCGGTGTTTACGAAACATAAAAAAAATTATGGGAGTATGCCTTGTAACAGAACATCTAAAGTCACCTAGTAGGGAACCCTGTAAAATTGCGCTGATACGCCGAAAACAAATACCGTATGCCTGCTGACCTCTGACATTTTTTGCTCCATAACTTGCCTCTAGCGACCTGTGCATAACGTTTCTGTCACCCAGCAGACCATCATTCGCAATAGCAACAGCTTCTTTTACTGTGGTTTCATGAGCAATTTAGTCATCACAGAAGACCTGCTTCATGTAATTTTTCCACATTTCGCAAAAAATATCACCATTTCTAGGTTCTAGAATGAGCTATAATTCCGGTGGTTACTACTTTATCATTAGAGGTTATGAAGTATGAAATAACACAGGATTTGTAATAATACATATTTTTAAACCCACAGTCGTTATGATAAAGAGTCATGATTCCACAAGAATAGATGCAGTGATTTCTATCAGTTTTATCAGAGAAATCAGCATAGTTTGAAGCATTCTGCTTGTTCAAATTACAAATCATCACGCATGAGGGCATTATATTCATTTCAGACACGAAATACCAATAAAGACAAGCATCTATACAGTCTTTTTTTATGTTAGAGAGCATTCATGATCATTATTTTGTAACATCTGAAGTAGTTAAGGAAGAAAATAAAAGTTACGAACTATCTGCAGCCAAAATTTAAGCAGTGTACCACCCTTTGTAACTGAACCTTCTACAAGATTTTAACACATTTTTCCCTTCTCATATTTCGAAAGATAAATACTGCCTCCATATAAACATCGATCATATGACATATGCATGTATTGCTCCATTGGAGCAAGTTCCCAGTGACGGAAGTCCCTTGCACATACCCGCGTAAAGTCTTGTCACCTGTACTGGAGGAAGACCATCTCCCTGCAGACTGTCAGTCACAAGTAGTCTGATACATTGTTTTTCACGTGTAACAATCCAAGCAGAGTATGCCTACAGCTTCGTACACCAACGTAAATTTTGTTTTTCTACCTTCGCTTTGAGGTCTGTGTCAGATGCTAAAGCGATATTAACATGTTTCGATGGATTGGCTCTCACAGAAAGATCGACTCCACATGCTGTAAACTATTCTGCTCTCACAACAAAGAGACTTGTAGATGTGAAACATAGAGCCGATGATTCTTACTAACAAAATTGTGGAAGACATCTCAGCATATGGGAACTGAAAGAGCTTAAAGCATTGTGGAGTACTTCCAAACAGCTGTACATTTAATCTCATGTTCGACAGTGAAGGGGTAGCAGTTGACTTGGTGTTCCATTTCGAACTGTACTGTACTGTAATAAGGTATGGAGGTGATAGTAATAGCAATTTTTTTAGCAATTTAACCACTTGTTCCACAATTGCAATGCCAGTGAATGCCACAGCAGAAAGCTTCCCAATTTCTGTATCATCGTTAAACCACCCCTTCACTAATTTGCAAGTACGGTACACTAGACTGATAATGCAGGTAGATGACTGCAGTATGTCCATTTGGCCATACACACCAGAGTGTACCAGACACCATCGTATACCAATGCAGTTAGGTTATCTAACCTATTTCTAGTACATCGATCACAGTGCGGAATTTACCGTTATGGCTGGCCTTCTATCCCTGTGTGGACTGAGTCACAGAGTATCCTTGCATTCATCGGATAAAGTCAGAGATTCCCGTCCCCCCTCCCCCCCCCCTCTCGTATTGTCTGTGACCAATTCTTTCTGCAATACAGTCGCCGATTTAATCTGCAACTGATCACAAGAAGGAGGGTAGTATACCCGCTACATTCCATGTGTCGTGAAGGAACAGAGTGAGCTCTGTCTATAACCGTTGTTCAGTAAAAATTGTTCCATTGCAGACTTACTCAAGGCACCTGTTCAAGACGCAGGATCTCTCCAGAGCATGCATGTTGAGGAGATTAGCACCATTTATCAGTGTATTGTATCAAGTAATGCTATTCCAGTGTCTGGAGTCAATACCAAGAAGGTACTGGCACGGGAGAAATGTACGTTAAGCATAAACACAAACACTTCTAAGGCTACACAGTTCTGCACCTAAAATCCCCATATTGTTAAAGCCATATGGCTTTCTAAGTATTAGTTGCGTGCAATGCAATGCTCTTACTACTCTAATGCAAGACATATATGTACAACACCTGAAGTACAACCACACTGCAAGTTTTCTACCCCAGTCACTACAGTGACAAATTTTAAGATGATAAAACTATGTCATTCCACACTATTCCGGCGTCCTAGGAAGTTGCCAAGTTGTTCCTCACTATGAAGGCATCATCAGTGTATATCCACGGCTTGATCTGCTTGTAAAGTAACTAGGACGATGTCGGGTGCTTGCTGTTTTGTCTCTTAGGAAACTGACGGATTTTATATGTCCTTTGAAGTTGGAAATGGACGCACTGTCAATACAATTTCAAATATCAGTTGTGCTTATTATCAGTAGTAGCGTTTTTGAAGCTATGCTCACTAGGAAATAGAGCGACGAAAAAAACGACGTGAATGTTTTCAGTAGTTGATACAATGAGTTACCACTCGCCCTGCTGCACGAAACACGCACCCAAAGAAGCAGTAACTTCTTACGAGGGAGTAAGCATCACGATCAGAAGCCAAAGGAGCGGTACAGTATTATTGCTGTTTTCAGTAGGATCACTACTGAAGTCACTAACTACTGATAGGTATCGTTAGCAAATGAAAGATTTTGATAAAGACCAAACAATGTATTTACCTTAATAGTGTTCAAAAGCCATTATATATATATATATATATATATATATATATATATATATATATATATATATATATATATATATCAGTTCATGACATCCAGTCTTACAAATTTACTGTCTCTGTCCAGATCATCTGCTCTCAAAACCCGGCAATCTCACTCCCCACAACCACCACTGCTGGCGGCTCACCTCCAACTGCGCAACGCTACGCACTGTTCACATCCACGTGCCCAACACTACAATGGCCAACAACAATGCCACCCAGCCACAGACTGCACACAGCACAGCCAGTGATTTTCATACCGAGAGCTACGTGGCGTTACCAATTAAAAAAAACCTATACACCCTACTTACATAGCCCCCATGCTCCCCACAAAAAATTTTACAAATAGTTTTGGGCCATGGCCAATACAGATTTGAAAAAATTTTTCATGATTATATAACAAAGATATTAAATGCACACAATTATTGATACAATGTTGGTCAAAAGCTAAAATTTTCTCACAGTCCATAAAGACAGTCCTGATCATCCATTACAGTAAAATTGCAGTTTTTTTCTCAAAGTCTGAGCAGTAAAAGAAAATGCACAAGGAAGTAGTGGATTTCCATGCAGTCTTGAAGAAGTATTGTTGTCCTTCCAACGGAAAGACAGTGCTGATTCTTGACATGCAGACAGGTAATGGGCCACAACAGAGCAAACCCACCGCAGAATCAGTCGAAGTTTTGAAGAATATTGGTTGGTAGCTCATCACAGAGTAGACCTACTGTAGTCCTGGTAGATATTATGGTATTGGTGGTCCATCTGAGGTGCAGACCCACTGCAGTCCTTGTAGAGACGGCCAGCAGCCATCTGTTGCGACTGTGCAGGTGCACAATCAGCATTGAAGAGTCTTGCGGACAATATAGCAAGTCCATGAACCACCACTTGTGCACTAACAAAAATTTTTTTTTGAAACGTCCTTAGAACCGGCAATGCTGTTAAACAGTCCCTTGCTGAATTATTAACACACGTGCAAACACTTACAGTCCCAACTTCTCTCATACTGTGCATATATTATGACCAACAGAAATATGTGCAATGAAATGAATGCTTACAAGTTACTTAATTTGATGAACTGGTGCCAATTACAATTTTATAACATGAGAATACAATAACAAAGGTACAAAATACATCATTAAAGAACATGACAATACAGATAACATTTGTAGTAATATGGGCTTTACAAAAGAATCGAAATAACATATACATCAGTGTTACAGGAATTATGACATAAGTATATACATAAAAGATCAGAATAACTTTTGAAACACTAACTTCACACATGAGCAACAAAACAGAACAGATAAATAATGTCTAAACATCTTTACAAAGTAAATAACGTAGTATTAGAAAAATTCTACAACATAACTCTTATGAGCTAAACACATAAAGACAGGAAAAACACAAATACACAAGAGTACACAAACACATAACAGAATAATGCAGGAGGAAAGGACAGCGTTTGTTTTGAGTGTAACATTTGGTACTGCAGTCCTACCCAAAACTTCATTCCATAGATCTTTCGTCTCATTTCAACATTTGTTTCCACCAAAAAAATGCAATCAAGCATGCTTTCTGTATTTATATGTTCACATATTTCTTACCTCATTATTTATTTTCCATTATCTTACCTCATCATTTATTTCCAGGAAAATCCTACTTAAACCTGTTGTATCTAAACCTACTTTTTTTGTTCATATCCACTTTCAAAGTACTTGTTTTGGCCAAACCATTTTCTTATAGCTTCTCAACGCATTTCTTCCAATTCATCACAACTCGTTCTCTTATATAGCCTACCCATCTTAAGCTAACTTAAATCTACTGAGCTCAGATGCTAAACTAAGGGACGAGGCAATGCAGCAGCACAAAACAAATTAACACAAACAGCAATGACAAAAAATACAAATTGGCAAAGCTAGCAGCAGTAAATCTAAATTAGCAAAGCAATTGCAATATTACAGCTAATATAAGGCACTGTGCAGCAAACAAGAAAAATAAATCAGTAGTAAAACTGGCTTAACAGAGTAATACAAAGTGAAATTCAGTAACACTATGCCTGGCAAACAGCAGCAGCAAGTGCAATAACTTATATCTAATCATGACAAACCCACAAGCAAAACAAATAGTACACTAAAGACAACAGTGCAGATAAGGGAACTGCCTATTCACATCTTAATGCCTATGTAATTAAAGTGGTGCACCACAAAAACTTATTCTACACAAAACTACCAAGTACTTGAAAAGAAAATTATGTATGCAGTTACTGTTATTAGTCCCTTCTTATTGGTCTTTCCTTTCCAAGTGCCCCTTTTTTGAAGAACGTGGATCATAAAATTATTATTTAATATATCTGTTGACAGAAAGTGTTCATATTAGTAAATGCATTTAATTTTATTTTATAAAACCAATGCTGCAACATAGCTGGAAAACAGATATCAAATGAAATAAGCAATTATGCAAAGCAAAGCATAAAAACATCATTCAATAGCTATGTGGCATTTCATAAGTCAGTAGAAGTTCTCTCAACTCTTGTAGAAACACACTTGTCATAATCAGGTTCGCAGATGTAAGAATATTTCCCATCAATTCACAAGCATTTCAGCAAGTAGCACGAAGTACAGTACGTTTCCAAGTAATGAGCGTGTCGTATTTGTGATGCTTTCTACAAAGAAATGTCAATAGCGAGGATAATGGCCTTTTTTTAAATTTTTACCTAATGGCTTTTTCTCCAGGTGACTGGCAAACCTGGGCGCCACCAAGTTCAGTTAGCTTCCTAACCGAAATATTTATGACAGGAGTTTGCGCTACAGTGACAGTCTCATTTAAAAAATTCCACAGGTATAGAATTTGCGTTACAAATGTGTAGAAACAAAATCCTATAAATATAACTGTGTCCAAAAAATTTTCGGCGGCATTGTGATACATTCACGGTTGTACATACATTTCATAACTCTTAAAGTACGATTCTTGGTTTCCAACAACCTTTTTCACAAACCAGAGTCCATAACCACTACTCATTATTCCTTACCTTATTACACATATACATATTCGTCGACACTTCTTCAATATTTCATCAAAACAGATACATAGCATAATCAAATTCCTCATATAGCATCAGCTTATTGATCATAAACATACCTCAACAGCATAATACACATCGTCATCGTAAAAATAACATCATAACACCTCAGTCAAATCTCAAAATCGTTGTAGCTTCCTCCAACAATTTCAAAACCTAAAAAAAATCTCTGGCACTTCAATAGTGTCATCAACCTCAAACGTACTTTAAAAATCATGATCCCACACCAAATACATCATTCAAAGCTCTCATAGCATCACAATGGTTCTGAAAAAATATGAACAGTTCACAAAGTACAGACAAATTCAATTTCGTAAGTGTGAAGTTATCCAACAGTGTAATTACGTAAACATCTGTCACTGATGTAGTAAAATAAATGTTAGTCTCTCTCAGTTAAAGGATCAGATAGCTGTGTAATTTATGTGTTAGAGAAATATGGTACCGATGTGTAAAGTTGTATAAGCAAATACCATATTAGCTACGGCTCCTTGTGCTTGCCAAACACATGATACACAAAGTAAGCGTGTACCCCCCTTAAGGATTAATGTAATTATAACCTCAGGTGTTACAGATTACATCAATGGAATAAAATGTATCACGGAAAACCTTTGTATCATTGTAATTCAAAAATCTTTAAAAAAAATGTTTTAAGTACAAAATTAATCACTCAAATTCGTGTACTGTAGCGCTAAACTGTGCGTCTTGTTGTAAGATAATCTCTGTCATTACTTAAGGGTAAAACATGTGCCAAGTGTCGTAATTATTGTCGTCCGTAAGCAAAGTTCTGTGGAAGTCAATGTACTTACCTCATAATAAACAAAAGCGAAATGCTATGCGTATAGATATCGTAGTTATTAGGTATAGTATTGTGATCAAGAAAGTACTACACTGTAACGTATTGTTGCACTGCGGAAAAGGCTGTCTCATTGTAGCTATACCACAAAAGTTACTACTAAAACATGTTTTACTTTCCAGAAGAATTCAGAAAAACTGTGCAGATATAAAGCAGATACTGCACAAAAGCAACTATGTAAATTGTGTCACACATTAGTAGCGCCTTGATATAATCGTGTAGCTGTCAAATAAACCTAATACTAAGTCATCTTTAATCCCACAGAAAGTACTTGAAATCCACAATGTATTCTCAAGGAAACTAAAATGTTGCATTAAAATCTCGTCAGCAGTACTGGTATAAGCTCTAAGTATGTGAGCCTTATAGTCGTTACGTAATCATACAACTAACAAGAAAGACTGTACACACACAATAACACTGTGTCATCTGTTCACTATAAGAATGCATTCTTAATTACTGTCTAAATATGTTTCCTGTGTTCTAGACTGGATAGTTAACTTTAAAACATAGTTGCATGTTAACAGTTCCTAAGTCTGAAAAAGCGTACTAGTAACGTGTAGTCAAAAATTTTATAGCAAAGTCTAAGTAAAAAAAAAAAAACAGATTATCTCTCAATAAACGGTTTTACATGTGAAATGTGGTGCAATCATTTACCCTTTCTAGTGCGCAGAGTTTCAATTTCAAAGTAATTATCATGTTGTATACTTCGGTAAGGAATGCTAAAATTTTTCTCAAGGTTAGCGTCTATGTTATTTTTCGCTGAGCCAGCCTGCGCACGTGGCTGCCTGCGGTGCGAGTCATTGTCTGTCTCTTTGTTGGCGCGCGTCGTTATCGGGATTAGGAGACCTAACTTCTACAAATTCACCTTGTCGAGAGGGCCCTGCTTTGTTTGAATCCCGCCAGTTCTGATAAAATTCAGGTCTGTCGTTATGATTATATCGTCTGTCGTCATGTCGGTAGATTCCACAATTTCTTTCTTGTCGGTCACGTGGTGGAGAATTTCTCCCTGAATCGTAACTGCGCACAGAACTGTTGCGTCTGAAGTTATTCTGTCTCACTTGATAATAATTGTTTTTGTTCCCATATTGTCTGTTTGTATGGTAATCTCTGTCATATTCATTACTACGGAAATGCAATTTTCTCTATAACTATTATTACTCTGCCAGTGGTTGTCATATGGGTGGTGTCTGTTTTGGTCACGATTTGCGTTGTAAGAATAGACTTGTCGTGTCCAGTTATTGTTTCTGTCGTCACGGAATTGTGACGGATGCGACCTGTAATTGTTGTGTTCCTGTTTTCGCGTCCTGCGATTGTCAGTGTCAATTTCCAATTCTTCTAAGAGTCCCTGAAAAGCTTAAATGTCGTCTTTGCAACGTCCTGCCAAAATAATACGTCGTAAATGTTCAGGCAATTTGATTAAGCAAATGCGGATGAGTTCTGAGGGGCTGTATGGGTTTGAAAGGTACTGATTCTTATGTAACATGTCTTCGAAATATTTGACAAGACTAGAAAATTCCGATTTTTCGAAATGTTTCATCATTATGATGCTATGTTTTACTCGGTCTTGTGTAGCTTGAGACCAATATGCTGAGAGGAAGGCATGATACAATTCTCCTTCACTGTGACAATCGTGAATGTCCGATCGCATTCTTACAGCTGGTTCATTCTCTAAGTAGCCACACATATCTTCTAACCTGTGCTCCAATGACCAGTTGGGAGGAAAACAATGAGAGAATTGATGAAGCCATGCTTGTGGATGAATGTCGTTGCCAGAATTCGTAAATGTTTTGAATTTACGTGTGTTAGTGAACAACTTGTAGTCAAAATCATCATATCGGCGAGTCGCATATCGGTCATTGTTACTCCGTTTCAGCGGTTAAATCTCAAAATTCAGTGCGCCTTGCCAACTTCTTTCATAATTTCCGAAATGCCCTGTGTTATTATTTTGTGACTTTTCCGTATTTCTAAGTCCCTCTTCCCATGTTGGAGCGCGAGTCTCCTCTGAAGTATGTAATTCTTGTATTACCTGTGTCAACTGATCTAGTACTTCCCGGTTTTCTCTTTTGTACTGTGTATTGATTTGATTTTGATTTTGTTTGAATTTTCTGATTTGTTCGTACTCTTCTGTGTCAGTGAAGGCTACGGGTCTTGTGTTATTCATATCATCATCTACCTTTGTGGATAAGTTGGTGAACTGATCCGAAAGTTTGGCTACTTTCTCCGATAGAGAACTTATTTCCTCAGTGTGTTTTTCTGAACCAAGTTTCAGAGTGTCCGTTTGTGTTGAAATCGTATCTACTGTGCCCTTTAAGTTTTCCTGAGTTTTTGCAAGTTGCATAACCGAATCGGTAGATGAAACTGAGTCAATTTTAGCTTGCAAGGTGTCGTCATTTTCATGAACAATAGTTTTCAGTTCTTTTATGGCTGCTTCGTGATTCTGTAATGCATTTTCATGAAGCGAAAAAATAGGTTGGAAATGCTCACAAATTTGTGTTTTTACGTCATTGTGTTTTGACATTTCGATTTGATGTTAAGTAACTCAGCAGTTAAACCTTCATGTGTTTGTTGAAGCGTGGTGTCTAACTTTTGAAGCTGTTGCTGTGTTTGTCTCTGATTTTGTTTCATTTGTTCCATTAATTGCAATAATAATGTATTAGTGTCTGGAATCTGTTCCTCTATGCTTTTCGGCAGTGCATTTGCACCAGCAACATTCACATTTTGACGAGCAGAAAACGTGTCTTGACTTATTTGAGAAAACAGTGAGGCCGCAAAACCTGAATCTACAGTGTTTGTAAGATTGTGTCCTGTCATTTCGGATTCCTGAAGCGAACTGTTTCTGGCCGATCGATCGATAATGCTTCCCTGTTCACTAATTGTTTCAATGTCCACACCATTATTTGCCGCCCGCTCCATTTTGCTATGCACAATTACCAAATTACTACTTTGAACATTAGTTAATTCATTACTATGTGGCGCTAACACACTGCTTTCGTCTTCACTGTCATTTCTCAGTTTACTTTGGAGCCTAGTATTTCGTTTCTCACACACCATAATTGTCACAATGTTTCACACGATAACACAGAAAAGCACAATTGGAAGAGTAAAATATGAAAACACATTAACATAGCACTGAAAATAATATCTAGTTAATTGCAAGCGCAGCTGCAAAATAGTAGGTGCAAATCTACATGCATGCCACAAGTGTTTTACTGTACAACAATGAAAAACTACAACTACAAAGAAGATTCTCTCTATAATTACGTGCTAGCAATAAACAATAGCTACACTAATTACACAAACTAGAAGAAAAAATCAGAAGATTCCAGTGAGGTATCCTTGGCTAACGGTCGACATATGTAACGTGCCCTTAGAAATATTAGTGAATTACTGTGCTGGTAAGCCCCTACGTTATTTGATTTTCAAACAGCTGAGCAGAACTGAACGTACTCAGACATTTCTCACTTTACTTATTCTGATCATCACTAAATTGACACACAATATTTTTAGTGCAAAGCAATCTGACTTTTAATAATTCCTACAAAAGAATGGCCCTGACCGACAATAACCTATACCTTTCGTCAATCACTTACCTCACAAAAATCTTCGTTACTCAAACTACTGCAATACAGCGAGCGTCAATACTGCCAGGTAAATAAAAGATTCTAACTACTGAAATCACTAACTACTGATAGGCATAGTTAGCTAATGAAAGATTTTGATAAAGAACAAACAATGTATTTACCTTAATAGTGTTCAAAAGTCTTTATATATATATATATATATATATATATATATATATATATATATATCAGTTCATGACATCCAGTCTTACAAATTTGCTGTCTCTGTCCAGATCATCCGCTCTCAAAACCCGGCCATCTCACTCCCCACATCCAGCACTGCTGGCGGCTCACCTCCAACTGCGCAACGCTATGCGCTGTTCACATCCAGCTGCCCAACACTAAAATGGCTAACAACAATGCAAACCAGCCACAGACTGCACACATCACAGCCAGTGATTTTCATACAGAGCGCTACGTTACCAATAAAAAAACCTATACAGCCTACTTACACTACATGTTCATTTGACTTCCACTCTACCATGTAGGCATCGGCAACAGGGAGTTGACGTGTGTACAGAGTTGATTTACGTTGCTGCTCCATATTTTCCGCTAAGTATATTGTGCTATTGCTTACCAGATGAGCTTTACTACTTTTGTTTATACCTTCCAACTCTGATACGTCACCATAGCCTTGTCAGGACATCTGAAACCGTATATAACAGGAAGTTTTTCGTCCTAATCATAAGTTATTCG
Organism: Schistocerca nitens; assembly: GCF_023898315.1. Classification (NCBI taxonomy): domain Eukaryota; kingdom Metazoa; phylum Arthropoda; class Insecta; order Orthoptera; family Acrididae; genus Schistocerca; species Schistocerca nitens. The sequence goes on along the minus strand of NC_064618.1, from coordinate 533,339,982 downwards.
TTAGTTGACAGTGTGTTGTCTGCACTTAGCATACTGGACTGTAAGAGCTCCCATTCTCCCAGCCTATAGAATGCGTCTCCACAGCAGCGTAATTTATCCGTGAGCAGTTAGCAAGTTCTATATTCATACTATACCCGTCCACACTGTCAGCTGTCCACACATACACATAAAGGGTGACTTTTTCTACCATGTACAATCTGCAGGGGGTTGATCGATGGGAGGATATGAAACAAAAAAGGTCTAACGAAATTATGTCGAGAAAAATTATTTCAGTCATACATCATTACAGAGACTGTGGTCTAAAATGCACTGTACCATGCAGCTCCAGGGTCTCCACATCTGGAATGGGTTCTGCATACATGATACTTTTGAGATAGCCTCATAACGAGAAATCGCATGAGTTGAGATCCGTTGAATGAGCAGGCCATACAACTGGACACCCTCGTCTGATCGACCAGGGAAGACGTGACTGAGATGCATCCCTTTGTTAACAACGAAGTGGCCTGGAGCAGGCACGTAATCTTTCTAATCATCAGTGGCAATTATTCCAGCAAGAAAGGCAAAGTCACCCACAAGGAACGCCAATAGTTCCGGCCTATTAGGCGTTGTGGAAGGAAGAATGGTCCCAAATTATGGTCGCCAGTTATCCTGGCCCACACAATCTGACTGCACCTATACTTATGATTCGCTGTCACCATACCGTGAGGTTTTTGCATACTGTCCCACAAATGGGTGTTATGAAAGTTGAAGATACCACTCCTTGAAAAGGTGGCCTCATCTGTAAGTAAGATGGATGACACAAATCATATAACAGTGGTTTCCTGGTAAAGAAACCAATGACAAAACTACTCCCGATGAGAAAAGTCTGTCGCTAGTAAGCCCTGCACATGCTGTAAGTGATAAGGGGAGTAACAATTGCCATGAAGAATGGTCCACATAGTCACCTAGCTTACCTTGTACTGGTGGGACAATTGTCTGGTACAGACCCGGTGGTCGCCTGCCACAGTGCTTATCACATTTTCCTCCAAGTCTGGTGTCCGAACAATCAGATTTTCTGCAACCTGAAACGAACCTGTCTCAGACAAAAGGCGATACACTACTGCGAACATCTAATGCTGTCGTTGTTGTGATAGGGATAGGTCACCTGATACAACCTTTCTGCCCGCTGCGCACTGCCGTTTGCTTTTCCGTAAGTAAACATGTAGGCAAGCTCTTGATGCGAAAACGGAACCGTTGTGTACAATGCTGTATCACATCCAAAAAAACAAAGGCTTCAAATGGCTCTGAGCACAATGGGACTTGACTTATGAGGTCATCAATCCCCTAGAACTGAGAACTACGTAAACCTAACTAACTTAAGGACATCACACACATCCATGCCCGAGGCAGGATTCGAACCTGCGACCGTAGCGGTGGCGCGGTTCCAGACTGTAGCGCCTAGAACCGCTCGGCCACTTCGGCCGGCTATCACATTCACTACAAGGTGAATCAGCAAGAGAAGTGAATCGGACACAACATTATCGGCTACTATGATAAGAGAAGGTGCTAGAGCATGACTTAAGAGGAACTGTACCACCCTCTAGGAGTAAACCATGGTACAGTGCGTATTAGACTGCTGTCTCTGTAACAAAGAATGGTTGAAAAGATGGTCTCAGCATGAAAAACATGCAGTTCCGGACATAAGTTCATTAGACCATTTTTCTTCCATATCCTTTCATCGATCAGTCCCCAGAATTTTTACATGGTGCAAAAATTTACCCTATATATCAGCCTTAATAGTGTAAGGAGAATGTACTATAGAAACATGGTGTCCAGACGAAATTGCTGTATTATCATATACTAGAGTAAAACTGCGTACATTAGACCATGTACTCTGTGTGTGAGGGGAACTCTATTAGGGCCATGGTGATGCAACTGTAAACAGCAGTAAGACAGTTACATCTCCTTTCGCTACTATTAGTGGTGCTTCCTCCCTCATGAGAAGTCGCTGTTGTTTTTTATGTGCATGTTCATGCAGCAGGGCGTGGGTGGTAACTCAATGTATCATCTATCGAAAATATTTATGTCGTTTTCTTCCTCGCTCTATTTCCTAGTGAGGCCCAGCCGTACCAATCAGAACCACTACTACTATTAATAAGCACAAATTTGCCGGAAATGAAATTAACTGTCGGTATATTTCCAGCAAAGGACATATAAAATCCGCCAATGTACAAAGAGAAAGAACGGCAGTCTCCCAACTTCGTCCGAGTTTATTTATAAGCAGCCCGAGCATTGGATGTACACCAACGATATCTTCGTTGTTGGGAACAGCTTGGTCATTTCCTAGGACACCAAACTAGCGCAGAACGATATAGTTTTATCACCTTAAAGTTTTTCGGCTTAGTGATTGGATTATAAAACTAGAAGGGTGGTTGTATGTCAGATATTGGACACATATGTCCTGCATTAGAGTATTATGAGTGTTGCATTCCACATGGGTAATACTTCAGAAGCCATGTGGCTTTAACACTATAGTGTTTTAAGGTGCAGAACCATGTAGCCTTAGGAATGTGTGTGTTTACGCTTAACGATCATTTCTCTCAAGCTGGTTCCTTCTTGGTACTGACTTCAGACACTAGGATAAACTCCAGATACGGTAGCACACCTGATTTACGTAAAACGTTTCAAACTCCATCTGTCTGGAGCTTCATCATTTATAAACCACACATTTCTTCTTAATTGTCTGTTATATCACCAAAACACTCTCATGTCTACAATACACTTATAAGAGACGATAACCTCCTTGATATGCTTGCATCTGGAAAGATCTTGTGCACTTGAATGGGTGCCGTGAGAAAGACAGCTGCGGAACAGTCTTTGCTGAACAGCAGTTGTGGACAAGTTGGCTCTGTTCCTTCATGAGACGTGGAATGTAGTGGGTGTAGTACCCTCCTACTTGTGATCAGTTGCAGATTAAATCAGCGACTGTGTTGCAGAGAGAGTTGGTCATGGACAATGCAGGAGAGCGATCTGTGAATCTCTGACTTTATCCTATGAATGCAAGAATACTCTTTGACTCAGTCCACACATGAAAAGAAGAGCAGTCATAATGGTAAATTCCGCATTGTGATCGATGTGTTAGAAATAAGTAGGTAACCTAACTACACTGGTATAGGATGCTGTCTGTTATACTTTGGTGCATATGACCGAATGGATGTACTGCACAGTCATCTACCTGCAACTATAGTCAAGTATGTTGTACTAGCAAAGTAGTAGAGGGGTGGTTTAACTATGAAACAGAAATTCAGAAGCATTCTGCTGTGTCATTCTGTGGCATTGAAATTATGGAACAACTGGTAAAATTGTAAAACTGACAGCGCTATCAACTGCAGCGCTTATTACAGTACATTGTCCCATATTTATGGTATCTTTTCTGTCCCATCCATCCCCTGGTACACTGTTGAGTAGCCCATAATGACTGACTGACTTGTCTGAGATGGAGAGAGTTTTGACAGAACACTGAACGTCTGCTAGTTGTTGTGGTGGGACATGGGATTAAATGTAGAAGTCATCACCTTCAGACATTTGTTTGGAGATGTTCCACAATGCTGCAGACTCGTCCTGTTTCCATATGCAGCTATGCCCTCCACATTTCCTTTTTTTTCGCCAATAAGATAAAAGTACCTCTTTTTATTTATACTAGCCTGTAAGTTTTGTGAACGGCACCTTTTTGTGAGTGTCAAGACTGGAACAGTTATCATGTACACGACTGTAAAATGAGGAAACAATACTCCAAAATGGAACAGCGAAACATCTGATACCTCATCACTGTGGAAGATGGGACTAAATGTACAGGTCACCACCTTCGGATCGCTGCTAGGAAACGTTCCACAATGCCTCAAACTCTTCAAGTTTCCGTACTTTGCGACGCCTTCCACAGTTTTATCAATAAGAAATGTTGACTCTATTGTTTGTTTCTACCATTCTTTGTGTTGTGGGAGCAGCATAGTATCCATCATGTGAAGTCCAGCTTTCTGTCAGAGCCAATAGATGGAAACATGTTAATGTCGCTTTAGCACGTGACACACATCTCAAAGCCATGGTAGAAAAACAAAATTTATGTTGGTGTACGAAGCTGTAGTCACACACTGCTTGGATTGTTACAGATGAAAATCAATGTATCACACTACTTGTGAAAGAGCTACAGAGGAACCCCCTCTTGTGATTTGACAATCTGTGGGAGATGGTCTTCCTCCAGTGCAAGAGACAAAACTTTACACAGTTCTGTGAAAGTGACTTCGATCACTGGCTACCTTCTGCAGTAGAGCCATATGTATATGTGTAATGTTGTTGATGCCAACATGCAGAGCGTACTTGTTCTTCGCTATATCAGAAGAGAGAGGCAGTAAAATCTTACAGAAAGTTGTATTGCAAGGAGTTGTATACTGGTTAAATTTCGGATGGAGATAGTTTGTAGCTTCTTTTCTCTTTCTTAACTACTCTGGATGTTACAAAATAACAATGAAGAGTGACCTTGAACATAACAAATGACTGTTTAGATGCTGATCTGAATCGGTATATTATACATTTAAAATGACTGTAACGCTCTCATACGTGACAATTCATAATTTGAACATGAGACGCATTCACATCAATTTCGCTCACAAAAGCAATCGACTGTACCTATTCTTGTGGAATCACATTATTATTGTAAAGATTGTGTGTTTAAAGGCATGTATTACTGCAAGTCCTGTGCTATTTCATACTTCATAACCTTTAATTATAAAGTAGCCCCACTTATATTATAGCTTTTTTGGAATCTAGAAATGATACTGTTTTTCCCGACATACGAGTAGATAGCATGAAACAGGCTATTCTGTGATGACTAAATTGCTTAGGAAACCGCAGCACAAGAAGCTGCTGCTATTGCGAATGATGGTCTGCTGGATGACACAAACTTTACGCACAGGTCGCTAGAGGTCAGCATGCATACATTATTTGTTTTCTATATATCGGTGGAGTATTATAAGGTTCTCTATTATGTGACATTAGGAGGTTCTATTACGAGGTATTACTATTGCACTAGTAAAATGGGACCTGTGTATGAAACAACAATATCTTCTTGAATTATTGATTCTTGTTGCTGAACATAAAAGGCCTGTACTCCCACCAACAATGAGGAGAGGGAGGGGAGAGTGGAAGTAGGGGGAGGTAAGTCTGGCTCTCTGTTGGTTAGTTCGTGATAGCACACTGAGGAGAACACTCACGTGGAACTGCTACCCCTTTCTCCTGGTACAATATTTTGGGGTCGGTTTTTGCGACAGTTGTGTTATTACAACGGTTTTCCTCAATCCCGATGACATATATTGGATTATGACCCGTTGTTTACAAGCGCTGTTCTTTTTTTTTTTTTTTCACGACAATTTCGATGTGTAAGTAGAACAGTGAAGCAATTTCCATCAGTTGTGGTGGCGTGTATTGGTATTCCTGAATTTCGAGCACCTGGGTTGCACGGTGATTGCCGAACAATGCAGCGGGAGGCACCTGTAGCGAACTCTGACGTCAGACAGCAGTAGATACAGTCCTAAACTGTATATTTACATGTGATACACTTATTAAACTTTTCTCGGTCCAATACCAACATCTCGACAGTTGAATGCAATTCCCTCCAAAAAATATAGTACCCCCCACTCCAGCCTCTTTCCCACCAGCTTGTAGGTGAAGGTATTATCCTATGTAGAATTTGAGTTCGTCTGCCTCTAGTTTCGAATGTTGTTGTGAATTTTTTCCCCAGCTGGATAACACCAGTTGTATGACACCATCAATTTTAGAGCTTTATTGCTATTTTAGGCACTCCTTGTGTAGCGCTATGCATATGTGTGATTAGGACCGACCTTTATGCTAAATTACGTAATTAGGGTCGATCTTTACTTCAGTTTGCCAACCAAAATAAATAAGACACCGACCTCACCTTCCTCTCCTGCAATTGGACAGTTTCTCTGTGCTGAGGGTACGCATGGGCTTCTGACAAGAAGGACAGGGGGTTCGAGTCCTGGAGAGATCACACCCATTTTGAATTTCCCAACAGTGTCTGGAGGAGACGGTGGGGCAGGACCTCAGCAAAGCCTTCGGACAATGAAATTCCCGCCATTTTAGAAATTTCCACCATTTTTTATTTTCCCGCCACATTTCGAAATTCACACTCATAGGGTAGGTGCGGGACGGGGTGGAGGATGCGTGGGGAGGGATGAGGAGGTGTCGACCCACGTGCCGGCAGAGGAAAACATATGATGTCATCTGACAGTGGGGTTGGGGTAATTTATTGATGAATTTAATTAATTTTCATATCAATTTGATATCAAAATTGGGGTCAGAGCCTCATAACCCTACTGCTTATATAGCCTTCTACTATATTCAGAAAAACTCATTTGTAGTCTCGTTGTAAGAGTCACATCACATCTGTACCTTAGAAATGCATAGCAAGAAGGACTAATGGTATACATTTAAAATATGCTATTGTTATTCCTGCAGTTTCGCTGTTTCTTATTCTATGACTCTTGTATGAGTTCTTTTGTCTCTCTTCAGAATTATATTTCCCTGTAAGTATATAAAAAGAACTGTACCGGTATTTCACAGTTTGCTCCAGACTGAGACGTTTTATAGCACAATTCACTGCGACTAGTCTGTGTACTCCTAGATACACTTGTAAAATACGTAACACAATAAAATGAAATTAAATGGATATGCCTTGATAAGTTACCTGGCCCATTCCCTACTTCCTCATGTTTCTTCCCTTCGGTTAAAATGGATCAAAAGATTAATTTTACTGGACCCTGCACATGGCAATTCAAAATAACTGTAGCGACTACAAACAGCTGTAGCTATTTACTGCCTAGCGATAAACCGATAATATAAAAAAAAGTACAAAATCTCTATACTTGTGCAGTCGCAGTGCATCGGATGCCATGTATGGAAGTTAGCATATTTTTATATCTGCCAAACTTTTGGCTTGGGTTTGCTGCGCATGACGATGCTGTGATAGAACACCTAATAACAATCAAAATTTTTCTTTCAATTTTGTTTTCCAATCTTTGTAACTATTATCGATGTATCACAATTCATTAAATAGCTATAGCCATTTATAAATGCTATATACTGATTTTGAATCGCCTTGCATATCTACCGAACAACATACATTACTTTCAAAAGTAACTTCTTTTTTCAGTATAAGGTCATGTTACAAACCTTCTGGAGACAAGTATTAATATACAGCCTTCAATAGGGCTGTTACAAGGCAGGGCAAGAGGAAAGTAAAAAGATAAATGACATACGTTCAGAACGGACAGTTTCGATAACAGTTAACAGTGATAAACGATCCTACAGATTTTAGTAACACGGAAGGATAATTTTTGTGTCAAATTCATCATCATACGAATGAGGTTACGTGCGTGTGTCGCTAATTTTGAGTGATTACGTCGGTATGAATAATATAAGTGGCAGAAAATGTGTGTACATCAGCATCGATAATGCGAGCCGTTGATTTAATTTCCACAGTATAGAATAACATTCCAATTACACGGTAATGAATAACAAAATAGCTATAACAGCGTCAGATTAATTAAAATCCTTCTGCGTGTGTGTAATATTTTCACATTTTTTCTTTTTTTTTTCAGGGCGTAGAACACGACACTAGAGGATAGTTGTGCTTCCACCTACAGGCGCTGTTTTCTGGTGGCTTCAGTTGTTAATTATGTCTTTTTCGCTGTTTAAGACGAACATACCACAATATAAAGTCAACCTTGGCAGGATGTACGATTGTGGAAAGGCAGATCATTATCTCGTCTTCCATTAGCCAGTTTGACGGGTAAATGAGTACAGAGAGCGCAGTGTAACTGGTTGCTCGTGCCTTACATAAACTGTGTGAACCACATGCCAGTAAACATAAATACCAAGGGTAGAGGTGAGTGTTTTTCGTTTCATCGGAGAAAAGTAATAACGAATGAATTAGTAAACTGCACTTGTTGTATAGCTGTAGCTGAAATGATGAAAGATATTTGTATACATACTGGAAGTGGGCTGTTCATTCGGCATTTTCGTTTTGTGTTCAGTTGACCGCGACAGTTACCTTGCGTATCTTTACTATACTCAGCTTCGACTTTGTTTGTTCTTTGAGACACTTTCGCGTCTTTGGGAAGTCTGTTGGTGTATTAGCCAGAGAAAAGTTTTGCTGTTTCGAGGCCGTTCCTTGTTTAACCGGGCATCTGACATTTTGTTTCTGTCCTGTGTTCTCTGCTAACTGGAGAGAATTCTGCCCTGGGAGGAAGATTGGTTTTGTGTGATGTCTATTTGATCTACTCTGGAAACGTCACAGTAAGGAAGAAATTGGATGAGATAATTTTATACTTACTGTGGCAAAGCTGTGGTGAAATGGGTAGATTGTCTCGGAACCCCTTGCTAAATTACTGCACAGTTTACTCGCGTTTACTTTGCGGTCTGGTGTGCGACAATACCCTTAAGTTTGGCGATACGGAACCTCATAGACTGCTCGGTTATGACTAATAGGAAGCTGATTATAGTGGCGAATGTTATCTTTTCAGTTCGTCGCGCTGTAGACTAACAGTTGTAAGTAGGCTGTTTAGGTTTTTTATTGGTAACGCCACCTCTGTATGAAAATCACTGGCTGTGCTGTGTGCAGTCTGTGGCTGCTTTGCATTGTTGTTATACTCGCCATTGTAGTGTTAGGCAGCTGGGCTGTTAACAGCGCATAGCGTTGCGCAGTTGGAGGTGAGCCGCCAGCAGTGGTGGATGTGGGGAGAGAGATGGCGGAGTTTTGAAATTTGTCATGAACTGCTATATTTATATATGATATCAAGGTAAATACATTGTTTGTTCTCTATTAATATCTTTCATTTGCTAACTATCCCTATCAGTAGTTAGTGCCTTCCATAGTTTGAATCTTTTATTTAGCTGGCAGTAGTGGCGCTTGCTGTATTGTATTAGTGGGAGAAACGAAGATTATTGTGAGGTAAGTGATTCAGTGATTTGTGAAAGGTATAGTTTAATGTTAGTCAGGGCCGTTCTCTTGTAGAGATTATTGAAAGTCAGATTGCGTTGCGCTAAAAATATTGTGCGTCAGTTTAAGCACAGTCGTGTAAAATTGTTCTAAAGGGGACGTTTCATATGTCGACCCTTAGCTGAGGATACATCACTGGAATCTTCTGATTTTTTTCTTGTAGTTTGTGTAATTAGTGTAGCTATTGTTTATTGCTAGCGCGTAATCATAGAGAGAATTTCCTTTGTAGTTGTAGTTTTTCATTGTTGTACAGTAAAACAGTTGTGGCATGCATGTGGATTTGCACCAAGTATTTCGCAGCTGCAATTAACTAGATATTATTTTCAGTGTTATGTTAATGTGTTCTCTTATTTTTGCTCTTTAAATTGTGCTTTTCTGTGTTATCGTGAAATATTGTGACAATAATGGCGTGTGAAAAACGTAACACTAGGCTACAAAGTAAACTGAGAAATAATAGTGACGACGAGCGTAGCTTATCAGCACCACTGTGTAATGAAGTAACAGACATTCAAAGTAGTAATTTGGTAATTGTGCATAGGGAAATGGAGCGGGCGGCAAACAATGGCGTAGGCAGTGAAACAGTTAGTGAACAGAGAAGGATTATCGATCGATCGCTCGGCAACAGCTCGCCTCAGGAATCGGGAATGGCAGGACACAATTTTGCAAATATTGTAGACTCAGGTTTTGCGTCCTCACCGTTTTCTCAAATAAGTCAAGACACATTTTCTGCTTGTCAAAATGTGAATGTTGCCGGTGCAAATGCACTGCCGAAAAGCGTAGAGGAACAGATTCCAGACACTTATGCATTGTTATTACAGCTAATGCAACAAATGGAACAACACCAGAGACAAACACAGCAAAAGCTTCAAAAGTTAGACACAATGGAACAAAATCTTCAAAAGTTAGACACAGTGGAACAAAATCTTAAAAAATTAGACACAATGGAACAAAATCTTCAAAAGTTAGACTCATTGGAACAAACTCTTGAACAAACACGTGGAGATTTAACTACTGAGCTACATAACATTGAATCGAAATGTCAAAAAGTCTGTAATGACGTAAAAACACAAATTTGTGAGAATTTCCAACCTATTTTTTCGCGTCATGAAAATGCATTACAGAATCATGAAGCAGCCATAAAAGAACTGCAAGCTATTGTTCATGAAAATCACGACACCCTGCAAGCGAAAATTAACTCAGTTGCATCTACCGATTCGGTTATGCAACTTGCAAAAACTCAGGAAAACTTAAAGGACACAGTAGATACGATTTCAACACAAATGGACACTCTGAAACTTGGTTCAGAAAAACACACTGAGGAAATAAGTACACTATCGGAGAAAGTAGCCGAACTTTCGGATCAGTTCACTAATTTATCTACGAAGGTAGATGATAATCTGAATGACACAAAGCCGGTAGTCTTTAATGACACAGAAGAGTGCGAACAAATTAGGAAATTCAATCAAAATCAAATCAATATACAGTACAAAAGAGAAATCCGGGAAGTACAAGATCAGTTGGCACAAGTAATACAAAAATTACAAATTTCAGAAGACACTCGCGCTCCAACAGGGGAAGAGGGACTTAGAAATACAGAAAAGACGCAAAATAATAACACAGGGCATTTCGGAAGTTATGAAAGAAACTGGCAATGTGCACAGAATTTTGAGATGGAACGGCCGACACGACCTAACAATGACCGATATGCGACTCGCCGACATGATGATTTTGACTATAAGCTGTTCATTACTACACGTAAATTCAAAACATTTAAGAATTCTGGCAATGACATTCATCCACAAGCATGGGTCCATCAATTCTCTCATTGTTTTCCTCCCAACTGGTCGTTAGAGCACAGATTAGAATTTGTGTGTGGCTACTTAGAGAATGAACCAGCTGAAAGAATGCGATCGGTCATTCACGATTGTCACAGTGAAGGAGAATTTTATCATGCCTTCCTCTCAGCGTATTGGTCTCAAACTACACAAGACCGAGTAAAACACAGCATCATAATGATGAAACGTTTCAAACAATCTGAATTTTCCAGTCTTATGAAATATTTTGAAGACATGTTGCATAAGAATCAGTATCTTTCAAACCCATACAGCCCCTCAGAACTCATCCGCATTTGCTTAATCAAATTACCTGAACATTTACGGCATATTATTTTAGCAGTACGTTGCAAAGACGACTTTGAAGCTTTTCAGGGACTGTTACAAGAACTGGAAATTGACACTGACAATCGCGGAACGCGAGAACAGGAGCACAACAATTACAGGTCACATCTGTCACAATTCCGCGATGACAGAAATAATACACGACAAGGCTATTCTTATAACGTAAATCGTGACCAAAACAGACACCACCCGTATGACAACCGTTGGCAGAGTAGTAATAATTACAAGGAAATATCACCTCTCCGCGGTAATAACTATCACAGAGACAATCAGAGAAACAGACAATATGGTAACCAGAACTATTATTATCAAGGGAGACAGAATACTTTCAGACGCAACAGTTTAGCGCGCAGTTACGATTCAGGGAGAAATTCTCCACCACATGACCAACAAACAAGAAACTATGTAAATTACCGACATGACGACAGACGATATATTCGTAACGACAGACCTGAATTGCATCAGAAATTGCGGGATTTTAACAGGGCAGGGCCTTCTCGGCAAGGTGAATTTGCAGAAGTTAGGTCTCCTAATCCCAATAACGGCGCGCGCCAACAAAGAGACAGACAATGAATCGCACAGCAGGCAGCCGCGTGCGCCCGCTGGCTCCGAGAAAAATAACTTAAGACGCTAGGCTTGAGAAAAACTTTAGCATTCTTTACCGATGTATAAAACATGACAATTGCTTTTCAGTTGAAAGTCTGAGTACTATGAAGAGTAAAGGTTTACACCACATTTCACATGTAAAACCGTTTATTGAGAGATGATCTGCTTTTTAACTTAGTCTTTGCCATAAAATTTTTCACTTCACATTTCTAGTATGCTTTGTCAGACTTAGAATCTGTTAACATGCAACAATGTTTGAAGTTAAATATCCAATCAAGAACCAAGAGAACTTATTTAAACAGAAATTAAGAATGCATTGTTATAGTGAACAGACGACACAGTGTTGTATTTGTACATTCTTGCTTGTTAGCTGCACGATTACGTAACGACTATCAGGCTTACATAGGACACATACTGGTAAATGAGATTGTAATGCAACATTTTGGTTTACTTGAAAATACATTCTGGGTTTAAAGTACTTTCTGAGAGATACCAGATGACACAGAGGTTAGTTTATGTGACAGCTTCACGATTTTATCACGACGCTACTAATGAGTGACAATTTACAATGTTGATTTTGCGCTGTATCTGTTTTATATCTGCACAGTTTTCTGAATTCTTTTGGAAAGAAAAACATGTTTTAGTAGTAACTTTTGTGGTATAGCAACAATGAGACAGCCTTTTTCGTGGCACAACAATACGTTACAGTACAGTACTTTCTTCATCACAACAATAAGCGTAATAACTACGATATCTATACACAAAGCATTTCACTTTTGTTTATCATGAGGTAAGTACATTGACTTCTGCAGAACTTAGCTTTCGGAGGACGATAACTACGAGACTTCCACAGAGATTATCTTACAACATGACACACAGTTTAGCGCTACGGTACACGTATTTGAGTGATTAATTTTATACTTAAAACATTTATTTTTAAAGATTTTTGAATTACAAAGAAAGTTTTCCGTGATACATTTCATTCTATTGGTGTAATCTGTAACACCTGAGGGTATAATTACATTAATCCTCAGGGGGGTACACGCTTACTTTGTGTACCATGTGTTTGGCAAGCACAAGGAGCCCTAGCTAATATGGTATTTGCTTATACAACTTTACACATCGGTACCATATTTCTCTAACACAGAATTACACAGCTATCTGATTATTTAACAGAGAAACAAACATTTCTTTACTACATCAGTGACAGATGTTTACGTAATTACACAGTTGGATAACTTCACACTTACGAAATTGTATGTTGTTTGTACTTTGTGAACTGTTCATATTTTTTCAGAACCATTGTGATACTATGAGAGCTTTGAATGATGTATTTGGTAAGGGAGCATGATTTATAAAGTACGTTTGAGGTAGATGACACTTTTGACATGAGCAGAGAATTTTTTTAGGTTTTGAAATTATTGAAGGAAGCGACGACGATTTTGAGATTTGGCTGGGATTTTATGATATTATTACGACGACGATGTGTACTATGCTGTTGAGATATGTTTATGATCACTAAGGTGATGCTACCGTATATGAGGAATAAGAAGGATGTTGGAAACCAAGAATTGTACTTTAAGAGTTGTGAAATGTGTGTAAATGCGTGAATGTATCACAATGCCGGCGAAAATTTTTTGGACACTGTTATATTCATAGGATTTTGTTTCGTCACATTTGTAACCAAATTCTCAACCTATGAATTTTTTTATATGAGACTGTCACTGTAGCGAAAACTGCTGTCATAAATATTTCGGTATGAAAGGTAAGTGACCGTGACGTAATTCGTTGTGAGCGGCCAGGTGTGCCAGCCGCCTTGAGAAAAAGCCATTAGGTGGTAGAAAAAAAAAAAAAGGAGGCCATTATCCTCACTATTGACATTCCTTTGTAGAAAGCATCGTAAATACGACACGCTAATAATAACTTGGAAACATTCTTACATCTGCACACCTGATTAGGACAAGTGTCTATCTACGAGAATTGAGAGAATTTCTACTAACTTATGAAATGCCTCATGACTACTGAATGATTATTTTATGCTTTACTTTGTACATAGTTGCTTATTTCATTTGATATCTGGTTGCCAGCTGTCTTGCAGCATTTGTTTCATAAAATAAAATTAAATGCATTTGCTAATGTGAACACTTTCTGTCAACAGATCTATTAAATAATAATTTTGTGATCCACATTCTTCAAAAAAGGAGCACTTGGAAAGGAAAGAACAATAAGAAGGGACTAGTAACAGTAACTGCATACATAATATTCTTTTCAAGTACATGGTAATATTTTTTTTTACAATAAGTTGTTGTGGTGCACCACTTTAATTACATAGACATTAAGATGTGAACAGACATTTCCCTTATATGCATTGTTGTCTTTAGTGTACTATTTTTTCTGCTTGAGCTTTGTCATGTTTAGGTATAAATTATTTCATTTTCTGCTGTTTGCCAGGCATAATGCTACTAAATTTCACTTTGTATTACTCTGTTAAGCTAGTTTTGCTACTGATTTATTTTTCCTGTTTGCTGCACAGTGCCTTATATTAGTTGTAATATTGCAATTGCTTTGCCTATTTAAATTTTTTGTCATTGATGTTTGTGTTAATTGTTTTATGCTGCTGCATTGCCTCGTTCCTTAGTTTAGCATCTGAGCTCAGTAGATTTAAGTTAGCTTAAGAGGGGGTAGACTATATAAGAACCTAACTATGGAGAATAGGGAAAGAATGCTTTGAAAGTTATATGAAAACGATTTGGGCCTAAATGAGTATTGTACAATGAGCCATATTTATTTTGAAAGAAATATGGTTAGAATACAGAAAAGAGGTACAGATAGGACTTTTTGGGAATAATGATGAACGAAGGGAGATCTCCAAGAACAAAAAAGGTTTTGTTCGCAAAATACTGCAGTACCAAAAGTTACACTGAAAACGAACCCTGTCCTTTCCATTGTGTTATCCCCCTATGTGTTTGTGTACCCTTGTGTATTTGTTTTCTTCCTGTCTCTGTGTACTGTTTCATAGAACTTTTTTCTCTTCTAATACTAAGTTACATTCACTATGATGAGGAATACTGTTATCCTCAAATACAACTGGCATTAATAATATGTTATTTACCTTGTAAATATGCTTAGACATTATTTATTCTGTTTTGTTTTTATGCTCATGTGTGAAGTTGATGTTTCAAAAGTTATTCTGACATTTTATGTATGAACTTATATCAAAATTCCTGTAACACTGTTGTATATGTTATTTTGATTCTTTTGTAAAGCTTGTACTACAAATGTTATTTATATTGTTATGTTCTTTAATGATATATTTTGTATCTTTGTAATTGTATTCTTATGTTATAACATTGTAATTGACACCAGATCATCAAATTAAGTAACTTGTAAGTTACATTTCACTGCACACGTTTCTGTTGGTCATAGTATATGGACAATATGTGAGAAGTAGGGACTGTTAGTGTTTGCACGTGTGTTAATAATGCAGCAAGGGACTGGATAACAGCATTGCTGGTTCTAAGGACAATTCCAAAAACTTTGTGAGTGCACAAGTGGTGGTTTATGGACTTGCTCTATTATCCGCAAGACACTTCAATGGTGATTGTGCACCTGCACAGTCACAACAGATGGCTGCTGGCCATCTCTACAAGGACTACAGTGGGTCTGCATCTTTGATGACCCACCAGTACCATTATCTCTACAAGGACTACAGTGGGTCTGCATCTTTAATGATCCATCAATACCATTATCTCTACAAGGACTGCAGTGGGTCTGCACCTCTGGTGGCCCACCAATACCGTAATCTCTACCAGGACTACAGTGGGTCTGCTCTGTGATGACCTACCCACCAATACTCTTCAAAACTTCGACTGACTCCGCTGTGGGTTTGCTCTGTTGTGGCCCATTACCTGTCAGCATGTCAAGAGTCAGCACTGTCTTTCCGTTGGAAGGACAACGCTACTTCTTCAAGACTGCATGGAAATCCACTACTTCCGTGTGCATTTTCTTTTACTGCTCAGACTTTGAGAAAAACACTGCAATTTGATGAATGATCAGGACTGTCTTTATGGACTGTGAGAAAATTTTAGCTTTTGACCAACATTGTATCAATAAGTGTGTGCATTTGATTTCTTTGTTATTGTAATTACGATTATGAAAAATTTTAACAAATATGTATTGGCCACTGCCCAAACCAATTTGTAAAATTTTTTGTGGGGCTCATGGGGGCTATGTAAGTAGACTGTTTAGGTTTTTTATTGGTAACGCCACCTCTGTATGAAAATCGCTGGCTGTGCTGTGTGCAGTCTGTGGCTGCTTTGCATTGTTGTTATACTCGCCATTGTAGTGTTAGGCAGCTGGGCTGTTAACAGCGCATAGCGTTGCGCAGTTGGAGGTGAGCCGCCAGCAGTGGTGGATGTGGGGAGAGAGATGGCGGAGTTTTGAAATTTGTCATGAACTGCTATATTTATATATGATATCAAGGTAAATACATTGTTTGTTCTCTATTAATATCTTTCATTTGCTAACTATCCCTATCAGTAGTTAGTGCCTTCCATAGTTTGAATCTTTTATTTAGCTGGCAGTAGTGGCGCTTGCTGTATTGTAGTAGTGGGAGAAACGAAGATTATTGTGAGGTAAGTGATTTAGTGATTTGTGAAAGGTATAGTTTAATGTTAGTCAGGGCCATTCTTTTGTAGGGATTTTTGAAAGTCAGATTGCGTTGCGCTAAAAAAATATTGTGTGTCAGGTTAAGCACAGTCCTGTATAAATGTTCTAAAGGGGACGTTTCACAGTTACTTTCAATCCATCTCGCGGTGCAGCCTAAAAGTTATTACGCTCTCCTGAATTACAAGGGAGTTGCTGCCTCATTGAACGTACTGTATAGGAAACTTAGAATCCGTTTGCTCATTGCGAAATTCGCGAGTGTCTGTCTTGTCTTGAGGACCCACGTTGATTTGTAAATTAAACTACAGAGGAGCGGTTATTAGTATTGGCCGGCAGATAATGTGGGCCAGATAGTTTTTCTCGGATTTGGGACTCAACATCTTAGGTCATCAGTCCCCTAGAACTCAGAACTACTTAAACCTAACTAACCTAAGGACACCACACACATCCATGCCCGAGGCAGGATTCGAACCTGCGACCTTAGCAGTCCCGCGGTTCTGGACTGCAGCGCCTGGAGCGGCATGGCCACCGCGGCCGGCCTTTCTTAAGCCTCCTTATTGTTTCAATATCCTAGATTAATTATCACCACGCACCAGATGTATAACCAATCAAGTAATTTATATACTCAATGACACCTTCCGACTGCGAGACACAGATTATCTCTGACTCATGATATAAAAGCTTTGTGTATGTAATATGGAACATTAAGCGTACAATGGACTTACAACTTCTGATTTAGAATTGCGGAGAGTATAATCGCAGTGGAATTGTAATTAGTCGCATTGATGTAAGCTGTTATTTTGAATAATAAATGTAATTGGGTTAATTATCCTAACATTTCGTCTCCTACATGAGGATGATGTATCCTGAAATGTAGGTATGGTGTCCATTTACGGGAAAATACAATTTCATGAATGGAACAGGTACGTTTAATTCTTTGGTTATTTTAACTTCTCCCTCGTCTGTGGTTCGGAATATTATTTGGAGTGTCCTAACTCGTAAGGAACTATGTCTCCTGGGAAATCAGTAAAGCATGCACCACGATCGTTTACGCTCCATTTTGAGAGATTAAGTTCTGTTCTTTTATCGAAAATAATTCACAATGTGGACACTGATTCCCATGCTGCAGAGTGAGTACGTCATTGCAACCAAGACGGATTCCCCACACCGCGTGATTGTGCCTCTGACATTTTTAAGAATTTTCACAGTCGACGATCGCAGTGCCACAGATATTTTATTCCAGGTGCTGACCTCGACATCGAGAGCCAGACAGAGTACGCTTACGAACTGTTACTTCTAGACATTTTGTTTTATAGACTTGTGTATTAAATTAGGAATTAATTTTATACCTGGAAGTGTGGGAGATATTTGTGTTAAAATATTGGGGAAGCGACCTCTCACCTAGAAGTTTCCATTCAAGTAATAGACATTGTTCAGTCATAATAATATAACTTCAGCTAATGGAGAGAAAAGTTAAACGTTCATCCATCCTCTCTATATGGTCGTTGCTTCTCTGCTTTCTCTTACTTACCCGCCCGTTAACGGAGTCCACTTTACATCGTTTTCTAACGCTCTCACTTCTCCCTTATCTCTCAGTACCTTCCCTGTAATCCATCGTAGACTTCTCATTTCCATGGTTTCCAAAGATAAGAAGTAATGTTATCATACTAGTATTAATATTTATTGACGTCGTAATAATTAAATTTCGCTCACTCAAGCCGGTTTCTAATTCTTCCACATTTTAATGTACTGTATCAGTTGGGCAGTATGTAGACCATACAACAGTCGGGTGGTATCGACCAAATAAGTATTTTGTTTTGTTTTGTTTCTAGAGCATGACACCAATTTTCAAGAAGGAGCCCACTGGTGAAGGTCGAGAGCAGTGGTCCGAGACTGCAGTCTAGGTAGCCCTTTAAATGTACTAGACGGCGAAAACTACCGAAAGGACCCCTGTCGATCGTTTTAATGTTGCTAGAACTGCACTGCAAAGGAGATTAAAGCCAGCTGCGGGGAATCAGTAGACATCTACGACACCAGAGATGGGCTTTTTCAGACCAATACCGCGCGTGGTAGCCGCGTGGTCTTAGGCGCCTTGCCACGGTTCGCGCGGCTCCCTACGTCGGAGGTTCCAGTCCTCTCTCGGGCATGGGTGCGTGTGTGTTGTCCTTAGCGTAAGTTAGTTTAGGTTAGATTTAGTAGTGTATAAGCCTAGGGACCGATGACTTCAGCAGTTTGGTCCCATCGCAACTTACAACTAAAACCAAACTGGAAATCAAATCAAACAAACATTTGGAGAAAATAACGAAGAAACGATTTTAGCACATACGAGAGATATAGATTACAAGTTAATGACGCGCCATTGAGTTTTGAAACGTCCCCTTAGAAAAATTATACCTGACTGTGCTTAAACTGACACACTATTTTGTTAGCGCAACGCAATCTGACTTTCAATAATCCCTACAAAAGAATGGCCCTGACTAACATTAAACTATACCTTTCACAAATCACTTAGCTCACAAAAATCTTCGCTACTCAAGCTACTGCAATACAGGGAGCGCCACTACTGCCAGCTAAATAAAAGATTCTAACTACTGAAGGCACTAACTACTGATAGGCATAGTTAGAAAATGAAAGATTTTGATAGAGAACAAACAATGTATTTACCTTAATAGTGTTGAAAAATCATAATATACATAGCAGTTCATGATATCCAGTATTACAAATTTCAAAACTCCGCCATCTCTCTCCCCACATCCACCACTGCTGGCGGCTCACCTCCAACTGCGCAACGCTACGCGCTGTTAACATCCAGCTGCCCAACACTACAATGGCAGACAACAATGCAAACCAGCCACAGACTGCACACAGCACAGCCAGTGATTCTCACACAGAGCGCTACGTAACGTTGCCAATAAGAAAACATAAACAGCCTACGTACATAGCCCCCATGCTCCCCACAAAAAATTTTACAAATTGTTTTGGGCAGTGGCCAATAATGATTTGATAAAATTTTTCATAATTACAATAACAAAGAAATCAAAGGCACACACTTATTGATACAATGTTGGTCAAAAGCTAAAATTTTCTCACAGTCCATAAAGACAGTCCTGATCATTCATCACAGTAACATTGCAGTGTTTTTCTCAAAGTCTGAGCAGTAAAAGAAAATGCACATGGAAGTAGTGGATTTCCAGGTAATCTTGAAGAAGTAGTGTTGTCCTTCCAACGGAAAGACAGTGCTGACTCTTGACATGCAGACAGGTATTGGTCCACAACAGAGCAAACCCACAGCAGAGTCATTCGACGTTTTGAAGAATATTGGTAGGTAGGTCATCACAGAGCAGACCCACTGTAGTCCTGGTAGAGAGTATGGTATATGTGGGCCACCAAAGGTGCAGACCCACTACAGTCCTTGTAGAAATAATGGTATTGATGAATCATCAAAGGTGTAGACCCACTGTAGTCCTTGTAGAGATGGCCAGCAGCCATCTGCTGCGACTGTGCAGGTGCACAATCACCATCGAAGAGTCTTGCGGACAATATAGCAAGTCCATAACCACCACTAGTGCACTCAAAAGTTTTTGGAATTGTCCTTAGAACCAGCAATGCTGTTATCCAGTCCCTTGCTGAATTATTAACACACGTGTAAACACTAACAGTTCCTACTTCTCACATATTGTCCATATACTATGACCAACAGAAATGTGTGCAGTGAAATGGAACTTACAAGGTTATAATATAATGAACTGCTATCAATTACAATTTTATAGCATAAGAATACAATAACAACAGTACAAAATACATAATTAAAAACATAATAATACAGATAACATTTGTAGGCATAGGGGCTTTACAAAAGAATTGAAATAAACATATACATCAGTGTTACAGGAATTATAACGTAAGTAAATAAATAAAAGATCAGAATAATTATTGAAACATCAACTTCACACATGAGCATTAAAACAAAACAGAATAAATAATGTCTAAACATCTTTACAAAGTAAATAACATATTATTAGAAAAATTCTACAACATAACTCTTATTAGCTAAACTCATAAAGACAGGAAAAACACAAATATACAAGAGTACACAAACACATAGGGGGATAACACAATGGAAAGGACACTGTTCGTTTTCAGTATAACATTTGGTACTGCAGTCCAACCCAAAACTTCATTCCATATATCGTCCCTCTTATTTCAACATTTGCTCCAGCCAAAAAAAAATTCTATCCAAGCATGCTTTCTGTATTCTGTTCACATCCTCTTTCAAAAATAGTTTTTCTCCACTGTGCACTACTTTTTTTGGCCAAACCATTTTCTTATAGCTTCTCAATGCATTTCTTCCGATTCATTATAGTTAGTTTCTTATATAGTCTACCCCCTCTTAAGCTAACGTAAATCTACTGAGCTCAGATACTAAACTAAGGGACGAGTCAATGCAGCAGCACAAAACAATTAATACAAACAGCAATGAAAAAAACGGAAATTGTCAAAGCAAGCTGCAGTAAATCTAAAATACCAAGAAATGCAACATTACAACTAATATGAGCCAATGTGCAGCAACAAGAAAAATAAATCAGTAGTAAAACTAGCTTAACAGAGTAATACAAAGTGAAATTTAGTAGCACTATGCCTGGCACACAGCAGCAGCAAATGCAATAACTTATATCTAAACATGACAAAGCTCAAGCAGAAAGAATAGTAACCTAAAGACAACAATGCATATAAGGGAAATGTCTATACACATCTTAATGTCAATGTAATTAAAGTGGTGCACCACAACTTATTCTACAAAATAAATTACCAAGTACTTGAAAAGAAAATTATGAATGCAGTTCCTGTGAAGGTAAATGTCTTTTTGTGCTCCCTCATTTTTTTGAAAAAAATTATTTACTCGATCTGTAGACAGAAAATATTTATATTAGTACATCTATAAAATTTTATTTTAACCAATGCTGCAGTGCAGCTAGAAACTAGATATTAAAGAAAATGAGCAAATATGTACAAAGGACGGCATGAAACATCATTCATTAGCCGTATGGCATTTCATAAGGCAGTAAAAATTCTCTCAATTCTCGAGAAAGACGCTTGTCATAATCAGGTGTGCAGATGTAAGTATCTTTCCAAGTAATGAGCGTGTCGTATTTGCGGTGCTTTCTACAAAGGAATGTCAATAGCGAGGATAATGGCCTCCCTTTTTTTTTCTTTTCTACCTGTGCCTCTGAAAAGGCACTCACTAATGGCTTTTTCTCCAGGCCTCAGACACAGCTGGGTGCCCACGACACATTACGTGCAGGTGGTCACTTAACTTTCTTACGGAAATATTTATGACAGTAGTTTCTGCTACAGTGGCAGTCTCATATAAAAAATTTCAGAGGTCGAGAATTTGCGTTGCAAATGTGTAGATACAAAATCTTATGAATATAACAGTGTCCAAAAAATTTTCGCCGGCATTGTGATACATTCACGCATTTACACACATGTCACAACTCTTAAAGTACGATTCTTGGTTTCCAACATCCTTTTTCACAAGTCAGAGTCCCTATCCACTATTCATTACTCCTTACCTTATTACACATATATATATATTCGTCGACACGTCAATCTTGCGACGACACTTCAATATTTCATCGTAATAAATACATATCATAATCAAATTCCTCATATAGCATCAGCTTATTGATCATAAACATACCTCAACAGCATAATACACATCGTCGTCGTAAAAATAACATCATAACACCTCAGTCAAATCTCAAAAACATCGTAGCTTTCTGCAATAATGTCAAAACCTAAAAAAAATTCTCTGCTCATTTCAATAGTGTCATCTACCTCAAACATACAATAAAATCATGCTCCCTTACCAAATACATCATTCAACGCTCTCATAATATCACAGTGGTTCCGAAAAAATATGAACTGTTCACAAAGTACAGACAAAATACAATTTCATAAGTGTGAAATTATCCAAATGTGTAATTGCGTAAACATGTGTCACTGACATAAAAAATTTTTTTGTTTCTCTCTTAAATAATCAGATAGCTGTGTAATTCTGTGTTGGAGAAATATGGTACCGATGTGTAAAGTTGTATAAGCAAATACCATATTAGCTAGGGCTCCTTGTGCTTGCCACACACATGGTACACAAAGTAAGCGTGTACCCCCCTGAGGATTAAGGTAATTATACCCTCAGGTGTTACAGATTACAGCAATGGAATGAAATGTATCACGGAAAACTTTCTTTGTAATTCAAAAATCTTTAAAAATAAATGTTTTAAGTACAAGATTAATCACTCAAATAAGTGTACTGTAGCGCTAAACTGTGCATCTTGTCGCAACATAATCTCTGTGGAAGTGTTGTAGTTATCGTCCTCCGAAAGCTAAGTTCTGCAGAAGTCAATGTACTTACCTCATGATAAACAAAAGTGAAATGCTTTGCGTATAGATATCGTAGTTATTATGCTTATTGGCATGATGAAGAAAGTACTGTACAGTAACGTATTGTTGTGCCACGAAAAAGGCTGTCTCATTGCTGCTATACCACGAAAGTTACTACTAAAACATGTTTTACTTTCCAGAATAATGCAGAAAAACTGTGCAGATATAAAACAGAAACATCGCAAAAGCAACGTTGTAAATTGTCACTCATTAGTAGCGTCGTGATAAAATCGTGTAGCTATCACATAAACTAACCACTGTGTCATCTGGTATCTCTCAGAAAGTACTTCAAATCCAGAATGTATTTTCAAGTAAACCAAAATGCTGCATTAAAATCTCATTAGCAGTACCAGTATGTGTCCTAAGTATGTAAGCCTGATAGTCGTTACGTAATCGTGCAACTAACAAGCAAGAATGTACAAATACAACACTGTGTCGTCTGTTCACTATAACAATGCAATCGTAAATTCTGTTGAAATAAGTTCCCTTGGTTCTTGACTGGATATTTAACTTCAAACATTGTTGCATATAACAGTTTCTTAAGTCTGACAAAGCATACTAGAAATGTGAAGTGAAAAGTTTTATGGCAAAGACAAAGTTAAAAAGCAGATAATCTTTCAATAAACTGTTTTACATGTGAAATGTGGTGTAATCCTTTACCCTTTCTAGTCCACAGAGTTTCAACTTCAAAGTAATTACAGGTTGTATATGTCGGTAAAGAATGCTGGAATTTTTCTCAAGGTTAGCGTCTACGTTATTTTTCTCTGAGCCAGCCGGCGCACGCGGCTGCCTCTGGTGCGAGTTATTGTCTGTTCCTTTGTTGGTGCGCGTCGTTATTGGGATTAGGAGACCTAACTTCTGCAAATTCACCTTGACGAGAAGGCCCTGCCCTGTTTGATGCTCGCCAGTTCTGATGGAATTCAGGTCTGTCGTTTTGTTGGTAGTTTACATAGTTTCTTGTTTGTCAGTCATCTGGTGGAGAATTTATCCCGGAATCGTAACTGCGCGCTGAACTGTTGCGTCCGAATTTATTTTGTCTCCCTTGACAATAACTGTTTTGGTTTCCCTATTGTCTGTTTCTATGGTTATCTCTGTCATATTCATAATTACGGAAGTGCGATCTTTCTCTGTAACTATTACTCTGCCAATGGTTGTCATACGGGTGGTGTCTGTTTTGGTCACGATTTACGTTGTGAGAATAGACTTGTCGCGCCCAGTTATTATTTCTTTCATTGCGGAATTGCGACGGATGTGACCTGTAATTGTTGTGTTCCTGTTTTCGCGTTCCACGATTGTCAGTGTCAATTTCTAATTCTTATAAGAGGTCCTGAAAAGCTTCAATGTCGTCTTTGCAACGTCCTGCCAAAATAATATGTCGTAAATGTTCACGCAATTTGATTAAGCAAATGCGGATGAGTTCTGAAGGGCTGTATGGGTTTGAAAGATAATGATTCTTATGCAACATGTCTTCAAAATATTTGACGACTGGAAAATTCAGATTGTTCAAAATGTTTCATCATTATGATGCTATGTTTTACTCGGTCTTGTGTAGCTTGAGACCAATATGCTGAGAGGAAGGCATGGTAAAATTCTCCTTCACTGTGACAATCGTGAATGTCCGATCGCATTCTTACAGCTGGTTCATTCTCTAAATAGCCACACATAAATTCTAACCCGTGCTCCAATGACCAGTTGGGAGGAAAACAATGAGAGAATTGATGGAGCCACGCCTGTGGGTGATTGTCGTTGGCAGAATTCTTAAACGTTTTGAATTTACGTGTAGTAATGAACAGCTTATAGTCAAAATCATCGTGTCGGCGAGTAGCATATCGGTCATTGTTACGTCGTGTCGGCGGTTCCATCTCAAAATTCGGTGCACCTTGCCAATTTCTTTCATAATTTCCGAAATGCCCTGTGTTATTATTTTGTGGCTTTTCCGTATTTCTATGTCCCTCTTCCCGTATTGGGGCGCGAGTGTCCTCTGAAATACGTAATTCTTGTATTACCTGTGTCAGCTCATCTTGTACTTCGCGGATTTCTCTTTGGTGTTGCGTATTAATTTGATTCTGATTTTGTTTGAATTTCCTAATTTGTTCGCACTCTTGTGTGTCATTAAAGACTACCGGTTTTGTGTCATTCAGATTATCATCTACCTTCGTAGATAAATTATTTAGCTGATCCAATAATGTACTAATTTCCTCCATGTGTCTTTCTACTGGGTCCTTTAAGTTTTGCTGAGTTTTTGCAAGTTGTGTAACCGAATCGGTAGATGCAACTGAGTCAATTTTAGCTTGCAAGGTCTCATGATTTTCAAGAACAATAATTTGCAGTCCTTTTATGGCTGCTTCGTGATTCTGTAATGCATTTTCATGCCGCGGAAAAATAGGTTGAAAATTCTCACAATTTTTTGTTTTTACGTCGTTACAGACTTTTTGACATTTCGATTCGATTTTATGTAACTCAGTAGTCAAATCTTCACGTGTTTGTTCAAGCGTGGTGTGAAGATTTTGTTCCATTGGGTCTAACTGTTGCTGTGTTTGTCTCTGGTGTTGTTCCATTGTGTCTAACTTTTGAAGTTTTGTTCCATTGTGTCTAACTGTTGCTGTGTTTGTCTCTGATTTTGTTTCATGTGTTGCATTAATTGCAATAATAATGTATTAGTGTCTGGAATCTGTTCCTCTATGCTTTTCGGCAGTGCATTTTCACCGGCAACATTCACATTTTGACAAGCAGAAAATGTGTCTTGACTTATTTGAGAAAACGGTGAGGACCCAAAACCTGAATCTACAGTATTTGCGAGATTGTTTCCTGTCATTTCGGATTCCTGAGGCGAGCTGTTGCCGACCGATCGATCGATAATGCTTCCCTGTTCACTAATTGTTTCACTGTGTATACCATTATTTGCAACCCGCTCCATTTCCCTATGCGCAATTACCAAATTACTACTTTGAACATTAGTTAATTCATTACTGTGTGGCGCTAACACACTGCTTTCGTCTTCACTGTCATTTCTCAGTTTACTTTGGAGCCTAGTATTACGTTTTTCTCACGCCATAATTATCACAATATTTCACACGATAACACAGAAAAGCACAATTTGAAGAGCAAAATAAAATAACATAGCAATGGAAATAATGTCTACTTAATTGCAAGCGCAGCTGCGAAATACTTGGTGCAAATCTACATGCATGCCACAACTGTTTTACTGTACAACAATGAAAAACTGCAACTACAATGGAAATTCTCTCTATAATTACGCGCTGGCAATAAACAAAAGCTACACTAATTACACAAACTACAAGAAATAAATCAGAAGATTCCAGTGAGGTATCCTCGGCTAAGGGTCGACATATGAAACGTCCCCTTAGAAAAAATTATACCTGACTGTGCTTAAACAGACACACTATTTTTTTGCGCAACGCAATCTGACTTTCAATAATCCCTACAAAAGAATGGCCCTGACTAACATTAAACTATACCTTTCACAAATCACTTAGCTCACAAAAATCTTCGCTACTCAAGCTACTGCAATACAGTGAGCACCACTAGTGCCAGCTAAATAAAAGATTCAAACTACTGAACGCACTAACTACTGATAGGCATAGTTAGCAAATGAAAGATTTTGATAGGGAACAAACAATGTATTTACCTTAATAGTGTTGAAAAATCATAATATACATAGCAGTTCATGATATCCAGTATTACAAATTTCAAAACTCCGCCATCTCTCTCCCCACATCCACCACTGCTGGCGGCTCACCTCCAACTGCGCAACGCTACGCGCTGTTAACATCCAGCTGCCCAACACTACAATGGCAGACAACAATGCAAACCAGCCACAGACTGCACACAGCACAGCCAGTGATTCTCACACAGAGCGCTACGTAACGTTGCCAATAAGAAAACATAAACAGCCTACTTACAGTTTCAAACTTTGTCTTACGATTTGGAAAAGAATTTAAAACTGCCTCACAGACTTAACAGACAAAAGAAATTTGAAGGCAAAGATTATTGTAAAAATTTCGTGAGAAATCTCCCACAACTGTGTAACAGGAAACGTCTATCTACTTGTTTAACGCCTAGTGCCAGAAACACTAGATCACAAGTTGAAAGGTTTTTTGACCGACTGACTTTTCATTGTGTTTTGCTTTTGATATATAAATAGATTAATTTGTCTCTGAACAACAAAAACACATTTGTTTTTTTTTTTTCTTGTTGCAAAATAACCTGTATTTACTTGTATGGCCCTTACCATCCGAAACTTTTCTTAGCACATGGAATCGTTAAGTCTACTTATATATCTACATCTACATGGATACTCTGCAAATCACACTTAGGTGCCTGGCAGAGGGTTCATCAAACCACCTTCTCAATAATTCTCTATTATTCCGATCTCGAACAGTGCGCGGAAATAACGAACACCTATATCTTTCCGTGCGACGTCATGAAAATATTTTCTTACTATGCATCGTTTAGCTAGATTCCTTTTTTCATCATTTGCACCAAACAAATGTCGAAGTAAAGGCTTTATGTAGGTGTACACTATTTGAAAACAACAAAAGATTTATACCAATTAGGCTTAAGTGGCCCATATTAGCCGCCGTTCCCACACATAAATGAACTTGTTTTTGAATTTGTTTGGTTTTGGGGGAGGAGGGCTGTCTTGATAAAAAATACAATTTTGTCTTTTCTTCCGTTTCCCAGACATGTTTCGTTGAAGTTTCAACATCATTAGTGGCCTCTCATTTTCTTTCTATTAAACAGGTAATTCGTTCTTTAGTACTTGTACAGTATAAACTTGAGTTTTTAAAAGACAGTATTTACAAATTTAAAAAACAGACAGTTTCGCACATATACAGGGTGGTCCATTGATCGTGACCGGGCCAAATATCTCACGAAATAAGAGTCAAAAGAAAAAACTTCAAAGAAAGAAACTTCTCTAGCTTGAAGGGGGAAACCAGATGGCGCTATGGTTGGCCCGCTAGATGGCGCTGCCATAGGTCAAACGGGTATCAACTGCGTTTTTTTTAAATAGGAACCCCCATTTTTTATTACATATTCGTGTAGTACGTAAAGAAATATGACTGTTTTAGTTGGACCACTTTTTTCGCTTTGTGATTGATGGCGCCTTAATAGTCACAAACATATGGCTACAATTTTAGACGAACAGTTGGTAACAGGTAGGTTTTTTAAATTAAAATACAGAACGTAGGTACGTTTGAACATTTTATTTCGGTTGTTCCAATGTGATACATCTACCTTGTGAACTTATCATTTCTGAGAACGCATGCTGTTACAGGGTGATTACCTGTAAATACCAAATTAATGCAAAAAATGCTCAAAATGATCTCCGTCAATCTCAATGCATTTGGCAATACGTGTAACGACATTTCTCTCAACAGCCAGTAGTTCACCTTCCGCAATGTTCGCACATGCATTGACAATGCGATGACGCATGTTGTCAGGCATTGTCGGTGGATCACGATAGCAAATATCCTTCAACTTTCCCCACACAAAGAAATCCGGGGACGTTAGATCCGATGAACGTGCTTCGACGGCCAATCCACCTGTCGTGAAATATGCTATTCAATACCGCTTGAACCGCACGCGAGCTATGTGCTGGACGTCCATAATGTTGGAAGTACGTCGCCATTCTGTCATGCAGTGAAACGTCTTGTAGTAACATCGGTAGAACATTACGTAGGAAATCAGCATAAATTGCACCATTTAGATTGCTATCGATAAAATGGGGGCCAATTATCCTTCCTCCCATAATACCGCACCATACATTAATCCGCCAATGTCGCATATGTTCCACTTGCCGCAGCCATCATGGATTTTCCATTGCCCAGTAGTGCATATTATGCTGGTTTATGTTACCGCTGTTGGTGAATGACGCTTCGTCGCTAAATAGAACGTGTGCAAAAAATCTGTCATCGTCCCATAATTTCTCTTGTGCCCAGAACTGTACACGACGTTCAAAGTCGTCGCCATGCAGTTTCTGGTGCATAGAAATATGGTACGGGTGCAATCGATGTCGATGTAGCATTCTCAACAGCTACATTTTTGAGATTCCCGATTCTCGCGCAATTTGTCTGCTACTGATGTGCGGATTAGCCGCGACAGCAGCTAAAACACGTTCTTGGGCATCATCATATGTTGCAGGTCGTGTTTGACGTTTCACATGTGGCTGAACACTTCCTGTTTCCTTAAATATCGTAACTAACTGGCGAACGGTCCGGACACTTGGATGATGTCGTCCAGGATACCGAGCAGCATACATAGCACACGCCCGTTGGGCATTTTGATCACAATAGCCATACATCAACATGATATCGACCTTTTCCGCAATTGGTAAACGGTACATTTTAACACGGGTAATGTATCACGAAGCAAATACCGTACGCACTGGCGGAATGTTACGTGATACCACGTACTTATACGTTTGTGACTGTTACAGCGCCATCTATCACATAGCGAAAGAAGTGGTCCCACTAAAACATTCCTATTTCTTTACGTACTACACGAATATGTAATAAAAAAAGGGGGTTCCTATTTTTAAAAAAACGCAGTTGATATCCGTTTGACCTATGGCAGTTCCATCTAGCGGGCCAACCATAGCGCCATCTGGTTTTGCCCTTCAAGCTAGACAAGTTTCGTTCTTTGTAGTTTTTTCGTTTGACGCTTATTTCGTGAGATATTTGGCCCGGTCACGATCATTGGACCACCATGTATACCTTGTTTTACAGGGTTTTATGTCTTTTTTTCTTTTACTGCAGTTCTTTTCTTTCACAGATTGTCATCTGCAACCATGTGGTACGTAATGTTGAAAATTTAATTTGCTTCGAAATTTTATGACTGGGAGTGTTACGGTTAGGCCTAACATGTACCAATTTTATCTGGAATATTGTGTGTGTATCTGTGTGTGTGTGTGTATGTGTGTGTGTTTTGCAACTAGAAGATTGTGTATGTTTGTGTGCGAGTATGTGTGTTTGCATTATGGTTCACTTACTTTTTCTGGTTTTCCCATTATCTTCACTGTGACGTTGTGCACTATGTAAGTTTCACCATCACTCTTTACAAATTACAAAAACAGGACGATGGACAATTGAACAGATAAATGTGTCCTTTGTGGCAGTTACAATCTTTATGAAGTATATCTGCATTTGTGTATGTGTGTATGATACTTGTGAAATATGTTAAATAAGTGTGAAACACATTTGGATTGTGCGTCTATGAGCAAAGGCATGGGTAAAAAGCTCCTCCTATATCCCCAGATAGATTTCAGCCAAATTTGGAACACATTTACTTACAGTCTGAAACAAAATACTGTGAGGGTAATAGCAGCAGTCTCTTATTGGAGTAGGGGTGACAACGTTGGCAGAGAAGGGGAGTAGGAGGTGGACAGACAGGGAGGGTGTAGGAGGAGATGGACAGAGAGTAGGGGGATGGGGCAAATGAACAGGAAAAGAAGAGGAGCAGATGAACAGAGAGAGGAGGAGACTGATAAAGAGAGGAACGAAGAGGAGACTGATAGAGAGAAGGATGTAGAAGAAAGTGACAGAGAGAGGAGGAGGAGGATATAAACAGGGAGAGGGGGAGAGGAGATGGACAGAAGGAGAGGATGATGTGATGGACAGAGAGAAAAGAAGGAGATGGAAAAAGAGAGGGTGAGAAGAAGTTGGACATAGTGGGAGTGAGGAGGAGTTGGGAAGGAGGAAATGGATGGAAGGGGGGGGAGGGTGGAGGAGATGGACAGAGGGGAGGAGATGGACAGATGGACAGAGAGAGGGGAAAAGAGGAAATGGACAGAAAGGGAAGAGCAGAGATGGGCAGGAGAAGATAAGAGGATGAGACAGTCAGAGAGAGGGTGGAGGAAGAATTGGACAGAGACAGGGGTGGAGTAGAATGACAGAGAGATGGGGAATAGGAAATGGACAGAGAAAGGGGTGAGAAGGAGATGGACCGAGAGACGGAAAGAGAAGGAAATGGACAGAGTCAGGGGGAGCAGGAAATGGACAGAAAGAGGATGAGGAGGAGATGGAGAGAGTGATGGAGAGGAGGAGATGGACTAAGAAAGGGGAAGGAGGAGATAGAGGGTGAGGTGGAGACAGAGAGAGAGCATAGGAGAAGATGGACTGAAAAAGGGAGACAAGATGTTGGATAGAGAGAAGAAGGAGGAGGTGGGCAGAGAGAGGGGAAAGAAGTAGAGGGAGAAATAGAATAAATATTTACCCGATCAATCCCGAGTACTCAGCTAGTATTTTATAAAATTTCTTTTCTAGAAGGCACATGGCAATGTTCTGTTACAGCGTAATGAAGGCTTAAATGAGGTAGTGCAGGCCCAACCTCTACCGGTATGTTAAGCAACCATCAGAAAACCCCCATTCCACCATCTAAGATTGTCACGTCAATGTCCTCGCAAAGGCCTACAAAGTTACCTTTCGTTACGAAGCGCCACGTCAGATAGACGTTTTTGTCCACCTGTGTAGTCCGGTGTATTTAATGAGAGTGAGGATAGCCGCGTACCACTCTGGTGGTAGACCGAGGTTGATGAAGCGACTCACGACAGGTCTTGGCAGGTGGCGAAGGTGCCTCCCGCGCTGTTGTCTGCAGATACTGACCCGCCGCCCGGCGCGTGTCGTGCAAAGGGCGCGCCGACAGCCGGCCATCGGCGGCGGTCTCTGCAGCCTCCGCGTCGCGACGACAGGCTTTTGTCTGCCGCCCCCACCGCCTCTCCCCCCCTCCACCCCCTGCCTCATTATCGAATGTTAGAATGCCCGACCCGGACACACAATCAAGCAATCTCCGCGGCGCGCCGCCGCACGGCGTCGGCCGACATCAAAAAAATACTTTGAATAGTAAATGCCGCGTGGTGAAGAACAATGGGCAGGAACGGATATGGTGTGTGACGGGAATACCGCGGCTGCCTGGCCGGCCTGGGCCGCGCGGCCAGAAAAAGTCGTCAGTAACGAGGTGGACTGCTGGCGCTGACTGACGGCAACGAGGGGCCCCGCTGACAGCTGACGGGGTCGCCCACCTCGCCGACGCCGCTTTGCATGAAATGCCGGTGCGCCGCCCAGAGCTGTGCCGCCTTCCGGTTATCCGAACGAAGACAACCTGGCTGGCGTTCCCCGAGGCTCTGCTCTTTGTGTCCACCTAGTCTCCCGCGGTAACACGTCTCTACTGGATTACTGGGTGCATACTGTTCATATGTTTATGGAAATGCTCTAGAGCTTCTAACCTCGTCGCAATTAGTGATTGTCCTAAATCGCTCCAGGCAGATGCCGGGATGGTTCCTTTGAAGGGGCATGGCCTATTTCCTTTCATCTCTTCTCCCAATAACACTGGAGGAATGATGTGTCCACTTCGAAGTTTATTTCAATGATTAGTTGCCCACTTGTATAAAACCTTCTCGGACTCCTTCACTTCAGGGTAAAATCTCGAGGTTTCGACGATTACGTCAGTCGACTCTGTCAAGAGCAAATGACTGCCAAAACTGCTCCTGTGGTGGCCTTACATATCCCACAGACGACTTCTGATTGGTCGCTAATTACGTAATGTTGTCGCAGATTTTGTCAACGTCTGCGTTGGTATTGCCGCCGCTCCCGTCGTAGGGTAAACATTACATCTACATGTACATCTACGTGGTTACTCTACATTTCACAATGAAGAGTATGGTATACGCTTCATCGAACCTCCTTTAAGAGGAGACCCGGGGCAAAAAATTGAAAAAAAAAGAAGATTTTAATTTATTTGTTTCATTAAAATCTACGGAATCTCCTGAACATTCTGATATATTATTTATTCGGTGGAAATATTATCTTGTTGGTATTATCGTCCTTTACTTTACATCTGCATTGTCAGTTTCCCTCCTCACGACTTACATTGACTCATTTGAACCGTCATGTTTCCGAAACTATTTACTATAAAAGACTGTGGTTTTGTTGTTTTGAAGCTGACAGTCTGCTCTACACAGTGTATCGTTTCCGTAGCTCTTTGTTTGAATGGCGCGAAGTGTTTTGTGGATAACTTTCTGTTTAGTGGGTTTTAGTTCGCGCAGCAAGCTGACATTGACAGCACTTTGCAGAAGAAAAATGACAAAACCATGCGGAATATTCAAGAAGCGAAGAAACAGAGGTAACAGGTTTTAACGAGAACGTGTAGCTGATGAAGCTTGTTTGAGTATATCACAAGGAACTACAAGCAACAACAGTGACAAGAAAAGTTCAGTTCCTACACCCTCTCCCCCCAGTGCTTCAAAAAGGAAAGTTGACTTCAGAGTTTATGAAGAGCTCAGTCTAGAAAAATACATGGATACGAATATAATTGTGAAGTTCGATATTATGCCTCGTGTTCTAAGTGAAGCAGTGAGTTGTTCTCTTTGTGGTGGTGCAGTAACACTGCCTGAAGATGAATCAGAAAGGAAAGGAATTGTTTGTCATTTACGTATTTCCTGTCAGAACGGCGAATTCTCTAAATCGTTTTGCACATCAAGCAAGTGCAAAACAACTTGTATAATAACTTGAGATTAGTATACGGACTGGGGCGCATTGGGAGGGTCGGGCAGCTAGGAAAATGTTGTGCAGCTTCAAGAATTTGCCAGGTCCTCCTACAGAGTGTGAACACTACAGAAATGTCATTGGCGATTGTGTAAAGGAAGTGACTACAGATTCCATGATATCTGCAACAAAAGAAGCAGTGGAAGCAATGATGCCAGTATTTCCTTTGACGGTTCCTGGCAGAGACGAAGACACAAATCTAAGAATGTAGTTGCAACGGCAACAAATGTTGACACAGGAAAAGTCTTGGATCTTGGGAGTTTGACAAAATATTGTCAAGGATGCACATGTGCTGGCGTGTATAGAGAGAGAGAGAGTAGAGGCCCATAAGCCAAACTGTGGAAAAAATTATGAGGGAACAAGTGGAGGGATGGAAGTGGCTGCTGCAGTTAATATTTTTCAGCGATCTGAGGAAGAAAGGGGAGTTAGGTACATTCAGTTCTTGGGAGATGGAGACAGCAAGTCTTTCAAAGCAGTAGTGGACAGAAAACCTTACACTGTGCCCATAACTAAACTAGAGTGTGTAGGCCATGTGAAAAAGAGAATGGGTGCACGTCTCAGACAGTTGAAAATAAAACTTGGCAAAGCAAAGCTATCAGATGATAGAAAAATAAAAGGTCCTGGCAGACTGACTGACAAACTGATAGATCAGTTTCAAGATTATTATGGCAAAGCTATCAGGGACAACACCAATTATTTGCACAAGATGATGAGAGCTGTGTGGGCTATCTACTGTCATAAAATTTCAACTGATAACAACCCCGAACATTGTTTGTGTCCTCCTCCTCCTGAGACATGATGCTAATATAGAAAATCTGAAGCTGAAGGATCTCTGGCAGATTTTAAGCATAAAAGCAATCTAGCTCAAGCAGCAATGGAGGCTTTGAAGCCTATACTTAGAGATCTGCCCATCCAGATCTGTTCAAAAGGTGTTTGCATGGCAGAAAACAAAATGTCAACTAATCTTTCAATTATCTTCTCTGGACTCACATACCAAAAAGTGTATTTGTTAGGATGAAGACCCTACACTTAGGAACGTATAACACTGTAATCATATTTAATAATGGATGTAGTGGCAGACTGAGAGTACTTGAGAAGCTGGGAGTGATTTTGGGGAAGCGTACAGTGGAAGGTCTTCACAAAGTGGACATCGGAAGAGTGAAAAAAGCTGAGGTTTCAGCAAAACATGTGACCAAAGAGGCAATGAAAAGGAGAAGGTAGCTGTTACTTGATAGAACTGGTGGTGGAGATGACCTAGAATATGGAGCAGGGTGTTTTTAATGACACCATGTAACAATAAAGGTAAGAAATTTCATATGAAAACCTTAAACGTCCTTTTCTCAGTTTATGCATTTTTCACTACAAAAGCCCCGTTCTCTCAGAAACTATTCATCCTATTGCACTGAAACTTTTACAGGGTCCTGCACAGCTATCCAGTAAGCCATGGATCTACAACCAAGAATATACGTTCAGCTCAGCTATTTTTATGTATATTTATATGGACAAAATATTTGCAAAAATACAGGCATTGAGTAGATCAGTAGAATAAAGAGTCAGTAGTTAATATATGGCAGAAATTTCAAATCCGTATGTACAGCAGTCTCTGAGATAATGGGTCATTAACGTTGGTGACTAGCATGGGCGAGATAGGGGCCCGGGTCTCTCCTTAAGCTACTTCTGAGAAAATAAAACGCCTACAGTTGTTGATGCGGAAAGGGTTGACACGATCGCTACATATCGCATCAGTGGCCAGCATAACTCGTTATGCACACTATTAGAAAACTTTGGTGTCAGCACTCTAACTATCAATAGCCAACTGCCAACCGAGTTGGCAATTGATCGTTAAAGTGCTGACACTAAAATTTTCAGGTAGTCTGCGTAATCAGTTGTGCTGGTCACTGATGCGATATGTATAGGTATCGTGTCAACCCCTTCCGCGTCAACTACAGTCTGAAGATGGCGCGCTGAAGCGACGAAACTGGTTGCAAACAAATAAATAAAATCATAAGGACGGCTATAGGTGCTTTTTTTTCTCACAATAGTAAACGGCTGTAGTCCCAAAGACCTCCTGTCAAAAGGATGGACATACAAAAACTTTAAGCTACGTTCCGTTCTCGAACGGTGCACGGGAAGACCGAATGCTTAAATCTTCCCGTGCGAGCCCTGGTTTCTCTTATTTTATTATGATGTCATTTCTCCCTATTTAGGTGGGTGCCAACAAAATATTTTCAGACTCTGATGAAAACTTGGTGATTGAAATTTCATGAGAAGTTCTTACCGTAAGGAAAAACGCCTTTGTTTTAATGACTCCCACCACAATTCGTGTATCATATCCGTGACACTCTCTCCTCCATTTCGTGATAACTCAAAACGAGCTGCCTTTCTTTGAACTTTTCCGACGTCCTCCGCCAATTCTATGCAATGAGGATCCCACACCGCATACCAATACTCCAGAAGAGGACGGACAAGCTTACTGTAAGCAGCCTGTTTAGTAAGCCTGTCACATTTTCTAAATGTTCTGCTAATAAATCGCAGTCTTTGATTTGCTTTCCCCACAACGATACCTGTGCCATCGTTCCAGTTTGTTATTCGTAATTTTAATTCCTAAGTGTTAAGTTGAATTTACAGCCCTAATTAGTCTGATTAATCGTGTAACTGAAATTTAACGGATTCTCTTTAGTGCTCATGTGCATGACTTCCCACTTTTCATGATTTACAGTCAATTATCACCTTTTGAATGATACATGAATGTTGTCTAAATTATTTTGCAACTCGTTTTGATCATCTGATGGCATTACATGACGGCAAATGACAGTATTCTTTGCAAACAACCCAAGAGATACTGCCAGAAGTAAAGCTGTGAGTAGCGGGCGTGAGTCGTGCTTCGGTAGCTCAGATGGTAGAGCACTTGCCCGCGAAAGGCAAAGGTCCCGAGTTCGAGTCTCGGTCGGGCACACAGTTTTAATCTGCCAGGAAGTTTCAACCCAAGAGAACTTTTGAGATTATCTCCTAAATCGTTTATATGGATCAGGAACAACAGAGGGTCTATAACACTTCCTT
Organism: Schistocerca nitens; assembly: GCF_023898315.1. Lineage (NCBI taxonomy): Eukaryota > Metazoa > Arthropoda > Insecta > Orthoptera > Acrididae > Schistocerca > Schistocerca nitens. The sequence continues at coordinate 533,303,416 of NC_064618.1, read as the reverse complement.
GGGGGACGCCAGATGTTACTTCTGTTTTACTCGATCATTTTCCGTCAGTTGCTACGCACTGTGAACTTTCTGACAGGAAATCAGGAAACTAGGCACACAACTGAGGTGACTCTCCATAGGCAGGCAACAATAATCAGAACTTGCTTGTGAGGAAAGGTGTCAAAAGCCCTGTGGAAGTCTAAAACTCTGGAATCCATTTGATGTCTCCCGTCGATAGCACTCATTACTTCTTGAGAATAAAGATCTAGTTGTATTCCACAAGAACGATCTTTTTTGAATCTGTGTTGGCTATTTGTCAATAAATCATTTTCTTCGAGGTGATTCATGATGTTCGAGCACAGTATATGTTCCAGAATCCTACTGCAAATCGACGTTAGTGATATAGGTCTGTAATTCAACGGATTACGCCTATTTATTTTCATGCATGTTGGCATGACTTGTGAAACTTTCCAGTCTCTGTGTACGGATCTTTCTACGAGCGAGCGGTTGAATGTTATTGCTAAGTATGGAGCTATTGTATCAGCATACTCTGAAATGGAACTGACTGGCACACTACATGGACCGGAAACCTTGTCTTTCTTAAGTGTTTTAAGTTGCTTCGCTACACCAAGTATCTACTTCTAAGTTATTCATGTTGCCAGTTGTTCTTGATTCGAATTCTGGAATATTTACTTCGTCCACATTGGTGAAGGAATTTTGGAAAACCGTGTTTAGTGACTCTGCTTTGGTGGCGCTGGCATCAATGACATCACCATTGGTATCACGCAGTGAACGTATTGATTGCGCCTTCCCACTAGCGTATTTACATTCGGCTAGAATCTCTTACGTTTTCTGTCAGATTTCGATATTGCGAAGAATATGCCTGTCTCTTCTCTGCATCCAGAGCTCCCTTCCATGCACTGCTAAGAATACATATGCTGTCACAGTTGAAGATCTTTTCACAAATTCTTATGTCTACAGCCTCTTTAATTGCACAATCCCGGTATATAGGAGTCCAAAACTCCTGTTTCGTCAAACAGTATTTTGCGTTTGCTTGTGAGGCTGTGCTTAGCAGCTCTACATTTTTCCAGGTCAGGATTTTTAATATCCCACTGATGTTCGGCACTAAGGCCGGAAACGGTGCGAATGGACTGACCGATGTAATTTCTTCCTCACTCACAAGGGATGTCGTAAATCCACATGAATCTGGCCGTTTTGTTGGATGCAGCGCAGCAGAAACGAAGGAATGCAATCGGTGGATCATCACGTGAATGTTTCAAATTTTCAAGTTTTTTTTTTTTTTTCTTTTTTCCTTGGAGAACGCTCATGACCACATGACCCACAGCAGTACTTTCCGAACGCGTACTTCAGATGATTAATTTCGGAATCCCAGTGGTTCTCGTCACTAACAGTTTTTGCTCTGTGTACCAGTATATTTAAACTGCTCTCGTTTGAACTGGATGGTGAAAACTCCGGACCGTGCGACATAAATCAGTGTGCTTTGACTTCGGTACGCTGAGTGGCCGAGACGTCCATCCGGCTTCCGTTGTACCAACACATCTGAAAATGACAGCCTTCCTTCTTTCTCCGACTCGACAGTGAACTGGATGACCTGGTGTATAGCGTTCATATTCCATGGGACTGCTCAAGAGCTGCTATGCCGTGTGACCAGACAATAAACGTGTAGTAAAAATAACGATGAAATGAAGATGGACGTATGGGAGCCAAATTTGATGCACGTTCCTCAAAACGATCCACAAAAAGTTGGCCACTACTGGAGACAACGGAGAACCCGTAGCCATTCCGCCCGTCATTTCGTAAAATTTAACGCCATAGAAAAAGTAGGTGGCCGTCATAACACGTCGGAACAACTTTATCTCAACAGTTTCATTATGTCCTCCATAGGAACTTCTGTTCTCCCGTTTGTTTCATTATAACTGTATTTCGTTATTCTGCTTTATTTTCTTTGTTGGTTTTTACTTCAGATGAAGACAACAAATTGCAGCACGTGCAACAATAATGTATTTTAATCGCAAGGGCAATGACCAAGTTTAGATTATGTATTAATATTTAGAGAATATCGTCCAATAAAGGGGAAAAAAATCACTAAACAAAATGTTTTATGTTGTAACGTCCCCTTAGAAAAATTATGAATTACTGTGCTGGTAAACTTCTACGTTATTTGATACAAAGACAGCTGAGTAAAACTGAACATACTCAGACAGTTCTCTCTTTACTTATTCTGATCATCACTAAACTGACACACAATATTTTTATAGCGCAACGCAATCTGACATTCAATAATCCCTACAAAAGAGTGTCCCTGACTAACAATAACCTATACCTTTCATGGATCACTTACCTCACAAAAATGTAAGTTATTCGAACTATTGCAAGACAGCGAGCGCCAATACTGCCAACTAAATAAAAGATTATAACTACTGAAGGTACTAACCACTGATAGGCGTAGTTAGCAAATGAGAGATTTCGATAGAGAACAAACAATGTATTTACCTTAATAGTGTTCTAAAGTCATCATATATATATATCTATCAATTCATGACATCCATCTTTACAAATTTCCTTTTCCTGGCGGACACACGTCCAGGTCTTCCGCTTATAGCAACCTCTCAAAACTCTGGTATCTCTTTCTCCACATCCACCACTGCTGGCGGCTCACCTCCAACTGCCCAAAGCTATGCGCTTTTCACATCTAACTGCCCAACACTACAATAGCGGATATTCCAACAATGACTCCAACCAGCCACAGACTGCACACAGCACAGTCAGTGATTTTCATACTGAGCACTACGTGGCGGTACCAACAGAAAAACCTAAACAGCCTACTTACAATGTGTACCAATAGCCCAATGGAACCGACGCTATCAGCCGCTCTCTCATATTCCTCATACCTTGGACAAAAATGGAGAAGAAAGAGTTACATCTACCGGGAAGTGCCACTAAGCATTTAAAGAAATACGTATTCTTCATAACGAACACATAAGAAGGGTAAAAGAACGAACCCAAAATTACAGACAAATATCCTTAGCATCGGTTTACTGTAGAATTATTGAACATATTCTCAGTTTCAAAATAATAAATTTCCTTGAGATGAAAAAACTTATGTTCACGAATATGGAAGACTTTACATTAGGAAGCATCACTCTTGCGGAACTCACCTTGCCCTTTTATAACATGGTCTGCGAACTATGTATGATGGGCAACAGGAAGATTCCATATTCCTTGATGTACGAAAAGCAGTGGGCACGGTACTCCATTGTAGACTTTTAACGAAGATGTGACCATACGGAATACTTTTCCACAAATGTGAGTGGCTCGAAGACTTCTTAAATAATATAACCCATTATATTGTCCTTGATGGCGAGTGGTGTTCGTCAGAGCCATGGACATGGAGTATCCCAGGAAAGTTTGATAGGGCCGCTGTTATTTTCTGTATACATAAATGATCTGGCGGACAGGGTGGGCAGCAATCTGCGGTTGTTTGCTGATGATGCTGAGGTGTACGGGAAGGTGTCGAAGATGAGTGACTTTAGCATGATACGAGATGGCTTAGACATAATTTCTAGTTCGTTTGTTTATAAAAAACTTTTCTACTACCAGTAACAATTTTTTCATTTATGTTTTCCTATCGTTTTTCAGGATATTCTCCCCATTTTCAAGTGCGTTTTCTATGCGCTGTGCCAATTACTCGTGGCGTTTTCGACCTTTGAGGAGATGCAGTGTTCTGTTATGTTTGTCTTGTGGTCCACTTGTGCAGAAGCTGACACATATTAAGTGCCACACACAACTGTCTGTGCGCAATAGTCTTATTTCCATTTTTTTATACTTATATATAGATTTTATTGCCTGGCTTGCCATTAATAGTCAGATTTTATCCATTGGAACTGGTCTGTGAAAGCCTGAGGCTGCAAAAAGAATTGATTTAGCATAAAAACTGTTTATAAAGAAACCCATTGTTTTTAGCACAATAGTCATTTATAAAGAATCGCATTGTTTTTATAGTCGCAGGCGTTCACAAACCATTTCTAATGGATCAAATGAATTATTTTAAAAGAAAAGTGCTCCACACAGAAAATACTGTGTGGTGTTTAATGTATTTGAACTTCTGCACAAGTGGACCAAAAGAAAGATAAAAGGAATCCAACAGTGTAGCACCTGACACATCGAAAACACCGCGAATAAATGACATAGCCCACTGGAAACTCACTTAAAAATGGGAATAATGTCCCGAAACGCGTCGTGCGAAAAGTAAATAAAAGAAGCCATGATGGGTAGCAGAAAGGATATTTATAAACAAACTACTAGCAACTTCTGTGCAATCTACAAGTTCTCCTTGACAATCCATAACGCCATGCAGAATGTGCCGGATTCATGTGTCGGTAAGTAGTTCATGACTAATAAAAAATTTTACCTGGTTAGAATTCGAATCCGGGTCTACGTTCACATGTGTAGTAGAAAATACTGTGTGGTGTTTAATGTATTTGAACTTCTGCGCAAGTGGACCAAAAGAAAGATAAAAGGAATCCAACAGTGTAGCACCTGACACATCGAAAACACCGTTAATGTACAGAACATAGAAGGATTTAGTTTCTATCAAAATCAGCTATTTTTGATGCTATTTATTTTGCATCTTGAATGAATGACAGACTATTTGCCACTCTTTGAGGTTCTGAAGGTGGCAGGCATAACTCACAGTGATGGAAGAACATCGATAACTTGTACAGTTATGCAGTTACATGTGTCAAGGGACAGTCACGGGAGACAGTTGTGGGAAAAGGACTGAAATTGGGCTGCTGCGAACCCCCATGTTATTAAATCTGTACGGTAAAGCGGTAAAGGAAACAAAGCAGATACTTGAACAAGGAATTAATATTCTGGGAAATAGAGTAAAACTAAGCGTTTCCTCTTACTACCGTGTTTTTGTCACCAGATGGCAAAAGACTTTGAGTATCAGAAGAACGAAAGAGGTAGTGTCTTTAAATGATGTTATAACATCAACACGAACACCAATAAAAGTATCCACCCCCGGTAGCTGAGTGGTCAGCGTGACAGAATTTCAATCCTAAGTGCCCGGGTTCGATTCCCGGCTCGGTCGGAGATTTTCTCTGCTCAGGGACTGGGTGGTGTGTTGTCCTAATCATCATTTCATCCCCATCGACACGCAAGTCGCCGAAGTGGCGTCAAACCGAATGACTTGCACTCGGCGAACGGTCTATCCGACTGGAGGCCCTAGCCACACAACATTTATTTACCAATAAAAGTGAAGTACAGTGAGGTGCAAAGGTCATGGGAAAGGGATATGCACATACACAGGTGGCAGTAGTATCGCGTACACGAGTTATAAAAGGGCAGTGCACTAGCGGAGCTGTCATTCGTGCTCAGATGATCCACACGAAACCGTTACCGTCATGACTACGGCCGCTCCACGGGATTTGACAGACTTTTAACGCTGAATGATAGTTGGAGCTAGGCGCACGTGACATTTGATTCCGGAAATCGTTTGGTAATTCAGTATTCCGAGATCCACAGAGTCAAGAGTGTGCCAAGAATACCAAATTTCAGGCATTATCTCTCACCACGGACAACACAGTGGCCGATGGCCTTCACTTAACAACCGAGAACAGCGGAGCCAAGGACCCAAGTTGTCAACAAGACACTGTGCAAGCTGGTGGTGGCTCCATAATGGTGTCGACTTTGTTTACATGGAAAGGACTGGGTCCTCTAGTCAAAATGAACCGATCATTGACTGGAAATGGTTGTGTTCGGCTACTTGGAGACCATTTGCAGCCATTCATAGGCTTCATGTCAACAAACAATGATGGAATTGCAGCCGGGCCACAATTGTTCGCGATTGATTTGAAGAACATTCTGGACAATTCGAGCTACTCATTTGGCCACCCAGATCGAAAATCATGCATCGGCAACCCTTTCCCAATTGTGGACGGCTGTAGATTCAGCTTGTCTCAACATTTCTGCAGCGGACCTCCAGCGACTTGTTGAGACGATGCCACGTCGAGTTGCTGCATTATGCCGGGAAAAATGAGGTCCGCCACTATATTTAGAGGTTTCCCATAACTTTTGTCACCTCAGTCTAAGGATAATGGAATGTATCAGAATGAAATAAGGTGATGCTGAGGAAATTAGATCTGTAAATAATACATGGAAAGATGTTGTCTAGATCTGCTTGCTAGGAAGCAAAGTAACTAATGCTGGCAGAAGTAGAGAGGATATAAAACGCAGGGCAATGAAGACGCTTCTGCAGCCTTTTCGATGGCAAGTGTTTGATCATTCACAATATAGCCCTTAATTGTCTGCCTCCAATGTCCATTTCTACTAACATCAGCCGCTGGCTACGAAGACGACATTTTGGCGCAAACAAGGAAAGGCAGACCAGCGTAGAGAATTAGCAGGAAGCACAGGCGATGCTATCTGTGAAGAGGGCAACTGGAAAGTTTGTACAACGCCACGACGAATGTCTTAAGTCGGAGCGGCGACTATTTACAGAGGTAGCTGGAAAATTTTTGATTTTCGCTGTGGTTTCCATTTCGCGATCGTTCGTGCCCTACTTTCCGAACAGCCCTATTGCAGGGTAAGCCACGATTCCCCATTGCATTAGGGTGCTCTCTGGTGCTGGTATCCCCATATTCGCCTCGGACAACATGCCTTTGCAGAGTTAAAGAGTAGTAAGATAAAACATTATTGTTAATAAAAATTTGAATCTGCATGAATTTCGTTATCAACAGGAGATACGATTCTTCATGAATTCAAGATTATGTGAAGTAAAACTGAAGCTAAATGGAATCTCCATAGTGTAGTATATAATCAAAACCGACTTCAACGTTTATTAAGCAGGTTACTTCGTAGTCAGGTTCATAAAAATGTAGTAATGTTTTAACGAGCCTAGAGCATTTCCAGTGTTACAGAAGACATTCGCTACTTCAGTAATAGTCGTTACCTCGATAAAAGTGTTTTATATCTAAATACAACCACAGTTTCTAATTTCAACTGCAAGTATACCGTATCTACCACGAATCAGAAAATCAGACCGGTAAAAAACGATATCGGTATTTTAGTTTTGAATAACCAGTATTTTTCTCTATTTCTTTTGTCTCTGTTCTAATAGACGTTTTATATTTTTTACCAATAACCGAGGAAACAACCGAAATATCAATTAGCCGTTTTTAAATAAACCTTTTTAAAAAAAGGACTAATTTTTATTCGAAAAAATTTGCGTTACTGTATTTTGAAATATTTCATTATTATAGAAAATGGGAAATGCAATCACTGCTATTTTTATAACAAAGCCAACAACTAGCTAGAAGCACATGACGTAAGAATTTGTACAGCATTGCTGAGACAATAATGTGCTTGTTGCCTGAGTCGTAGCAGAGTTGTGATATGTACGAGAATTCTCGTACGGATAGGAGAATTTCGTCATTTGTACGATGTACGAGGCAAAAGTGAATATCGTACACGAACATACGAGAATTTTGCCTAAAACTTTTTTTTTGCGTTTAATACGACCGATAACTAGAGTCGTTACAGACGACTTACTCTACCCTATCCCATTCTAACTTAGTCTACAGACATCACAGGAACATACATGCCCAGGGGGGAACTCAAACCTTAGTAGTTGCGGGCTCGTGGCTCGTGACACCACACCAAGTCGTGTGGCTATGGAGGCGGGTCCAAATTTTATACCAAACATACATTATACACATTTGTTTGGAAAATAATCAATTCATCTGTTATATTTTAAAAATTATTTGAAACTGTTACGAATACATGCAGTCTCTGTCAATCAACGAATTTCAGGCAGGAGAGAGAGCGCCAAACTACCTACATGACAAAACGATTAAAGTCGAGAATGAGGCTTAGTTCAAAGCGTGGCCCTGTCCAAACTAGCGGCACTCAAACCTACAAATGCCCTGTCACAAAGTTTCCGAGATACAACACCTTCACTCATGCCTTTAATGGAACTGTTGCCACGTATAATTCCTCCCTCAGATCTCGATTTAGCACAAACTACAGATGACCAATGGAGGCGTCTCCCTCTGGTTTTGGCTTGTCTCCCAGACTCACTGCAAAAGGAACAATCACCGGATAAAATGTGGAATATATTAAATAATGAATATGAAGAATTTAAGGAATTTAGCGTTTTCGCTCTCTCAATTTTGAGTTTACCTCATTCAAATGCAGACTGCGAAAGAGTTTTTTCTAAGGTATGTAAAGCAATGAAGCTAATAACTAGTTAATAATATGATTTCATACTTGTCAGCTTATTGAAGTTTCATGTTCAATTTCAGGTAAACTTCATGAAAACCAAAATTAGGAACTGACTGCAAACCAGTACACTGAATGGAGAACTTCTTGCCTCTGAATGCATTAAAGAACGACCAGGAAACAACGGAACATGTGTATCCTTTGAGCCAACACATGAAATGTACGAGACAATAACGTCGGACACTCTTTATAAAACGAAACAGGAAGAAGAAGATGTAGACATCGAATTTGTTTCATAATTACAAATTCTTGTTCATAGTTTTATTCATTTGTAAATAAGGTTTTGTAAAGCTGTATATAGATGCTACGAACAAAAAATTTTCAAGACGTACGAGAATTTTTACTAAAATACGAGAATTTCATGAGGTTGTTACGAGAATCGCGCTGTCTGGATATCACAACCCTGAGTCGTCGTTTCAGGTACGTACGTACGTGCAGTAACCAAGACTTGTCCCAACCTGATCTAACCCATATGGCGGTTTCTTGTTGTCGTGGTCGGACATCTGTCGTATTGCAGAATGGTACCAACCCTAGTCCGCCAATATTTTTGCGAAGTGACCTAACAATGAAACACAATGCTTCATTTGTTTCAAAAGTTTAAAAATTTGTCTGCCATTTCTATGAAATGATAAAAGAAGAAGGAAGTTGTGGTAACAGTAAGAAATTAGAAACTTAACAACAGTTCATTCATAGTCCCCCTTAAAACCAGAAAGTTGCTCATCTGCTTCTATGTCTACATAATATGCCTTTATCTGCTTGTAGCCCTTGGAAACGGACAAATTGACCCGAACAATAGTGTTCTTCAACTTCAGTCTTCACCCTTTACCACTGACTGTTCGTAATGCCCAAATAGTGGCATGATCCTCGACTATAAACTGATTTCTAGCAGACTTTCAAAAAATTAGAATCAGTAGGAAAATAATGGATATTTTTTGTAGTGTTCAACTACTTGTTACTTTTCGAGAAAAGCAGGGAATGACGGACCAAGTCTTTTATTTCTTTATTTAATTTAATAGTTTGATTCTATGTACCTTGAAACTGAGAGAGTCAAAATTTTTCAGTATTTGCTCGATTTTTACTTTTATTTCACAACCAGGTTAATTTCAGCGGTTTTAGTAGTCAGGTTAACCTGGCACGAAAAAAAAAAGACAATATTACTGAGAACCAGTTGTTTCAGCGATAACCGCCGTCCGTATACCTACTGCAAAGGAACTTGTAACAATAGTTTCTGCGCAACAGAACAGAGTGAGTTGGCAGAGTGAATTGACGTCACATTCAGACGTCAGGTGTCAAACGCTGTTGCGAGAAGCACAATAGCAGCATTCACGCAGCAGTACCTCGGCTTTGCTGGCAAGGTTTGTGCACTGAGCCATTACATCAACCTCTCCTCGGGTTCCCACACACTGCCTTGTTAGCTAAACAGACAAGTAGTCATTAGCAGATGTCAGCTCTGCTGCCCTGAGATGTCTCACGCAACGCGGTGTGTCAAGTGCAAAACCGTGCCGCGTTGCGATAAAGACAACGTGCAATGTTTGAATGTTTGTTTTCACCGGCGAATCGTCGGAGTAAGTAGTTTATTAAACATGGAAATCCTGCTACAGAACACCAACAGCATTCTTTCCGAAAATTACTACACTGTGTCTTATAGTGCGAACAGAATACGCAAGGCTTGTGTCAGGATGAAAGACCATGCCGGAAACAACAGAAAAAAGTTTCATAGCAACAGGTAGATGTTCCTTTTATAGAATGTCAATTCACATGACCTCTCTTCGACAGTTCATAACATAAAATGCCCAGTGTAGAACACGCAGCTCCAATAACTACCAATTGGACAATGGTGCAGTGTGTGAGCAACTAGCAAAGTATTTACCGTACCTTCGGGTGTTTCTAATGCTAACACCATAATAGTATTGATGAAGTTTGACAGCACTTGGCAGATAGCCCCATAAAAAATTACCATCGATTGACAGGTTTTCATGGTACGGTTCTCGCAGTATGCCGACTGTACAAAATGCGAATAGTTCTGCTCTTTGCCGATCTCTACTCAAAGATTGTGAAAAGGCGCTGAACCAACAGATAAGCGCCAATCTGTCGAAAACACAGATACTGGAAGCCGTATGAAGAATTCGACCGATAACTCAACTCATGTGAACATCGTATTTCTTCTAAGTTCCCACTCAGGCTGCCGTGGAGATGGACTAGGTGTTTTTAATTGATTTGGCACCAGATATTTCTCTCAGAGTACACCTGAAGAGGGGGAGATGCTGGATGAAGACGAACATGCCAACAGTCTTGGTAGATAACTTTAGCCTAACAGCGGCAGGAGAATTTGTGTTACGAGGAAATGCCCTGTTCTACGCAGCCACTGCTGTCTCCCTGTCTCATAAACAGATCTAATAGGTAGCAGATATGCGAATCATCCCAGCAGTAAATGCACTCACTTCCTCAGAATCCTACTAAACTGCTAGTAACGAGGTCGTTGATACAGTAGTGTCCAAAGTTAATTACAACAAAGATGTCTGAACATACTTTCTAAATACGTAGTTGGAAATATTCTTAATACTTAAGTCAACAGACATTGAGAACAGAACAGCATTAAAAATATGTATTGTAGGAGTATTGTGATCAAAGACACATTTCACTAAAGAAGTGTAAAAAATTGTGATTTCCTTTCATTATGAAAAAAAAAAAAATTATTCGATCGTACCTTCATTTGTCGTGTATACCACAGAGATGACTTTTCTTTTCACGCCAGTTTAATCTGACGGTTAAAACCGCTAGTTTCTGAAATAGGCGATTTTCGTTTTTTTACTCATATTATTTTCTGTAATAAACGTAGAAATGGAACAAAGATTGAAAAATTTTGACTCAGTTTCAAGATACAAAGAATCGAAATATTAAATTACGTAGCCAAATAAAAAAAACCATAGTCCGTCCACCGTTCGCTGCTTTTCTCGAAAAGTGGTAAGTGGTTGGACACAACAAAAAAATTCAGCAGTATTCTCCTACTGATTCCAATTTTTTGAAACTCAGCTCAAAAATCGTGTTATAATCGGGGATCATACCACCATTTGGGCATTACGCATAGTCAGTGCTAAAAGATGAAAAGTGAGGTTGAATAACTCCATTTTTCGTGTTAATTTGTCCGTTTTCAAGGGCTACAAGTAGACAAAGGTATATTACGTAGACACAGACAGCAGATCAGCTACTTTCTATTTTTATTGTATACTATGTATGGATTTTCATTGATTGTTTAATTTATTATCGTTCCCATAATTTCCTGCCTCTTTTGTTATTGCATAGACATGGTAGACAAATCTTTAATCTTTTTGAAGAAAATTAAGCAGATTAGAGATTCGATTAGATTAGATTAATACTTGTTGCATAGATCATGAATACGACACTTCGTAATGATGTGGAACGTGTCAGGTTAATAAAAGATGTCTGTACAATGTATTTCATTACATAAAATATTGCATGTCACTAATGTTTAAGTTTTTTTTTATTTTTCCCCCTTAATTTATATCTAAAAATTCAGCCAATGAGTAGGAGTTGTCATCTAGAAATTTTTTAAATTTATTTTTAAATGTTAGTTGGCTATCTGTCAGGCCTTTGATGCTGTTTGGTAGGTGACCAAAAACTTTTGTAGCAGCATAATTCACCCCTTTCTGTGCCAAAGTCAGATTTAACCCTGCATAGTGAAGATCATCCTTTCTACTGGTGTTATAGCTATGCACACTGCTATTACTTTTGAACTGGGCTGGATTATTAATAACAAATTTCATAAGTGAATATATATACTGTGAGGCTACTGTGAGGATCCCTAGATCCTTAAATAGATGTCTGCAGGATGATCGTGGGTGGGCTCTAGCAATTATTCTGATTGCACGTTTTTGAGCAATGAATACTTTTCTACTCAACGATGAATTACCCCAGAATATGATGCTATACGAAAGCAGTGAATGAAAGTAGGCATTGTAAGCTAATTTACTGAGATTCTTATCACCAAAATTTGCAATAACCCTAATAGCATACGTAGCTGAACTCAGACGTTTCAGCAGACCATCAATGTGTTGCTTCCAGTTTAACCTCTCATCAATGGACACACCTAAAAATTTTGAAAATGCTACCTTAGTTACAAACTTCTGTTCAAAGTTTATATTTATTACTGGAGTTGTGCGTAACTGTATATACTGTGTTTTATCAAAATTTAAAGAGAGTCCGTTTGCTGAGAACCACTTAATAATTTTGTGAAAACATCATTTACAATTATATCACTTAGTTCTTGGTTTTTGGATGTTATTACTATACTTGTATCATCAGCAAAAAGAACTAACTTTGCATCTTCATCAATGTGGAATGGTAAGTCATTAACGTATATCAAGAACAGTAAAGGAGCTAAGACCGAACCCTGTGGGACCCCGTACTTGATAGCCCCCAATTTGAGGAATCAGCTGTTGTTTTAACATTACATGAACCACTTATTTCAACTTGTACAACAGCATTGTACTTCATTGCTACTTCACTTCGTAAAAATATTTACAGACTATGGTTGGTGCCTTTCTGCAATACAGTGGATGTCATGTCCAGCGACTACAGCGATAAACTACCGTACAGACCAGGCTGGGGCAAGTCGTGAACACTGCAGGTACACGCCCACCTTAAGCCTCGACACAGGGCGACAGTCATATCACTGCTGTACCAATTTTTATACCATGTATTCGTTGTTCGTTTCTGTTGGCATGCTTATTCATACAGCACTGATCGCTTTTCCCTTTTCAATAATAACGTTATATTTGAAACCAATGTAAATTTTACGAATAAAAGTTAATCTTTGTTAAAAAAGATTTATTTAAAAACGAAAAAGTTTACCACTGCTACTATGGCTAACTGATATTTCGGTGTTTTTACTGTGTTATTAGACAAATTAAAAAAAAAAAAAACGGGACAGAACAAATGCAGAAAAATACCGGTTATCCGGAATTAACATACCGGTATCGATTTTGATCAGTCGGTTTTTCCCAATGTCTAGCATCCTATGCACCGACTATGTTGTTATGCCGTCAATAGTGAGTCGTGTAATAGGGATTTAACACTTAAATGCTCGAATGTGTGTGAAATCTTATGGGACTTAACTGCTAAGGTCATCAGTCCCTAAGCTTACACACTATTTAACCTAAATTATCCTAAGGACAAACACACTCAGCCATGCCCGAGGGAGGACTCGAACCTCCGCCGGGACCAGCCGCACTTTAACACTTAATTGGACGTCTTAGCCGAAGAGAATGGATGTCGGCTTGCGAGACTGGAGGCACTCTTTCTCATTTATCCAACCCCTTGGTTCTCTTCGCGAGATTGAATGGATTCCATAGCACTAATCTTACCTCGAATAATTTCTCAGCCGAACTGGCTATTCACCACAGGCTCCCTGCGCGTTAGACGCTCCAGGCCCTCCTGAACTGCTAATTGATGGAGAAAAAAAGTACACACATCCGCGGAATTAAGGATACCGTGACGAATTTTTCAACGACAAACAAGTAATTAAATCCTTGTCCGAAATGTGGTCACGTCCCACCGTCTCCCTTCATTAACATGGCCTCTTTAGCCCGAACGAGAGAAACATTCTTCCATTCTCATTCCACATGCGGTTTTTTCCCCTTCCCTCCCTACGGGGCTGTCATTCCCGAATCCACGAAAGTGCTTTCGGGAGCCGGTTCCGTCTTAAGAGGCGGGCCATTTTTGGCGAGCGAACTACGACCTGACGGAAACATTCGTTTGTCCCGTAAATGGGGCGCATTGCTTTGTAGTGGCGGCCGGCAGCCATCTATCTCATTCAAGGCGGCAACGTTGGCCGGCCTATCTGAATTGGCCACCGCATCCACCCCCACCCGCACCCCTGCTGGCCTTCGCGGCAGCGCGGCGTTATTTATATGGCGCTAGGGGCCCAACTGACATCTGCCGCTCAGGAGCCGGGTCTTACAAAAACAAATGACAGCACAACAGCGCGCCGTTTAATCATTGTGTCGGGCGCAATCATTTATACTTGTCAGGCGCGCTTTGCTGCGCTGCCGCCAACAATGGCGGCCGCGTGCCACCTCCTTCCTCCTCACCCCCCCCCCCCCCCTTACGTTACAGGCGCGTTGCCCAACGACGACGTTTGGCGCGAAAGTTTTTCTCGTTTACGATGGTCCTCGCGTGCTTCCCCTTCCTCTGTAGCCTCTCTTCTATGTCACTGGGTGTCCTTCCCGCTGCCGAAACCGATTAGTGATTCTTCCACCCAGTTTTCGCTTTCAGTGTGCGTTTCGAAGAGGCGTCAACTGCCTTGTCTGACGTTGGACCCACGTTCTTTTGGTGCAAGTGGACCTAGGAGATAAGGTTTTATCGGCATCTAGGCCGTGGTCCAAAGCATACGTCTATGCCTATGGTTTCGTCTCCTGCTGCTGGTGACATAATCAAATAGTATAAAGTCTCTGAAAGCATTTCCAAATTTAAATAAGCTCAGTTAAGCCGAACTGTTTAAACCTGTCTACACAAGGGTAGGGTCGTGACTTCGTCAGGCCGCTTTTAAAGAACACGTAGTCTCGCCGGCGTGTTATACAACATTGAAGAGTTGATGGTGTTTCGTTTATTTAGCACTAAGCCTTGCAACTTGTCTAATTCCATTCCTTCTTGTTTTCTGTTAACTTGCTACTGTTCCTTTGAATTTGTTTGGTCTTCAATACTTCCTAGCATAGTAATAATTGTATCTTGATCGAACCATAATCTCGGCGAAAGGAATTTGCGGCTCCCTGGTCCCAACGTATGATCTGCCACTGCTCGGAAGTTGCTGACGCACGCCTGTGCAGTGGTGCTTGAGGCATGCCGGTTCGAATCCAAGCAGCGGATGAAATTTTCACTCCCAGTATTTGGCCAACAAGGGGAGGAAGCGTGGTGGCTTAAGGTTCGTGATAAGTCTCTGGGCGAATGTACTGTGTTAAATTCCAATCTCTCCGCTGTGTCTCACACATGATATGAAATGGAAATGAGCGTTTGGCGTCATTGGTCGGGAGGCCCCTTACGGGACAAGTCCGGCCGCCTTGGTGCAGGTCTTATTACATTCGACGCCACATTGGGCGACCTGCGCGCCAGCTGGGGATGAAATCATGATGAAGACAACACAACACCCAGTCCCTGAGTGGAGAAAATCCGCGACCCAGCCGAGAATCGAACCCGGACTCCTTACGACGGCAGTACGTCACGCTGACCATTCAGCTATCGGGGCGGACAACAGATGATATGTGACCCTGTTAACAGTAATTCGTCCAACAGTCGGTGACGTTCAGGAGAGTTGAGGTAGGGGCATCAAGCTGATGGTCTCTGTCATTGTGGCATTGTGCTGCATTAAATTCCATCCTCTGCAATGATTCATGAAGTGAGGACGTATGACACTGCCCATGCCAATTTGTCCGTCGGTTGGGGACGTTAAGTCTGGCAACTCCCTTAGTGCTATACGAGAAGAGTGGGCTACGCTGACACCGGTTTCACCCTCTCGTTTCTCTCATCGTCATCATCATCACCACCACCACCACCATCATCATATAAGAAAAACATAACACTACACTCTATATGCGTTCATTGCACTCACCTACACTCCACTAATACGACAAAACTCTTACATATCCAGAAGTGAAGTCCGCTGCGAATGCAGAGGAAAAAATTTGGAAATTTGTGGTAAGTTCCTATGGAACCAAACTGCTGAGGTCATCGGTCCCTAGGCTTACACACTACTTAATCTAATTTAAACTAGCTTACAGTAAGAAAAACACACAGACTAATGCCCGAGGGATTACTCAAACCTCCGACGGGGGGAGCCGCCGGCACTGTGGCAAAGCGCAGCTACCCCGCGCGCATATGCAGAGGAAGAACATCCTTTCGGACAGGCGGCTGTACTCATTACTTGGTATATCTCAGGCAACAATGGCATACTATGTTCACATTTTTTTTTGTTGTACTGCCAAAAGACAATTTCTCTCGTGTTCCTTAAACCGGGTGTTAGATGTTCTTTTTGGAGTTTCTACGTACATTTGTGCGTGATCTCAGGCCGTGGTCTGATGACGTCACTCTGCGACTGTTGAGTTGATATGTATAAACTGTTTACTTATTTATTTAGTTATTGTTCCGTAGGACCAAATTAAGGAGAAGTCTCCATGGTCATGGAACGGGTCAATACATGAAATTATAACATGATAGTAGAGACAGATAAAATGAAATATAAGTAACATATTCAGGCGACAGTTCGTAAGTTTAAATAAAGAAAATCAACAATGTAACACTGGAATCTGCTTAATTTTTAAGCTCTTCCAGGAGCGCCTCAGCAGAATAGAATGAGTGAGCCATGAGGAAACTCTTCAGTTTAGACTTAAAAGTGTTTGGGGTACTGTTAAGATTTTTGAGTTCTTGTGGTAGCTTATTGAAAATGGATGCAGCAGAATACTGCACTCCTTTCTGCACAAGAGTCAAGGAAGTGCATTCCACATGCAGATTTGATTTCTGCCTAGTATTAACTGAGTGAAAGCTGCTAACTCTTGGGAATAAGCTAATATTGCTAACAACAAACGACATTAAAGAAAATATATACTGTAAGCGCAATATCAGAATTCCCAGACTATTGAATAGGGGTCGACAAGACGTTCTCGAACTTACACCACACATAGCTCGAACAGCCCGTTTTTGAGCCAAAAATACCCTTTTTGAATCAGAAGAATTACCCCTAAAAATAATACCATATGACATAAGCGTATGAAAATATGCGAAGTAGACTACTTTTCGTGTTGAACTGTCACTTATTTCAGATACTGTTCTGATGGTAAATAAAGCAGCATTTAGTTTCTGAACAAGATCCTGAACATGGGCTTTCCACAACAGCTTACTATCTATCCCAACGCCTAGGAACTTGAACTGTTCCGTCTCGCATATAATATGCCCATTCTGTCTGATCAAAATATCGGTTCTTGTTGAATTGTGAGTTAGAAACTGTAAAAACTGAGTCTTACTCTGATTTAGCATCAAATTATTTTCCACAAGCCACGAACTTATTTCATGAACTACATTATTTGATACTGTTTCAGTATTACACACAAGATCCTTCACTACCAAGCTGGTGTCATCAGCAAACAGAAATATTTTTGAATCACCTGTAATACTAGAAAGCATATCATTTATATAAATAAGAAACAGCAGTGGCCCCAGCACCGACCCTTGGGGAACGCCCAACTTAACAAAGCCCCATTGGGACTGAACATCACTACCACTCTCAATATTGCGGAGAATTACCTTCTGCTTTCTGTTTTCGAAGTAAGAGGCGAACCAATTGTAAGCTACTGTTCGAATTACCGATCTTATTTAAGTTTGCTGTTGAGTGTTTGTAGCCTCTGATGGTGTCTCCAGGATTAGGCGCTTAACCGTTAGGAACAGAAATATGCCTTAGACAGCGACCTATTAACCATAAAGCAATATTGATCAAGGACGCAAACACCGGCTGTGTAAGCCTGCATTGTATGATCAAACAGACCTAACAAAAACTCGGATGTAGGCAGCTCCGAATAATTCTCGCGAGGAGTGAGGGAGGAACTGGAAGATGGGTCATTCCCCTGACTCCATTCCGTCCCGCGACTGCCTCCAGCGTACGGTCTGTGCAGGCCTGCCGTCACTTAAATTGCCGATCTCGGAAAAAGACTTCCAAAACCCCTGGCATTTGAGTCAAATCGGCGTATTTTCCCGGCCACAGTCTTACGTAAGCCGCTGTACTGCAGTATCGAGGTATTGCGTATGCACTACGGACATGCAGAGTGAAACCCACACTTGCACAATTGGCTTACCTGTGAACAGCTGTCTGGCAGGCGATCGTCGATTGCCGGCGGTTTGTCACCGTTCTCAACAAAGAAGTATTGAAAATAATGTGCTGGTGAGCGTCTAAATGCGCTTGCTGCTGTTTCTTTTTCTTTTAAAAAGGTCAGTATAAATTTGAAAACTGAATAAATCACGGAATAATGTATGCAGAGAGGTGCAAATTGACACACTTGCTTGGAGTGAGATGGGGTTATATTAGAACCAAAAAA
This sequence comes from Schistocerca nitens, assembly GCF_023898315.1. Lineage (NCBI taxonomy): Eukaryota > Metazoa > Arthropoda > Insecta > Orthoptera > Acrididae > Schistocerca > Schistocerca nitens. Next base: position 533,285,036 of record NC_064618.1, on the reverse strand, counting down.
AAAAAAAAAAAAAATACAAACATTAAAAAAATGTCCGACAGATGGCGCTTCATCTGATCAGAAAAGCGATAATTAGCATAACAAAGTGAGACAAAGCAAAGATGATGTTCTTTACAGGAAAAGCCCAATATGTCAACCATCATCCCGCAGCAATAGCTGTAGTCGAGGAATAACGTTGTGAACAGCACTGTAAAGCATGTCCGGAGTTATGGTGAGGCATTGGCGTCGGATGTTGTCTTTCAGCATCCCTAGAGATGTCAGTCGATCACGATACACTTGCGACTTCAGGTAACCCCAAAGCCAATAATCGCACGGACTGAGGTCTGGGGACCTGGGAGGCCAAGCATGATGAAAGTGGCGGATGAGCACACGATTATCACCAAACGACGCGCTTAAGAGATCTTTCACGCGTCTAGCAATACGCTTTTTTTTTTATTCTAATAAAACCCCATGTCATTCCAAGCGTGTCTGTCAATTTTTACCTTTCTATCTACATTATTCCATGGTTTCTTACGTTTTCAAATTTATACTGACCTTTTGATCACCCGGTATATAGAACTAACGAAACTACCTACGCACCACTCTCACTTTAATGAATTTTAACCAAGATTTATTCAGATCTGTTTATTTTGAAACAACCGAATTTCTCAGGACGCCAAAAAGATTCGAGCTTAACCCAGACAGTTATATTAAAAAATTCCAGGAAGCCGCTGGACGCCATCGGAGGGACTTCTACGTATGACAACACTAAGTCTACATTACTGGCCGCTGGAAATATACATTTTGTCGTACTAACAAATTTCATTGTCAGTCTTGTTGCGCTGTCTTCCGTTTTTTCCGCTTACGGCTTATGTAAAGTACCCAGGATTGTATCTACAGACTCAGGCGTTCTAGATCGATGCTGATAGTTGAAGCACCTCACCCTCACCCTCCAAATCATCTCTTGTTTTCCACGATTTTAGTATTTTACGAGTTTTTTATTAACTTGAAAAATTAAAATTACATTACTAGATGAAATATAACGAATAATGGGATTGTTTAAAAGAAATTTGTCATTGACTATCTGCTTAAATCAGTCTTGCTCCGCACAGTTATTTTTCGTCTGTAGAAAGGAAAATCACATCGGATCGAGAAAAGGCGAAATCTGATTTACGTGGTGTCGCGATTTGAATGGGAAGGGAATGCATGGGAAACACAATTGTTTCACCTAAGAATGATAACGTAATCTACAATTCATCATCGAGTTGGACTGACTAATCAAAAATATAGTACCTTTACGATCAATGGTGGCAACTCATAATCAACGCCTTGTTGACGCGTACACGAATCAATGCGAAACACAGGTATCCAGCAGTTTCGGCTGGGGATGTGTGATGATCACAAATTATCGATCAAGGTTTACACAAAAATAGCGGAAAATGACTGATCCCAAAACATCTATGTTTTTAACATCGATATTATATATTGAATTTATAGAATGTCATAGAAAGAAATATATATCTAAGGCGATTGAAAGGAGACTACTTCTAATGATACTAATGGAAACTAAAATGAAGCTATCGTATCGTAAAGGACGTATGTCTCTGATGGGCTCTATAAAGAGGATCGCTGAGCCAAAGATACTGCTTCTAGTCTGAGATAGTAGTGTTGGAGTAAGAGGGAGCTTGGCGAAGAGCAATGAGTATCAGTCTGTGAGCGAAAGAGGATGCAGTAGGCAGTTTTTGTGGTGTGCTCTGTAAAGGCACCAAGCGTTAGATTATAATGTAGGATTTTTCTCATACCAATATTGTGTGTTACATGGCACGTAAAATAGGTAATTAAAAATGATGAGTGATTTTATAATGGAATGTAAAATGAAAGGATGAAATGTAAATTTAATTCTGACAAGAAAGGATTACTGTATTGATATTACAAAGAAGCTTTACGAGGACCTGTGTTATGGGACATATAAAAGCGGAAGCAGAAGTCTTCTTGCAGTTAAGGTAAGGAAGTTAATTTTGTATTATTTTCCTTTTGCCAGCGCTTTAGTGTAAATGAATTAGCTGATAATTAGTAACAGTGAGTTCTCTGTTGTGTAAACACAGAATGTACGTAAACAGATTGGGTGTATACGCTACTTAGATATTTCCCTTTTGTAAGGTTTCTAAGATTTGTTAACAAGGCCATACGTAATCCGATGATTTGCCTTAATGCTTTTTAGTGATGATAGGTAATACTTTCTGCCAAATCTCATTGTTTGTGTCTAAGTCAGGTAAGAAGGGTTTTCATTTAGTACAAAGGATGTGATGTTTCTGAGTAACGTAATTTCAGTTGTTTTGAAAAGCCAAACTTCGGATACAACCTCACTATTGCAAAAATCTGTGTCTGTAATTCACCCAAATCACTACCGCCCACTGTCCAGGTCATATGTTTATTTAAAAAAAAACATTCAATTTTTCTTAAATGTTTTCGTGTATCAGCCAAAAGAATTTCATCTATATTTCAAAGTATTACGGCCAGCATTCCTCACTGATGAACCTGTAGCTAGTATATTTTATTCTTCTTCATGAGAGAGCAGAATATAACGCGGTCCACCGATGCTGCTTTAGAGGTAAGACAATTTTGTTTATTTGTGATGTGCGCAGGGACCAAAGTTTACAGTTTTGAACAGGGTCACAGGATTCTCTACCTAAGAGGCAGAATGTATTTTCTGGTGTCTGTATTTCCTTATTGATATTGGGAGTTGCATTGCCCAATGTGTTGAAAGGTGGCTACACTGAGCCACAGCGCCTGAGATCGCGCTAGAGAGTATTGTTCCGCCGCCTCCACTGGCAGTGATTATTGAGATGTCGTAGTGGGAGTGCTTGTCGAGGACTCGTAGTAGTCAGTTCCTGTCGAGAGGTCGTGGTGGAGTGTGCTTGTCGAGATGTTGTAATAAGAAGTGTTTGTTCCATGTTTTATACAGTTGTTTGATGGATAGACAGCAGATGGTTCGAATGGAAATACTGTAATGATCAGAGTGCTTTTCGTCAATATATATGAAGGTAAAATATTCCGTGTTTTTTTTTCATTATTTCAGTGTCTTAAATAATGTGTCATTACAGGTTCAGTCAACAAAGCATCTGGCTTGTGTTCTTGGATTAGAGTGTAATTCTGGTTTTCTTGCGTAATTATGGTATTTCTATTTTCTTTAATTAATTCAGTATAAATATTATTTAAAATTTCTTGTGTTATTGAAGAAGAACCATGCCAGATGCGTACGTTGAGCCACACTTCCACACACAGAACAGTTATACTTGTGCTTTGGTTTCGTAGGTTTTATAGTTGCTGGGGACTTAATTAATTAATTGTGTTAATGAAAATTTCCATTTCATTCTTTGTTGTTGTTCTATGCAGTCAGATAGCGTAATAATACTAGTCAGGGCCAACCGTTTACGAGACTTCGTAATCGGACAAACAGCTACGAAAAAATTAAAATTATTTGCATTCTATATTAATTAAGCCCCCATGCACGTGGCGACCGCTGCTTCGGATCGTCCCTTGGAAACTTCTGATTGTAAAAATAGTAGACAGTAGTATTGTTGTAGTAATTTGTAGTTTAGTAATTGTAGTCTATTTTGCATGTGTAGAATTGGTAATTGTCATTCTTCTAATGGTATTTATTTTGCAAAATTTCATTTCTGTTGTCTTGTCTACGGGTTTGACAATTAGTGCAATTATTTCAATTGTTCGATTAATCGTGTTTGAGGGAAACATTTCGTGTGAATGGTATTGTTGGAGATAAAGTGTCATTGTGTGTAATTTCATATAGTGACGAGTTTTGTATGTTTTGTAAATGATTACGCGGTCGATTAAAAAGGCAAAAATGATGGACAGTGAGAATGACGAAATTGTTGACATGGCGAACTCGCCAACACAGGACAACAGTATGATGAATAATGGAGTGGAAAACAATTTAATAAGTCGGGAAAATAGTCCGGAACCATTTCAAAATTTTTCTCAATCAGAAAATTCACAGAATACGAGATTAACGACAGAAGATTCTGAAATAGTATCGAACACAGATAGCTTTACAGCTATGACGAAGGAAACTGGTTTTGCGGGAAATGTTAGGGGCGAAAGGAGTTTCGAATCAGTTACTATGGAGCAGTTGATGAGTGCTATATTAAACGTGGAAACACGGTTTGGATCTGAATTAAAAACACAGATGGGAACAACGGAATCACTGGGATCACAAATAGGAACAATTAAAACAGAGATGGGAACTTTGAGATCTGAATTAAAAACAGATAGGGGAACAATGGAGCAGTTTCGATCTGAATTTAAAACAGAGATGGGAACTTTGGAAACACGGTTAGATTCACGAACAGGGACATGTTTCAAAAATATGAAAGATGAGTTAAAGAAAGAAATCAGAGAAGAAGTACAACCGATTTTGAATTCTCACAATAATAGATTAATTGCAGTAGAGATTAGACAAAGGGAACAAGATAGAGAACAGGAAGAAAGAGATCGCGTGATAGTACAAAAATTTTCAGAGTTAAATTTACAACGTGCACACGATAAGGAAGAAATATTTGAGAGAATCGAGGAATCCGTACCAAATGACAGAATAAATAACTTAACGCAACAGTGTGAACAGTTAACTACTAAATGTGACAATACTGAAACCCGAGTCGCGACACTTACGGAAGACGTAAATAAACAGAAAGAGCAATTAGGTGACTTATCGGAAAGAGTTGAGGAGATTTCAGATAAATTGACAAGTCTTAGTTTAAATGGGGACAGAGAATCGGATGACACAGCTCCATTGGCATTTGCGGAAACTGAAGAGTACCAGAACATAAATAGACGTGTTGAAAATCAGGGAAAATTTAATGAACGCGTGAAAAGGGAATTTGAGGCATTACGAAAGCAAGTCAAACAAATCGAAGGCGAAATTGTAGGAAAGGACAGTAGAAGAAATTTAGAATCACAGATAGCAGAGGGGTTTGAAGAAAGTAATTTATTTCATTTACGAGAAGCAACAAGAGAGCGCCAGGCGCGCGAACTTGACAATAATCGACATTCGGACTGGGACAGACGCGGTAGGTCTTTGTCGTCACGAGGCGAAAACTTTGACTATAAACACTTTTTGACTGTTCGGAAATTTAAGATCTTTCGTAATTCTAAGAATGACATACATCCATGTGCATGGTTAGATCAATTTGTGTACGCACTTCCGCCAAATTTGCCACTAAGTCACAAGCTGAAATTTATGTGCAGCTATTAATGTCCTCAGGGGATTCACTATACTAAGTGAATATGTGCCGTAGCGTTCACAGGGCCCCGAGCTGTAGTGGTGCTATTTCCCTTTTAGTTTTCTGCACCGCTGCCTACTCTTTCACTATTCTTTGCATCTATAAAAAACAATTCTTCTACTATCCATCCATCTAGACAGTAGGTAAAGATTAACCGGATTTGACTGTTTTACCCAAAAGTGACTTTGGAAATTACCGTTTGGACTTACTATATTTTCTGCAGCATTCATTCGTATATTAAATGAAATTTTACCTGTTTATCTTCGTGACAATATTACTTCATATGTTGACGATATTCTTATTGCTAAACATTCTTGGAGTGAGCACAACAAAATTTTGGATTCATTATTACGTATTTTTGCAAGAGTTGGCATGACAGTGAACTTGGAAAAATCTGAATTTGGTCGTTCTCAGGCGAAATTTCTCGGTCACATTATTTCTACAGAAGGTATTCTCCCTGATCCAGAGAAACTAGACGCTATTCGTGATTATGCTGTTCCTACCACAAAACGTGATGTTCGTAGTTTCCTTGGTGTCCGTAATTTTCTTAGACGCTTTGTTAGATTGGATGATTTGGCCACACCTCGTTTACACATTTCAGTTATGCACACTTTGGTCCCAGAAAATGCTTTCATAAATTACGAGAAAATTGCTACTTCAGTAATATGGAAAAACGTATTCGATTTGTTCTTGCCAAATGCAAATTATGTCAACAGGCAACGTTAAAATTTTTGTGGAATGACATACTTGTGAGAAACTAACAGCTACGTAAACACACGGAGAGTACAAGGATACCGCGCTGTGTTTTGGCGGCGGCACATACTCAAAGCAACAGTCAGTCTGCGCGCCGCACAAGGCAGTCGCTGACCGCAAACAATCACTTTCTACGTCACGCGTCTACAGCTGATCGAGCGCTCAGTGCGAATGCACTGACAGACGTAAACAAATACACAGTCTAATTTCTCGGATTAAATGCAGTATAAAGCTATGGTGACTTTATAAATTATGTTATTAACGTTCAGTATTTTTCAGGATACGGTTGTGTAAAATATTTAAGACCTTCAGGTAAATTCTGTGCGTGTCCGACGTTAAGACGACTTGCTATGGAGAAAATTTCAGGAAGAATGTAATTTCGAAAAAAAAGTAAGAAACTAAAAAGGGTAACTATTAATTGAGTTTATTTTTCAGATAACATAATTCCACTTAGGTACGTACTTTAGACGTAATTTGCTGCTCGTGATTACGTGATTTATACTTTGTGCTAAATTTCATGTTCTATGAATTTACTTGTGAAGCGACGTGCTTGTGTACATTTGCTGATTTTGACAATTATTGATTAATGAACAGTGTTGTTACCTATGTATATTATGCATCGCTTGGCTGCTATGCTTTTTCACTGATGTCATATTTTTCTATTATGTGCCTGCTGTGCTTATTTATTTAAATTATAATTGTCACCTGATTAATTGTGCTGACTGTAGTTAGGTATGTAGGTTACACTTTGAGATTTATCTCCTTGCGCCTTCATGTTTACTTATTAAGATTACATATGAACATTTATTTGCTTATGCTGAATGATGCTAATGACTTGTTTATTACGTAAGATATATGTTTGCTGCTGTGCGTATGGATTGCATATTTACACACTTCTGTTTTGTTGTCATAACTATAAGTTGGTATATAGAAATGCTGATATACTGTGTACAAACATAGAGTTTAGGTCACACTATGGTATTAATTATAGATTGTTCGCTTGGCAGAGCCTCGTTGTAGGGATTGTGCTGCATCCACTTGTTGACATTCTGTTCTCTACTGGTATATTTACGCGCTATTGCATGTTTTGCTTACGCTCAGTGCCTTATATTTTTAAGATAAGAAAATGAACTGCTATAATTCTACGAACGACATTGGTACAAGAAACTGCATAGAAGTCACATGAGCTGGAGGTTTTTAGGAAGCTGTATAAATTTATGCTAATAGGAAGGAAGCTAACGACGTGACATACCAACACTAGGTTTAGACCATTGACAGTTATTACACTGCATTCTTCGTGAGCAATTGAAATAGGAAGTGACACTTGACACAAGAAATACTCCACATGTTTGCTTCTGCCATGATTCTTGAAGTGGTGTACACACTGTGAAATATTATGATCATTCACACTCCGTAATCGTAATTAATTCAAATGGCTCTGAGCACTATGGGACTTAACTGCTGTGGTCATCAGTCCCCTAGAACTTAGAACTACTTAAACCTAACTAACCTAAGGACATCACACACATCCATGCCCGAGGCAGGATTCGAACCTGCGACCGCAGCAGTCGTGCGGTTCCAGACTGTAGCGCCTTTAACCGCTCGGCCACTCCGGCCGGCCGTAATTAATTACTGAGAGTTATTCGAACTAAGTCTGTTAGAGGTCATGTACGCATTTCTTTTATTTAATGATGGACAAGGTAAACAAAATGTATCTTATAATTTATAATGAGTAGCAGATTTGGATCAGATGGATTACACGAGAGGTTGTGTGTTGACATTGTGTCTTCGTATTGTATGAGATGATGAATTGAGGTTTGCATTAGGATTTTGTCTGCACTTGTTCGAGGAGACTGACTAGAGGAAAGAGTTGTTATGGAAGTGAAATGATATTGGCAATGAGGTTTATATATATCGACGTATTGAAGAGGGATGATTGAGGTATTGAGATTATGTGAAGTTGATGATTATTGGAGTTTTCGTGGACAAGAGGTAAGGTAAATGATATTGATGATCGACGTATTGAAGAGGTATTATTGAAGTATTGAGATTATGTGATGCTGATGATTATTGGAGTTTTGCTGGATAAGAGGTGAAGTAAGTGAGGAGCATATTTTTTTTTTGTTGGTCTATATGGAACAAGGAGGATGAAGGTAGCAGACTAGAACACTAAAGTAGAAGGAAGATAGTCTATACACACACTTTGTTAAATCACTAAGCAGTATATACTTTTTTTTGAAGAGAGGAAGTATTTGCATATCTTGGCTCACTGACAGTTGTTCAGCAACAGTACATTTGATCTGGCTTGGCAAACATTGGTCTTGACATGATGACTATGACGTTGACTTAACTATTATTGACTGTTATACATTGCTGCCACTACTACTTGATACACATGATGAACATCAAATTTTGACAGAATTACATTTACACAGTTAACACTATTCAATTACACAGTAGCACTAATGTGGATGAAAGATGAGTGAGTGTATTTTCCTTTTATAATTCCAGAGAAGTGATCCCAACCTATCTCCTAAATATTATTTTACTTGTTTGTTGTGGCTTGCACTGACACCCATAAATATTATAGGTTTACTGCTATTTGTGTATTGTAATAGTTAATGTGACAATTATCTGATATCATTTGTGTGTTTATTAGAATTTATATGTTTAGTGTGTAAAGCATTTGTATGTGCATTCAAACTATTGTTCATGCCTGAACTGTGTGATTAGTGATAGGGAATATTATGGACTGTTATTTGCACTTTTTCTACATGATTGTTGCCACTAGGACATGTTTAATTTCTGCTGATGAACAGTGTGATTAGTGATAGTGAATTTTATGGACTGCAGTCAGCACCTGGTCAACATTACTGGGTGCCACTGATGGACTGCTTCTACCGAAATGGTGTTACTTGTTGATATCTGCACCTGTTCAACATTGCTGGTGCCACTAATGGAACTGCTTATACTGAAATGGTGTTACTTGTTGGTGTCTGCACCTGCTCAACATTGCTGGGTGCCACTGATGGACTGCTTCTACTGAAAAGATGTCATCTGTTGATGTCTGCACCTGTTCAACACTGCTGGGTGCCACTGATGGACTGCTTCTACTGAAAAGATGTCACCTATTGATATCTGCACCCGTTCAACATTGCTGGTGCCACTAATGGAACTGCTTATACTGAAATGTGTCACTTGATGGTGTCTGCACCTGCTCAACATTGCTGGGTGCCACTGATGGACTGCTTTTACTGAAAAGATGTCACATGTTGCTGTTTGCACCTGCTCAACATTGCTGGTGCCACTAATGGAAGTGCTTATACTGAAATGGTGTTAGTTGTGGGTGTCTGCACCTGTTCAACATTACTGGGTGCCACTGATGGACTGTTTCTACTGAAAAGATGTTACTTGTGGGTGTCTGCACCTGTTCAACATTACTGGGTGCCACTGATGGACTGCTTTTATTGAAATAATGTTACTTGTTGGTATTTGCACCTGTTGACCATTGCTGGGTGCTACTGCTGGAACTATCAACTACTTGTTTTTTCTAAATCAAAAGCGTTTATGTGAATATTTGTATAAACTGCTTTTTTGTGTATTACTGTTTGTGAAAAGTTATGAGACTCTTACCTGCACATATTCGTCATTGCTGACGCTATTGATTGAACTGTTTAACCACGTAATATTTGTGTAAACTGTTATGTAAAGTCACATGTATGAAAGAATTTGTATTGCTTACTGTATTTTATATATTAGGTTATTGAAAGGTCAGTGCAAAGCCAAAATTTTATCTAGTTATATGATATTTACGCATTAATATTATCTTTTATTTTTGTCTATATTTTTTTGACGAATTTGGTGGTATTTTCACCACCAATGCTGGCAAAAATACCATCAAATTCTAGCCGTGGAGGAAGGGCATATGAAAGGTGGCTACACTGAGCCACAGCGCCAGAGATCGCGCTAGAGAGTATTGTTCCGCCGCCTCCACTGGCAGTGATTATTGAGATGTCGTAGTGGGAGTGCTTGTCGAGGACTCGTAGTAGTCAGTTCCTGTCGAGAGGTCGTGGTGGAGTGTGCTTGTCGAGATGTTGTAATAAGAAGTGTTTGTTCCATGTTTTATACAGTTGTTTGATGGATAGACAGCAGATGGTTCGAATGGAAATACTGTAATGATCAGAGTGCTTTTCGTCAATATATATGAAGGTAAAATATTCCGTGTTTTTTTTCATTATTTCAGTGTCTTAAATAATGTGTCATTACAGGTTCAGTCAACAAAGCACCTGGCTTGTGTTCTTGGATTAGAGTGTAATTCTGGTTTTCTTGCGTAATTATGGTATTTCTATTTTCTTTAATTAATTCAGTATAAATGTTATTTAAAATTTCTTGTGTTATTGAAGAAGAACCGTGCCAGATGCGTACGTTGAGCCACACTTCCACACACAGAACAGTTATACTTGTGCTTTGGTTTCGTAGGTTTTATAGTTGCTGGGGACTTAATTAATTAATTGTGTTAATGAAAATTTCCATTTCATTCTTTGTTGTTGTTCTATGCAGTCAGATAGCGTAATAATACTAGTCAGGGCCAACCGTTTACGAGACTTCGTAATCGGACAGACAGCTACTAAAGCAAAAAATTAAAATTATTTGCATTTTATTTTAATTAAGCCCCCATGCAGTGTTCGTTTTAAATTTTGCTAACAGTAATACAGAGTAAGCGCACCAGTTGCAGTTACAACACGCTACACGATAACTCAAGTTTTGTATACATTCCCTGCTGTTTTAATAAATTTTATAAAGAAAGTTACACTATGAAATAATCTAATATCGTGTTTATAGTAGAGGCCTGAGGTGAGAGATGTACTATGGGGGAAGAAACGGCTTCGTGAAGACCAGGAAGTAAACCACCTCCTTCGCCAGGACGCGGGTTGACAGAGTTGCTGGTGACTGGAAGCGAGTGGCTGACCGCTAGTAAGACATCCCTGGATGAATCTGCTTTTTTTTCGTGTTAGGCACAGAGGTGTGGTCGCTGCTGGAGGAGAGGTGCCGACCCCTGAATGATGTAGTGAGCCACAGAGCATAGCGAGCCGTCAGCAGTTACCCCTCGGTTGCGGCGACAGTGAGCTCCCTCACCCACTGGAGAGAGCAGGACCGCCTTCGCTGCACCCAATTCGTTGCCCTTTCAGACAGTATGTGAGATCTTACGCCTTGGTTCTCAAAATCGAAAAATTGAGCGCTCTCTATTGCTCGTTAAAGCCGATCTAAATCTACATTACTCCTGCATGCATCGTCCGCATGCCACTTTATACTGCGAGGAGGAGGGTACTTTGCACCACTGCCAAGTCATTACCTGACTTGTACCACTCGCCATAGGAGTGAAGGGAAAATAAGTATTGCCTGCTGGGGTGGCCGAGCGGTTCTACGCTGCAGTCTGAAACTGCTCCGCCGCTACGGTCGCAGGTTCGAATCCTGCCTCGGGCTTGGATATGTGTGATGTCTTTAGGTTAGTTAGGTTTAAGTAGTTCTAAGTTCTAGGGGACTGATGACCTCAGTAGTTAGGTCCCATAGTGCTGAGAGCCATTTGAGCCATTTTTTTGAAAATAAGTATTCATCCGAGCGAGCCGTAACACTAGCTAACAGTGAAAATGTAACTGGGGTGTAATAAATCTTTTTTTAACTATACCGACCACGCTGATAACGAAAACGACAGTGAAAAACTCGAATTAAATCTCGCTTCGAAGTAAAACGGGGTGCATATAATTACCGTGCAATTAGCATTCATTGTCAGTCCCTTCCAGTATAGGCTTCGAAATCCAAGTGGTGGCAGACAGAGTGATAAAGTTTCAGGCAACAATAGCTGTGTGTATTTTGTCGCTATTTTTAGCTCCAGCTCGTAGCAACAAGGTCTTAAGTGTACCAAAGTGCCACGCCTCTTCACACAGCATTCTTCTACCGCACGTCCCTGTATTTCGCTCTGTACACTTCAAACGTGTATATTTTCTAATGGAAGCCATCAAACCTATATTCTGGACGGTGAAAATTAAAATCTCCTGTGATGCCTCTCCTGCACTCAATTGGCCGGTTTGACAACCTACACCCCTGTAAAAAACGCACAATTAATACTGGGTGGAATTATTTATAAGTGAGAGAGTAAGAACTATTCAGAAAGTCTGTACTCTTTGTACCCTATTGGCTAATAACTTTCTCCTTTGTGTGACATAAAATTAAGTACAGGGAACATAAAACCAATGAAGATTAGAGAAAGTAAGACAGTACACATTTATTCACTCCTTAGGTCCCAGCATTTTTTCTTTAATCTTTCTAGGGCTTTACACGGCTCGCTTTCCTTTCTGGGAAAGAATCTGTTACCTCATCAATGTTCGTAAAACGTTTTGCTACACGAAAAATGAAAATGTCGTTATCTAGCACTGAAGAAGCTGTTAATACAAATAGTACCGAAGACTGATGTGGATTCTCGATCTTATTACGTCTATTTTGTCACTGTCTGCTAGATTAAACGAAATGGGCCTTTCTAATATTACAGAAATTGTAACAGACACCAAATAAGCGAGTTTGATTTGGCACAAATGGTCATTTTTATCTAACTCATTTACGTAAATAAGAAGACAGAATATAATTCACGAAGTACCAGTATCAAATCCCTACTAGGCATACTACAAGCAAAACGTTTTACGTTAGCAAATAGTTTCACATTCTATGCATACGCTCCATTTTCTCAAGAATGAGATCGAAAAGTAGCAGTACGAAATTTTTATATAAATTTGGAATCATCATATTCTTCCATATAATTTGTGCGATGTCCCTGTTTCTTCTCTTTCCTCGTTCTAACAGACAAGCTCGTCATCACTAATTCTGTAACTAATCCTGCTATTGTCAAAACTTATTCTCAGGTTAACTAAACCAGCCACAATCACCAGTTTAATTATCCCGCGTAGGCGTTATTACGTCTTCGTACAACGCGTTTTCCGCACTATCCCGAGAATAGATCTTAAGCAACTGCTAACCGGAGACTGTACAACTGGCCCTTAGTAGTGTAGTGATCTGGCAAAAATTATCTGTCAATATTTCATTTTCTTGGATACACCGAGACGATTAATATGTAATCTTTCTTACCTGTTATTCCTGTTAGTCATTTATTTCTACTCTGGTTGTATGAATCTATGGATTTCGCTAATAATTATAATAACGGTGATTATTTGCACACCCAGTCAACCACGTAGCGACTGGCATTCACTCGTTCGTGTTTATTCGGCTCAGCTCGTATAGCCTTCCTTTTGTATGCGGGAAGGTTTTTTTATTTCTAGATGCGACGCTGATTCCCCTGGTAGAGCCATCACGTATACTATGCATGCGTTCAGAATCAACTAAGAATGTGTTCAAAAACGTTCACAAAACAACAGGAATGCGTTTCAAATCGTATTCAATTCAAGTATATGAATTTGGCACCCCCTGAAATTGCCACCCGGGCAGACCACTGTTTACCCCCCACCCCCTACCCCCTCACCCTCACCTGGTAGATCGATCCCATTCTTTTAACTCCCTAAGCAGTCATTGTGCTAGTTGGACTGTTGACAGCGCTCTAGAATTCACGAGTGATTCCTTCCGCTGATTACATGTTTTTTGTTTTTGTTTTTTTTAATCATGACTCGGCACAATGCTCGACGGCCCCTGCCTGGTCTTGGTTCAGCTGTGGCTGTTCCTTCCTGTTCCCACTTCACACTCACAACACCAACAGTCTACTTCCGCAGCTTTAGAAGTACTGAAGTGACCCTAATGCGTTTGTTACTCAGGTGTTTACTACTTCTCTACTGACAATACAATACTCCCAGCCTACTTTTATAATGGCAGGCCCACCTCTCGTGATACCTAGTGGTCAATTCCTCATTATATTGCAGTGCACAGATGCTATCGATTAGACAGAGTATTCCAGAGATTCGTACACTATGTGGTCGAAAGTACCCAGACATCTGGCTGAAAATGACTTACAAGTTCGTGGCGCCGTCCATCGGTAATGCTGGAATTCGGTATGGTGTTGGCCCATCCTCAGCCTTGATGACAGCTTTCACTCTCGCAGGCATACGTTCATTCACGCCCTGCTAGATTTCTTGGGCAATGGCAGCCCATTCTTCACCAGGTGCTGCACTGACGAGAGGTATCGATGTCGGTCGATGAGGCCTGACACGAAGTCGGCGTTCCAAAACATCCCAGAGGTGTTCTGTAGGATTCAGGTCAGGACTCGGTGCAAGCTAGTCCATTACAGCGATGTTATTGTCGTGTAACCACTCTTCCACACGCCGTGCATTATGAACCGGTGCTCTATCGTGTTGAAAGATGCAATCACCGTGACCGAATTGCTCTTCAACAGTGGAAAGCAAAAAGAAGCTTAAAACATCAATGTAGGCCTGTGCTGTGATAGTGCCACGCAAAACGACAAGGGATGCAAGCTCCCTGCATCAAAAACACGACGACACCATAACACCACAACCTCCAAATTTTACTGTTGGTACTATACACACTGGCAGATGACGTTCACCGGGCATTCACCATACCCACACCCTGTCATCGGATCGCCACATTGTGTACCGTGATTCGTCACTCCACACAACGTTTTTCCACTGTTCAGTCGTCCAATGTTAATGCTTCTTACACCAATGGATTCGCCGTTTGACATTTATCGGCGTGATGTGTGGCTTATGAGCAGCCGCTCGACCATGAAATCCAAGTTTTTTCACCTCCCGCCTGACTGTCATTGTACATGCAGTGGATCCTGATGCATTATGGAAATTCTGTGTGATGGTCTGGATAGATGTATGCCTATTACACATTACGACCCTCTTCAACTGTGGGCGGTCTCTGTCAGTCGACAGACGAGGTCGGCCTGTACGCTTTTGTGCTACAAGTGTCCATTCACGTTTCCACTTCACTATCACATCGGAAACAGTGGACCTAGCGATGTTTAGGAGTGTGTAAATCTCGCGTACAGATGTATGACACAAATGACACCCAATCACCTGACGACGTTCGACGTTCGTGAGTTCCGCGGAGCGACCCAAACTGCTCTCTCAAGATGTCTGACGACTACTGAGGTCGCTGATATGGAATACCTGGCTGCACAATGCACCTAATATGAAAAACGTATGTTTTTGGGGGTGTCCGGATACTTTTGATAGCATAGTGTATAATTCTGCATATTGTATGAGTTCATAAACGAAGTCAATTTCTCCCGAGAGTATTTCATTTTATTTTTACTCCATTAAAAATGTGTGAGTAAATACGCATGTAGATTCGAGACGGAAAAAATACTTTTAACTGTTCGTTACACCGCTGCAGCGACATGTTGGTCCGTTGGAACATTTTAAAAACTGACAGTACAAGAGATAAAGTACAAGACATTTGAAAGCCATTGTAGTTATCAGAGAGCGTTTCACCAGCGAGTTATGCTTCCAAAGCACTTGCAGCGGACAAGAATAAACATCGTCAGTACACGAGCTTCTCCGTTAATTGCGGCGGCAGGCCAGAAAATTGCCGCCGCTGATGGTCTTATCTGTTTCCCAGCCGTTACAAAGCACGTAGAGCTTCCTTTTCTGTTCTGTTCTGTTCTCTGACACAATACGCCGTAGCAGACACGTCTACACAACAGCTGGTACACTGGCATTCTCTTCAGTTCTCCGCAAGAGAAACCAGCAATTCATCAGAGCAATTCACTCGTTATTTTGTACTCCAATTACCTTTGAAGAGATCTGTTTAACCCATATCCCTACGCAGGTGTTCGAATCTAATTCGTAATGAGTAATAAAGGCAGCTGTATGAAATACACATACAGTATAAATATAGCGAAAATGCTGAAGTGTTACATTTTACCTAATGTTCAAAAGGTGTTAGTGGGAGACGAGAGACGATAGACGAGAGACGATAGCAGTGTAGAAATGGCTACAATTAGGGAGCAGAGTTTAGTGTTTAGCGAAATACACTGGTGTCCAAAATTAAAACAACAAACGGAAATTTTGCAAAGTTGCTTTTATGTTCTCACAAAACAGTGTAAACAGGTGACAGTAAAGTAGAAACAATGTAAAGAATGTAGAAGATAAACAATTGCAACATGCATAGCGATGGACAAAAATGTTCTTCGTCTTCTCCAACTTAAGAAATTGCGCTCACATTCCGACGACTGGGTAATGTGCTCAGTACGGAGTGATCCCACCTGTGGCAGCATTACAGGCCTGACAACCGCGGGACTTGCTGTGAATAATGTCATCAATCTCATGTTGAAGTAATATCGCCCATTCTTCTTGCAGAGCTTCTCGCAAGTCTCCCTAGTGCTTCCCAGGCATAATCTATGGGATTTGAATCGGGAGAGCAAGCAAGACTCACCATGCATGCAATATCTTCCTTTCCCACGAAAACATCAACCACCCAGCCGGCCTGGGTGGCCGAGCGGTTCTAGGCGCTACAGTCTGGAACCGCGTGACCGCTGCGGTCGCAGGTTCGAATCCTGCCTCGGGCATGGACGTGTGTGATGTCCATAGGTTAGTTAGGTTTAAGTAGTTTTAAGTTGTAGGGGACTGATGACCTCAGAAGTTAAGTCCCATAGTCCTCAGAGCCATTTTGAACCATCAACCACCCATTCTCTATGAAGTCGAGCATTATCGTCCATCAATATGAAGTTGGGCCTCGCAACAACCGTATATGCGGCCCCAAGATCTCGTCACGATACCTGAAAGCAATTAAACCTTGCCGATTCATCTGTTCAATTTCATGAGGAGGTTTTCGATTGGTCAACATAATCGCTGCCCACAAAATTGGGGATTCTTCTCGGTATCTTTCCCTTTCCACAGTGTTTGGGTCGCAAAACCGTGTTCCACGTTCCCTCTAGATACGAATCAGTCTACAGTCAGTCTTCAGACCAAATCGGGACTCATCTGCGAAAAGAACATTGGCCCACTGTTCGAACGTCCTGATGGCGTGTTAACGATTCCACTCTATACGTTCCCATATTTGAAGACACGTCAGAGATACACATACAGAATGTCCCCAACAATAAAAGTCACTCTGCCAAAGACTACTGTACACCACGTCCAGTGGATGCTGCAAGGTCTGATGCCAGCTGCCGTGCAGTGCTAAGGCGGTACCGTCATGCCGTTACAGCCTAACAAACATCCTCTCTTTCGACGTCACATGTGGTCGGTTCTGCCCTGCTCTTTAGGATCCACTTTATACTTTCGGTCTCTATGAACTGTCGCTGCATTCGAGAAGCAACAGAGCGATTCACATTAATCCATCGGGCCATATCAGTTTGCGACTGTCTTGCTTCCATTCTTCCTTCGGCCCTCCAACGCAGAGTGTCTGTTAGGCGTCTTCTCTGTGCCGTACCGCACTGTCTGTGAGCCGGCCGAAGTGGCCGTGCGGGTAAAGGCGCTGCAGTCTGGAACCGCAAGACCGCTACGGTCGCAGGTTCGAATCCTGCCTCGGGCATGGATGTTTGTGATGTCCTTAGGTTAGTTAGGTTTAACTAGTTCTAAGTTCTAGGGGACTAATGACCTCAGCAGTTGAGTCCCATAGTGCTCAGAGCCATTTGAACCATTTGAACTGTCTGTGACCGTGTCTACAGCCATTGGGGATGTGGGACTGCCTAGCAATCTCTATCCCGTTTGATAGGTGCCCTGGCATCATCGTTGGCGCGGTTGTCCATTGACCTGATTGGCATCTCCCGTGAAGAACTCAATCGTACGGACATCAGTTGACAGTTTGCGTGATTATATCGTGAATTAGACACAGGTCGGGGAAACAGCGGTTTGTTGCTTTAATTTTCGACCCCAGTGTATGTGAGGTGTTTCTTTCTTGTGTAGTACAAAGGCTGACAATAGTATTAGAAAAAGGAAGATAAGAGTCTTGTGAGCTTATTAACTGACATATCACGAAGGGATAGATTCAACCGCTTCTTCTCCAAGGATTTTCTTTCACCGCGTACAGCGGTCACTTTGCTTACTGTGGGTGAGTTGTGGTTTAAGTGTACTTGTTAACTGTAGGTGGCCGCAATGGAAGTATGACGATGAGCGAAAGAGGAGTGTGAAACGTGGTGCCTGAACATAATTTACTCCTCTCGAGTAGTGCCAAGTGTGGTTCTAACCTTAGTGTGCATGTCCGACGAACTGTTCACCATCAACAATAGAATACTTCGACCATAAAGGACGGCATCATCAGGGCTACGACTACTGATAAAGCAGTTTTCCACGTCAGTCACTAACTCATTTGTCGCTAAACGTTTTGATGGTTCACACCATGATCTTGTTTAGTTACATAGCTGTTGTTAATGAAGAGCGCAGGCGCCTTTCCACAGCAGCAGAAAAAGGCAAGGTGTGTTTTATTTATCTTTTGCTGTTTATAAAATTGTGTTCAAGTAGAAAAAAAGAAACACGAATCCGTTTTATATATAGAGTGTCCCAGGAGGAACGGTCATTCAGGAATATGACAGGAATGATCATTCGAAGCAAAAATGTAGTAAATATGGGCTCTAAAATGTGTACCTTGAGAACTACGAACACTTCTTCATCTTAGATACTGTGAAACAAATGTTTTCTACTGCAAGTCCTTTGCTATCCATATTTTGGGACGGTGTGGTATGGACCAAAACAAGAAAAAAATATGTAGTAAATATGGGTTCTAAAGTGCATACATTAACAGTTATGAGCACTTGTTCCGTAGAGGAGATGGGCTTCACAGTAGCGATGATGTACAAGTGCTCATAGCTCATAAGGTATGCACTTCAGAACCCATGTTTACTACACATTTTTTTCTTGTTTTGATTCTTCCTACACCTGTGGAAATATGGAAAGCAAAGAGCTTGCATTAGAAGAGATTTGTTGTAATAATAGAGCTGTGCACATGTCCTTATTCTGCGGTGGCAGATCACTTTTTTTAATTACAAGAAAAACATATTTATGTTTATAAAATCATGCAATACAATAAATGAATTGTGCACATGCCCATATTCTGTTGTAGTCTATTCATATTATTGAAAATAAAAGAAAAACATTTATGCATATCACCATGCAATATAATAACTGAATTGTGACGTACATTAACGAATAGCAAATGTCCAGCAATTGCACCTTCCAAATATCTTTATACTTAATGTATGAAAGAACGTCTCTGACATGTATAATATCTTTGAAGTGACAGTGTAAGCACAATAGACAGTCGAGAGCACATACAACAAGCAGGAGTATGCAGCCCTTTCTTCAACTGTACTCCCTTTGCACGTACACTTCACTCTCACTAACTCATGTATTTTTTTATGTTTAACGGTGCCTTTTCTAAATCAACGGTTTTATCACCATCAAAACATACAATATCAACTGCCTTGCAGTTGGTCTGCTGATGTAGAAAGGCGTCTGTACTTTGCACAAATAACAGCTATGCAACTGAACAATACTTCAACTGAAGAGCGGGGTGTGAACCATTGAGGGCGTAGTGGCAAAACAAATAAGTGATCGAGTGATCGACGCAGAAAACAGCTTCATTTGTAATCACCAACAGTGTCATATGTCTTCACTCCAAAAGATACTGCGTAGATGTTTGGACGTAAATCTACGACAGCGCCGCAATGGCTCTTTGAAAGACGTTAAATTTTGTTTATACTTCTGTCTTAATTAATTTAAACCCAAAGAATTTGAGAATGAAAGATGTGAGTTTAGTAATGTTAATTATTAGTTAAATAGAGTGAGAGAACTGTCCAAATGAAACTTAACTGTTGCCAGTTATCTGGTTTAATGACTGAACAGACCTTGTGATAGACAAAGTTGAGAGCGAACAGAACTAATTAATTTAAAAGAGTAAGCCGTGGCAGCATCCATTATACGACTATAATTTGATGTAAACACGTTATTCCTTGCACGTACAACCCGTGCAAAGCATAGATTTTTACTGCCTGTACCAAGTGAGAAAACTACAATGTCTACACTGATTTATCCTGAGGTCCAAAGGTCCAAAAAAGCATTCATTCGAGGTGTGATAAAAAATACTTTGAATGAAACTTTTTTTTACAACTGCTGCTAACTCTACACCCATTTCTTGTAATTTGGCCTGTACCCTGATTTGTTGAGACAGCCATCCTCAAGTTCTGACTCTCAGTCAGCGTACAGACACGGTAGAGTGAGTTATGTGTTTACCTTTTCTGTCGTGCTTCATGGATTTCGAACAACGTTTGAACATTAAGTTTTGCTTCAAGTTGCAAATAAGTGACACAGAAACTCAGAAAATGCTGAAATTGATGGATGGTGATAATGGTGCAAGACCGAAGACTGTTTGCTAGTGGTATGAGCGATTTAAGTGTGTGCAAAATCTGTTCTTAGACTTTTGAGTGGTGAACATGAGGAAAATTGTGTGGCAGTTTGCATCGAGTTCAGGGATCGTTTTCATTCATATAAGGACTTCTGCTCGACAAATATAACTGAAGATGAAACTTGGGTCTATGGCTATGATCCTGAGATGAAAATTAATTGTGCTTAATGGAAAACCCACGAATCTCCTCGCCGTAAAAAGGCTCGTCAATCGAAATTGATTTCAGAGACTGCTTGTTTTTTTTTTCAATACTGAGGGCATAATGCAGACAGAGTTCATTCCAAGAGGAAAAACCTGAACCGCTGAATTTACAAGGGCGTACTGCAATGTTTGCGAACCGACCTACGAAGAAAAAGACCCGAAAAATGGGTCAATGTCTTCCTTCTTCATCAAGATAACGCACTGTGCCACGTTTCGCTTTTGACTCGTCGATGATTTATGTGGGGGAATCGTATTCTAATGTTACGCTAATTAGGCTAATACGAAATGCACGTAAGCGTGGTTGCTCAAAAATGCGTTTCGTCTGACAACACTTTGAGAGGATAAAAGTGTTTGTTAGCTCACTGTACTAAATATGTAATAGCCATCTCGCTAGAGAGCAGACAGGCGCTTCACACCGTTATAGATGGTGTATAGCAGCGGCTACCACGTTGCGAGGTACCGCGTCTGCGAGATGTTGCAAGCCGGGGAAGCTCGCCTACGAGGCCAGCCTCCAAGAAGCAGATTGGTCACTCCGCCCGATATCCGCGCCCAGGCGCACAGTTAGAAGAGGTGCCGATCGACGCTGCCGACTCAACACCGCTGCTGCCTGTGGTCCGACTACAGCCGTCTCCAACCAGGGCACAACAGAAGACGGTGAGCGTACGCACCCCAACGTGCCACACCGATCATGCCAGAGGAGCTGCGAGATTGATTTGATTATGGCCTCATTACTGACATTGAACCTGGAATGCTAATTAAAAAGTAACAAAAATGTGGAAAGGTACAATGAACAGTTATAACGATTCTCCGTTTTTAAGGAGCTGTTCAGTTATATTTTCTAGGACAACCAGCATCCACAGTCGAAAATTAAATCTTCTTTGTGTTACTGTTCTGTGAGTAAAGAGTGGAACAGATTCTACAGCCTAGCTTGGGTTAAATTAGAGCCCGTTCAGATGGGGACTTCATCAAAATGTTTACATCTCAAATAGGAGGATATCTAATACTGAAGTCAGTGTCAGCACATAACCACACATTCGCAGTTATCTCGCAAATGACTTGTTAGCAGGCCCTTATTTACAGCAATGTTTTGCTTCTGTTATCATATACTTTGGACTGCGTCGGCATACACTACTATTTACAATAAACCCCACATACAGTTCTTGCACTTGGGCACCTCTGGCACCTATCTCAGCTTGCTCCCCACTCAGCTTGGCTTCCCTCTCAGCTTGGCGCCCCTCTCACCTTGGCATCCCTCTCACCTTGGCATCCCTCTCAGCTTGGCGCCACTCTCAGCATTGCATCCCCCTCAGCTTGGTATCTCTCTCAGCTTGTGTCCCTCTTAGCTTGATGCCCCTCTCACCTTGGCATCGCTCTCACCTTGGCAGAACTCTCAGCTTTTGCCACTCTCAGCATTGCATCCCCCTCAGCTTGGTATCTCTCTCAGCTTGCGTCCCTCTCAGCTTGATGCCCCTCTCACCTTGGCATCCCTCTCACCTTGGCACACCTCTTAGCTTGGTGCCACTCTCAGCATTGCATCCCTCTCAGCTTGGCGCCCCTCTCAGCACCCCTCTCACCATGGCGCTCATCTCAGCTTGGCACCTTCTTAGCTTGGCACACAAAGTGGCCACATGTGTCACTTGGGCCTTAAACTGGACCTTGATGTCTGAGGCAGTGATGAGGGTTGCCCAAGTTTCAAAGCTGGCTGCACCAGAGCCAGCACCTTGAATGTGCTTCCAACATGGCCTGAAAAGAGAGCAACAAAGACAGGCAGTCTGCTGACTTACAAGCGCTGTCAGCATCGCTGTCAGCTCCCCGAAGACAAACTTGAGATGGAGGAGTGATAATAAGAAGATCTGACAACCGAGAAGAAATTTTTATTCACATTTTTCATATTTTGGAGGAAGAACACTTATGCTGTGTGACGTTGCTGTCTGCATCTGTGTGAATGTAGTACCAGTCTGTCATGTCGCTCTACACTGCAGATGAAAGTCATGCTAATAAAATGGTGTGTTTGTGTCTGTTGGTTGTTTGGGATCAGTGCAGTAAGATGGGCTGATATATAGATGTGACAGAATGGCGGAAAGAAATTATCATGTTTAGAGAAATCATAATCACACTATGAATGAAGTTGACTGATTGTTAGTGTATCAACCCAAATTGCTTAGCAATCCTACAGGGAATGGCACCCCACTCACTACTATGTAATGTGGTATGGCAAAAGTGGTTGTAAATAGATCCCAATCAAAATACATGAGAGATGAACGTCACGCTTTATGTACGACAATTGATTTGAAACCCTACATGAATGTCTGCGGTCAGTAAATCCATATCAATCTCAATGAGTGTCCGAGAGAAGACTGGGAAGCTAACTGCATGTTGTGGATATTTCTAGTTGATACCTCGGAAAAGGCCATTCCTCAAAGTTGAACACAAGTCTTCAGCAGACCAATAAAAACAGAAATTGGGCAATAACTGACAGGAGATGTCTAGCATACTCTGGATAACCATGGTTTTGCCTCTTTTGAAATGCTGCAAGATGCGGAGCTGAGTGACAGTTTAAAGAGTACTGCTGGGAGGGCTGGATGTGGCTCTGTGATAAATTGGGGATGTTTTTCAAACCATGGCTTGGTCACACTCATTCAGGCTATCACAAATATAAACCAGGATGTTCATTTCAACATTCTCTGTGACCAAGTGTTGACCTTGGTTTTTAATTTTCATGATGAGTTGGCAATTCCGACTATAAAGGTGACAACAGCAGAGTTTCCAGGACTGTATATACATTCCGGGTTTGACAAACAGTCTCGCATGTGTTGCATCTTGAGTGGTCAGCTGGACCAGGCAGTATTTGGAATGATGAACGAAATGTAGCAGTTAGCATCTCCACTCTTTGAATACTCAAAGGACTGGAATTGGGACTGAGTGGTTTCAGCTGGATATGGCATACCTGAGAATTCTGTGAAGCCTGCTTCTAGTCAACAGCCTTGCCACAGTGATAACACTGTTTCCCGCTGGATCACCGAATTTATGCACTCTCGGGACTGGATAGCACTTGTATGTCTGACCGTCCAGGTCTGCCCAGTGCTGTTGGCAAATGGGGTGCACTCAGCCCTTATTAGGCTAATTGAGGAGCTACTTTATTAAGAAGCAGTGGCTCTGGTCACGAAAGCTGACAAGAGCTGGGAGAGCAGTGTGCTGACCACATATCCCTCCGTATCCGCATCCAGTGATGCTCATCGGCTGAGGATGACACAGCGGTCGGTCGGTACCGTTGGACTTTTCGAGGCCTGCTCGGACGGAGTTCGAGTTCGAGTCTGCTCCTCGCCATATTGAAGCCGTTACCAAGGCTAGAGCTGATTGATTAGCTTTTTTTTGTCCCGTCTGCTTATTAGAAGCTTCCCACGGTCTGTTTACGGAGTGTGTACGGCAGTTGTGCTGTAAGAATCTGAAGCAGCAGCTTATAGTAGGTTAAGGACCACCTCGACGCCTCACAGTGCTACTTTTGTAATGAAAGCGGCTCGTTAAAGAGCCGGTGTAATAGAGCTGTGCTGTAGGCTCTAGTTAACTCCCCGTGTACGCTTCCCGGCACCGCAGCCGAACCGGCAACGCCGGCGAGCGGCCGCGAAGCGAAGAAAGG
The DNA here is from genome assembly GCF_023898315.1 of Schistocerca nitens. NCBI lineage: Eukaryota > Metazoa > Arthropoda > Insecta > Orthoptera > Acrididae > Schistocerca > Schistocerca nitens. Next base: position 533,260,802 of record NC_064618.1, on the reverse strand, counting down.
CGCGAGCGCCGGCCTCCTGGAGTAGCGGCGGCAGCGCTGCGACACCCCTGGCGTCACGTCCGTCCGCGAGAAGCTGTTAATTAATAATTAGCAGGTTGGCGGCAGTGGGGGAGGCAGAGTAATTGCGGCCGCAGTGACGCGGACACTCGCCGCTGTAAGGCCGGTAATTGAGATGCCCGCAGCAGATAGGCCGGGGCTCGCGCTGCCGGCTGCCCACGGCCCCTCTGCCTCCGCCGCCTCCGCCGCACCACACCGCCTGCTTTACGATTCATTGTCAGCTCCTGTCTCTGATGCTGTTACCACCGTTTCTCGCTCCTGTCTTTGTGGTAAAGAGCTATCAGCATTGCGGCCATTGCAAGTCCGTAACTCGTGGCATCCAGCGGTAATCTCAAACCCACACTTGACAATAAAAGGGCTTTGTGGCAGTGTATATAACAGAAATGTAGCACAAAAATTAGGAGTGTTTTCCTGAGGTGTAAAGTTGCTAATGACATACAGTTTTCAGTAAGACAGCGTGAGCGAATGAGGCATTCAATTGATAATTAAAGGCTAGGTGCTTCCTCTAAGCTTCAATTTCAAAAGTTGTGTTCCACAAGGGTCAATGCTGGGACCATTTATTTTTGTTGTGTGAGAAGTAGTCAAATGGAAAACGAATATCCACCACAAGGGGAACATGGAACGGTTCCATTCAAAAGTAATCACCACATCCTTTAAGGCATGTATCCCACTGTTCCGCCGTCTGCTGACGGATCAACAACCGCACCTGCACGTCCTTACCCAACAGAAACCGACGTCCACGAGTGTCTTTCATCAGGTCGCCAAATATTGAAAATCGCATAGGGAAAGATCCAGGCTGTACAGAGAATGTTCCAGTGTTTACCATCTACACCTTTGAAGTGTAGCCCTCATCCGATTGGCAGTGACTGGCTGGAGTTATCGTGCAACACGATGACTCCGTCCTACAGCATTGCTGGGCGTTTTGACTTTATGGCACGTCGCAGATTCTGCAAAGTGCATTCATAGTGTTGAGCATTGACTGAGGAACTCCAGTGAGTAGATGGTCACTGCAGTCAAAGAAGAAGTTCATCATGACCTTTGGGATGTTTCCACTGTCTGCTTCGCCGTTTTCCCCGGGCTGTCGGAATGCTTTCGGACGGTATCATCCTGTTGCACGATGACGCCGCCTCCACACTGCCAACTGGACGAAGGCTACGTTTCAGCGAATTGGTAGGAAAATACTGCAACATCCTCCGTATAACCCAGATCTTTCTCCACGTGATTTTCACATCTATGACGATCTGAAGATATACATGCTTGGACGTCGGTTTCAGTCGGACGAGGAAGTGTAAGACTGAGTCTGGCTGTGGATCCGTTAGTAGCTGACGCCATTCTATGAAACTGGAATTGATCGTCTTGTCTCCCAGTGGGATAAATGTCTCAAAGCGTGTGATGTTTACTTTTGAATAGAACCACTCCATGCCATTGCAGTGGGTGCAGCATTTTCACTTGACTACCCCTTATATGTGCAACCTGAAAACGTGTAACATAACACATATGTTTCAGAACATACAAAAAAATAGTTTAATAAATGAAAAACACAAATATGTGAAAGTTCTACAGTATCAATTTATGTCGATAATCAGTTTTCGGCTTACAATGCCAGCGCCAGATAACAGATGACTGCTGACGTTAAACACGATTCGGTACTGTTGAACAGCACCGAAAAAGGTATTACAAATGAAGAGCGAGATGCAAAGCAAAACAGAGTATATTTCGCCTCTGACAATGCAGATTCGATATATTTAAAATATTTAAAGTAAATATTAAAAGAATTTGAAGGTAACGCACTAGAAAAAATTCAGATTAAATACTGAAAAAGCCATGTGTGTGTGTGTGTGTGTGTGAGAGAGAGAGAGAGAGAGAGAGAGAGAGAGAGAGAGAGAGAGAGAGAGAAGAGGATGAGGTGGAAGGAAAGGAGACCTATATAAGAAAGAAGAAATCATTCTGTACATATATCTAATGGTAACTGATATACTGATATAAATACTCCATAAATGACACAATTATGTATCTAAATATGAAGACGCAACAGGAAAGAATTAGTAGCTGTGGAGTTTCTGATACTGAAATGTTTAAGTAAATTGAGCTGCATAACGCAGCAACACAGTGTATATCACTGACACAGTGGAAGTCGCTTCATGTGAAACCAAAGTCTTCCGGCACTGTAGAGAGATAACAGAGTGAGTCGATAACCTAATGGAAGTTTGCTGCATAACTTAATAAAAGATACAGGAGCGACAAAGATGTTTATAGCAAGTTGGATGTTAATATCCGAGGACTATAACACCAGCGAAAGTCTGTGACAGGCCATTATTTAGGAATATATCTCAAATGATCGATGAAGGTAAGGTAAATATACGAAGACAGTAGCTTGTTCTCGAAAGAACGGTTACTGTTGATGACCGTGCAGCTTTTCACTGGAATAAATGATGACTAACTGACAACCTCAGCTGCCGACAGGTGTTGTTGATATACCTCGACGTGGACAACTGAAAATGTGTGCCCCGACCGGGACTCGAACCCAGGATCTCCTGCTTACATGGCAGACGCTCTATCCATTTTTTTAGGAGAACCAGAAACCTTTATTATTCACAAAATAAACAAAGTGCGTCCTGACACATGATAACTGTTCTGGAAGGAACCTCGCTGCCGTCCTACCATGCAGCATGAAATAACAACAAAGTCAAACTGGGGCCACCTCCGGCACCCTAAAGGAAAGTATTTATAGATATGAAAACAAAATTTGAAGTACATCCATTTGCTAACTGTGCAAGCGTGAGTTTTTCGTAGGTCGCATACTCGCATAGTGTTCTTAGTCGATCACTTTACTTGGTCGGTTTCACAACGAAAGCACCGCCGCTCATCTTTGCGCACCCGGCACACCCCAAGTAAATGGCGGGTCCGCAAAAACCGTTACTAGGAAATTGGCATACCATTCCTTGTACTCTTGTAGCCGTAATAGTTTTGTGTGTCCATCTTGCAAGTATTGCCAGTAATCCAGGACGTTCGGTAAGTTCATACGTGTGTCTCTATAGATGTAATGGACCGTCATACCTGTGATCCACGCCACTGCGTTCGTCTTATGACGCGGAAAAGACGTTTCCTCTGGAAAAAATACTATGTCAGAACAGACCGTTGTATAGATAGTGCGCCGCATGAACGCTATTATCTTTTCTTGCGAGATTCCAGACAGCCAATGCCTCGCCGCAGACCAGCCGATGGTGGTCCGTATCCAGCACGCCGCATTGGTGACACAAGGGCGAATCCGCCAAATGTATTGCGTACTTTTTATCATTTGTGGGGTATTTTCGGTTGACGACAACGTACCATGTTGATCTGACTGTTGTAGGTAGGTGGGGGTGATGGACCGTGCGCCACACCACGTGCCAATTAACAGCTGGATGTTTCCGTTCCACCCTATTCCGGGCGATCTGTCGAAGAAGCAGATGGTACACGTCCTTCGCTGTCGACTGTCGGGTCGTCGGTAAACGCTCTCGAACGTAACTGAGTTCCACGATGAACGTGCGCACATACGTTAAATGGGGAGATATATGGCCGACACTGACTGGAGGAAGTTGCGATGTTGGTACAAGTTCCTCGATGATCGTCCCCGTAAGCGAGTGGTTCCTGTTGCGCCACCGTTTGAGCATAGTATTAATATACATGGCACGCGCCTTCTCGTGCACGTTCACTAAACCAACGCCCCTCTCTCGCGCTGGGAGAGTAAACGTGTTGTACTGTACCTTAAAGAGTTGTCCGAGGCACACATAGTACCCAAAAGCCGCCTGAATCCTCATAGCCATCGTGCGCGTCAAGGGGAGAAGGTGTGTCAGGTGGCCCATCATGGGCGCGAGATAAAGGTTGACGAGTAACACTCGCTGCAGCATATCCATCGACCGTAGGGCGTTTAGTCGTACTGCTGTGCGGACTCTGAGTAACAGTCTTCGGTAGTTGTCCGCAGCCGTTCTCGCTGTCTCTTTATGAAAGGTGATACCCAAACAGCGTAGGGTTTCCACCGCAGGTAAGGGTCCTTCCGTTCCTGGTTCTAGTCCACGCCCCACATGCATGAATTGTGATTTTCGGTAGTTGACCACACTTACTGCTGCCATCCCACACGTCTGTAGCCAATCCAGTGCTGTTTGAGTCTCCCCCTCATTCCGTACGAGGAACACAATGTCATCCGCGTATGCTCTGCATTTGAATGATAAATGCAGTAGGGAGATCCCGGTAAGATGGCGGCGAAGGCCTGCGAGGCACGGTTCTAAGGCGATCGCATAAAGGAGGATCGACGAGGGGCAACCCTGTGTCGCTGATCTTAAGATCTTAAAGTACTCAGTTCTCCCTCCGTTGACCACCATCTCTGATCTGGCGCCGTGTAACAGCCGCATTACAGCATTGGTCAGTAATGGTGAGACACCCATCCTGTTCATCACCGCCGCGAGGTACGCATGATCAACGCGATCAAAAGCGTGATCGAAATTTACTGCAACCATCGCCCCCCGGAGGCGGCATGCAGCCGCGAGGGCGATGACGTCACGATAGTCTCCCAAGGCTGTGTGGATATTACTGATGCCGCCAAGATAAGTCAGATCGGCATGTATTCGATTCTCCAGCGACTTTTTGATACGACTTTCCAGGATGCGCATGAAGATCTTGTAGTCACTATTAAGGAGGGTCAAGGGGCGATAATCACAAGGCCGTTTGCCACCACGGGGCTTCGGTATCGGTATCATGAGCCCTTCCGTGAATTGAATGTGAACCGGTACTTCTTACCGCAGAAGCTCATTAAACATACGTAGCCACATCGGTGTCATAATGGTCACAAAGGCACGGTAAAATTCCAACGGGAATCCGTCTGGACCTGGGGACTTGTTGTAAGTACCTCGTGTAATCGCTTCCTCCAGCTCTTCACACGTAATTTCAGATAACCCGTCCGCTTCCCCGTTCACACTCGTCGCGTTTGGGATCTCTTCCAGGACGTTCCTCAGCTCCCTCGGACCCTCCCCGTTGCTCGCATAGAATCTGCTAAAATGATCCGTGAACGCCTGTGCTATGCCCCTTTGTGTTGTAAAGCGACGGCCATCGCCGAGATCGATCTCATGTATTAAATTCCTGCGTCTTCTTCGTCTTTCCTTTATCACATAATGCATCAAGGGAACCTCTTTGGGCAGGAAATCCTGCGACCTCGCGCGTATCATCGTACCTGCCATCCTCTGCGTCGCAAGTTGTACCAGCTTCGCCTAACTCGGTGTACGGCCATCTGCCGTTCTGGTGTAGGTGGTTGAGCTAACAGTTCCCGGAGAGCCGTAAAGTAAAACTCAGAGGTGGGGCGCTGCCATTGAGAAACCTCCTTCCCGTAACCTATGAACGTCCTCCTTAAAGCTGGCTTCGCGCACTCGATCCACCACTGCAGGACAGAAACGAAAAAATTTGTCGACGGAGGTAGCCATGCCACGCGTCCTCCACCATGCGTCGGCATTCTGTATCTCGCAGGTGGGAGACGTTCAACTTCCAAGTACCCCGCCGTCTCCATACCTGCTGTCTATCAAGATTAACCGTGCAAATATATGCCTCGTGGTCTGTAAATGCTGTCGGCCATATTTCTGCGTCCACCGTCGACATTGCTAACGCCCTTGAAACGTAGATCCGATCCAAACGGCCCGCGGAGTGGCTAGTAAAAAATGTATATCCTGGTTGGTTGCGATACTTCAGGTCCCATGTATCGACTAATTCCGTCCCGTTGACCAGCTCTCTAAGTTCTTGGCTACTAGTATAGTTAGGTTGTTGGTCCTTTCTGTCGAGCACACAATTAAAATCTCCGCCGAGTATGCAACCATCGTATCGTCCCTGGAACAACGGTGTAACCTCATGCGCGTAAAAATCTACTCTGTCCCTTCTCTTATCCGAGCCTGACGGTGCGTATATGTTGATCGAACGTATTCCACCTATGGTCACGGCCGTACCACGGGCAGAAGGCAAATAAATACTCTACTTCGTCTGCACGTATCCCTTCCTTTAATAGTGTAGCTGTGCCAACGCCTCTCTCGTCACACGGGGAACATGTAAATGTCGTAACCGTAAAAGTCCGAGAGGGAAGTACCCGAACTTCTTGTAATAGTGCTATGTCTAAATCCGCAGCCTTTATCATGTCACTGAGCATCTTGATTTTTACCGGCGTCCCAATGCTATTGATGTTAACAGACCCTATCCGATAAGCTTGTTGCATGGCGGTCAACGTAGATAGGGTACCGTACGGTCGCTAATTTTGCCGTACATAGGCTGCTGTCGTACTAACGTCCCCCGCCGTCCGCTCATATGGTCGTCCGTTATTCCGTGCACTCTTCCGGTCTTACACCGGGAGAGTGCGTGGGAGCAGTTCCTCCGGCATCATCTGTTCCCCACGGGGGTGGCTCTTCTGACCAGTCCCCTAGTGTCCCATCGTTGTCATGCGGTGCAGGCGCCATAGCCTCCTCAGTAGCCTGTTGCCGTCTATCGAGCTCCTTCGCTGTGTCTGGAGCATCGGCAGCGGTAGGTCGTGCCGCCGTCCCGCTGGCCACCATTGCATCCACGCTAGGCAGTTCTTCTGTATACATGGTCGTCTGTTCTGTACCCGTAAACGTCTCAGAATTGTCTGCTACATCAGAGTGGTCGTCCTCCACCGTGAGGCGGCGCTTCTTCCGGCGTTTTGGTGATCGCTGTTTATGTTGCCGTGCCTCGGAATCAGAGGTCAGCATGGTCTCCAGTTGTTCGTGGGGGACGTCGGAATCGTGCGCCGTCGTATTATGGACGTCTCCAAGTGCCTTATCTGAAGGGGCCTCAAGCGGAACCGAAGAAAGGGCGTCCTGTGACTGCTGCAGGCGGTCCAGCGCAACGTCGTCTTTCTGTGGCTCGCCACGATCCGCCGCTGTCTGTGTGTTCTGGTACGCGTCTGCCTCACGGCCCACGTCATCGCGTAATGCGGCGACGTAAGTCATGGGGAGCACAGTCGGATGCGGCGTGAGGGGTGGATCATCCCGTGGCAGCTGTAATAACCGTCGTTGAGCACACTCATAACGTATGTGTCCCTCCTTCCCACACCCAGAACACGTCCTTGGTTGTCGGTCGTAAATGACAATCGCCCTACAACCGGCGATGTACAAGTATGACGGGACGTGTTTTCGGAGTTCGATCCGTATTTGTGTGACGCCATTGAGGACAGGATACGTCTTGAAACTCGCCCATTTTTCAGCCACGTGGGATAGGACCGTTCCGTAAGGACTCAGGGCGTCTGTCACCAATTCTTCTGGCACTTCGAATGGAAGCTCAAAGACGCGGATCGTTCGGAGTCCCATGCCGGCGTGTTCTAATGTTACCGCTCCAACATTCCCGTCCGAATGACAGAAACGAAGTCCTTGTCGGTGTTGAAGTAGTCGTTCGTCACATGCCGCTTCATTTATGAGCGTGACATAGACCACGCTGCTTAGATAAGTGTATTCCAACTAAAACGTCAGGTTCGATTTTCACCTCGTCCCGTAAATACCGTTCGATCTCGTAAGCCTTCGGTCGAGCATATTCATTAACAAAACTAAATTTCAGTGGCGATTTGCGGAACGACAAGGCCATGATTCGATCTATGTATACCGCGACACACCGCTACACACGTAACGTAAACACCTCTCGCGCAGACGTGCGGCAGGGACGTAAACACCGTCCGAACGGCTGCGGTCCTATCCCACGTGGCTGAAAAATGGACGAGTTTCAATACGTATCCTGTCCTCAATGGCGTCACACAAATACGGATCGAACTCCGAAAACACGTCCCGTCATACTTGTACATCGCCGGTTGTAGGGCGACTGTCATTTACGACCGACAACCAAGGACGTGTTCTGGGTGTGGGAAGGAGGGACACATACGTTATGAGTGTGCTCAACGACGGTTATTACAGCTGCCACGGGATGATCCACCCCTCACGCCGCATCCGACTGTGCTCCCCATGACTTACGTCGCCGCATTACGCGATGACGTGGGCCGCGAGGCAGACGCGTACCAGAACACACAGACAGCGGCGGATCGTGGCGAGCCACAGAAAGACGACGTTGCGCTGGACCGCCTGCAGCAGTCACAGGACGCCCTCTCTTCGGTTCCGCTTGAGGCCCCTTCAGATAAGGCACTTGGAGACGTCCATAATACGACGGCGCACGATTCCGACGTCCCCCACGAACAACTGGAGACCATGCTGACCTCTGATTCCGAGGCACGGCAACATAAACAGCGATCACCAAAACGCCGGAAGAAGCGCCGCCTCACGGTGGAGGACGACCACTCTGATGTAGCAGACAATTCTGAGACGTTTACGGGTACAGAACAGACGACCATGTATACAGAAGAACTGCCTAGCGTGGATGCAATGGTGGCCAGCGGGACGGCGGCACGACCTACCGCTGCCGATGCTCCAGACACAGCGAAGGAGCTCGATAGACGGCAACAGGCTACTGAGGAGGCTATGGCGCCTGCACCGCATGACAACGATGGGACACTAGGGGACTGGTCAGAAGAGCCACCCCCGTGGGGAACAGATGATGCCGGAGGAACTGCTCCCACGCACTCTCCCGGTGTAAGACCGGAAGAGTGCACGGAATAACGGACGACCATATGAGCGGACGGCGGGGGACGTTAGTACGACAGCAGCCTATGTACGGCAAAATTAGCGACCGTACGGTACCCTATCTACGTTGACCGCCATGCAACAAGCTTATCGGATAGGGTCTGTTAACATCAATAGCATTGGGACGCCGGTAAAAATCAAGATGCTCAGTGACATGATAAAGGCTGCGGATTTAGACATAGCACTATTACAAGAAGTTCGGGTACTTCCCTCTCGGACTTTTACGGTTACGACATTTACTGTTCCCCGTGTGACGAGAGAGGCGTTGGCACAGCTACACTATTAAAGGAAGGGATACGTGCAGACGAAGTAGAGAAATTATTTGCCTTCTGCCCGTTGTACGGCCGTGACCATAGGTGGAATACGTTCGATCAACATATACGCACCGTCAGGCTCGGATAAGAGAAGGGACAGAGCAGATTTTTACGCCCATGAGGTTACACCGTTGTTCCAGGGACGATACGATGGTTGCATACTCGGCGGAGATTTTAATTGTGTGCTCGACAGAAAGGACCAACAACCTAACTATACTAGTAGCCAGGAACTTAGAGAGCTGGTCAACGGGATGGAATTAGTCGATACATGGGACCTGAAGTATCGCAACCAACCAGGATATACATTTTTTACTAGCCATTCCGCGGGCCGTTTGGATCGGATCTACGTTTCAAGGGCGTTAGCAATGTCGACGGTGGACGCAGAAATATGGCCGACAGCATTTACAGACCACGAGGCATATATTTGCACGGTAATCTTGATAGACAGCAGGTATGGAGACGGCGACATCAGTAACATCCACATAGCCTTGGGAGACTATCGTGACGTCATCGCCCTCGCGGCTGCATGCCGCCTCCGGGGGGCGATGGTTGCAGTAAATTTCGATCACGCTTTTGATCGCGTTGATCATGCGTACCTCGCGGCGGTGATGAACAGGATGGGTGTCTCACCATTACTGACCAATGCTGTAATGCGGCTGTTACACGGCGCCAGATCAGAGATGGTGGTCAACGGAGGGAGAACTGAGTACTTTAAGATCTTAAGATCAGCGACACAGGGTTGCCCCTCGTCGATCCTCCTTTATGCGATCGCCTTAGAACCGTGCCTCGCAGGCCTTCGCCGCCATCTTACCGGGATCTCCCTACTGCATTTATCATTCAAATGCAGAGCATACGCGGATGACATTGTGTTCCTCGTACGGAATGAGGGGGAGACTCAAACAGCACTGGATTGGCTACAGACGTGTGGGATGGCAGCAGTAAGTGTGGTCAACTACCGAAAATCACAATTCATGCATGTGGGGCGTGGACTAGAACCAGGAACGGAAGGACCCTTACCTGCGGTGGAAACCCTACGCTGTTTGGGTATCACCTTTCATAAAGAGACAGCGAGAACGGCTGCGGACAACTACCGAAGACTGTTACTCAGAGTCCGCACAGCAGTACGACTAAACGCCCTACGGTCGATGGATATGCTGCAGCGAGTGTTACTCGTCAACCTTTATCTCGCGCCCATGATGGGCCACCTGACACACCTTCTCCCCTTGACGCGCACGATGGCTATGAGGATTCAGGCGGCTTTTGGGTACTATGTGTGCCTCGGACAACTCTTTAAGGTACAGTACAACACGTTTACTCTCCCAGCGCGAGAGAGGGGCGTTGGTTTAGTGAACGTGCACGAGAAGGCGCGTGCCATGTATATTAATACTATGCTCAAACGGTGGCGCAACAGGAACCACTCGCTTACGGGGACGATCATCGAGGAACTTGTACCAACATCGCAACTTCCTCCAGTCAGTGTCGGCCATATATCTCCCCATTTAACGTATGTGCGCACGTTCATCGTGGAACTCAGTTACGTTCGAGAGCGTTTACCGACGACCCGACAGTCGACAGCGAAGGACGTGTACCATCTGCTTCTTCGACAGATCGCCCGGAATAGGGTGGAACGGAAACATCCAGCTGTTAATTGGCACGTGGTGTGGCGCACGGTCCATCACCCCCACCTACCTACAACAGTCAGATCAACATGGTACGTTGTCGTCAACCGAAAATACCCCACAAATGATAAAAAGTACGCAATACATTTGGCGGATTCGCCCTTGTGTCACCAATGCGGCGTGCTGGATACGGACCACCATCGGCTGGTCTGCGGCGAGGCATTGGCTGTCTGGAATCTCGCAAGAAAAGATAATAGCGTTCATGCGGCGCACTATCTATACAACGGTCTGTTCTGACATAGTATTTTTTCCAGAGGAAACGTCTTTTCCGCGTCATAAGACGAACGCAGTGGCGTGGATCACAGGTATGACGGTCCATTACATCTATAGAGACACACGTATGAACTTACCGAACGTCCTGGATTACTGGCAATACTTGCAAGATGGACACACAAAACTATTACGGCTACAAGAGTACAAGGAATGGTATGCCAATTTCCTAGTAACGGTTTTTGCGGACCCGCCATTTACTTGGGGTGTGCCGGGTGCGCAAAGATGAGCGGCGGTGCTTTCGTTGTGAAACCGACCAAGTAAAGTGATCGACTAAGAACACTATGCGAGTATGCGACCTACGAAAAACTCACGCTTGCACAGTTAGCAAATGGATGTACTTCAAATTTTGTTTTCATATCCATAAATACTTTCCTTTAGGGTGCCGGAGGTGGCCCCAGTTTGACTTTGTTGTTATTTCATGCTGCGTGGTAGGACGGCAGCGAGGTTCCTTCCAGAACAGTTATCATGTGTCAGGACGCACTTTGTTTATTTTGTGAATAACAAAGGTTTCTGTTTCTCCTACCTTCCATAACATAAATAAATAAATAAAAACACCTCACTCGCGACAAAAAAAAAAGATGGAAACAAAGCGGTCAAAAAAAAAAAAAAGATGGATAGAGCGTCTGTGATGTAAGCAGGAGATCCCGTGTTCGAGTCCCGTTCGGGGCACACATTTTCAGCTGTCCATATCGAGGTATATCAAAAACACCTGTGGGCAGCTGAGGTTGTCAAATACGGTAAATGATAGCTGTTCTTCTCAGAACTCAGATTTAACGGCAAAGTCAATATTATCAATTAAACCTGTACCTGACTTTAAATATCAACAACCACTATGCAAAACAGATGTTATTTTCGTTTGCTTGGAATAAGTACCATACACAAAAATTCAGATAAGTGGTTAAAATTCATGTAAATACTGCTTAAAAAGATTGCAAAAAATGATCGAGACAATTAAATATCCTCGTAATGGATACAAAAGACAACATATTAAAATTTCACTGGTCGCTATTAAGGGAAGATACAAACTAAATGATTTTGATAAGCCTGACTACCAAGCAGGGTTGTGTTGTGAGATTTAATAACTGCAAGTTAAGATATCACTGAACATTTATTTCTGAATTAAAACTCACGAGAGTATTAAATATAACACAATTGCTTGGAATGCTGGTGCTAAACTTCGACACGTAGTTCCCTAACCATCATGCACTCTCCCGTTCATCTTCCTCTCCAGTTCCAGTCACAGACTCATCGAACATCGGGGTGTAAAGAGACGATGTAGAACCGAAGATTGCTTTGCCAATTCAGTAGAACTTCTCACTTACTGGCATTTCAACAGCAGCAGCTGAAATAAACTAATGGTTGCACTATACCACTTTACAGCAGCCACTGAAGATACAATAGCATTATTAGTTTATCTAAATGCAAGAGGAGCTCAGAAATACTGCATATAGGTAAGATAAATAATTTTGAAACTGAAAATAATTCTCTTCTGTGGCCAAAATTACTAACATTCGTTTGTAGGCAGCCTGCACAAATTGCTGGACGTGGAAATCATTTTCATGTCTGGTACATGGACTGCATGGGAAAGACACCCGGTGCTCGCCACTGTCCCTGAATCTTCTGGATTAAACCACCTTATGAATGAAAGTATGTGAGACATTTCAGGATGGTTCGTTAAGCCAGCGGCCTTGCCACGTTGGTAGGACCGGTTCCCGCCCAATCACCGAAGTTAAGCAAGGTTGGTCTCGGTTAGTATTTGGATGGATGACCATTAGAGGAAAACGGGGTGCCGTTGGCTGACGGACAAGCAAGTCGCCGAAATGATGTCCAACTGAAAGACTTGCACCAGGCTTGTGTGCCACACGACGTCATAATTATTATTATGGCCCGTTTGTCAAATGGGGGTTTTGGGCATAATAGACATTTAGGAACTACTCGGAAACATTAACCTATGTGCAGTTAACGCGTTAAGGTACATTAGTGCGTCATACATACATCCATGAGACAGGCTCAGAATGTTTGTATTTGAAGTAATGACTACACCTACATGTAAATAAGACACAATATATGCAAATCTTGCCTATACGACACTACAGACGCATTTTAATAACAATCTAATACACAATACTTAAAAATGAGGAAGCAATATTCGAAGAGCATGTTTGAATGCCTTCAGGATTTGTGTTGGAGTTTGCAGTTCTCTAGCGCTCAGCGCAATTTTGCAAGAAAAATGTAATTTTTTCGCTATGGGGATCGTAGACATCATCAACAGAATCACAGATAGATATAATTTCCAGCACTCTGGAAGGCATGACGTCACCTACTCTACGATTTTCGAGATTATGCAATAAACAGCAGAGAACTGTGAAAGTTTCAGTATTAATTTTCGTTATTAGTTGAAGACTAATTTGGAGCTTAAGTTGATCATCACATCATTCAATAAGCTATGCAATAACGTACACACCGACATACACACGACTGCTCATTCTAGTTAAATACATTTTGTAAAGCAGTGCAATTAATGGAGTTCAGCCCTACATTGCTTTACAGGATGTGTTTTACTAGAAAGAGCGCATTGCCGTCCAATTACTGTGGATTAAGGGACATCATGGAATTCTTCATAATGAAACTGTTGACCGCCTTGCCAAGATGAGTATTACAGAAGGCCAGTCGCGCGAGACGCCAATCCCTTATAGGGATCTCACGTGGACGATACGAAAGGCTGTTTATCACGCTTGGAACTGTGAACAGCATGTCTCTCAGCACTCTAAGGTCGGCCACCTGGGGCCCATACAACCGAACATCTCTTCTCGACCATTGTTCGCCCCGGTACAGCTTCATAGATGCCGTATGACTTCCATCATTCGCATAAGGCTTTGACACGGGTGTTACACCGCGCACGTATGTCGATTAAGGATTGTTACATCTGGACAATGCGATAAGGGCACAACGGCAGTATCGGGTCTTAACCACATCATATTGGCACGTTCGAAATACACGACTGCACAATCAGTCTTGTATAAGAAGTGGCGAGAGATTATCCCCTCCTCACTAGTATTCCTGCTTTATTGCCCGCATCTCGTGGTCGTGCGGTAGCGTTCTCGCTTCCCACGCCCGGGTTCCCGGGTTCGATTCCCGGCGGGGTCAGGGATTTTCTCTGCCTCGTGATGGCTGGGTGTTGTGTGCTGTCCTTAGGTTAGTTAGGTTTAAGTAGTTCTAAGTTCTAGGGGACTGATGACCATAGATGTTAAGTCCCATAGTGCTCAGAGCCATTTGAACCTGTTTTATTCGACGGTTTCAATTAGCGTAAGTTTCTCACACACTATTTGAAAACCACCGGCATCGAAATTCAATTTATGAGTTGCCGATGTCTTCATTTTCACATGGCATCAGCCCAGTTCATAATCGGGAGCGTAATTTCGTGTTTTAATTTGCTTTCAGACCTCCATTTGTACATTACACATTCATTATTTCTCTCTTGAACATTACTGGCACTATTGTACATACCGTTGGTTGTATTGTGTTTGTCATTTTGGGTTTTCCCTTTACTTTCAGTGAGTCTGCCTTTATGCTACATTTCTCATATTGCTCTATAATGTCATTTGCAATTTTGTTCTTCGGCTATGTTGTACTCATTGTATGTTACAGCGTGTGCCCTTTCACATTTTGTCTTTCACTGTAGGAGCATATAACGTTTGCCATAATGTTGCCGTATAGTGCTGTTTGTAATTCTGCTCCAGTGTCACTGCCATCGCTGCCGCCGGCTATCTGGTGTATGTACTTTAAGAGAGTGTTGGTATGCTAACTTCGTAATTTTGAGCTATTTCGTTTTTTGTGATTACGTTTCCTTGGCACTTTAAAAGCGTTGTTGGCTGTAAGGTCCTTGCAACCCAAAGCCAAAACAAAAAAATTAAAGGAAAAAAATTAGAATGGGCAGTCATGTGTCTGTCGTAGTAGATGTTACTGCATAGCTTATTGGATGATCTCATAATAAGCTTAGGCTCCAAACTAGTCATCAAGTAATAAAGAAAATTAATATTGCAATTTCGACGGTTCTCTGCAATTTATTGCATACTTTGGTACATATGTATGTGTCGCTAACTAAAGATCGGCGTAATCACACTCCTTATTGGTGACCAGTGTGACATCAGATTTATATAAGTAAAGGACAATGCAACTATTAGACACTGTAAGCATTAAACAGAAAAAATCTATCACAAATAATTTTCCAAAATGTAGCTTAATTTCTAGATTTGTAATGTGAAGGGGAGTCCACCAACGGTAGTCCAGTTCGGTGTACTCAGATACCTCAATGGTGAGCAGACTGACAGTAATTTTGTATTAAAAAAGTACGACATAACTAGTAGATATTATAAACGTTAATCATAAAAACCTTAATACTAAAAAAAATTTTCAGTGTGGTTTAACTTGTAAATTTGTACACTGACAGTAGTCCACAACTCTGTATCCGGGTCGCTGTAGTATGTGATCTCCATTCTGCAAGCTTACGTGTGTTGTTACGAGGTTCCTTAAATATCCAAGTACTTTTCATCTTTCTTCCTCAGTGTCCGTGGTTCGCTCCCAAACAGACGTACAGTCCTGACATAAAACTTGACGAATCTCTTTCTTAATTCGACCTGGTTTCTAATTTACTGGGAACCAACCTTTAACCTTTTCAAAAGCTTTCACCCATAGACATATTCTAATTCTTATGTCATCCTCATAGCTTCCATTTTCTGTTGTAAAACTTTCCAAGTACCAAGAATATCCATTTTGTGCCAATGTCTCTTCGTTCAATTGTATTCTGACGAAACCTTCATATTTGCTCATTCTCATAACTTTGGTAGTTCCTACATTCATTCTCATTCCATAATTTTCTATGTATTTTACACTACTCTCCATCATACATTATAGTTCTTCCTCTAATTCAACCAGCAGTGTTTGATCACCGGCATACATTATTGACCTTATCCTCCTTCTATTGTTCTGTCTCTTGCTTTCTCTAATGCTTTGTTCTCTTTCTCAGCATAAATTTTGAAAAGCGTTTGTGAGAAATAATGCCCTGTCCTAATACATTTTTTTCCAGATCGACAATCCTTACTACCATTTTCTGTCTTGTGAAGCTCGCTTATAAGTCTTCTATAGCATGCAGCTTTCCTGTATGGTTAAAAGATGATGGCGTCCTCTTGGGTAAAATATTCCGGAGGTAAAATAGTCCCCCATTCGGATCTCCGAGCGGGGACTACTCAAGAGGACGTCGTTATCAGGAGAAAGAAAACTGGCATTTTACGGATCGTTGCGTGGAATGTCAGATCCCTTAATCGAGCAGGTAGCTTAGAAAATTTAAAAAGGGAAATGGATACGTTAAAGTTAGATATAGTAGGAATTAGTGAAGTTCGCTGGAAGGAGGAACAAGACTTTTGGTCATGTGAATACAGGGTTATAAATACAAAATCAAATAGGGGTAATGCAGGAGTCGGTTTAACAATGCATAAAAAATAGGAGTGCGGGTAAGCTACTACAAACAGCATAGTGAACGCATTATTGTGGACAAGACAGACACGAAGCCCACGCCTACTACAGTAGTACAAGATTATATGCCAACTAGCTCCGCAGATGACGAAGAAATTGAAGAAATGAATGATGAAATAAAAGAAATTATTCAGATAGTGAAGGGACACGAAAATTTAATAGTCATGGGTGACGGGAATTCGGTAGTAGGAAAAGGGAGAGAAGGAAACGTAGTAGGTGAATATGGATTGGGGCTAGGAAATGAAAGAGGAAGCCGCCTGGTAGAATTTTGCACAGAGCACAACTTAATCATAGCTAACACATGGTTTAAGAATCATGAAAGAAGGTTGTATACATGGAAGAACCCTGGAGATACTAAAAGGTATCAGATAGATTATATAATGGTAAGACAGAGATTTAGGAACCAGGTTTTAAATTGTAAGACATTTCCAGGGGCAGATGTGGACTCTGACCACAATCTATTAGTTATGAACTGTAGATTAAAACTGAAGAAACTGCAAAAAAGTGGGAATTTAAGGAGATGGGACCTGGATAAACTGACTAAACGAGAGGTTGTACAGAGTTTCAGGAAGAGCATAAGGGAACAATTGACAGGAATGGGGGAAAGAAATACAGTAGAAGAAGAATGGGTAGCTTTGAGAGATGTAGTGAAGGCAGGAGAGGATCTAGTAGGTAAAAATACTAGGACTAGTAGAAATCCTTGGGTAACAGAAGAAATATTGAATTTAATTGATGAAAGGAGAAAATATAGAAATGCAGTAAATGAAGCAGACAAAAAGGAATACAAACGTCTCAAAAATGAGATCGACAGGAAGTACAAAATGGCTAAGCAGGGATGGCTAGAGGACAAATGTAAGGATGTAGAAGCTTATCTCACTAGGGGTAAGATAGATACTGCCTACAGGAAAATTAAAGAGACGTTTGGAGAAAAGTGAACCACTTGTATGAATATCAAGAGCTAAGATGGAAACCCAGTTCTAAGCAAAGAAGGGAAAGCAGAAAGGTGGAAGGAGTATATAGAGGGTCTATACAAGGGCGATGTACTTGAGGACAATATCATGGAAATAGAAGAGGATGTAGATGAAGATGAAATGGGAGATACAATACTGCGTGAAGAGTTTGACAGGGCACTGAAAGACCTGAGTCGAAACAAGGCCCCGGGAGTAGACAACATTCCATTAGAACTACTGACGGCCTTGGGAGAGCCAGTCCTGACAAAACTCTACCATCTGGTGAGCAAGATGTATGAGACAGGCGAAATACCCTCGGACTTCAAGAAGAGTATAATAATTCCAATCCCGAAGAAAGCAGGTGCTGACAGATGTGAAAATTACCGAACAATCAGATTAATAAGTCACGGATGCAAAATATTAACGCGAATTCTTTACAGACGAATGGAAAAACTGATAGAAGCCGACCTCGTGGAAGATCAGTTTGGATTCCTAGAAATATTGGAACACGTGAGGCAATACTGACCCTACAACGTATCTTAGAAGCTAGATTAAGGAAAGGCTAACCTACGTTTCTAGCATTTGTAGACTTAGAGAAAGCTTTTGACAATGTTGACTGGAATACTCTCTTCCACATTCTATAGGTGGCAGGGGTAAAATACAGGGAGCGAAAGGCTATTTACAATTTGTACAGAAACCAGATGGCAGTTATAAGAGTCGAGGGGCATGAAAGGGAAGCAGTGGTTGGGAAGGGAGTGAGACAGGGTTGTAGCCTATCCCCGATGTTATTCAATCTGTATATTGAGCAAGCAGTGAAGGAAACAAATGAAAAATTCGGAGTAGGTATTAAAAACCATGGAGAAGAAATAAAAACTTTGAGGTTCGCCGATGACATTGTAATTCTGTCAGAGACAGCAAAGGACTTGGAAGAGCAGTTGAATAGAATGGACAGTGTCATGAAAGGAGGATATAAAATGAACATCAACAAAAGCAAAACAAGGATAATGGAATGTAGTCGAATTAAGTCGGGTGATGCTGAGGGAATTAGATTAGGAAATGAGACACTTAAAGTAGTAAAGGAGTTTTGCTATTTGGGGAGCAAAAGAACTGATGATGGTCGAAGTAGAGAGGATATAAAATGTAGACTGGAAATGGCAAGGAAAGCGTTTCTGAAGAAGCGAAATTTGTTAACATCGAGTATAGATTTAAGTCTCAGGAAGTCGTTTCTGAAAGTATTTGTATGGAGTGTAGCCATGCATGGAAGTGAAATATGGACGATAAATAGTTTGGACAAGAAGAGAATAGAAGCTTTCGAAATGTGGTGCTACAGAAGAATGTTGATGATTAGATGGGTAGATCACATAACTAATGAGGAGGTATTGAACAGGATTGGGGAGAAGAGAAGTTTGTGGCACAACTTGACTAGAAGAAGGGGTCGGCTGGTAGGAGATATTCTGAGGCATCAAGGGATCACCAATTTAATACTGGAGGGCAGCGCGGAGGGTAAAAATCGTAGAGGGAGACAAAGAGATGAATACACTAAACAGATTCAGAAGGATGTAGGTTGCAGTAGGTACTGGGAGATGAAGAAGGTTGCACAGGATAGAGTAGCATGGAGAGCTGCATCAAACTAGTCTCAGGACTGAAGACCACAACAACAACAATTCTTCTTTGAAGGTCTTCAAGAGGATACTACTGTCTACTATATAAAATGCCTTTTAATAATTTTGTAGCATTCTCTTTTCTACCATACACTCGCATACAGTTGCTTCTCGTGTTCATCCTGCTTTGAGTTCAAACCGAACTTCTTCAATGTTATTCTCAGTGTACCATTTGGAAAGAGTTGGGATTAAATGGTTCACCTTGTGACTAACACGTCTCCTTTCACTGGGTGACAAAATAAACGTAAGAGAATTTCACCTCAGTTACAATTCGAAAGCAGTGTTTGACAATGCTGTGTACAGTCTTAATGTTAACATCTCTCTTTGTCTAAATATATCACGTGTGAAAACCACTAGTTGTCTGAATCGATGTGCCAGCCATGAGCCACCTGGTACTAATGGGCACCACAGCCTGCCCCCCCTTTCCCCCTCTCCTTCTCGCCCCCCATGCCCCCATCCCGCACACACACACTTAAATCCCTCCTGCTAATGCTCCGCTTGACTAAAAGTAATAACTGCCTCCCAGAAAGCCCACTCTTGCATTATGATTAATAAAATGGGTGTAATATTGATTTTTAAATCACGGTTTGTAGTGAAAAGTTGTTAGTTGTTTTTCTTTTAACACTTCAGAGGAAAAGTATTAACCAAATATGTAAACGGTAGCAGTACTAATTTAGCTGTAATATAACTAAGATAAATTTTGCAGAAACAAAAAATACGCTTTTGTAACTGAAATTCCTACATCTGGTGCTCCAAATTTATTTTATTAATTATATGTTGCACTTAACTGAATTATTTTTAATTAACAAATATGATTCCTCTTAATTGGTTCCATGAGGTGGATGGTATAGAACAATAACTACGAAACATACTTACCCAAAGTTGGGCTAGCAAGTTGTTCAAAACAATACAGATGATATTTATATTCCTCATTTGCTAGGCTGCAGTGTCCATAGTTGCTTTACAATCACACTGAGGTGACAAAAGTTATGGGGTAGTGATATGCACATATACATATAGTGGCATTATGACGTACACAAGGTATAAAAGGGCAGTGCTTTGGCGGATGTGTCATTTGTGCTCAACTGATTCATGTGGAAAGTTTTCCGACATGATTATGGCTGCAATGTTGGAGTTAACATACTTTGAACTCGGAATGGTAGTTGGCGCTAGACATTTGAGGCGACCCATTTCGGAAATCTTGAGGGAATTCAGTATTCCGAGATCCACAATGTCAAGAGTGTGCCGAGAATACCAAATTTCAGGCATTACTTGTCGACATGAACAACGCAGTGGCCGACGGCCATCACATAACAACCAAGAGAAGCGGCGTTTGGGTGTTGTCGTTGCCAACAGACAAGCAGCATTGCGTGAAATAACCGTAGAAATCAATGTGGGACGTACGACGAACGTATCCGTTACGGCAGTGCGATGAAATTTGGCGTTAATGGGCTATGGCAGATGACGACCGACACGAGTACCTTTGCTATGAGGACGACATCGCCTGCAGCGCCTCTCTTCGGCCCGTGACCGTATGGGTTAGACCATAAACGACTGGCAAACCGTGGCCTGGTCAGTTGAGTCCCGATTTCAGTTGGTAAGAGCTGATGGTAGGGTTCGAGTGTGGCGCAGGCCCCACGAAGCCATGGACCCAAGTTGTCATCAAGGCACTGTGCAAACTGGTGGTGGCTCCATAATGGTGTGGGCTGTGTTAACATGGAATGAACTGCGTCCTCTGATCATATTGAACCGAGCATTGGCTGGAGAGGGCTCTGTTCGGCTACTTGAAGACCATTTGCAGCCATTCATGGACTTCAGGTTCCAAAACAAATACGGAATTTTTATCGATGACAATAGGCCACGTCACTGGGCCACAATTGTACAAGACTGAAGAACATTCAGGACGATTAGAGCAAATGATTTGGCCACCCAGATAGTCTGACATGAATCATCTCGAACATTTATGGGACCTGATAGAGATATCAGTTTGTGCACAGAATCCTGCAGCGGAAATACTTTTGTAATTATGGACGGGTATAGGGGCAGCATTTCTCATGCAGTGGAGTTCCAACGACTTGTTGACTCCATGCCGAGTTGAGTTGCTGCAGTACGCTGGGCGAAATGAAGTGCAACACGATGTTAGGAGGTATCCCATCACTTTTGTCATCTCAGTGTAAATACCCTCAATACGACTTTTAGCCTTGCACCTGTTTATTACTGTCGGGAGAAAAGGCTTGGGAGCAGCACAGTGCAACATGAAATCCACTCAACCTACCAAGAACACACCAGTAGCAGTATTTGTATTTCCATGCGCTTCACAACCTCATCACCGTCCTCAGTCACTGCAACGCAGAAATGTTTCCCAGGCAACTCATTTCTCAGCGAAGGCTCGCTCATCGACAGAAATAAAAAAAGCCAGTGGCAGTCAACAAGCCGCCAGAGGAAGAGATCATTTTTCGCCTTGCTGGCGTGTTTATTGCCAGACACTGCCAATTTACGGCCGTTTGTCTGCGCGCAGAATGGCGCCGCCGATAACTGTCGTAATCATGTCGTTGGGCGCAGCGAGACCGCGTGGTCGCAGTTAATGCATCTTAATGAGGCCGGGATAAGGACCGCAGTCAACACGGTAACGAGCAGCGGAATTGTTACGAGCCCTCTGTACAGCCAAGTTGCGACACTTCGGACTGCGCGAGAAACGCACACTCAAATCGAAAGTAATCATTAGCGGTAGTTATTACACAGGAACAGCAGCCACGAATGGATACTGGTGGCAGTAACTTCTCTGATCACTTCTACCGGAGGGTGTAATAAATATCTGACTGCAGTCGTGAAGTACTTACCTAATATGATTATAGACGTAATTGCGAGGGAAAAAGAAACGGCCACAAATTGTTGATGTCATTGTAATTTTGCGGGAAAATGTGGGAGTGCGAGTAATTGTACCAGGTCTTCGGGTAGCATTGTGCGTTAAGTGCCTCCCGCAACTCGAAACCTGCCTATGTACTAGCAGTGTGCCGCGAAACATACAGGGTGTACATTAAGCACGGGAACACTTTCAATTATTTATTGCACAAGAACTAAACATTGTACAGATGTCATACATATTGCATTTTGAAGAGAAACTCTGAATTTTTTTTTTCAAACATTCGATATGCGAACCAGGAGTGACCTGGAAGACGTCAATACGGTAATCGAATAGTTGCTATACCCGTCCCAGCATGGCATCGTCGACTGCAGCAGCCGCTTCCCGTATTCACTCCCGGAGCTCTGCTACATCTCGTGGTAGAGGCGGTACATACTGAAACGCCCTGCTAAACCCGCAGGACAGCGGCCAAAATGAGCGGCTGTCAGTTACACTTGAGCACATACAACTTTATTTATTTGACCAAACATTACAGTGCAAATTCTTGAACATAGTTATTGGCTGAATACGTCACACTATCTTATGCCTTTAGGCCACAACCACTTTAATAAAAAAAAAAAAGGCTAAAAGCCATTAACTCAAAAGGAATATTTAGAAGGCAGAAGGCCTCACGTTAAGTAAGTTCTATAATTTGGCTGAAGGTCTAAAAATCTAACACTTGAAAAGCCAGAACCTTAATTTAAAGACGGCTGAAGGCCGATGATTTAAGACTCAAGGTAAAATTAAATAAAAAAAAACACAATGCAGACGGCCTTATCTTCTATTAGGCAGAAGGTCCCAAACAGTCTGATGCTCGAAGGGCAAAGATCCTCAGTTTAAAAACGGCTGAAGGCCCCATGACTTTAAACACCACTAAAAACAATTCAACTTTAATTCATAACCATCGGCCATACAAATACACACAACAGAAAATAAGAAAAGGCAGTGCAGTTAACGGCGCACAGAAGTTTCGGGGGTTGGCCAGCACTTGAAATACTAACGTTCACTAAGTAGAGACAGGCAGTCCGCCCAACCATCCTCATTCCGACGGCAACCCAACCGACAGACCGTCAACAGACCACTGCTCAAGGTGATTTCCGCTCCACACTTGCACCAAGGTTCCGCTCCGCACCAAAATTCCAACGATGCTGACAGCAGAGACTGTGTAACCAAACAAGAACGGATCCCAGACAACCCATAAGGGGTGGATGACCCGAAAACCCACGTCATTTAATCAAACGACCGATTAACTTAGAGGCAGTACGCCGACAACACTTAAATAAACTTGTCAGTGAAAATCACATAACTACACACAGCCCCACGAACATCTGCTCGAGGACTAGATGATGGTCATGGCAGTGACTGTGCAATAACGAGGACGAACCACGAGTCGGCGCACACAGCCAACCCATCAGCAATCGCCAGCCAAATACACGTCGTCTAACGACGGTCAACCAAGGTCGTCCCCACTCAAAATATGTGTGTCGGCAATCGTCGGGCGAATGACGGCTATCTGCACCTTCCTGACGCTGCATGCCTCATTGGTGCTGCGTCGCGACTGAGCCAACCGACCAGCTGCTACACATCAGCACAGAAACAGCACTAAAATAACTGGGCAGTCGACATCACAAGCTAAACAGTCACAAACACTTGCACGAAGAACGCGACCAATGGTAAGAGCAGTGACTATGCAGTGACGATGACGAACCACGAGTTGAGACACACACATCACCAACCAATAAACGATCGGCGAGCAATCACGTCGTCCGGTAAGACGACCAAGCGACGATCAACCAAGACCGTCCCTGCCGCGTCCCAACTGTCCGACAGCTAGGTCCGAACGCCACTGCTGGCGCGTTGCAACTCACTGCCAGATACGAACCCCTCTCCCAACATACGACAACCGGGAAGTAATAGCAGTCCAGCAAAGATAATACAGCGGGCCATATATCGATAAGCGCTGCTGCAGCCGCTCACAGGCAGGCAAGGCAGCAACCCAGTAACACCAGTAATGGAATTAACAAAACGAGGTGGCAGTACAGTAAAAAGAAAATGTAAAAAGAGAGAGATGGCACGAACACGAGCCACGCACAGCTCACATACACCAGATCTTTAATGTGTCCTCACAGAAAGAAGTCACACTGAGTCAGAACTGGTGATCGGGGAGGCCATTTCATGGAACAGTTGTCCGATTCTGTATCACGGCCGATCCATCGATGCTGCAGCTCCGTGTTCAGGTACCCATGAACTTCTGGATGAAAATGGGGTGGAGCCCCATCCTGCTGAATGATAAACGGAGAGTCCGATTGCATTTGAGACATCAGCCGTTGCTGCAACATATCCAAGTAGGAATATCCAGTGACAGTGCTCTCGGTGAAGAAGAATGACCCGTACAGTTTCCGACGTGACAAGACACAAAAAAACATTTATCTTTGGGGAATAAAGCTCAAATTCAATGCATTCGTGTGTATTCTTTGTACCCCAGATTCGTCAATTATGCCTGTTCACTTTCCCATCAGTGTGAAAAGTGGCTTCCTCGCTAAAAAGTAAGCGATCAACAATTCCATCCCCATCCTCATTCAGTTGTTGCAACCGCGAACAAAACTCAAAACGCTTGTCTTTGTCGTCGTCATTGAGCTTCTGCACTAGCTCCATTTTGAATGGTTTCATAGACAGCTTCTGTCGCAGGACTTTCCACACTGTCATTGGAGCCATTTCGAGTTCACGGGATGCACGACTCACCGATTTCTTTGGACGTCTTATGAATGTCTCTCGTACGCGCTCCTTATGAACCTTTTGCTGTGGGTTGCAAGTTATTTGAGGAGCTATACTACTGTAAGACGTATATGTGATAAACCCATGTAATTTACTCACACCCAGTAACATCTTCCACTTGAAATAATGAACATGTCAGTATTCCATAGCTGCATTCTAGACAGATGTATCTGTAATATCAGACCACTTCATTACTTCCTTTCAAGTAACTGCCATAGCTAACTAACCAGTTTCTTTGGCTACTATGGTACCACAAAGCAGGAGCAACGAGGTAGATATTCTTATACCGTCTTTCTACAGCAACTAATACCTAGTATCCTGTTGTAGATTCTATTTCTCGAAAACTGCACTAAGTCTTTGTGATCAACTACGTTTCACGTCAGAGAACTGGACGATAGCAAACTGTAATGAAGAAGAAAACATTGTTTTTCAGATAGCCTTCAGAAACAGTTTCGACTGACCCATAACCATCATTACGTAAATAACATAAAGGAAGGCACACATTAAGAGGTGAAACTTGGGTCATTTTAAGAAATAAGATAAATCATTGAATTTCTCTGAAGCCGTTACTTTCACCCTGTGCTTTGTCATCAGATTGTTTTCTGTGAATGCGATACAAAAAATATCGACTAACGGCGTAACATAAAACAAACATTATCCTCCATAACTCCACACAAGAGTCGACAAAACCATTTCTTTGTGTCATCAGCACTTTATATTTACGCTATTTTGTAGGAAAATTGGCATTTTCAGACCGTGCATGCCTACAAAATACAGTTTGACTCTTACAAAGGAGAAAAAAATCAACTAGCCACAGTCAATGATGCTACTTGTTTACGCAAAAAAGCGCGGTTACTGGTTTCGAACTAACAGGTTCTTCTTTAGACGGCTGTTCAGATTTAGACAGACATATATTGATTTTTACAAAAGAAAACTAATATGAAGGTCAACAAATGTGCATCTAAATGTGAATGGCCATCTGGAGCTGAACCGGACGTTTCCAAACCGGTAACGGCACTATTTATGTGAATAAATAGCATTATTAACAGTGACTAATTACTGTTTTCTTTTTTCAAGAATCAATATACATGTTATTTATGCTTGGTAAGTTGTCAATTTTGTTCTTCTACAATTTCAGAATATGGGCTACCTTTCCTTGCAGTGCCACTTTACTGCGCGCTATGAAACGATATTTCAGTGATTTGAGAAATCACTTCTACTTGTCATCATGTTCTACGTCTCATTTTTATCATATCTTCAAAGACCATCCCTCATCGACAATTTTTGCACACCTGCCTTCATCACTATGCTTTCCTTTTCTCTTAGAATTAATTTCTTTATCAAATCAGTTATAGTGGATGTCCATATAAGCTCCCTTCAGCCTACTATGTATCTCCTTAAGTATTGTTTTGATGAGCTTCCATTTTCGTCATTGAAAAGCATTGTAAGTATTGCAAGAAAACATCGGTACACTACGGCTAAACAAACCTATAGTTTGGCAGCAGGATGAATCCGTTTGTGTCAGACCTTAAATCGTGTCATCTTGCATTGTCATATTTCTGTTGGACTATATTCAAAGCTGTACTCTGATAAAAACTTTGATTGTCTACTAGTCTACAGTCTGGCCTATTTCAAACTCCTCTCATGGTCTCACAGATGCTTACAGTATGCATCTACTGACGTTTAATGGACTTCCTGCTCGCAAAGCCATCTGAGAGACCTAACGTTGGTCGCTCGTGTGAACGAATTTCCTTGAAGTTGTAACAATGCTAACATCCTCTATTAGTGCGTTGACGCCCACAGTCTTGGGGTACGCTGTGTGCTTTGTCCTTATTTGTAGTCTGAGGGCTAGTTGAGATCGCATTGCCCGTCAAGCAGAGTTTCAGTTTTCTATAGAGTTGCAAATATCACACGAAAAGTTATTCGGCTTGGTTGATTTTGATGTTTCCAAATGGTCGTCAGAACTACTACATTTTATTCACTCGCATTTTTTTCGAAATCTTTTTGATATAGAATTTATACCGTCTCACAGAAAAAGGGAAAAACACAGAAGAGAGGAGGAAACTGGTTGGGAGCTAACGTGATGGTATTTCAGTTATAACAAAATCGAGTCAATGAACTTGGCAATGTGAGTCAACTTATCAAATGAAAAAGATAAAAAAAATGGTTCAAATGGCTCTAAGCATTATGGGACTTAACATCTGAGATCATCAGTCCCCTAGACTTAGAACTACTTAAACCTAACTAACCTAAAGACATCACATACATGCATGCCCGAGGCAGGATTCGAACCTGCGACCGTAGCAGCAGCGCTGTTCCGGACTGAAGCTCCTAGAACCTCTCGGACACAGGAGCCGGTTAGTCAACTTATCACTATGGCGTTGCGTACTCTTTGGGCCAGATGAATACACTGATTCGGTAGAAAAAAGTGTGATAAAATGTAGTCTTTTTTCTTGAGGCTAACTGGCCCACAGTTGTTGCAACTCGTGCTTGAAATCCTGCGACAGAGCTGATGTCAATGTTGGTTCCACATATGTTCTACCGGGTACAGATGTGGGGATATTTCTGGCCATGGGAGTACCTCAGCATCGCGACAGGGTTAGTAGAAGCACGTGCTGTGCGTGGATGAGCATTATCCTATTTGAAAATGACATTACCATCCTGTCGCATGTGAGGTAATACGTGATGAAACGCTCACCAAAACATTGCGAGAATGGGATCTCAGACGGTGGTCATTCGTTGTTGCACAGAGCCACGATTCATTGCTGAACACAGTGTGAGGGCATTCATCGTGAGTCCATGCTTCCTGATCACTGCAGCACTCCCAATGCAGTAATCTGTGTTGTGACGGAAACGGCGGCCCACACGTGGAACTGTGATAGTCTAGTCTAGCAGCCGTTAGCCTCGGGCTAACGCTACAAGGTGACACAGAAACTTGCAGGTAGTCCATTAGTTGTTTTCGGATGACAGACTCAAATGTGATGGGTTTACGGTGTGCATGGTGCACGATATGGGATGGTCAGTCGTGGTGGGCCATGGACGTAGCGACGAGTATGACTGCCCTGGCGTTCCCATGCAGAGCAACATCGGGCCGCTGTCACATCTGAATGCCCCACAGATCTGGATACTGCACAATTTGACCAGCCGGCCACATGGAGACGCACAAAGTTGGCTCATTCAAACTGTCAAGTGCTGGCTGGTGGGTTGATTTGGGGGAGGGGACCGAACAGTTAAGTCAGCGGTCCCATCAGATGGGAAAGGAAGTCGGTCGTGCCCATTGAAACCAACATTGCCGGCATTTGCCAGAAGCAATTTAAGAAAATTACGGAAAACCTAAATCAGAATGGTCGGACGTGGGTTTGAACAGTCGTCCTCCCGAAAGTGAGTCCAGTGTGGTAACCACTCCGCCACCTGGGCTCGGTTTGTCAGGTGTTGATAACGCTTTCTCACACAAGTACGCGGCATCTCCATGTCCTCAACAGTGATCAGTAAGTATCTCACGCTGTTCACGCCCCTTATATACCGTACCATGCCTGGTAAAAACTGTAAACATGAACAACACTAATGTGGCTGTTTTACCACTCACAGCTTTGAACATTTACATAGCCGACGACGACGTGTACATATATGAAGTTTTGCATGACCTCGGTTCCGAGAGCTCCGGAACCTGAACAGAAAATTGGAATAGAGATCAACATAAACATCATTCCCGCCCTTTTTATTTCTCATGGAAACCACACATTGCATGTTGTACCACCATACAGTGAGAACTTCAGACATAGTGGTCCACATTGCTGTACACACTGGTACCTCTAATACACAGTAGCACATCCTCTTGCATTGATGCATGTCTGTATTCCTCGTGGCATACTATCCACAAGTTCATAAAGGCACTGTTGGTCCATATTGTTCCACTCCTCAACGGCGATTCGCCGTAGATCCCTCAGAGTGGTTAGTGGTTCACGTCGTCCGTAAAAAGCCCTTTTCAATCTACCCCAAGCATAACAATTTGTCCATTTTATTTGGACTGTTGAGCTCCGTGGCCGTGGATAATGATATTTCACTATAAAAAAACAGCAATTAGCCACTTTTTAATGCGTTTTATTTATGCCAATATGCATTTCGGGTTTGCACCCATCTACAGCTGGCAAATTACATGTATCTTCAGTGGTACAATCTCGACAGCAGTTTGGATGCTGCAGCTGG
The DNA here is from genome assembly GCF_023898315.1 of Schistocerca nitens. NCBI lineage: Eukaryota > Metazoa > Arthropoda > Insecta > Orthoptera > Acrididae > Schistocerca > Schistocerca nitens. The sequence goes on along the minus strand of NC_064618.1, from coordinate 533,231,805 downwards.
CCTGTGCAAAAGCAACGATTCCAATCATTTACTTCAATTTCGCGAGTTTAAAGTTACGCACTATCAGTTGTTCATTTTATCTACATTCTCCTCTCCTTGTTTTTTCTTGGCTTTTCTTCTTTTTTGCAACAACACAAACACTTCCTGTCACGTATTTTACACAGGCGCACTGCGTTATCCGCCATGTTGTCGACTGACAGTTTTTGTTCACATACAAGGGGTTTATCAATGGACAGAGTTACATTTTACGAAAGTTTTGAGGTTCTAAGATAAGCTACTGTTTTCTAAACATTGACTTGGGTGATAGAAGTATTCTAAGTACGATGTATACATTTTTTTGGCAGTATTGAAGATAATAAATTAACATAACACAATTATACAAAGCAGTAATTCATACATTTACAATATAACAAAGATAGAATTAAGATTTTTATGTTGTATGTTATTACATGCATTTGTTGGGTTTATATTAGATTATGTTATTTCTTGATTGTGCTTAGTAAGTGGTTTGATAAGTAGAGTGTGAAAGTTTTTCAGAAATATTCGGTTTGGTAGCTCTGTTAGGTCGTTAAGTATGTCAGAAGGGGATGCATGTTTATGTGAATAAATTTCGATTTCTTCTAGGAGGTTCATTCTTTTTCCTTTGTTGGCTAGGTGGAGAACTTGTAAGTTATGGGATATGTCTGTTACCTGATGTTCTTCTTCTGCTACATGTTGGGCGAATGTGGATTTATTTAAGTTTTTTAATCGAAGAGCATCCATGTGTTCTCGAAACCGTATGTTGAAGTTTCTCCCTGTTTGGCCTATGTATGTTTTTGGACATGAGAGTTGCAGTTAAGTTTCTATATTTCTGATTGATTGTACAGTTTGGTATTATTTTTAATGTTATGGATAGCTTTGTTCTTTATTTTGTTATTTGTATAGTAGCTGATTTTGATATCTGTTCCTCGGAACAGGTTTGCTACTTTATATGACAGCTTTCCTACAAATGGCAAGCTTACATATTTTCTTTTGGCTGTGTTGTGGTATTCTTTAATGCTGTTTTGTTATTGTATTTGGTTATGTGGGGATTTATCTTAGAGTTTAGTTCATCTATTAATTTTGGATTGTAACCATAATTGTAAGCAATTGCTTTGATGGTGTTTAGTTCTTCTATTTGGTCAGCTGGTTCTAGTGGTATTTTGTGCATTCTGTTTATCATTGCTCTGTATGAAGCCGTCTTATGTTTATCTGGGTGGCAGGATGATTTATTAATTGTATTATCTGTGTATGTTGGTTTCCTGTATACTTGAAATTTGTGTTTGTTGTTGGAGCTACTTATGCAGAGATCCAGAAAATTTAAACCTTCTTCTGTTAGGTGTTCTACAGTGAAGATGATGTTCTGATGCATTATATTCATTGCTTTTGCAAGGTTATCAATTTCTTCTGCTGTGCCATCAAATAAGATTATTATATCATCAACATACCTTTTGTAATAAATTATCTTGTTTACTATCTGGGGGTTTTCTTTAAAAAGTTTACATTCTAAGTTATTGATGAAAATATCTGCAAGCAAACTGGCAAGGCAGCTACCCATAGCCAGGCCCTCTTTCTGCTGGTACATTTTGTTATTAAAAGAAAAATAGTTGTGTGATAGTACTAGTGTTAATAGATCAATGAATTCATATATCTCTTGTAATGCCAAATTTTTATGTTTAAGTAAATTGTTTTTAATTATTTCTATTGTTTCTTTGACCGGTAAGTTTGTGTAGAGGTTTGTGATGTCAAGTGATGCAAACCTAGCAGTATCAGGAATCTGAATTTCCTTTAGACAATTAATAAGTTCATAACTGTTCTTTACTGAGGATGTCTCTTTGCACAGGCCAGCTGCAGCATCCAAACTGCTGGCGAGATTGTACCACAGAAGATACATGTAATTTGCCAGCTGAAGATGGGTGCAAAACCCGAAATGCATATTGGCATAAATAAAACGCATTAAAAAGTGGCTGGTTGCTGTATTTTTATAGTGAAATACCCCAAGCATGTTCGATAGGGTTCATGTCTAGAGAATTCTAGGCCATCGATGTCGTTATCCCGTAAGGAGTCATTCACAAGATGTGCACGATGGTGGCGCGAATTGTCGTCCATGGAGACGAATGCCTCGCCAACATGCTGCAGATAAGGTTGCACTATCGGTCGGAGGATGGCATTCACGTATCGTACAGCCTTTACGGCGCCTTCCTTGACCACCAGCGGCGTACGTCGGCCCCACATAATGCCACCCCAAAAGATCATAGAACCTCTAGCTTGCTGCAGTCGCTGGATAGTGTGTCTAAGGCGTTCAGCCTGACCGGGTTGCCTCCAAACACGTCTCCGACGATTGTCTGGTTGACGGCATATGCGACACTCATCGGTGAAGAAAACGCGGTGCCACCGTTGAACGGTCCATGCGGCATGTTGTTGGGTCTATGTGTCCCACGTTGCGTGGTGTCGTGGTTGCAATGATGGACATCTCCATGAATGTCGGGAGTGAAACTGCATATCATGTAGCCTATTAGGCACAGTTTGAGCCGTAACTCGATGTCCTGTGGCTGCACGAAAAGCGTTATTCAACATGTTGGCGTTGCTGTCAGTGTTCCTCCGAGCCATAATCAGTAGGTAGCGGTCATTCACTGCAGTAGTAGCCCTTGAGTGGCCTGAGCGAGGCATGTCATCGACATTTCCTGTCTCTCTGTATCTCCTCCATGTCCGAACAACATCGCTTTGGTTCATTCCGAGACACCTGGACAATTCCTTGTTGAGAGCCTCTCCAGGCACAACAATCCGGACGTGATCGAACCGCGGTACTACCTTCTAGACACGATTGAACTACAAAGAACATGAGCAGTGTACCTCCTTCCCGGTGGAATGATTGTATCTGATCGGCTGTCGGACCCCCTCCGTCTAATAGGCGCTGCTCATGCATGGTCGTTTACAGTTTTGGGTGGGTTTAGTGACATCTCTGAACAGTTAAAGGGACTGTGTCTCGATACAGTATCCACAGTCGACTTCTATCTTCAGGAGTTCTAGGAACCGGAGTGATGCCAAACTTTTTTTGATGTGTGTATATGTTACGGTATGATCAGGGTCACATGGTGCAAGAGAGAGATAAATCCATGTTCAACGACGCTTTGTGATTTAAAGTTCTCCTCTTGTAAGATAAACGATTCATATCAAATCAATATAGGCGCTCCACGCGTTTTGTAAACTTAGCTTATTATTGATTTTACATCTTCAGATGGAAATAACACGTAGCCTGAATCCAGGTTTCGAGCTGAACTTAAGATAGAGTTACTTTTTTAGAAAGTTGGGGTTCCTACTTGAATACAAATAGTGCTCTGATATGGACCCGCTCTTCATGAAATTCGCATTTCTTTATTACTTTTGTGTAGCGACCACATGCGCTGCAGGTTTAACTCACATGCAGTAAATGTATTTCTAGAGTAATGATTACTCTGATTAACCAGTCACTTGACATAGCTCTTGTGTCTCTGATTATTCACCGTCTACGTACAAACAGCATCACTCAGTCTCGTAGCTCCTCTATGTGGGTTAAGGAAAGGACGACAATGACAAGAACATATTTCAGGGCATTAAACCACGCGAACAGATAATAGCTTTTCATGCTGTGTCCAAAATAACTGCATAGGGAAATGATGATACTAATTTCAACGTCTTAAAGTGCAAATTACCAGATTTCCCTGTGTGCATAACCAAATAAATTTCACCATCTTTTGGCAGACATACACCATCATTTGGCAGTCGACGTCTATCTTCAGGAGTTCTGGGAACCGGAGTGATAAAAAACCTTTTTTGATGTGTGTAAATGTTACATATGGTGATCGCTCTTGAAACAAACAAAGGCATCTCAAGCAAAACGTTTCGACATAAGGATAAAGAGCATCTGAATTAGCAGGCACACACAGGTAATAAAGCGTGGTAGGATTTGACATAAATGAATGTATGTCAAGCAAAATATTTCGACATAGCGAAAAACTTTGCAGACAAAGGCTTCATCGAGATGGAAGACAAATGTTTTCACAGTGAGATTTTATGCTGAGAAACTTTCAACAATTCTCGCTACACTCTTGTGATTGCGGGGAGGCTCTTTTACGAGTACCTGTTTTGGCGGTGCGGTGTCAACGACCTGCGGATTGCGCACTTGGAGGACGCATCCGGAACACGCAGAAAAGCGTGCAGACCTGCCGTTCCATTCTCCTCTTCCCCTTCCCACTATTAATTAACACTGCGTGGTCCGCCAATTACCTCTGTGTAATTACCATCCACCGGTTTTCGTATTTAATTAAGACGCTCTCATGGATTTTCTGGCTAGCACGGCTGTTTGCGGCCTTTGGTCACCCCTGGAACAGCTGAAGAACCAATTGGTCTGATGGCGTCTTCCTTGTCAGTCCCGTTCCCCAGTTGATTTGTTTAGCATAAACAGGTTTCCCTGTAACGCCAGACGTCGGCTGTCCACATCTCTCATTCCGTCTGACCTTGCATGTAGGTAACCCTGTCAGCAAACGATGAATAATCTACTCCTGTGCACTTCTTTGGTGATTTGCTGCGAATAATGTTTGTAACGGACCTCCATGCTGAAATAAGACTAGCGCTGTCGTCTTCCACTATTAATATTGCACTGCTTCTGGTTGTGTTCACAAAACAGTGAAACATCAAACATCTGTAACACCTGCTGCGTCTCCGGCGTTCGCAACCTGACTTCGTCATAACCTCGAGTTACGCTTATTTGAGAGAGGGCATATTCATAGGGGTACTGTCCAATCCGACACGTCGAAAGCTACCGTGAAATTTTTTATTCGGGAGGAAACACAGAAAGAAACACAACTTCAAAACTTTAGATGCTAATTTACACACAACTTTTCTTAGAAAACATTGAAAATTGCCAAATACGTAGCTCACCAGGCAGCTGAAAGAATGTACACCCCTGTCGTAACTGTGCAGACAGCGCACTTGCAACATGGCGGTGCACAGTCTTGTCCGACGACAAACCAGTAAACAGTCAACACGGCACAATCTGTAAAGTGAATTTCAGTTTCCATTGATATGTCCTCTTAGACAATTGTTCTCAGTTACTATTCGTTCGAGTTTACAGTTCAGAGAGGAGACACAAGTAAATAAATTTTTTTGCAGTTCCTTCGTATATGCTAGCTAATGGCATTTGTCTTTACGTGGGTTCCAAACTTTCAAAGTAATGTGGAATTCAATTAATTTTTTTAACCTTGCAAAGATAAAATATGAAGGAAGTGCTACTCAGCCGAAATCATCTACTTCTCCTGAAGACCTTCATATGTGTTATTTATTAATTAATTTCTTACACATTCATTCGAATGATGTCAATATTTCGTTATCAATTGTTGATACAATGGAAAAGCAGGAAACAACTGATGACTCCGTGAATTGTGATTCGAACGATGATTGTTCTGCTACTTAAAGTCCAGAAGAAAAACATAGTATATTCCTACGCCGAAAATAAACGAGTACGGTAATAGCTTGCAGTGGCAAAAGAAAAGGTTGTATATTTTCTGGTTAAACGGAGGTGACGAAAAACGCTTAAAGTTAAGCAGTGTGTTTGAAGTTTAACATTTGCGTTTTGTAAAATCTGAACGTGAATTGTATAAATGGAACAAATACGTACACGAAGTACGAAACACACGTCAAAGTGGAAACTATTTGAAATTGGAAATTTGTGGTAAGTTTATGGGGCTAAACCGCTGAGGTCATCGGTCTCTAGGCTTACACTTTACTTAAAGTAAGGACAACACATACAGCCATGCCCAAGGGAGGACTCGAACCTCCGACAGGGGGAGCCGACTATTTGAAAGATAAAGAAGTGTTCGTGAGAGTTAATGGACCGTTACCGAGGGAGGGAGATCTATGTGCCTGGGCCTTCCGAAGTGCGAGTGAGGTTAACGTAACTTATTTCCATCTTTATTCGACCTAGTTAAAGAGATTCGTGAAATTTTACAGAAAAGGAAGTGGGGTAATTACGATATTTACTTCAAGTAAACATGCAGAGGAGATGTCATTAAACGGCAATATTAAAGACAAATTCGTAGCTGACGCAAAGACGAAGCTTCTTGTTCCCCCCTAAAAAGGAGAGTATAAAGCCAGTCTGGTTTCGTGCAAGGACTGCTCGCAGATCGCATTTCATAATTTCAACTTATTACATATTCGTATACAACAGCGCCAGTGATAAAGATCAAAAAATGGTTCAAATGGCTCTGAGCACTATGGGACTCAACTGCTGTGGTCATCAGTCCCCTAGAACTTAGAACTACTTAAATCGAACTATCCTAAGAACATCACACACATCCATGCCCGAGGCAGGATTCGAACCAGCGACCGTAGCAGTCGCACGGTTCCGGACTGCGCACCTAGAACCGAGAGACCAGCGCGGCCGGCGATAAAGATCAGTGGATTATTGTTTCCACAGCTTCATACCTATTTTCAGGAACCTCAAGACAAATTAAGATCAAAAATTAATAAAAGGAATGTTTGTATAGTATTGTATTGTATGTTAACCGGGGCCTAGAAACGACGGAGAGGTTCCGTCCCCGCCGCAGCCGCAGTGGTCCACAACCCCACGACGACTGCCGCAGTCCACTTCACCCCTGCGCCGCCCCACACCGAACCCAGGGTTATAAAGGAATGTTTACTAGCAAAAACGTTGTAACCGACAAAACATAATCCGGAAAATGGAACACAATAACATTTTCAACGTCAAATTCGATACGTCTTCTTATTAGTTACAACAAATAATTCACTGCTTTTGTTGAACTCTTAGCCTGGATTTAACAGCGCATTTGTCTCTAGGAGGTCGACGGAAAGATTCAGCCTTTTGATAAAGAAATTTTTCCACACTGTAAAACAGTTTTCAGGTAATTGTCCGACAATGTCCTTTCAAATAGCTCTTTGTCATCAGGTTTATTAGTGGAACAGTATTGTTAAACTTCAGTCATCTGAGCAAAGTCGGTTTGCATGACCATGTTTCACCAATATTCAGAACAACGGCCGCGATCATTTCTTACTCCACCCCAATTCTGTTTAATAAAATTAGTAATTACTGTGACGTGCCTAAATGCAATAATTTTCCTTTATCAAGTTCGTCTGATGTAAAGAAGCTGTTTGTGTTCGTCATCCAATAGACACTTTGCATTTTGTGACGACTACTGGAATTAATAAAGGAACTGTCTCATTGTAAATAAAATAAACATTATTCAAAAACTTTCAAGAGAAATGCGCTACAGAAATTGTTAGAAAAAATTTCATGTCGACATATCTAAGTCTCGAGTGATAGAAGTCGTCTGCAGTAATGTAACATCATACACCGCTTTAATTTTTTTTCCTCAGCTAGTCACTTGTGCAACAATTACATATCCAACACGTTGGCTGACGATTTGAAAAGCAAGTTAATCACAAAAATGATGATTTGAGACTTTTTTGCTATGGTGCAAGTCCATAAAATTCTCGCGTGCATCTGCTCTTGTCACAGCTGGGCCTTCTTATTCCCAGATTGGCGCACCAGGCACATTGTAAGCGCTTCTTCATGCGAGAACAATAAATAACTTTACTCTTTTTTAAGAAGTACTTGCAGTGCGCCATTGCTCCTAAAATTTCGACAGTGTATTTCTTTCGATGTATTCTCCCTATATTCCGCTTTATATACCCTCCACTGCTAGCGCTCCCATCTGCCGTCTGTGAGTGGTTATTGCACGTTGACGTCTAACGTAGCCGGTGGCCACATTATTGTCGCTGGATCATGTTTTTTCGGCATTGTCATGTATAATAGTTGTGGTGCGGTTCAAACTCTATAAGTAATTATTCTGTAAGACGTTTTCCACACTGTAAAACAGTTTTCAGGTAATTGTCCGACAATGTGCGTTGACTGTAGCTTTGGCCAGATCCTGAGTAGAGTACGTAGCTGGGCACAGCCCACATTGCTACCACACTCACACAGTGTTGACTCCACGGTGTAGCCTCATCTGTGGAAATTCGATCTGCACCTTGTTACGCTCTTTCGAAGTTAGCTGAGTGTCTTCCACGCAGCCCAGTCTTCTGTGTGGCCAGGGGTACCCTATCGTCTGCTAACAGCCGTCTTGGATGTACTGTCTCCTATGAGTCACTTCAGAATCCTTGCTTGCTAAGGTGGTTCTCTGAGAGCCTTGGTTGTTCTCAGGAAGCACTTCCTTGACTTGATTCATGGTTGTGCTGGCTTGTGTTCGTACAAGGTAAATAGAATTGGGGAGAAGAGGAATTTGTGGCAAAACCTAACTAAAATGAGAGATCGATTGGTAGGACATATTCTGAGGCATCAGGGCGTCATCAATTTAGTATTGGAGGGACACGTGGAGGGTAAAAATCCTAGAGGGAGACCAAGGGATAAATATACTAATCATATTCAGAAGGATCAAGGTTGCAGAAGTTACTGGCAGATGAAGAAGCTTGCACAAGATAGAGTAGCATGGAGAGCTGCATCAAACCTGTCTCTGGACTGGCAAAAGGTATTCAATGCTCAAAAGAAAGTAGTTAGAATAATGTGTGGGGTTCATAGTCGCACATCTTGTAGGCATCTGTTTAAAACGTTAGGAATTCTTACAACTGCTTCACAGTACATTTACTCAGTAATGAAAATTTTTCTCAACAACATGGACCAGTTTAAAATCAACAGCGACATTCATGATTACTTTACCAAAAAAAAGAAAGACATACGCTATCCTTTACTTAATCTATTTTTGGCACAGAAAGGGGTAAAATATGCCGCTATAAAACTTTTTGATAACTTACCAGGTGAAATAAAATGTCTTACAGACAGCAGTAATAGTTTCAAAAACGAAATCATACCTCCTTGACAACTCCTTCTGTACCATAGACGAATTCTTGAAAATGAGTAAATAAATCTGGAGATATAATGTAAGCATTTTGTGGCATTTAAGGGAATGGGATAGATAATAGAAATATTTAGGTATAACACTATAATTTAAACAAAAAAAAGGAAAAAACTTGTTTCCTGTGCGCATTTCTTGTGCCTTTGACTCGTTCCACATCATAACGGTTTTCCGTGCTATTGATCAATGGAACACGTAACTAACTAACTAACTAAAGACCACAACAACAAGAGAAATATTGTGTTGGTGCATAAGTTCGTAGCGATTTTACACAAGTTAAAAAAACGCAGCAAATACGCATGACAGAGAGTTTAGTCATCAGTGATATATTCTCCTTCATTATTTGCAACCCCCTGCCAACGCTGAGGTAATTTTTGATTCCGCGACTGTACAAATCACGTGCTTTTGAGGCGAATAACTCGTCGAGCCATTTTCGGAGTGCGGAAAGGAAATTCCTTGAAGACTGTGTGATAGAGAGCGGAAAAGGTGAAAATCTGGGGATGTAATATCAGGTGAATAAGTTGGGAGGGGAATGACTTCCCAACCCAACTTCGGTACAATGCTTTGTGTCAGTCTAGCAGAAGGCGGGCGGGCGTTAACGAGGAGCAGCATCACTTCACGCAGTCTTCCTTGTCGTTGTTCTTGGACTACTTCTGCAGGACGTCTCAATTGTTGACAATAAATTTCAGCAATGATGGTTACATCTCAGGAAAGCAGTTCGTAGTATAACACATCATCGCTGTTTCACCAAACGCATACATAAGTCTTTGTACGGAAAGCTTAAGCTTTTGTTTGAGCTTAATCATTCCTTTCATCTCCTTATGTTCTGGTCATCAGTGACGACACAGTATAGGAATGGTCGGTGTTGTTCAAGAGCCAATGGACGACGAGCGAGCGGAGTTGAACCTATTGCCACTCGCAGATTTTTGTGCTTTAGACTTAAGAGCATTCGGCACCTACAAACCCGATTTTGAACCTTCCCTATTGCATGTAAATGTCGCACGATGGTGGAATGATCACAGTTCATCACATTTCGCCGTTCTCGAGTACACTGACGAGGATAATTGTGGACTAATACGTTTAAACTATATTCATCAAACCCCGAAGGTCCCCCAGATAGTGGAGAATCACTAATGTCGAAACGATCCTCCTTAAAAGTAGAAAACCATTTTCTTGCCGTGCTCTGTCCAATGGCACTACCCCCACACACAGCGCAAATGTTTCAGACTGTCTCTGCAGCTGTCACACATCTACTGAACTCAAACATAAGAATATGTCGGAAATATTCCGACTTATTCACTTCCATTTCATTTCATTTCATTTTCCAGCATCGACAGCTCCACTCACTATCTCTAAACGAAAAAATGACAATATGTAAACTCAGATGTCGACAGTTAACTACATCTAATAAATGACAGTCGATAAATAAATCCATAGCAGCCGGAATACCTCCACTGAAAACAAAAAAAGAACTTATGCACCAGTCTTATAATACTTTCTTTTGCCTTACTCATTTACCTGATTCATGAAGAGACAGGTACACAGACTAATTATTGTGTGTCCTTCTGCGTAAAAGAGAAGAAAACAGGTAGTGAAATCCTAAGCCAGAGGGTGCAATAAAGATGATGAGAATCGTTAATTTTTTTGTAGTTTTTGAAATAAATAGCGTCATACAACGATTAACAGTGGCGTGAGAAAAGCCACTGTACATTGGCGAGAGAGAGAAAAAAACATAGTATTATAAAGGTCGTAATTATACCCAAGTAAATGAGGAAGAATCACATCAAGTGGGAAGCAAGAAGCGAATCTAGCGAGCGCAAACCAACTGGTGTGATGGCGGTCGTAAATGTGATGTTAGGGAGCGAGGCACGGATACGGAAGTCATTAGCTGTGAATAATACTCATTAAATATTGCTACCCAATAAAATGGATCGTGAAGACTGTTAACCAAGGGGACGTAGATAATAATAGAGAAATTACAAGATACAATTAAGTATGAATTGAAATTAATATAATACCGTAAACATAACAAGTAAAACACCTGTTTTGTATAGTTACATAATGGATGTGAGTCGTATATTATTTGAAGGAATTACATAATACCACGGAAAAGATTGTAAATCTTGTAAAAACTGACGTTTGGAACATACATCTGCAAAAATAGCTTCCAGATCTAATCTTGGCTCCGGGCCGTGTAAGGGGGAATATATACCCACGATTTGGAACTGATTATTGTTTTAGACTTGATTTCTACCGACACCGGTCATCGACAGAAAGTTAAGGCCGTCTTATGCGCACAATACTAGTCAAATCAAATTTCTCAGTTGAAAGTAATAGGAGTAAGCTTAATGTTAATAGTCTTCACGTGGGTTTTCTTACTATCCGTAACGTAAAGAATCTTTCGCCTAGTTGACTATCGTGTTGATTACTAACATATGAGACGGAAATCTCTGCTCGGAAAGTATTCGAAGTTCTTCTTTTTCATGGATATGACATCAATGAGGAAAAACTGAAAACTTTCTGCTGAAATAGATAACATTTACATGGACGCTGCAATTTGGACTGCATTTCGAAAAAATTGCACTGTAAATTGTCTGTTATTTGGAGAGACAGTTTAGGGCAAGATAAAGTCGAGGAATAAGTAAAGATGTATCAGCACAGATATCACATGCTAGTAAGTCACTGCTAAGATTAAGCAATAGCTTATAAATATCAGCTCGTAATCATACAGAGAAAATGATGCAGTGACATACGATGACAGTTTCAGAAGTGTCGTGAGAAGGAATATGGCACCTAAAAAACTTGATGAATGTATTTTCTTGTATATATTGACAGATACTCATGTGAGAAAAATAGCTCAGTGGTTTGCTTTTATAGTTTACTCGTCTTTCACTTCACTTCCGCTCTCTTCCGTGGGAGCATGACTGTTCACAAAAGCCACCTTAATATACTTTACGTTCACTATTAGAACAGATATTCTTGGGTTGACTAAGACGAACTTTGAAACATTAGTGGCCAAAGTCTTTTGACGAAAAAACCAGTAGTAGCTAACAGATGACCTCGTTCACATGCTCCATACAAAATAGTACAGTTTTCAATATCAATGCTGCCAGCATCCTCCCACCGGATTTCTTGCTATGCAACTAGATCTAGTTCATACCTCTGCATTTCTTTGACAACACTGATTGCAGCTCCTGTCTTCTACAGACTCCTTACATCCCACGTTCAAAATCGTATACCGTTTCTTTGCCACTGACGTCGTCTAGTTTTATCAGTAATGTTCCGATGCTTACTTGTGGTCTTGAAAACATGTTTAATTTTTTTACGAAGATAGGATGCTGGCCCCTCGTCCAACCTGCGGTGTTACCCTCACAACTTACAAGATTGCTGGCTTTTCTTAAGGGGTGGGCTCGCCTCAAGAGTTGGGTTAGAGATAGGAATAAGAAAATTGGAAAGACTCCCACGGGCCTCGAATCCTAATGCCTTTGGGGTCGGAAAAGCAGGTCACAAGTATTCAACTACGAACTACTTAATTCTCGTTCAGGGCGGCAATGTGGATCTTGAGGACTGATCCAAACTCTCCATTAGGAGGTGCTGCATTTATGATATTGGATTTTAAAAAGTCAATCCAATTTTTTCCACGATAGTACAGCGGCTTGAAAATAGCGATGAACGTAAAAAAAAAGACTTAAGGTTATTGCTACCTGTTGCGCTCTCTCATAGTGAATTTGTTTGTACTATTGCGGAATGTTAACATTAACAAACACGAGGAAAGCTTCTATCAAAACTAAACTCCCTGTCGTTTGGTCTTCATGATCAACGAAACTATAAAAGAAAAGCAATAGCAGACAGACAGCATTTCAGTGTTGAACACGAACTGTAGGTGATGAATCGTTGACTTGTACTGTACACGTCTCTCTTATGGCGGAATTTTAATTGTCCGCGGCGGAGTGGCGCCCGACAACAGTGGTGTTTGGTAGCAGACGTCAAGGCATCACCCTGAATAGCTTCTCTGCCTCTCAGGTCCATTGTTCTCTGCCTGGATGTAAATGAGGAAAAGGGACAACTAAACACCACGTCGGCTTTTGAAGAAGTGTCAGGGCTGAATTATTACATCCGAGACGGGTTGGTTTCTTTGTCTGACGTTGATCGGTAACAGCCGTCGAGGACGGGTCGAGATTCCGTAGATCGTCCGTCTAATTCAGGAGCAGTAAAAACATGTTTCACAAACGTTTCTGTGGTATGCCATATTTACGGTTAAATAGCTCCACCCGTATCGTTCGTCCAGATTGTTTTAGTGGCAAACGATCCATCAGCGCCCTCCTGGGGCTATTTTATGGCTGTCAGCTGCGCCCACTGCTGAATTCTTTATTTTTATACGTTTTACAGCGTTCCAGAAATCCTCGTCTCGTCAGTAACTTTTTCAGTATTGGTTTTTGTGCTAAACTCCCGGGTTTATTAAACCTTGGACGTTTTCTGTTAATGAGGAGTAGATATGAAGATGCTGGATAACATCTTGGTTAAAGCAAACAATAAAACTGCCATAACATATACTAATATAAAAGCGTAGTGACATCTTACATTATTTTCGCTCTTTGTTGTCCTAAATTTAGCAATATTCTCTTGCGAGGATTCGTTTTGTGATCTACATTTTTAAGATATCTATTCCTTATTGTCTTTTCTCCTTTAGCTCGATTTACTGTTAATATTTGTTTTGTTAATCACAGTGACTCTTCCTGTGAAGAATCTGGGAGAACACTAACTTTTATTTTACCTAATCCCTTAGATCCCCTTCAGAGAACACTTGTTTAAAATTTCAATGGTTTCACCAAATTTCCACTGAAGAAGTCTGGCATTGTTCCTTTTACAATATCACAGGCCATTTCTTCCATCTCTTTATCCAAAATCGGTTATGACTGCCATGTGGATGACACGTTGTACACTAAGAGAGAACACTGATCATCGGTGCGGTGCAAAATAGCGTACATATCAAAGAAATTATGATCCCATTACATCGATACAAGCAGCGTGAAAGAGCGATAGAAATCAATGACTTCTCTCATAAGTACTAATTTTAAACACGTAGACTGCATCGCGTATATTAACGGCTGGTTCTCCATCAGACCAGGCCAGGCAAAATGGCAGTACAGTGAGGTGACAAGTGGTAGGGTAGAGATATCACATATACAGAAGGCGATAGTATCGCGTACACCAGATATAAAAAGGCAGTGCATTGGCGGGGCTCTCATTTATACTCACGTGATTCAAGATAAAAGGCTCCCGATGTGATTATGCTCGTACGACGGGAATCGACAGACTTTGAACGCGGAATGGAACTTGGAGAGAGAAGTATGGGACTCTATTTCCGAAATATTTCGAGATCTCCAGTGACAAGAGTGTGCCGAGAAAAGCAAAGTTTCAGGCACTACCTCTCACCACGTACACTGGAATGGCCGACAGCCTTCACTAAACGACCGACAGCTGCGCCGCTAGCGCCGAGTTGTCAGTGCAAACACACAAACAACACCGAGTGAAATAACCGCAGAAATCAACGTGGGACTTAAGACGAACGTATCCATTACGACAGTGCGACGAAATCTGGCGTTAATGGGCTGTGGCAGCAGACGACCGACGTGAATGCCCTTGCTAACAGCACGACCTCACCTGCAACGCCTATCCTGGGCTCTTGATCATATCGGTTGGACGCTAGACGACTGGTAAACTGTGGCCTGGGCAGATGAGCCACGATTTCAGCTGATGCTACGGTTCGAGTGCGGTGTAAACCCCACGAAGCCATGAACTGAAGTTCTCAACAAGTCACTGTGCAAATTGGTGGTGACCCCATAATGATGTGGGCTGTGTCTGCATGGAGCGGAACCGATCATTGACTGGAAATGGTTATGTACGGTGACGTGGACACCATTTGCAGCAATTCATGGACTTCATGTTCCCAAATAACGATGGATTTTTTATGGATGAGAATGCGCTATATCACCGGGCCACAACTGTCCGCGATTTGTTTGAAGAATGTTCTGGACAGTCAAAGCGAATGATTTGGCCACCCAGATCGCCCGACACAGAGCCCACGTAACATATATGGAACGGAATCGAGAGGTCAGTTCACACACAAAATCCTGCACCAGCAACACTTTCGCTGTTATTCACGACTATGAGGGAGCATGGCTCGATATTTCTGCAAGGAACTTCCACTGACTTGTTCAGTCCATGCCGTGTCGAGCTGCTGTACGACGCCGGGTAAACAGAGGTATGACTCAATAGTAGGAGGTATCCCATGACTTTCGTCACCTCAGAGCTTAGACGTGCGTTTCTGTTTTGGCTGCCGTTGGCCACACGGCAGCCAATGAGTCAAGTCCTGAAATATACATGCTGTGCAGAAGGTGCAATTCTTATGCCCGAGGTAATTCTTTGGAAATGCTGTAAGACTCGTAAGGCAGAACAGAAATAGTCACACCCTCACGCACATTCATAATCCCGTACAACAAAGAACACTGGGGTTGCATACCAAATATTTGAATACTGCACCATATGTACACATTGCCGGCCGAAGTGGCCGTGCGGTTAAAGGCGCTGCAGTCTGGAACCGCAGGACCGCTACGGTCGCAGGTTCGAATCCTGCCTCGGGCATGGATGTTTGTGATGTCCTTAGGTTAATTAGGTTTAACTAGTTCTAAGTTCTAGGGGACTAATGACCTCAGAAGTTGAGTCCCATAGTGCTCAGAGCCATTTGAACCATATGTACACATTTCTAAAGCGGTGGACAAATTTGAATAAGTATTAGCTTTCTGCTTGTGAAGATGTCTTCTAAGTTTTCTAAGCATTGACGTCACATACAAAGAATAATTAAACCAACAGAATGAACATCTGAATCCTGAATATCAATGTTATGTAACGTCATACAAATATGTGAGATCAAACCAGTTACCATTGGAGCCAGGACCCGAAGAATTGAGTTAAGGTGAAACATCACTATGAAACATCACCTTAGAAAAATTATAAATGACTGTGCTTAAACTGACACACAATATTTTTAGCGCAACGCGATCTGACTTTCAAAAGTCCCTACAAAAGAATGGCCCTAACAATGACCTATACCTTTCATGAATCACTTACCTCACAAAAATCTTCGTTACTTGAACTACTGCAATACAGCGAGCGCCACTACTGCCAGCTAAATAAAAGATTCAAACTACTGAAGGCACTAACTACTGATAGGCTTAGTTAGCAAATGAAAGATATTAATAGAGAACAAACAATGTAATTACCTTAATAGTGTTCAAAAGTCATAATATATATATATATATATATATATATATATGGTGAGTCACCTAACGTTACCGCTGGATATATTTCGTAAACCACATCAAATACTGACGAACCGATTCCACAGACCGAACGTGAGGAGAGGGGCTAGTGTAATTGTTTAATACAAACCATACAAAAATGCACGGAAGTATGTTTTTTAACACAAACCTACGTTTTTTAAAATGGAACCCCGTTAGTTTTGTTAGCATATCTGAACATATAAACAAATACGTAATCAGTGCCGTTTGTTGCATTGTAAAATGTTAATTACATCCGGAGATATTGTAACCTAAAGTTGACGCTTGAGTACCACTCCTCCGCTGTTCGATCGTGTGTATCGGAGAGCACCGAATTACGTAGGGATCCAAAGGGAACGGTGATGGACCTTAGGTACCGAAGAGACTGGAACAGCACATTACATCCACATGCTAACACCTTTTTATTGGTCTTTTTCACTGACGCACATGTACATTACCATGAGGGGTGAGGTACACGTACACACGTGGTTTCCGTTTTCAATTACGGAGTGGAATAGAGTGTGTTCCGACATGTCAGGCCAATAGATGTTCAACGTGGTGGCCATCATGTACCGTGTGTACCGTGATGTGCCTGCAACCCCAGAGGATATGAAACAACGTATTGTGGCAGCCTGCGGCGACAATACACCAGATGTACTGCGGCGTGTACGACATTCATTACGACAGAGATTGCAATTGTGTGCAGCAAATAATTAGTGGCAGTGCAACGTGGCGTGATATTGTGAATTAATAACGAAGAAATTTTTGAATTTTACACTAATCCAAATGTAATATGGAGTGCCATGTCTATTTGAAAATAGCAGAGGTCTAGTTTTCAAATGCAGATTGAGATGTGAAAGCTGCCTACACACATATCTACCTGTATCTATAACTCGTTTTATAAAAAAGAAGTGAACTGAAAACTGATTGCATTGTTACTGAAAGCAAGTAAATGATTTTGAAGTCCACAAGGGTACTCAAAGCAACACAGTTAAGAATCAGACTCAGGACAAGAAAGGAAAAAAAGAGTTGAGAAGTACCATGTGCAGAGACTAAAAGATGAATCAACAAAGACCGATTAGCATGTGCAACTTAGTAACCGCTTTGAAGCACTCTGCGAAATTGACGCGGATCAGGACCTTGAACTAATGTGGGGAAACATCTAGAGCTCAGTTAGGGATACGACAAAGGAAACACTTATGGGTAACACAGTGGGCAAGAAGCTCTGGTTTGGACAGGAATGTGCAGATACCCTGGAAAGGACGAAGGAAGCCAGGAGCAGTGGCTGGAGGGGACAAATCCGGCACGAGACAAAGCACAGTTTGAGGAGGTCCGCAGGACTACACAAGCAACTCTCAGAAGAAGAAAGAGGATATATATAAGGGGTATCATCATTGAAGCAGAAACAGACTTCAGAGGACAAAAGACTAGGGAAATGTTTCTGAAGGTGAAGTATCTCCGCAAAGATCACCAGGCCAAGCAGAAATTTGTCAAAGATTCCCATGATAAGATTCTGACGAACGATAGCGATATAGCTGGAAGATGGAAAGAGTACTTTTGACAGCTGCTAAATTGTAATGAACCCGAACTGCAGTGTGATTTCCAGTACCCTATTACAGCCGATGCAGATTATCCCCCATCTACCCTTGATGAGATAAAAACCAGACTCAGACACCTTAAGCAGAATAAGAGTGCAGGTGAATATGGAATACAAGCTGAAATGATCCTGGCAGGAGGAGAGAAACTTGCAGGAAGCTTGCAGAAACTAGATGTATATGGTAAAGATTTGCATATTTTATTCGTTGATTTTAAGAAGGCCTATGATTGTATACATCGCAAGAGCCTGCTCAGCAGTTTAAGGGAGTTTGGCATGGCAGATAAACTCATCGATCTGATAAAGATCTGTCTGAGCGAAACAAGTGCAAAAGTGAAGATGGGGAAATAGCGTAACTGAGGAATTTGAAATTGTGACAGGACTCAGGTAAGGAGATGTTATGTCCCCTATCCTGTTCAACTTTGCCCTCGAGAAGATCGTACGCAAGGCCTTCCAAGACAATGGAGAGATTGAAATCGAAGGAAAGAAATTGGCATACTTAGCCTATGCAGACGACATCTGTTTACTCTCTAGGTCTGAAGAGGAGTTGGAGCAAATAACCAGAGCACTAAAGGAGGCTGTCAGCAAATTTGGGCTAAACATAAACGAAGCCAAGACAGAGTACTTCGTTATGATACGCGGTCAAATTCAGACTGCTGGTCATCTACAATCACTGCCGGCGGGGAACCAGTCCTACAACTGAGTGCACGAATTTAAATACCTAGGGGTACTTTTCACTGAGAACTCTTCATGTGAAGTAGAGATCAATGCCAGAGTACAATCAGGGAACCGATCTTACCACGGTCTAGCACAACTGCTTCGGTCCAGATATCTCTCTAGACAGTTCAAGATTCGACTTCACAAAACCCAAATCCAGCCTGTTGTACTATATGGCTGTGAGACATGGAGTATCAGGAAACAAGACTTACATAAGCTCATCGTTTTTGAGAGAAAAGTGCTTCGGAAGGTTTTCAGTCCGGTTCTGGACGCAGACACAGGGGAATGGAGGATCAGACACAACCAAGAGCTTGAGGAACTATACCTGCGGCCCAACATAGCAGGAACTGTTAAAGACAAACGAATGCAGGAAGAAAACCCCAGGGAGACCCAAGAAATGTTGGAGTGATGGTCTTCATGAAGATTCAAACCAAGCATCAATAGTTGTGGACGCGTGGCAGATAGTAGCAATGGACACAGTTCAGTGGAGGAGGAAACTTATACACTGCTGTCCATTAAAATTGCTATACCACGAAGATGACGTGCTACAGACGCGAAATTTAACCGACAAGAAGAAGATGCTGTGATATGCAAATGATTAGCTTTTCAGAGCATTCATACAAGGTTGGCGCCGGTGGCGACGCATACAACTTGCTGACATGAGGAAGGTTTCCAACCGATTTCTCATACACAAATTGCAGTTGACCGGCGTTGCCTGGTGAAACGTTGTTGTCATGCCTCACGTATGGAGGAGAAATGCCTACCACCACGTTTCCGACTTTGATAAAAGGTCGGATTGTAGCCTATCGCGATTGCGGTTTATCGTATCGCGACATTGCTGCTCGCGTTGGTCGAGATCCAATGACTGTTAGCAGAATATGGAATCGGTGGTTTCAGGTAATATGGAACTCCGTGCTGGATCCCAACAGCCTCGTATCACTAGCAGTCGAGATGACAGGCATCTTATCCGCATGGCTGTAACGGATCGTGCCGCCACGTCTCGATTCCTGAGTCAACAGATGGGGACGTTCGCAAGACAACAACCATCTGCACGAACAGTTCGACGACGTTTGCAACACCATGAACTATCAGCTCGGAGACCATGGCTGCGGTTACCTTTGACGCTGCATCATAGACAGGAGCGCGTGCGATGGTGTACTCAACGACGAACCTGGGTGCACAAATGGCAAAACGTCATTTTTTCGGATGAATCCAGGTTCTGTTTACAACGTCATGATAGTCTCATCCATGTTTGGCGACATCGCGGTGAACGCACATTGGAAGCGTGTATTCGTCATGGCTTATCACCCGGTGTGATTGTATGGGGTGCCATTGTTTACACGTCTCGGTCACCTCTTGTTCGCATTGATGGCACTTTGAACAGTGGACGTTACATTTCAGATGTGTTACGACCCGTGGCTCTACCCTTTATTTGGTAGCTGTGAAACCCTACATTTCAGCAGCATAATGCACGACCGCATGTTGCAGGTCCTGTACAGGCCTTTCTGGATACAGAAAATGTTCGACTGCTGCCCTGGCCAGCACATTCTCCAGATCTCTCACTAATTGAAAATGTCTGGTCAATGGTGGCCGAGCAACTGGCTTATCAGAATACGCCAGTCACTACTCCTGATGAACTGTGGTATCGTGTTGAAACTGCATGGGCAGCTGTACCTGTACACGCCATCCTAGCTCTGTTTGACTCTATGCCCAGGCGTATGAAGGCCGTTATTACGACCAGAGGTGGTTGTTCTTGGTACTGATTTCTCAGGATCTATGCACCCAAATTGTGTGAAAATGTAATGACATTTCAGTTGTAGTATAATATATTTGTTCAATGAATACCCATTTAATTGTATTTCTTCTTGGTGTAGCAATTTTAATGGCCAGTAGTGTAGCAGAGTGCGCTCCACTGGGCCTGATGAGGTAGTAGTTTTATTGTTATTAGTAGTAGTAGTAGTATACATGTGACTAATATATACACGTTGCCTGTCATGTTTAGTATTGCAGTGTAAACGCTTGCAATATCTTTAGATTTCTGGAACGCTCCTAATGTTGCCGATGAATAATCAAAAGCTTCGAGACCGGACAGAGAAACTAAGCGTTTGTAGGGTAACGACCGAGCAAGGTGGAGCAAATGTGAAGAATTCAGATTTTTTCAGGTGTGGAATGCAAATTTACTTCCGACTATCCAGATTTAGGTTTTCCGCGGATTCGAGTAATTCAGGTGATAGCTGGGATTCTTCCGCGTCCTTACCAAATCCGAGTCTGATTTTCGTCTATAAAGACCTCGTCGTTGACGGGACATCAAAGCTTCATCATCTTTTATACCATAATATTGCTCGGAAGTTTCTCATCTGAAAATTGCCAATTGGACTACAAAGTTTCTGATTGCCTACAGCAGTGCCTGCCTTTCATCCTTACCATGTACGAGTTGTTGGCCACCAGCACCAGATGGCCTTCGTCGTTTTGGTCATGTGGTCATGAAACACGTGACAAAACTGAGTTTTTGTGCCGGTGGCGGTGGTCTAGCGGTTCTAGGCGCTCAGTCCGGGACCGCGCGACTGCTACGGTCGCAGGTTCGAATCCTGCCTCGGGCATGGATGTGTGTGATGTCCTTAGGTTAGTTAGGTTTAAGTAGTTCTAAGTTCTAGGGGACTGATGACCACAGATGTTAAGTCCCATAGTGCTCAGAGCCATTTGAACTTTTTTTTTTTTTTGAGTTTTTGTATGTTGTTTGAAACCATTGTCCTCCGCCCAGATACAGCGTCAGCACTGTTGCCGCGCCTATCCTCACTTTGCCTCCGTTCACAGAGGCTCCACCTTACTTTGACGATAACTTCTTTACGCATCACTGTCGCACATGGCAAAATTTGGTCGCAAGTATTGAGCAGTACAAAAAATTCCTGTTTCAGCTAAAACAGCTTGAACTATTGCTGTGCAGTCTTATGTAAACGGTTTAAACTATTTCGTGAGATGTTTAGTTCCTTACAGATGTCACTATTGCTAACGGGCCGGAGTGGCTCAACATTTCTTGCGATTTCATTGACTTTTTCAATGCCTTGTTTCGAACGTTGAAGTGCGTCAGATTTTTTCGGCAGAAAATGCTTTAATCAACTTTATGCCCCATCTACTGTTACAACGTCATTTTTTTTTAAAAAAAAACCATTGATTGTTTTTGTCATTGTGAACCAAATTTTCCGGCCTCGATTTTGTTCTGCCCTTTTTCACTCAGACACGAGATAGTAGCCACAGAAGTCCATGTACTTTGATCTTAATTTTTTCCTTCTAATCTAAAATTACGCTTTAAAAACAGTCAATACGTTTCTTTATCTGAATTACTATACAAACTTCTTGGCCACATTTACACCAACAGTAAGAATAATATATGATTATTCTGAGATAAGGTAAACATTGGCCAGAAATGAATTTTTCATACAGCAGCTGGCTGGAATTATATAACTAAAAGAATTTTATGTTTTCACCTATTTTGAATGGTGCACTTACCTAGCGTTCATTCGAGAAATGCTGCCGTGCTTATTAAAAGCTGTAGCTTTTTCGGCCCGCGCTACGATGTAATTTCAAATCGACGGCGAACCATTACCCTTCGATTCTAATCTTCATCAGCAACTGAACAGTTGACACCCTCAACAGCGAGACCTTTCAAAAGGGCGGCATGATGGCCGTTTCTCATTCGTATAGTACTTATTTCTAGTTAAAAAAAATAATGCAGTGCTTCATTACAAGACGCTCACACCAGAAAAACTCCTTCTTTCATATAAGCTAAGAACCATGCCTTCCCCCTTGTGTTTTTGTTCCTGCAAATAGTACCAGAAAATGTAGTGTTCAAGAAATAATTAGTGTGTTTTGTTTACATATTCTGCAAGAAACTGACGACTATTTGGAACACTACTCTCCGACACCATCGTCTGTGGCCTTATAGACAAAACTGATCACATGTGGTACCCAGGAGTACAGATGATATACTGAAAACCAGGTTCTGAATGTCCCACTGGCAGAAATACACTGTCGCTTTTAGGACACATGTCTCCATGACAGTGAGGGGTAACATACATGCTGTTAGGTAACATGTCACTTCAGACAGCAAACATGTAAAAACGTATTTCACTTTAGAATGAGAAATAGATCCCCTCGCACGTTTTAATACCAGTTTAAAATTCACAAGTAAGTATTTCATTCAGTCGTTATTTTTGTCACTAATACTGGCATGACGGAACGATGAAGTGAACTTCCACAAATTTCGACAGCTTGGTCAAGAGGAGTAACAGCGATATGGTAACCCTCCACGCTGCCCTCCAGTATTAAATTGGTGATCCCTTGATGCCTCAGAACATGTCCTACCAACCGATCCCTTCTTCTAGTCAAGTTGTGCCACAAACTCCTCTTCTCCCCAATTCTGTTCAGTACCTCCTCATTAGTTATGTCATCTAACCATCTAATCTTCAGCATTCTTCTGTAGCATCACATTTCGAAAGCTTCTATTCTCTTCTTGTCTAAACTATTTATCGTCCATGTTTCACTTCCATACATGGCCACACTCCATACAAATACTTTCAGAAACGACTTCCTGACACTTTAATCTATACTCGATGCTAACAAATTTCTCTTCTTCAGAAACGCTTTCCTTGCCATTACCAGTCGAGATTTTATATCCTCTCTACTTCGACCATCATCAGTTATTTTGCTCCCCAAATAGCAAAACTCCTTTACTACTTTAAGTGTCTAATTTCCTAATCTAATTCCCTCAGCATCACCCGATTTAATTCGACTACATTCCATTATTGTCGTTTTGCTTTTGCTGACGTTCATCTTATATCCTCCTTTCAAGACACTGTCCATTAGGTTCAACTGCTCTTCCAAGTCCTTTGCTGTCTCTGACAGAATTACAATGTCATCGGCGAACCTCAAAGTTTTTATTTCTTCTCCATGGTTTTTAATACCTACTCCGAATTTTTCTTTTGTTTCCTTTACTGCTTGCTCAATATACAGATTGAATAACATCTAGGAGAGGCTACACCCTGTCTCACTCCCTTCCCAACCACAGCTTCCCTAAACAGATAAATAGTTGTATATCGTCAGGCAAGTTGTCTTTCCTACGTTAAAATAAGTGAGCTTACAGAGTGAGAGAAAATTAAGCTCCACCTAATAGCATTGACACAAATTACAAAGATCCCTTCTTAATAGTTTCTAGCCGATAAGCAAAAGAACAAAACATTTTTTAATTTTTTTATACATGTCCTGGCCTAACTTGGCATACAGATATCAATGAAATACACAAAATGATGAAAACACTAAAATATGAACACTATGTGATCGAACGTATCCAGACACCCCCAAAAATATACGCAAATAAGCTACTGTTGGAAAAGCAGGCCTACATCTTACACAAGTTAGGCTATCATTACTAAAAAGTTACTTATACACATGTTAAAGCAAAAAATCCTTTTTACGTGGTCTTAAGCGTTTGAGACCATTTCTTTGTTTAAAAATTTATATAGTTTCTTTTTACCCTATAAATTGCAATTATTGTCTTCACACTGAATGACACATCCAAGATGTGTAAACTTCAGTGACACTAATGCACTTACGGTCTAATAAGACAAGAACACTATGCTATGCAGTTCTGTTTGTTTGACATTTCAATAATCGTTCACTTTGTTGACATCACAAAATACGATAGCCCATGCCTAGCATCTTTTCTCGTTGCACACGTTTATGGGCTAGCAAAGAACACGTAGATAAGTTTTTTGCAAACGTGATTAAAAATGTGGTGCATACGAGTTGAAAGTAGAAAATATGACGAGCAAGAAGCAGTACCAATAAGCAAACACGCCTTCGTTTCGGCGCTATAGCTCCATTTGCTTTCGATTCATATATAATACAACTGGAATAAAATGCATTATGAAAGCATCCTTTTCGTATCACATGCTTCTATTCTTGGTTATTCGAAATATATCAAGAAAAACAAGTTAGAAGCAGCATGTATCGTATTCCTAGGTCAAAAACGCATTCAAGAACAGATAACCGCTCGAAATTGCCCTCTTTGCACTATGAATTTCATTTAAGCACTATAATTTTTAATAACTAAAACAGCTGTTACGTGCACACGACAGAAATAATGAAAAGAAGCAATCGCAAACAGTAGTCTGCCAATATTTTGAGCTATTTAAGGCGGTCGCAGGCCCCACCCACAGTGACTCCAAAACAACGTACAGTGTAAGCCTATAGTGCCATCTCAAATCTTTTTTTTTTATACCTCCGTGATCACATAGTGCGTTTACGCAAGTTTGGCCCAAGTAATAGCATCTGTGATGCTTCCTCAATAACAGTTTTAAATTACATATGAGTTTGACGTCTGAGTGAACAAAAGAACTTTAAAGAATAACAGATTTTATATTCTTACCGAAAGTATTAACTGAAATTTCGATATAAAAACACTTTAAAGTGACGTATTTAAATATTACCCGCCAGAGCCCTCAAAAAGTTTCTGTGGCGACGCGACGTTTCGTTGTTTCGTGAAACAAGTAAAGCAGTTCTCCCACTACGACGATGATTTACATGTAATGTTACAAGCAGTCCCATCTCGACTAGGCAGACTGCTGTATATAAGAAGAGAAAGAAATCCATTTTCCTTTAAGAATGATATAAAGTAAATACGAAGAAATATTCTTGTGACATGCGGTCCCGCCTATTAACACGATCATTTATATCAACGAAAGAAGCTACTTGAAGAAGTTAACTAATTTCTAATACATCCGAAGGAAGAATACAGAAACTTATTATATCCAGCTGAAACCGGCATTACTCTGAGGGACATTGAATATAGGAAAACATACAGTTATCCATATTACGAATAGTGAGAGAGTACGCAACCTGTGGAGTACACCATTGTGGAAAGTATCGGGACGGGTTACGTCAGTTACTTCTTCGATGGGCTACCTGTAAATACAGTGTATTAAATATCCCATTCGCTGGTAAAGTTCAAAGAGCAATATACTAATTCATAGCATGTGAATGATAGTACAGTGCGTATTTTTTAGCCTTTCGAAAGAGGCAGTGAGGCAAGATCAGTACGACTGCGCGTGTCCCCGCTATTTTGACAAGCTCTTATCGAAGCCAAATAAGGGCTATGTACTCAAGATAAGAGAAATAAAACACGCTCCACACTGAAGTGTCGTGCAGAATTCCTATTGACAGGTGTCAATGTCGCCTGCCATCAACCCATCAATCACGCTAATATTGACAAAGATAAGTGTGACAACATAAGTACTTATAAATATGGCGAGCCGACGCTATCACTTTTTCTCTGTCTCTCTCTCTCTCTTTCTCTCTCTCCCTCTTCCTCTTCGGTTAGTATTGAGACTCCATGAAGCATTTTTGAATTCCTATCCTTATTATAATTTCAGTGCAAATTACTGTTTTAATTCATACTTAAATGGAAAACTTACGTTAGCAACCGTTACAGTCAACCACTTTTTTTTGACATGTAATCACAATAACGTAGAATTATTATTGCGACCGGAAGAATATAAAATTGAATATTTGAAGAGGAAATCTGTCAAAACAATACTGGAAAGTGGCAAACCCTGATAGCCGTCTGGGGCAAACCTACATGCGTTTGTCTCACTGTTTCCTAATCACAAAACCGTATTTATAATATGCCTAATTTCTAACACTAGTAGTTTTATTTATCCATGGGCATCTTTTACAACGACTCTGACAAGTATTGGTACTAGAATTAAAGGCAATAAAAGTAAAGTAATTCACATATACAGACTTCTACATAATTTCAGGTTTAGTATGACAAGGATGGGACAGATAGTTGGCCATGTCTTCACAGTGGGAACCACCCAGGCTTTTGCTTCTAGTAACTTAGGAAACCACGTCTTCCTCGACGTGTTCTTCTTCCACGTTAATATCTTGCGAATGCGAGAGCTAATTTTTGCCTACGGATTCTTTTAAAGAGTTTGAAAGGCATCTACTGGAGTACACTTGTATATGGCACACGTATACTATAATAATATTAATGTAAACTAAAATGAAACTATTATATTACAAACGACGTATGTCTCTGATAGGCTTTGTAAAGCGGATCGCTGACTGTGCACGACCTCAGAGCCAAAGATACTGGTCTGAGATTGTAGTGTTGGTGTAAGAGACCGCTTGGCGCACCTAGTGGGTAACTGTCTGTGCGTGAAAGAGAATGGAATAAGCAGTTTTGTGGTGTGCTGGGTGAAGCCACCAAGTGTTAGATTAATGTAGGAAATAAGAGAACATGGAAGCAGAAGTCTTCTCGCAAGCAAAGTAGACATGCTAAATATTTATGTCTCTCGTTTTGCCAGCGTGTTAGTGGAGATGAGTTGGCTGATAATTCGTAATTGTTGAGCAACCCCAGAATGTACGAAAACTGATTTGATGAACAGGCTAGGTCGATACTTCCCTTTTGTAATGTTTCTAAGATTTGTTAGCGCAGGTATATTTAATTTGATGATTTGTATTTATGATTTTTTAGTGAAGTTAGATAATACTTGCTGTAAAAATTTCATTGTTTGTTAGTCAATTAGAAATATGATGTAATTTGCTGAGTAATTTGTCAGATATTCTGAAAAGCCATACTTAACTTGGAATATAATTTCACAAAAAAAATCAGTGGTAGTAATTCAACACCGTCAGTACCACTTCCCTGTCCAGGCCATATATCTTTCAAAGAAGTTTGATTTTTCTTAAATGTTTTCATTTATCAGCCAAAAGAATTTCATGTTCATTTCAAAGTATTACGGACTGCACTCCACACTGCTGAGCTTCTGGCTAGCATACTTATTTTTCTTTTATGAGACACCAGAATATATCGAGTTCCACCGTTGCTGCTTTAAAAGTAAGACAGTTTAATTTATTTGTTATGTGCACAGGAATCAGAGTTATCACTTTTGAACAGGGCCAGAGGATTCAGTGCCTAAGGAGCACTGTATTTCTTTATTGGTACTGGGAGTTGCGCTAGCCAATCAGTTCCTATAATGTTATTGCTAACAATAACAAAGAATAAGTACACCTCTTGCAATTACAACACGCTACACGATAACTCCAGTTATGTATCCAGTCCTCAGTCACGCATTAATAAAAAAATATTTCAAGACAGTTACATATACTATGTGATCAAAAGTATCCAGACACCTGGCGGAAAACGACTTACAAGTTCGTGGCCCCTTCCATCAGTAATGCAGAAATTAAATATGGTGTTGGTCCAACCTTAGCCTTGATGACAGCTTCCACTCTCGCAGGCATACGTTCAGTCAGGTACTGGA
Organism: Schistocerca nitens; assembly: GCF_023898315.1. Taxonomy (NCBI): domain Eukaryota; kingdom Metazoa; phylum Arthropoda; class Insecta; order Orthoptera; family Acrididae; genus Schistocerca; species Schistocerca nitens. Next base: position 533,203,907 of record NC_064618.1, on the reverse strand, counting down.
AAGTTTCTTGGGGAATGACAGCCCATTCTTCATGGAGTGCTGCACTGAGGAGAGGTATCGATGTCGGTCGGTGAGGACTGGCACGAAGCCGATGTTCCAAAACATCCCAAAGGTGTTCCATAGGATTCAGGTCAGGACTCTGTGCAAGCCAGTCCGTTACAGGGATGTTATTTTCGTGCAACCACTCCGCCACAGTCCGTGCATTATGAACAGGTGCTGGAACGTGTTGAAAGATGCAATTGCCATCCCCGAATTGCTCTTCAACAATGGGAAGCAAAGAAGGTGCTTAAAACATCAATGTAGGCCTCTCCTGTGATAGTGCCACGCGAAACAGCAAGGGGTGCAAGCCCCCTCCATGAAAAACACGATCACACCATTACACTACCACCTCCGAATTTTACTAATGGCACTTCAAACGCTGGCAGGTAACGTTCACCGGGCATTCGCCATACCTACATCCTGCCATTGGATCACTACATTGTGCACCATGCTTCGTCACTCCAAACAACGTTTTCCCACAGTTGAATCGTCCAATGTTTACGATCCTTACACCAAGCGAAGCGTCGTTTGGCATTTACCGGCGTGATGTATGGCTTATGAGCAGCCGCTCGACCGTGAAATTGTAGTTTTCTCACCTTCCGCCTGTCATACACTCCTGGAAATGGAAAAAAGAACACATTGACACCGATGTGTCAGACCCACCATACTTGCTCCGGACACTGCGAGAGGGCTGTACAAGCAATGATCACACGCACGGCACAGCGGACACACCAGGAACTGCGGTGTTGGCCGTCGAATGGCGCTAGCTGCGCAGCATTTGTGCACCGCCGCCGTCAGTGTCAGCCAGTTTGCCGTGGCATACGGAGCTCCATCGCAGTCTTTAACACTGGTAGCATGCCGCGACAGCGTGGACGTGAACCGTATGTGCAGTTGACGGACTTTGAGCGAGGGCGTATAGTGGGCATGCGGGAGGCCGCGTGGACGTACCGCCGAATTGCTCAACACGTGGGGCGTGAGGTCTCCACAGTACATCGATGTTGTCGCCAGTGGTCGGCGGAAGGTGCACGTGCCCGTCGACCTGGGACCGGACCGCAGCGACGCACGGATGCACGCCAAGACTGTAGGATCCTACGCAGTGCCGTAGGGGACCGCACCGCCACTTCCCAGCAAATTAGGGACACTGTTGCTCCTGGGGTATCGGCGAGGACCATTCGCAACCGTCTCCATGAAGCTGGGCTACGGTCCCGCACACCGTTAGGCCGTCTTCCGCTCACGCCCCAACATCGTGCAGCCCGCCTCCAGTGGTGTCGCGACAGGCGTGAATGGAGGGACGAATGGAGACGTGTCGTCTTCAGCGATGAGAGTCGCTTCTGCCTTGGTGCCAATGATGGTCGTATGCGTGTTTGGCGCCGTGCAGGTGAGCGCCACAATCAGGACTGCATACGACCGAGGCACACAGGGCCAACACCCGGCATCATGGTGTGGGGAGCGATCTCCTGCACTGGCCGTACACCACTGGTGATCGTCGAGGGGACACTGAATAGTGCACGGTACATCCAAACCGTCATCGAACCCATCGTTCTACCATTCCCAGACCGGCAAGGGAACTTGCTGTTCCAACAGGACAATGCACGTCCGCATGTATCCCGTGCCACCCAACGTGAACTAGAAGGTGTAAGTCAACTACCCTGGCCAGCAAGATCTCCGGATCTGTCCCCCATTGAGCATGTTTGGGACTGGATGAAGCGTCGTCTCACGCGGTCTGCACGTCCGGCACGAACGCTGGTCCAACTGAGGCGCCAGGTGGAAATGGCATGGCAAGCCGTTCCACAGGACTACATCCAGCATCTCTACGATCGTCTCCATGGGAGAATAGCAGCCTGCATTGCTGCGAAAGGTGGATATACACTGTACTAGTGCCGACATTGTGCATGCTCTGTTGCCTGTGTCTATGTGCCTGTGGTTCTGTCAGTGTGATCATGTGATGTATCTGATCCCAGGAATGTGTCAATAAAGTTTCCCCTTCCTGGGACAATGAATTCACGGTGTTCTTATTTCAATTTCCAGGAGTGTAGTACTTGCGGTAGATCCTGATGCAGTCTGGAATTCCTGTGTGATGATCTGGATAGATGTCTGTCTATTACACATTACGATCGTCTTCAACTGTCGGCCGTCTCTGTCAGTCAACAGACGAGGTCGGCCTGTACGCTTCTGTGCTGCACGTGTCCCTTCACGTTTCCACTTCATTATCACATCGGAAACAGTGGACCTAGGGATGTTTAGGAGTGTGGACATCTCGCGTACAGACGTATGACACAAGTGGCCCCCAATCATCTGCCCACGTTCAAGGCCTGTGAGTTCCACGGAGCGCCCCATTCTGCTCTCTCACGATGTCTAATTACTACTGAGGTCGCTGATATGGAGTACCTGGCAGTAGGTGGCAGCACAATGCAGCTAATATGAAAAACGTATGTTTTTGAGGGTGTCCGGGTACTTTTGATCACATAGTGTATGTTACGTGCACACGCACTCACTTAAGTAGTACAAAACATTTTTTAAAGAACGTTACAAGTTCTCGTGAATTTGTTGTATTTTTGACGATTTTATTATAGTCGATGCGCAATTTATGTCATCGTTCGTAAATACTTCTTCTCTACTACACACTTACATCGATCTAAACAGTCCTAACCTCCTGTTTATTCATGACATACGACTCTCTTCGATTCAGCAACTTTTAAATAACTCTTATGAAATTCCATTGTAATTTATTCCCTGTTTTCTTTCGTCAGTTCAATATTCCCAATACGCGTGTGTATTTAACTACGTTCCTCTCTTCTATCCTCAGCATATTCCCAGGTAATGTCACACAGTTGACAATTAAAACCTGTAATTTGTTCTTGACATCGGTAGGTAATATCTTTTGCATGCTTTGTCCAACATTTAAATTCCATTTGCACAATAGTATCGACTTACATGAGACTCTTCCTCAATTGAAAGTCCAATCATATTCCGCGTTTTCTTAGTGCTCTAACCACGAAGGATTCAACAGTGGTTTAAAGTTGTTTCTACCAGTTTTTATGTCTTATCCACCAGCTGAAAAAGTATCTGATCTAAAAAAATCTCGTTATCAGATACTTTTTTTGCTCAGTTTTAACTTAATGCATAACTATAATGCACTGATGTGCATTCCAAGCGAGGAATTACCTTCCAGCCCGTGTTCGTCATGCGCAGCTGCAACGCCATTAGACTAACCATAATAGCTCCTCTTGCCTTAAATGCTCTTTAGTACTGTAGTTATGAAAACATGACTGGTAGTTACGGCTATAACAACGCGAGGAGATTCTTTGCGGTAAATGCGTGACCTCAGCCAATGGAATGTTAGCTAGTGGTAGTCCCTGCCGTCACAAGAGCCAAGTAAACAGCTTTGGGTCTTTTCTTAAGAATAGTTTTCGAACTGCGAAGTTAACGAAGCTACGGAACACTCGCTATCGGTGACACTCATAGCCAATCAGCTTACTCGCTCTGATCGCACACCATGAAGTCTCGTTAATGTGACTGCCGCCTATGTTCGACGTCAACATTAACAACCATTCACAGACGACATGTGGCAGCACAAGCAGTGGATGGTATACATGGTGTTTTTTTCCACCGTGTACAAATTCTAGGGATTGATCGATGAAAGGATACAAAAAAGGAGACAAAAAAAATATTGAACTTAGTTCTGGAAACGCATGGTTTCCGTGATAGAGACCGTTTATTCACTCATACACTGTTACAGAGACTGCTGTCTAATAAGCTGTGTACCACCATGCAGCCACATTTACAGTATGTGTAGAAAATTGTTTCCATGTGCCTCAAGACATGACATACGCGCAGCAGCATTTTGTGTCTCACACTTTCGAATGGGCCAGGCTGCATCCGAACAGTGTCAAAGACAGGATGAATACGCTGCTTCAGTGTCTCTACATCTGGAATGGGCTCTGCATACACGATACTTTTGAGACGGCCCCACGACCAGAAATCGCACGGGTTCAGATCCGGTGAATGAGCAGTCCATGCAACTGGACCCCCTCATCCGATCCATCGACTAGGGAAGACACGATTACGACCGGATGTTAATGGCGAAGTGGACTGGAGCACTATAATGTAGCAGCCACATAACATTTCAAATCATCAATGACACTTCTTTTAGCAGGGGAGGCAAAGTCACCCGCAAGAAACGCCGACAGTTCCGGCCTGTTAGGTGACGTGGAAGGAAAACTGGTCCCAAAATACGGTCGCCAATTATCCCGGTCACGCATTCCAGGTACGCCGATGATGATGATTCGCTCTCACCATACCATGGAGGTTCTGCATACTGCCCCATAGATGACCGTTATGAAAGTTGAAGATACCACTCTGCGTAAACGCGGCCTCATCTGTGAGCAGGATGGATGACACAAATTCCGGAATTGTGGTTGCCTGGTGAAAAAGTCTGTGACAAAACTGCTCCCGATGTGGGAAGTATGTCGCTAGTAAACCCTGCACACACTGTAAGTGCTAAGGGTAGTAACAACTGTCGTGGGGAATCTTCCACGCGGTCATCTGTCTTACCCTGTACTGTCGGGCCAACTGCCTGGTACTGACAAAGCAATCACCTTCCATAGTGCTAACCACGTTTTCCTCCAAGCCTGGTGTTCGAACATTTCGGGTACGTCTTCCATGCTTTCCTGCTTCCTGAAACAACCCTGTCTTAGACAAACGGAGAAACACTGTTACAAACATTGAATCTGTAGTTGTCATTTGTCTCTCCGCAAGTAAACACCAAGTCGGCAACCTCTCGATTCGAATACGAAATCATTGTGTACAACGCTGTATCACATCCGCTGCAAGATGAGTCAGCAGGAGAAGTGAAACGGACTAAACATTACCAACGGGTACGTCAAGAGAGGGCGCTAGTGTATGACGTATGAGAAACAGTAACACCGTCTAGGCGGAAACCACGCGTACTGAAACTGTAGCTGCATGGTACAGCGCGTGTTACTCTGCTGCAGCCTCTGTAACAAAGTATGACTGAATAAATGGTCTCCAGCATCGAAACAATGCATTTCCGGACATAAGTTCATTAGACATTTTTTGTTCCATATCCTCTTATTGATCAGTCCCCATAGTTTGTACACTGTGGAAAAAATCACCGTGTCAGGGGGACGCCAAAAACAGCGCAGTCGTTGTCGTAATGCCTGTGACTTCCAAAAGAGTATGATCATTGGCTTTAGTGCCGAGGGTGGAATCATTTCCGAAAAGGCTGTCTGTAAACTATTCGCGTACTGCCGTGGTTGAAGTATACCGTGCTTGGAAAAATGGCGCTATCTAAAACCGGCGCCGACGCAACTGTGCCGCACCACGGGCCATAGATCACAGGGGTGAACGCAGGCTACGGAGAATTGTACGGGCGAGTAGACGTGTAACTTTTGGGCAACTGACCGACCAGATGGCCCAATACCAACAGTGTCTCCTTACGACCGTTCAGTGAACGTTGCAGCGTATGGGCCTCCTCAGCAGATGTCTGGTTGATGTACCCATGCTGACTGCTGGAATTTGCACGATAATACCGCGACTGCACATCCAGCGAGTGACGACATGTGGCTTTTTCTCATGAATGTCGCTTTGTTCTCCATCGGACACATGGCCGTTGTATCAACGGAACTGTCCAGGCCTGAGGAGGGAGCGTTGTGGTCTGGGGAATGTTTTCGTGTCATTTGGAAAGCACAGTGAACCAACAAAAGTGTGCATCTGTCCTTGAGTCCCATGTCCATTTTCCTCGGCACGATGGCATCTCTACCAGCAGGACAATGAAACGCGTCACACCACACAGCGTATGCGCGTGGTTCGAAGAGCACTGCGATGAGTTTACCAAATTCCCCTAGCCACGGAGCTCGCCAGATTTTAACCCAATCGAGAATCTGTCGGACTGTCTCGACAGCGCTGTTCGGGCCATGTCTCCTGAACCTGGAAACCTGGCGCGGATCGTCCGGCACTGGAGTCGGCATGGCTGCACGTTCCAGTCAGTTCCTTCCAGAGCCTCACTGACTCTCTTCCAGCACACCTCGCAGCAGTCTGTGCTGCGAAAGAGGTTTTATTCAGGTTTTTGCCAGATTGTCGCATTAGTATGACTGAACAGTGTATGATTTCCTGAAGTACCCTCTGCATATTGTCACATTTTTCTAGGCGTACGGCCGGCCGTGGTGGTCTAGCGGTTCTAGGCGCTCAGTCCGGAACCGCGCGACTGCTACGGTCGCAGGTTCGAATCCTGCCTCGGGAATGGATGTGTGTGATGTCCTTAGGTTAGTTAGGTTTAATTCGTTCTAAGTTCTAGGCGACTGATGACCTCAGAAGTTAAGTCGCATAGTGCTCAGAGCCATTTGAACCATTCTAGGCGTACGTATTTCCACAACTGCTTTCTAATACATTAATTTTGTAATTCATAGTGTAAAATATAACTTAGTGATTTAGTTTTTGATAATTAGGCCATTGGACTTGTATATCGCAAAATAAAAACAGTTACTAACCTTCCTGATAGATTTAAAAAGTATGCAAACCTAGTACGTTTGCTGTATCAGGCCATTCTCTTACTCAACATGAGACACAGGTATGGCCTTCAATCTGGTGGTAACTTCTGGATAACTCGTCTAGTAAGGGAAAGGTTCAAATGGCTCTGAGCACTATGGGACTTAACATCTGAGGTCATCAGTGCCCTAGAACTTAGAACTACTTAAACCTAACTAACCTAAGGACATCACACACATCCATGCCCGAGACAGGATTCGAACCAGCGACCGTAGCGGTCACGCGGTTCCAGACTGTAGCGCCTAGAACCGCTCGGCCACCCCGGCCGGCTCTATGTCAGTGTTCCAACTAATGTGACACAAAGGTACTTTGGCATAACGTTATATCTTACTGTCCTAGCCAAACAGGGGGCTGATCTTTCCAGATGCTTGACGATTAGAGGGTTGGAAAAGACATACTTCTCTTTTCGAAGCGTTAGGCCTAAGTCAGCATATCTTGCAATGTCCATAGAGTTTAGTGATGCTATTTGTTAGGCATTCTTCACATTCAGAAAGATCTTGACTCTGATATGGAACTGCAAGTTCATCTGCATACTGGAATTTCGGGCGTGTGGAATTCGGCAAATCTGTTGTGTACAGACTGATAAACCGGTGCAAGAACAAAACCTTGCGGCAAGCAATCACTGAGTGTATGTTATCAGCTTTTCTTTTCGCCTTGGTGTACTCTGAATCGCCACTTTCTTTAATATGTCGCTTAAGGGCTTACCTACACTCTTACAAGGTATCTTCTTAAAAAATTTCCTAACTATTAGGTCGGAAAGAAAGTCCACATGGCCTAGCTACCAAGCAAGCAATTAAAAGTGTCCCGCAATAAAACTATTTTAGAATCTGTAGAACTCCTTGCTATCTATCGACACTCCAAGTATTCTTGACCCTCTTTTCTTTAATAGTCATTCGGATGGGACGGGAGGCAGTAGATGTGACGTACATGTACAGACATACAACTGATCACAATTTCAGAAACACTGGATGACTTGTTCAAGAGTAAGAGCTTCACAAATTGAGCAAGTTAATAACATGTTGGTCCACCTGTGGCCCTAACACAAGTAGTTATTGGCTTGGCATTGATTGATACCTATTGGATATCCTCCTGAGGGATATTGTGCCAAACTGAATTCAATTGGCACGTTAAATTGTAAAAATTCCAAACTGATTGGAGGACCCTGCCCACAATGCTCCAAATGTTCTCAATTGGGTAGAGATCTTGCGACCTTGTTGGCCAACGGAGGGTCTGCCAGGAACGAATATAAGAGGCACAAACTCTCGCCATGTGCGGGTGGGCATTATTTTTATGAAATGTAATCCTAGGATGGCTTGCCATGAAGGGCTACAAAATGGGACGTAGAACGTCGTTGACGTGCCGATGTGCTATAAAGGTGCCGTGGATGACAACAAAAGGGATATTGCTATGGAACGAAATGGCATCGCAGACAACCACTTCTGACTATCGGGCCATATGGCGATCAACTGACTGCTTGGTATCCCACTGCAGCCTGGGTAATCTCCAGGCATGTCTTTGGCCTGGAATCTCTGGAGTAGTAATTGTGGTGTCACCGCCAGACACCACACTTGCTAGGTGGTAGCCTTTAAATCGGCCGCGGTCCGTTAGTATACGTCGGACCCGCGTGTCGCCACTGTCAGTGATTGCAGACCGAGCGCCGCCACACGGCAGGTCTAGAGAGCCGTCCTAGCACTCCCCCAGTTGTACAGCAGACTTTGCCACAGATGGATCAATGACAAATACGCTCTCATTTGCCGAGACGATAGTTAGCATAGACTTCAGCTACGTCATTTGCTACGACATAGCAAGGCGCCATTACCAGTTTATCTTGAGATTGTAATTCATGTATCATCAAGAGCGATGTTCTCCAATTATGGATTAAAGTTAAGTATTCCAAGAGCTCTGTACTTTATTTATTAGACTCAACTACTTTAACTGTTCCAGACCTCACGCCAGCCTGCGTGAGCTTAAACGCGTGCATTTCGGCCTCCTCTAGCAACACGGTGTTGGCTCTTCTGCCAACACATAATATGGCGACGAGTGTAAAAACGGTCTTCTTCTTATACTTGCTTAAATTACTTATGTCATGGCTTCGCCACAATCTCCAGATGTACTGTGCGAATTTTATCGCTTGCAGAATCAGCAGACGCAGGCCTTATTGGATGCCCTTGGACAGCTCGTCCAGGGTCAACGTGCAATGCAAAACGATGTGGCAGCCGCCGCTCCACCGCTACCGCCGCCACAACACGCTGTTGCACCACCTTTTCGTCCTTTTGATGCTGCACTGGAAAGCTGAACGGAGTGGTCACGCCAGTTTGGATTCCATCTCGCCGCCTACAGAATTCAAGGTATTGAGCGGCTGCCTTTTTTGCTTTCTTGTGTAGGAGTGTCCACATACCGTGTGATAGTGAAATTGTTTCCCCGACGCGACCTAGCAACTCTGTCCTACGACGAAATTTTGTCTGCATTAGATGCATATTTCAAAGAATCTGTCAATGTCGTTGCAAAAAGGTAAACGTTCTTTCGTACAAAACGTACGGACGATCAAACTAATAGGGAGTGGGTTGCAACTTTGCAAGGCCTTACTAGGGATTGTGCTTTTGCGTGTGAATGTGGACTCCCTTATTCAGATACTATGGTACGTGATGCAATTGCACAGAACGTTTCTGATATTCGTATACGGGAACAGATTTTGAAACTAGTCAATCCCTCCCTTCAACAAGTGATGGACATATTGGATAGGCAAGACACACTTGACTTTGCTCAGGAATCATTTGCAACTTCGCCAGCCGTGTGTCACATTAACTGGCCCGCCGGTCGAGCTGCACGGAACAGTAAACAGCCCTCGCGCCCGTCCGCGCAGTTGCCGCCAAGCTCTCCGCTACGTGTGCCACGCAAGCAAGCAAATGCAGTGCTAAAGTCATGCCCGCGGTGTGCTACTAGACATTCGCGTGAGAATTGCCCGTCACGCCAAGCTATTTGCTTTTTCTGTAATAAAAAAGGACATGTTCAGGGTGTTTGCCAGAAAAAGCTTGGATCGGCCACTCACAACCGTTCCAAGCCCTTTGCTTTGCGTCGGAATCGAATCAAGAATACTCAGGCTCGTGAACCTTCGCCCATGGACATTCATGTAGTTCATTCCACTCCGCCCAGTGCCGCTCTTTCTAACAGTGACTGTGTTCGTCCCGCAAATAGTGTGTGTCGACATCGACGGAAATCCCGTCAAGTCGCAAGTGATTCTGTACCAGTGTCAGTTCACGTTGCACGAGACAGACGCTCTTGTCGTCAGAAGGACAATAAACTTTTTGTAGAGTTGGTCATTCATGGCAACGTGATCCCATTCCAGCTCGATACCAGAGCTGCAGTTTCACTGATCAATAAAGACACGTACAAACAACTGGGCACACCTCCGTTGCGTGCCGCAAATGTTAAGTTAAATAGTTATTCAGGACAAGCTATCCCTGTGTTAGGACAGTGCAGCCTTCTTGCAACATACAAGGGACAAACAAAACTTGTGTCATTTTACGTACTTCGTTCTTCTTCTGCAGTGAACTTGTTTGGTTTAGATTTATTTCAGTTGTTTAACTTGTCTATAGTCAATCAGGTCCTATCAGTGAACCAGACTGTGCCTTCAGCCAGTGTTTCTCGTCTCTGTGAAGAATTTGCAGACATTTTTGCACCGGGCCTTGGTTGCGCTAAGAACTATAAAGCACATTTGGAACTGAAAGTCAACGCGCAACCGAAATTTTTCAGAGCGCGCAATGTTCCCCACGCCATGCGTGATGAGGTCGCAAGAACATTACACGATTTGGAATCACAAGGTGTAATTGAACGTGTGCAGGCTTCTCTCTGGGCAAAACCATTAGTAATTTTGCCAAAACCTTCCGGAAAATTGAGACTTTGTGTGGACTTCAAGGCAACAGTGAATCCACAACTAGTGATTGCAACTTTTCCTTTACCCCGCCCGGAAGATCTTTTTGACAAACTGTGCCTGGGTAAATATGTTTCGAAGTTGAACTTCGCAGATGCGTACTTGCAAATACCGGTGGACGAAGACTCCCAGCGCGTTTTGGTGGTTAACAAGCATCTTGGTTTGTACTGATTCAAAAGACTGCCATTCGGGTGTGCATCCGCCCCTGCATTGTTTCAGCAATATCTGCAAACTGTTTGTGCGTCGGTCCCTACTGCAGCAAACTATCTGGACGATATTGTGATCTCTGGAAAGACGGAAGAAGAACATTTAGCCAATCTCAGAACATTATTTCAGGTCTTGCGACAAAATGGTCTTCGCTTGCGGAAGGCAAATGTGTGTTTTTTGCTCGTGACTTACCCTATCTGGGACATGTAATCAATGCCCAAGGCATACTTCCCAGTCCCGAGCACCTCCGTGCCATACAGGACTTGCCTTCGCCGCAAAATTTGAAGCAGCTACAGAGTGTGCTGGGACAAATCAATTACTGCCATAAATATGTGCGCCACGCCTCTTCCATTTCCCTTCCATTTCAGCTCCGCTTCATCGCTTACGCCGTAAAGGTGTTCCGTTCGTCTGGACGACGGAATGCGAACGCGCCTTTCGCCAGTTGAAATCGGCGTTGCTTTCCACTACTTGCCTTACGCCATTCGATTCCCAGAAACCCCTTTTGTTGATGGTAGATGCATCGGATTTCGGGAACGGTGCTGTGCTTGCGCACAAAGATGGATCGCATAATCGCCCTATTGCCTTTGCGTCCATATTGCTCTCGTCTGCGCAAAGAAATTATTCTCAGATCGAGAAAGAAGCTCTGGCTCTCGTATTTGGTGTTACTAAGTTTCATGATTTCTTGTATGGTCGTCACTTTACCATCATCACAGACCACAAACCTTTGACATCGCTTTTTCATCCGACCAAGCCTGTACCTCCACGTACAGCGTAGAAATTCATTCGCTGGTCTATTTTCCTCTCGCAGTACCGCTACGATATCTTGTATCGGTCCACTGCTAAGCACGGAAACGCAGATGCGTTGTCCCGTTTGCCTGTTGCTGGGGATAGAGCATTCGATTCCTCCGAACTTGCTTGCATGTTCATTGATGCGGAAACCGATGACGTGGTCGAATCGTTTCCGATTGATTTTCGTCGTGTAGCTACGGCCACAGCTGCTGGCCCTGTCCTTGCTACCGTTTTGCGGTTTGTTGCTACGCAATGGCCCTTGTCAAAGTCACGGATCGAGGATCCGTTGGTTCGCCGACTTTTTGCTCACAAGGAGAGACTTTTTGTACGACGTGGTGTTTTGAAGTTGCGTTCTGATAATGATCAGTCCCGGGTCGTGGTCCCACGTTCGTTACAGTCCTCTGTCTTACGGCTTCTCCACCAAGGACATTGGGGTATAGTACGAACGAAACAACTTGCTCGTCAGCACTGTACTTGGTTCGGAATCGATGCTGCGATTACGAATATGTGCTCTTCTTGCATGGCGTGTGCCGCACAACAACCCGCACCGCCGCGGAAATTCTTTGCATGGCCGAAAGCCACTTCCCCTTGGCAACACTTACACATCGATTTTGCTGGTCCATTCTGGAATGCTCGATGGTTGGTTGTGGTAGATTCATTCAGTAATTTTCCTTTTGTTGTCCGGATGTCTTCCACGACGTCTTCTGCCACCATCCAAGCGTTATCTACTATCTTTTGCATTGAAGGTCTTCCACAGACTATTGTTTCCGACAATGGCCCACAATTCATGTCCGCAGAATTTCAGTCATTCTCCAAGGCCAATGGTATTCAAAATCTGACGTCCGCGCCGTTTTCGCCTCAGTCAAACGGTTCTGCTGAACGATTGGTCAGGACTTTCAAGTCACAGATGTTGAAGTTGAAAGAGTCGCATTCTCGGGAGGACGCGTTATTGCTCTTTTTGTCCTCGTATCGCTCTCAGCCACGAGATGGTCGCTCGCCGGCTGAGTTGCTCCACGGTAGTCCTCTTCGAACCTTGATGTCTTTGCTCCATCCGCCGCATCAGGTTCCTGTGCAGCGGCATACACCTGCTTTTCTTCCAGGCGACGTTGTATACTGAGAGGCACCCATATGCATTGCTCATACTGTGGCATCAAGCAGTCAGGCCTGCAAGATGAGTCGTCTGCCAAGCGAGTGGATTCATTCTTATTTATTGAGTAACATGAACTCTAGTACTCACACTTAAGTTACAAGTTATCCTCCTATATGATTAATACGCAACGGAAAAAAATGGTTCAAATGGCTCTGAGCACTATGGGACTCAACTGCTGTGGTCATAAGTCCCCTAGAACTTAGAACTACTTAAACCTAACTAACCTAAGGACAGCACACAACACCCAGCCATCACGAGGCAGAGAAAATCCCTGACCCCGCCGGGAATCGAACCCGGGAACCCGGGCGTGGGAAGCGAGAACGCTACCGCACGACCACGAGATGCGGGCCGCAACGGAAACACGCATCTGACTATCAGTAATTTACAGAACTCTGACTGTACACTACGCACTGGCAATACCACATTTTCTTTCTTTTTTATTTAACGGCTTTTGTCAACACGTGGCCACCGCACTGAATATGAATGGCGCACACATTATAAATTCGGGACATTATGACAACATACAATTCGAAGGAAAAGTTCACCAACCTTTTTCTTTTCACTATCTTATTCATTCCGATAAATTCTCTAACCTAAACACACAAATTCTATAACCTACAACAATAACCCATTCCGCCCAGTGGGCATGGCTTTACATTGGTGAATCTCTATATTATGGTCTCGTAATTATTTAACGCTACAGTGCACATTCTGGATAGGATGGTGGATCTTTTATTATTTCTCACACTTCGACTCTCACAATCATCATCACGAAACTATCCTCCAGACCGAGCGGTACCCAAGGAACAAGCATAACCCACTAATCTTTTTCAACTACCTTGCTACTCTCCCATGCAAACCACACATACCCAAATTACATGACATACACCACACTACAATATGAAATACTACACAGAGAATTGTCACAACATTATCACTTTCAGCTTTCCCACTTCAATTAATATTTATCCCAGTTTCACACGACACTGCCCCACTTCGTAATTCTACTGTCCTACTATGAACTCTGGAGATAGATGCACGTCTTCCTGTGCAATGCAAGCCAAGTGGCGTTGCTGGATAGACGGCCGACTCACCTTGCTTCTCTCTCAGAGTTTGAATCTAGCGTCACACGGAATCATATCACGCAAAGTAATATTAAGAACATATTCATCACACACGCGAGTCCTCAAATGATACCATGGACGAGTCCTTCTCTTTATCTTTTGTCTCATACACAGTTTGAGACTCACACAGTACTCACCACGTGCAAGTACTCGTCTCTAATTTCAAGTCCTGCACACGCCATTTCTTAAATATTTCAACTTATGGTACACACGCTATTTCTTAAATATTTCAACTTACTGTACACATGCTTAACTTAAGCACACGAAAGTATTTCAACTTATTGCTACACGTGGTTTCATTGTGACCGTTGGTCACTTCCGAAGATTACTACGATCCCATTAATATTACCTGCCTGACATTTAATTCTCCCCACAAAAGTTCCTGAAATAGAGAAATTATTATTTCAAACTACTCTTAAATATTCCACATGCATACCATGTCTCCACTCTTTCGTCTTTATGGAGCACAACTAAAACAGGTCTTAACAGCACAAGATCCAGCGGCAGAGTGCTGAAACATGGCCGTTCTCCAGGTCCTCTCACACCTCTGTCGAAGTGGGGGAGCACCTTGCTACCGTATTGGTCAGCTACATTTCAGGCGCTCAAAGCTCAGGTAAATTTCATCTCTTTGGTCCCACCAAAGGTGGCCAAAGGATCGTCTCAAAGATGATCATATATTCACATTCACTACCTGCGGTTAGCAGACGACCATACATTCATTCATTTCACAGATCTCACCAAACTGGATGTAGGGATTTATTTTGTGGGAGTGCACATGTGATCAATTAAATAAATAAATTGTCATTCTTTCCCACACTAGTATCCGGCTTCGCTGTATTAATTGAAATTGAGTTATTTTACAACAAAAAATGTGTTGTTCTGACAAAAATAATGAAGTATGTTGTACCTATTTTCAATGTTTGGTGGTACTGTACCCTTTCAATACTATCGCAACTATCGAGGTTCACGGCGTTGGCTCGCAGGGCGCATTCTTCGCTGCCTCGGCCGCGCTATGTATCTGGTTTTGGGGGCCTCTGGTGAGGTACGTCGGCATCTGAATCAGCTGCACCTCTGTCGTCGCCTGGGTTCTACCGCTCCCCGTCTGCTTTCAGCGACGGTGCCGTCCGGTCAGCGCCCTGGGGACCCATCTACTGGCTCGCCTCATCCCCAGGTGTTACCGACGCTGCCTTCCATTTTGCCCCATGGCGACGCGCCGCCGCCGCCGCCTGTTCTCCCGCCGGCGACGCCCGAAGTGGACGCGTCGCTGCAACCGCCCAGTGCCTCCCTGGGTCACGCGCCGCCGATTGCTTCCCGTGACCAGCTGTCCTCCAACATGGAACTCTTACCCGCTCCGGAAA
This sequence comes from Schistocerca nitens, assembly GCF_023898315.1. NCBI lineage: Eukaryota > Metazoa > Arthropoda > Insecta > Orthoptera > Acrididae > Schistocerca > Schistocerca nitens. The sequence continues at coordinate 533,188,742 of NC_064618.1, read as the reverse complement.
TTATGTCGTCTTCGCCCGTCGGGTGCCCCGACCCGATGGAGGTTGACCCTTCGGCACCTCCAGTCTCTCTAAGGGCGCATACACCGCATGTTGGCGTGCACCCTGGACTAGGTTTTCAGGCGTTTTCTAGCTCCCCTCGGACCGAATGGCAGGGTGCGGGTGGCACAGCCTCGCCTGTTGTTAGGCTCCCCACCTCGTCGCATACGTCAACATGGGGTCCTCCCCACGGCGGGCGGAAGCCTTATCACACAACCGTTCGCCGATTTGCGGAGGAGGAATGTGTTGTCACCGCCAGACACCACACTTGCTAGGTGGTAGCCTTTAAATCGGCCGCGGTCCGTTAGTATACGTCGGACCCGCGTGTCGCCACTGTCAGTGATTGCAGACCGAGCGCCGCCACACGGCAGGTCTAGAGAGACGTCCTAGCCCTCGCCCCAATTGTACAGCAGACTTTGCCACAGATGGATCAATGACAAATACGCTCTCATTTGCCGAGACGATAGTTAGCATAGACTTCAGCTACGTCATTTGCTACGACCTAGCAAGGCGCCATTACCAGTTTATCTTGAGATTGTAATTCATGTATCATCAAGAGCGATGTTCTCCAATTATGGATTAAAGTTAAGTATTCCAAGAGCTCCGAACTTTATTTATTAGACTCTAACTGTTCCAGACCTCGCGCCAGCCTGCTTGAGCTTAAACGCGTGCATTTCGGCCTCCTCTAGCAACACGGTGTTCGCTCTTCTGCCAACACATCAGTAATTACTTCATTTATGAGTCCCACGTCGATGTGAGCCCCGATGAGCGGCGAAGACGTGTCTGGTTGAGAGATGGCATGAGCCCCCTCTCATATTTCTATCTTACGATTTCCCTCTCTAATTGCATGCGGTGAAAAGTTGCTATTCCTTCACACGCAGAGTTCCCACGCAGCGTCTCTCGTCACCCAGGTGGTTCGGTGACAGGCGGGCACTGCTGATTTTGAAAGGGTAAGCCGACGGGTGTGAGGGAGTCGAGTGAATGCTTTCCAGACGCCGACATTGTCAAAAGACACTCCTGGAGGGGCCTGAAGTAGCGGCTGGGCTAGAGGTTCCGTTACTTCGCAGAAACTTGGCGAAAACACTTTCTGGCGGGCTACCAGCGAGGCGTGGGAATGACTTGTGCTCCCAGGCAGCCTTGGGGCGCAAATTCCCGTGTTTTCTGCCGTATAGTAACTGTGATTGGCTTGCTCAGGGCATAGCTCCTTGACGTAGCAAAATCGGTGCAGAAATTGGCGCCAAGAATCTCCATTGGTGGAATGGTAGTGCTCCGGCAATAGAGTGGAATTTTCCGCCGGTTTTCCAGTTGCTAATTGGAATGATTAACCACGGCCACTGTCGTGGGGGCGGGAATGTTCTGTGTTCGGTTTGTACGGGTGCTCTTGTGAGTAGTCGGCTCTCGCCTTTCGGTCGAAGTAGGTTACAAGACTGAGCTCTCGCTGCGCGGGTCAGCCTGCCTTCCGTTGGCTGTCTAATATACTTTTATTTAATTGTAACTGTTTGACGAAATTGCTGAAGTTTCGACTTCAACGTAACTTTCCGAGTACAGTTGGCAATTGAGCGTTCTGTGTACAAGAGGCCTATGTTTTCTGTCTTGAGCAGTTTTGGCTAATGTTGACTTCGCTTGTTAAAATCAATCACTGTACCGTCAGTGATTGTGTGGCGAGCCTTCTTCGTCTCCCTCAGAGGCGCATTTGTATTGCTAGGAAGACTTTAGTCTGGAACAACCAGGCCAGGATAATTTGTTTCGGGCTATACTCGCGACATTATCATCACCACGACGGGACGTCGAAGCAACCAGCCATCGCTTCCAGTACGCCAGATCGTGTTCTTGCAGTTAAGAAGACAGTTTGGTAATGTATGTCCGCAGCACCGGGAGATAGGGATTTTCCTAGGTGATAATCAGAGCTAAGCAGAGCGCGCCTGTTCGTTTTTCTCTAACTTTGTTCTGTCTTGGGTGTTCATCGCCTGAGTTCTCACTAATGTAGCAGCAATTAATGTTGGGTTAGCTGTGTGTCTCTCTTAAGATTTGAGTGGCAAGGAATTGGCTCCACATACCACTTCGTCATAATCCTCACAATCTAGTTTAGGGACAACTTCACCTTCACAGTGTTTGTTTGAGTATCCAATTTGAGCCAATTTGATGTATTGTAAATGTTTCATGTGTTTTTGTTTATTATTTTGTGTTTAGTCTTAATAAATCATATTGTTATTTTGGACAGAACTTTCATTCTGTTAATCGGTAGAGCAACCCTATCATTTCTCACTACGTTAATGAAACCTTCGTTTATTTAACTTATTTATCAAATTAAATTATTGCAGGTGCCAAACTCTTTTCTACTCCACTGGCAGGGTTGATTACAGTCAGTTAGCGTATTTTTTTTTATCCATGTGCAACAGCAAAAGTCGGAGTTAGAATAGGGGGTGGGGGGCTTAGAGCATCATTTACATATGTAGATTCTAGAAGAATTTAGTGTTAAATACACTGCTAGCCCCGGCACCTCGCATGGTGACGCTCCAGACAGCAGTGGGATACCAAGCTGACTGTGGCTCTCCACAGAGCGCGACAACGAGGACAGATTTTCTGGGGTGACAGTTCATTTCATAGCAGGACCCGTTTGTTTGCCATCGCGGCACCCTTACAACACAGCTGTACGTCGACGATATTCTACGCTCCGTTTTGCTGTCACTCATGGGATGCCATCACGAGCTTACTTTCCAACAAATTAATAGCCGTCCGCACACTGCGAGACGTTCTACTGCTCGACTTCCTGTTAGCCGCTCAATACCGTGACTAAAAAGGTAGCGGGATCTCTCCCCAATGAAGAACGTTTGGAGCAAGCAGTTCAGGATTTTGACGATCTAGCGCAATATATAGACAGAATTTGCACGAAATCCAACAGCTCTATCGATCAATCCTAAGCTGAATAATAACTAGCATAACAGCCTGAGGCCGACCAGGGCGTTATTGACTTGCTCAATTGGTGAAGCTATTTCTTTTGAATAAATCATCCAGTGTTTCAGAAATTTTAAATTTGTTTGGCCGCAGATATACATCACATCTACCTAGTTTCGTCCCATTCGCGTAATTCGTTCGTGGCGTATATGTTGTTTTCTTTGAATATACAACCACTTGAAAAAAGCGTGTATGAGACTGCCATGAGACCCATTGTTTTCGTTAGCGTCCCCACCCGCCAACGACCTTGTTCCTCTCCTAGTTCTATAAGCAACCTGTCATTTAAATAATCAATGACAGGTCAGTTCTTCTAGAATTCTATTTCGTTGCAGAGTGTCATGAAGGTTACGTGATGTCTGGCGCGAATACAGAAACTCCTGTTCACCGCTGAATAGGGCGTCAGCGCGCGGAGGTGGCGGCGGCGGCTAGCAGCGCTCGCAGTGGCGGGGAGGGGAAGCGCCCAGTGCCTCGCCGGCGAGGGCGCAGCGGCGAGTCGCGTTCGGGCTGAGTTGTGGCCACGCAAATTGCGGCTCGGCGCTTGTAGCGAGTCGTGTAGCGCCGTATACATTACCGCGCACGGCCGGCCCTCCACTTCCCGGCCGGGCCGCGCCTCGCCTGCTCGCTCTTTATTTAATGCTCATTGTTGCCGCCGCGGTGTTATCTTGTCGTACAATGGGCGCTGTATCTTAGCGACACGGCATTCCTGTGTAGACCTCACACAGGGCGGCGCAGCACGGACCGCTACAAAGGCCGGCTCGCCGTTCCTCTGCGCCACCTTGTCCGCGTCTGGCGGCGTCGTCCGCTCACCTGCCCTTTTGTCCTCTCGCGCCACTTGCTGCTTCCTCCGAGGTGACACGCTAGCCCTTCCGGAACGCCGCCGTACACCGTAATTCTGTCTCATCCGTGATATGTACCGAGGTGACAAGCTACGGCAAGAAAGGAAGAATGAAGCGATTGTTGGTGTTAATAACGATCATCCTCCTTTACCTCATCTGCAGTAATGCAGATGACGTGTCACTGAGCCCATTTCTTCTGTGCATGCAGTACACGTGAGACGCCTAGTTGTTTCCACTGCACTGTGTGGAATACGAAGGTTCGCTAACCTGCTGCCTTCAAGTTGATGTCCCCAGCGCAGAAAACAGCATGCAGTTCGTAGTTCCTGTATCTTGAGGCTGAAACTGACTTTTAACGAGGTTCTGTTCTGAAATAATGTATCATTTCTTTGGGATGCCACTCGCGTATTTTAATATAGCCACACGAGAAGACTACATGATCTTAATACAACACCTTAATAAAGCAAAGTACATGATCAAACACAATGTTTACGAAAATGTATCTTTACACTATCTATTTGTGCCACGTGTCTGTGTCTCATGACTACCGGAGTGAATCTTTTAATACTGAATACTGGCAAGCACATCGTGCCACACACAACATGACTTTACATATCGACTGCCTAGTCCAGTGACGAACAGAAACTTAAATAAAAATTGGAAACACATCCTACGACAGACAACGTGTCTGTTCTTCTCGACTGCTTAACCCAGAGTGACGAACATCCCGAAACACTTCGCGCGCCATACCAGAAGAGGCGTGACCCGAATGCTTCCGAAGTGCTTCGTCTGCAATTTCGTGAGTCTTTTGTTTTTGATTTAAATTGTTTTTAATAATTCAAAAATGTGTGATTGATAGTCAGCTGTTAAGAGATATTTATATTAAAAAGTGAAGCCATTCCAATGAGAAGTTTAACTAATAATAATAACTATAACGTTTTGGCTCTCTTGCTCTGAACACAGCAGCCAATTACAGAGCAGTAGCATTATGCAGGCCGTCTTTCTCACGGGAATGGTACCCAATCTAACATCTGTCACAGGTACCTCACACCACATTTCATCATCTATATACTTCTTGCATCTCCACTGCTCTGGGAACAGCTTCTTGGAGGCTAATACGAGCGCTGACTAAGCCAGAAATATTACAAAGTCATAAGATAGTGATATGCACACACAGATGTGGCGAAAGTATCTCGTACACAATGCATAGGAGGCCAGTGCATTGGCGCAGCTGACATTTGTATTCAGGTCATTCATGTGAAATGTTTTCCGACGCTATTATGGCCGCGCGACGGGAATTAATAAATTTCGAACGCGGAATGGTAGTTGGAGCTAGACGCATAGGACATTCCTTTTCGGAAGATGCTAGGGAATTCAACATTCTGAGATCCGCAGTGTCAATACTGCGCCGAGAATACCACATTTCAGGCATTACCTCTCACTTGGGACACCGCAGTGGCCGACGAATTTCACTGAACGATCGAGAGCAGCGGCGTTTGCGTAGAGTTGCCAGTGCTAACAGACAAACATCTACACGTGAAATACCGCAGAAATCAGTGTCGGACATACGACGAAATCGGTTAGGACAGTGCGTTGATAATTGGCGGTAATGGGCTATGGCATCCGACGACCGACAGGAGTGCCTTTGCTAACAGCGCCGCTCCTGGCTCGTGGACCCTGGTCAGCTGAGCCCCGATTTAAGTTGGTGTGTTTCACAGACCCCACAAAGTCATGGACGCAAGTCGTCAACAAGGCACTGTGCAAATCGGTGGTGGCGTCGTAATGGTGTGGGCTGTGGAATGGACTTGGTCCTCCGGTCCAACTGAACCAATCATTGACTGGAAATGGTTATGTTCGGTTACTTGGAGACAATTTGCAGCCATTCGTGAACTTCATGTTCCCAAACAACGATGACGCGCCACCAGACCACAATAGTTCGCGACTGGTTGGAAGAACATTCTCGACCATCCGAGCAAATGGTTCGGCCACCCAGATCGCCCGACATGAATCCCATAGAACATTAAAGTACATAACCGAGAGGTCGGTTCGCGAACAGCATCCTGCGCCGGCAACACTTAGGCTATAGAGGCAGCATGGCTAAATATTGCTGCAGGCGACTTCCAACGATTTTGTAAGTAATCTGTTCGTATGTTGGCAGCGCTATAGACTGTATTAATATCACTGAAAGCGTTCTTCGCCCTAGGTAAGAGACTCTTTGGTTGGAAGGACTTGCAATTAGCGGTTAGCAGTTAGCGGGCGGATGGTTTGGACGTGTGTCCTTGGAGATTCAGTGTTGGTAGGACATGCATTGTAAAATGGTGACTGATGTATTTGCTTACGTTTGGGTAGTGGAATTAATGACGGTTATATAATTTTAGGACTGGATGTCACATAAATAAGATCCATTAAATAATAATTTTATGATCCACATTCTTAAAAAAAAAAGCACTTGGAAAGGAAAGAACAATAAGGAGAAGGGACTAGTAACAGGAACTGCATACATCATTTTTTTCAAGAACTTTGTAATTTTTTTTGTAGACTAAGTTGTTGTGGAGCACGATGATGATGATGATGATGATGATGATGATGGATTTGTGCAGTGCTCAACTGCGCAGTTATCAGCACCCGTACAAATTCCCAACCTTTGCTCAGTCCAATCTCGCCACTTTCATGCATGCTGATGAAATGATGATGACAACACAAACACCCAGTCATCTCGAGGCAGCTGAAAATCCCAGACCCTTCTGGGAATCGAACCTGGGACCCCGTGCCCGGGATGCGAGAACGCGACCGCGAGACCACGAGCTGCGTACCGGTGGTGCACGACTTTAGTGTTAAGATGTGACAGAATCATTGCATTTCACATGGGAGATAGAATAGATCTTGTTCCTTGTGCTGAAGCTTTGCATAGTTTTGATGATTACAGATGCACACATGCTGTTGTAACCTTACGCATATCTTTCCCTTATCTGCATAGCTGCCTTTACTATAATATTTTTTCTGCTTGTGCTTTGTCACGTTTAGGTATAAGTTATTGCATTTGCTGCTGCTATTTGTCAGGCAATGTCCTACTGCATTTTACTTTGTGTTACTGTGATAAGCCAGCTTTACCACTGATTTCTTTTTCTTGTTTGCTGCATATTGCCTTACATTATATATATGATGACTTTCGAACTTTATTAAGGTAAATACATTGTTTGTTCTCTATCAAAATCTTTCATTTGCTAACTATGCCTATCAGTAGTTAGTGCCTTCCGTAGTTAGAATCTTTCATTTAGCTAACAGTATTGGCGCTCGCTGTATTGCAGTAGTACGAGTAACGAAGATTTTTGTGAGGTAAGTGATTCATGAAAGGTATAGGTTATTGTTAGTCAGCGCCATTCTTTTGTAGGGATTATTGAAAGTTAGATTGCGTTTCGGTAAAAAAAAATGTAGTGTGTCAGTTTAGTGGTGATCAGAATAAGTAAAGAGAGAACTGTCTGAGTACGTTCAGTTTCACTCGGTTGTCTTTGTATCAAATAACGTAGAAGTTTACCAGCACAATAATTCATAATTTTTCCAAGGGGCGTTTCAACAATGATGAGGAATACTGTTATCCTCAAATCTAATCTCTCTCTCTGTACCATGTTCTTTACTTTAGGAAGATGTTCAGATGTTATTTATTCTGTTACGTTTTCTTTTAATATTCGTGTGCCAAGTTAATGTTTCTCCTGATATTTACATTTTTCATTTATTTACTAATGTCATAATTCCTGTAATACTCGTATTTATGCTTATTTTTATTATTTTTGTAATTCTTGTATTACTACAAATGTTTTCACATTATCATGTTCTTTATTATAATGATGTTTTCTGTACATTTGTAATTGAATCCATATGCTGTTAAACTGTAATTGTGTTGACACCAATTCTTCAAATCATGTAGATAGTAGGGATTCATTTTACTGCACACATTTGTCTGTTGGTCATACTATCTCAAAAATTATATGACTGTGTTAGTTCTTGCATGTATGTTAACAATTCAGAAAGGACTGGTTAACAGCTGAAAGGTGGCTACACTGAGCCACAGCGCCAGAGATCGCGCCAGAGAGTTTTGTTTCGCCGCCTCCACTGGCAGTGATTATTGAGAACTCGTAGTAGTCAGTGCTTGTTCAGAACTCGTGGTGGGCAGTGGTTATTGAGAGGTAGCGGAGGAGAGTGCTCGCTGAGATGTCGTAATGAAAAGTGTTTGTTCCATGTTTTATGCAGTTGTTTGATGGGATAGACAGCAGATGTTATTCGAATGGAAATATTGTAGTGATCAGAGTGCTTTTCGTCAATATATGAAGGTAAAATATTCCGTGTTTTTTTTTTGTTTTTCATTATTTCAGTGTCTTAAATAATGCGTCATTACAGGTTCAGTCAACAAAGCATCTGGCTTGTGTTCTTGTATTAGAGTGTAATTCTGGTTTTCTTGAGTAATTATGGTATTTCTATTTTCTTTAATTAATTCAGTATAAATGTTATTTAAAATTTCTTGTGTTATTGAAGAAGAACCGTGCCAGATGCGTACGTTGAGCCACACTTCCACACACAGAACAGTTATACTTGTGCTTTGGTTTCGTAGGTTTTATAGTTGCTGGGGACTTAATTAATTAATTGTGTTAATGAAAATTTCCATTTCATTCTTTGTTGTTGTTCTATGCAGTCAGATAGCGTAATAATACTAGTCAGGGCCAACCGTTTACGAGACTTCGTAACCGAACTTACAGCTACTAAAGCGAAAAAATTAAAAAAATTATTTGCATTATATTTTAATTAAGCCCCCATGCACGTGGCGACCGCTGCTTCGGATCGTCCCTTGGAATTCTTCTGATTGTAAAAATAGTAGACAGTAGTATTGTTGTAGTAATTTGTAGTTTAGTAATTGTAGTCTATTTTGCATGTGTAGATTTGGTAATTGTCATTCTTCTAATGGTATTTATTTTGCAAAATTTCATTTCTGTTGTTTTGTCTACGGGGTTGACAATTAGTGCAATTATTTCAATTGTTCGATTAATCGTGTTTGAGGAAAACATTTCGTGTGAATGGTATTGTTGGAGATAAAGTGTCATTGTGTGTAATTTTCATATAGTGACGAGTTTTGTATGTTTTGTAAATGATTACGCGATCGATGAAAAAGGCAAAAATGATGGATAGTGAGAATGACGAAATTGTTAACATGGCGAACTCGCCAACACAGGACAACAGTATGATGAATAATGGAGTGGAAAACAATTTAATAAGTCGGGAAAATTGTCCGGAACCATTTCAAAATTTTTCTCAATCAGAAAATTCACAGAATACGAGATTAACGATAGAAGATTCTGTAATAGTATCGAACACAGATAGCCTTACAGCTAAGACGAAGGAAGCTGGTTTTGTGGGAAACGGTAGGGGCGAAAGGAATTTCGAACAAGTTAACACGGAGCAGTTGATGGGTGTAATATTAAATTTGGGATCTGAATTAAAAAAACGGTTAGACTCGCAAATGGGAACAATGGAAACACGGTTAGACTCACTGGGATCACAGTTGGGATCTGAATTAAAAACAGTGGGATCACAAATAGGAACAATTAAAACAGAGATGGAAACAATGGAAACACGATTAGACTCACGAATAGGGACATGTTTCAAAAATATGAAAGATGAGTTAAAGAAAGAAGTCAGAGAAGTACAACCGATTTTGAATTCTCACAATAATAGATTAATTGCAGTAGAGATTAGGCAAAGGGAACAGGATAGAGAACAGGAAGAAAGAGATCGCGCGATAGTACAAAAATTTTCGGAGTTAAATTTACAACGTGCACACGATAAGGAAGAAATATTTGAGAGAATCGAGGAATCCATACCAAATGACAGAATAAATAATCTAACACAACAATATGAACAGTTAACTAAAGTTGAGGCATTACGAAAGCAAGTCAAACAAATTGAAGGGGAAATTGTAGGAAAAGACAGCAAAAGAAATTTGGAATCACAGATAGCAGAGGGGTTTGAAGAAAATAATTTGTTTCATTTACGGGATGCAACAAGAGAGCGCCAGGCGCGCGAACTTGACAATAATCGACATTCAAACTGGGACAGACGCGGTAGGTCTTTGTCGCCACGAGGCGAAAACTTTGACTATAAACACTTTTTGACTGTTCGGAAATTTAAGATCTTTCGTAATTCTAAGAATGAGATACATCCATGTTCATGGTTAGATCAATTTACGTACGCACTTCCGCCAGATGTGCCACAAAGTCACAAACTAGAAATTATGTGCGGCTATTAAAGTCCTCAGGGGATTCACTATACTAAGTGAATATGTGCCGTAGCGAGCATAGGGCCCCGAGCTGTAGTGGTGCTATTTCCCTTTTAGTTTTCTGCACCGCTGCCTACTCTTTCACTATTCTTTGCATCTATAAAAAACAATTCTTCTACTATCCATCTATCTAGACAGTAGGTAAAGATTAACCGGATATGACGATTTTACCCAAAAGTGACTTCGGAAATTACCGTTTGGACTTACAGTATCTTCAGTAGCATTCATTCGTAGTTTAAACGAAATCTTACCTGTTTATCTTCGTGACAATATTACTTCATATTTTGACGATATTCTTATTGCTAAACGTTCTGGGAGTGAGCATAACAAAATTTTGGATTCATTATTACGTATTTTTGCAAGAGTTGGCATTACAGTGAATTTGGAAAAATTTGAATTTGGTCGTTCTCAGGTGAAATTTCTCGGTCACATTATTTCTACAGAAGGTATTCTCCCTGATCCAGAGAAACTAGACGCTATTCGTAATTATGCTGTTCCTACCACAAAACGTGATGTTCGTAGTTTCCTTGGTGTCTGTAATTTTCTGTTAGATTGGATGATTTGGCCACACCTCGTTTACACATTTCAGTTATGCACATTTTGGTCCCAGAAAGTGCTTTCATAAATTACGAGAAAATTGTTACTTCAGTAATATGGAAAAACGTATTCGATCTGTTCTTGCCAAATGCAAATTATGTCAAAAGGCTAAGCCGCCAACTGTTTCTCACAGAGCACCGTTGTTTCCTATCATTCCAGCGAAATTAAAGGACATGGCTGCAGTCGATTTGTTCGGTCCAGTGGTTCGTTCTACTAATGGTTTTGCGTGCATTTTCGTAGCAGTGGAATTGACATCAAAATATGTGTGTTTTACACCTTTACGCAAGGCAACAGCTCGTTCAGTATCTAACGCTTTCATCAAAGATTTTCTTAAAGAAGTTGGTCATGTTGATAAGGTTATATCAGATAATGGATCACAGTTTCGCTCTAAAATTTGGCTTCGTACTCTACGGCGTCGTAAGATTAAACCAATTTTTATTTCACTTTTTCACCCTCAATCTAATGCTTCAGAGAGATGGATGAAGGAAATCAATAAATTCTGCCGTCTTTATTGTCATCAGAATCACAGAACGTGGGATCAGTATCTTCATATTTTTCAAAACATTCTGAATGAACTTCCTAATGATTCAACTTCTTTACCGCCTATACTGATATTAAAAAATAAAGTACCAACAAATCGCATTTCTGAAATCGTTCCTTTTCCGCCTTCACGGAAACTGCGGCATTCTGAAGTTGTGAACCTGGCTCTACGAAATATTGCGTCTGCGGCTGCAAGAAGAGAGAAATCAGCTAAACGTCCTGGTCGTTTAAAAATTTTGTCAGTTGGTCAAAAGGTGTTAATTAAATCTCACCGTTTGTCTCACAAAGGAAAAGGCTTGTGTCGCAAATTTTTTCTGCTTTATAACGGTCCATATAGGGTTCGTAAAATCATTCATGATAACACTGTTGAAGTAGAAACTCTTAAATCACAACGCTCTAAGGGAATACATCACATATCAAACGTTAAAATTTTTGTAGAATGACATACTTTTGAGAAACTAACAGCTACATGTAAACATGCGGAGAATACAAGGATACCGCGCTGTGTTTTGGCGGCGGCACATACTCAAAGCAACAGTCAGTCTGCGCGCCGCACAAGGCAGTCGTTGACCGCAAACAATCACCTTCTGCGACACGCGTCTACAGCTGATCGAGCGCTCAGTGCGAATGCACTGACAGACGTAAACAAATACACAGTCTAATTTCTCCGACTAAATTCTGTATAAAGCTATGGTGACTTTATAAATTATGTTATTAACGTTCAGTATTTTTCAGGATACGGTTGTGTAAAATATTTAAGACCTTCAGGTAAATTCTGTGTGTGTCCGACGTTAAGAGGACTTGCTATGGAGAAAATTTCAGAAAGGATGTAATTTCGAAAAAAAAAGTAATAAACTAAAAAGGTAACGATTAATTGAGTTTATTTTTCAGGTAACATATTTCCACTTAGGTACGTACTTTAGACGTAATTTGCTGCTCGCGATTACGTGTTCTCATACTTTGTGCTAAATTTCATGTTCCATGAATTTACTTGTGAAGCGACGTGCTTGTGTACATTTACTGATTTTGACGATTATTGATTAATGAACAGTGTTGTTACTTATGTATATTATGCATCGCTTGGCTGCTATGCCTTTTCACTGATGTCATATTTTTTTATTATGTGCCTGCTATGCTTATTTATTTAAATTGTAATTGTCAACTGATTAATTGTGCTGACTGTGGTTATGTATGTAAGTTATACTTTGTGATTTATCTGCTTGCGCCTTCATGTTTACTTATTAAGATTACGTATGAACATTTATTTGCTTATGCTGATATGATGATAATGACCTGTTTATTAGGTAAGATGTATATTTGCTGCTTTGCGTATGGATTGCATATTTACACATTTCTGTTTTGTTGTCATAAGTACTCTTTAATTTGGTGTATAGAAATGCTGATATACTGTGTGCGAACATGGAGTTTAGGTTACACTGTGGTATTAATTATAGTTTGTTTGCTTGGCAGAGCCTCGTTGTAGGAATTGTGCTGCATCCACTTGTTGACATTCCGCTCTCTACTGGTATATTTACTCGCTGTTGCATGTTTTGCTTACGCTCAGTGTCTTATATATTTAAGATAAGAAAATGAACTGCTATAATTCTACGAACGACATTGGTACAAGAAACAGCATAGAAGTCACATGAGTTGGAGGTTTTATGGAAGGTGTATAAATTTATGCTAATAGGAAGGAAGCTAACGACATGACATACCAACACTAGGTTAGACCATTGACAGTTATTACACTGCATTCTTCGTGAGCAATTGAAATAGGAAGTGACACTTGACACAAGAAATACTCCACATGTTTGCTTCTGTTTGCCATGATTCTTGAAGTGGTGTACACACTGTGAAATATTATGATCATTAACACTTCGTAATCGTACTTACTTACTGAAAGTTATTCAAACTAAAGGCTGTTAGAGGTCACGTATGCATTTCTTTTATTTAATGATGGACAAGGAACGAAAATGTATCTTATAATTTATAATGAGTAGAAGATTTGGGTCAGATGGATTATACAGAGGTTGTGTGTGGACACTGTGTCTTCAGATTGTATGGAATGATGAAGTTTGCACTAGGATTTTATCTGTACTTGTTCGAGGAGACTGACTAGAGGAAACAGTTGCTATTGAAGTGAAATGATATTGATGATAAGGTTTATATGTATCAACGTATTGAAGAGGTATTATTCATGATAAGGTTTATATGTATCGACGTATTGAAGAGGTATTATTGAAGTATTAAGATTAAGTGATGATGATGATTATTGGAGTTTTCGTGGACAAGAGGTAAGGTAAATGATATTGATGATAAGGTTTATATGTATCGACGAAAGAGGTATTATTGAAGTATTGAGATTATGTGATGCTGAGGATTATTGGAGTTCTGGTGGATAAGAGGTATAGTAAGTGAGGAGCATTTTTTTTTTTTTTTTGTTGGTCTATATGGAACAAGGAGGATGAAGATGGCAGACTAGAACACTTCAGTAGAAGGAAGATTGTCTACACACACTTTGTTAAATCAATAAGCAGTACATACTTTTTTTGGAGAGAGGAAGTAATTGCATATCTTGGCACACTGACAGTTGTTCAGCAACCGTACATTTTGATTTGGCTTGGCAAACATTGGTCTTGACATGATGACTATGACGTTGACTAACTATTATTGACTGTTATACATTGCTGCCACTACTACTTGATACACACGATGAACATAAAATTTTGACAGAATTGCATTTACACAGTTAACACTATTCAACTACACAGTAGCACTAATGTGGATGAAAGATGAGTGAGTGTGTTTTGTGTATTTTCCTTTCCCTATCCCAAATTGGTACCAACCTATCTCCTAAATATTATTTTACTTGTTGTTGTGGCTTGCACTGACACCCATAAACATTATAGGTTTACTGTTATTTGTGTATTGTAATAGTTAATATGACAACTACCTGATATCATTTGTCCGTTTATTATGATTTGTATGTTTAGTGTAAGAGCATTGATAATAATTTTGTTAATTGTGTGTGCACTCAAGCTATTGTTCATGACTGAACTGTCTCATTAGTGATAGTGAATATTATGGACTGTTACCTGCACTTGTTCAGCATAATGGGTGCCACTTGGAAATGTTTAATTTGTGCTAATGAACTTTGAGTAACTGACTGATTAGTGATAGGGAATATTATGGACTGTGACTTGCAGTTTTTCTACATGATTGGTGCCACTAGGACATGTTTAATTTCTGCTGATGAACAGTGTGATTAGTGAAAGTGAATATTATGGACTGCAGTCAGCACCTGCTTAACATTGCTGGGTGCCACTGATGGACTGCTTCTACCGAAATGATGTCACTTGTTGTTGTCTGCACCTGCTCAACATTGCTGGGTGCCACTGATGGACTGCTTCTACCGAAACGATGTCACTTGTTGTTGTCTGCACCTGCTCAACATTGATGGGTGCCACTGATGGACTGAGTGTCGTAATGAAAAGTGTTTGTTCCATGTTTTATGCAGTTGTTTGATGGGATAGACAGCAGATGTTATTCGAATGGAAATATTGTAGTGATCAGAGTGCTTTTCGTCAATATATGAAGGTAAAATATTCCGTGTTTTTTTTTTTGTTTTTCATTATTTCAGTGTCTTAAATAATGCGTCATTACAGGTTCAGTCAACAAAGCATCTGGCTTGTGTTCTTGTATTAGAGTGTAATTCTGGTTTTCTTGAGTAATTATGGTATTTCTATTTTCTTTAATTAATTCAGTATAAATGTTATTTAAAATTTCTTGTGTTATTGAAGAAGAACCGTGCCAGATGCGTACGTTGAGCCACACTTCCACACACAGAACAGTTATACTTGTGCTTTGGTTTCGTAGGTTTTATAGTTGCTGGGGACTTAATTAATTAATTGTGTTAATGAAAATTTCCATTTCATTCTTTGTTGTTGTTCTATGCAGTCAGATAGCGTAATAATACTAGTCAGGGCCAACCGTTTACGAGACTTCGTAACCGAACGTACAGCTACTAAATCGAAAAATTAAAAAAAATTATTTGCATTATATTTTAATTAAGCCCCCATGCACAGCATCGCTTGTTCTAAGGATATTGCAAAAAAAAAAAAAAATTGTGAGTACGCAACTGGTGGTTCATGGACTTGCTACATTATTCTCAAGAGCAATTGTTATTGTGCACCTGCACAGTCGCAATGGATGGCTGTTGACCATCTTTACAAGGACTACAGTGGTCTGCACCTTTGGTGGCCCATTACTACCATAATCTCTACAAGGAATACTGTGGGTCTGCTCTGTGGTGACTTACCAATTCTACCAATATTCTTCAAGACTTCGACTGACTCTGCTGTAGGTCTGCTCTGTTGTGGCTCATTACCAACCTTTTCAACTGAAACTGTGTTTCCCTTGGGTGAACAACACTACTTCTTCAAGACTACTTACGTGTGCCTTTTCTTTTACTGCTCAGTCTTTTTGCGAAAAACTGGCATAGACTTCTCTTCTGCTGAATTGTTAGAACTGTCTTTAGGGACTCTGAGGAGAATTTTTACTTTATTCACCAACATCATACTACTCAACCTTTGTGTGCATCTGATCTATTTGATATTGTTAATATAAAAAATTTTAACAACTTATTCTTGGCCTCTGCCCAAAACCCTTTGTAAAATTTTTTGAGGAGAGCAGGGGGGCTATGTAAATAGTATGTTCGTACGTTGGTAGCACTATAGACTGTATTATCATCACTGTCAGAGCTCGGCGCCCTCGGTAAGAGACTCTGTGGTTGGACGGATTTGCAGTTAGCGGTTAGCAGTTAGCGGGCGGACTGGTTTGGACGTGTGTCCTTCTTGGAGATGCAGTATTGGCATTACATACATTGTAAAAAGATGATTGATGTATTTTCTAATGTTTGGGTAGTGGAATTATTGACGATTATACAATTTTTCGAACTGGATGTCACATGGTTAAGGTAAAATCAGCTAAATACAGTTTGCTCTTCAACAAAATCTTTCTTTTGGTAACCATATGCCTAGTAGTAGTTACAGCCTATAGTAGTTAGAATCTTTTTATTCAGCTGGCTGCAGTTGCTACTTGCTGTAATTGCTGTAGTTCGTGTTATGAAGATTTTCTGTGAGGTAAGCGACTTATGAAATGTATGGGTTATTGTTAGAATTTCTTCTAATTCAGGGTCATTCTTTTGAGTTAATTATTTGAAGTCATGTTTTCATTTTCGAGCAGTCAGATTGCGTTGCGCTTGTATGTTGTGGGTAATAAATGAATAGGTTAAGTTTGAGTTGTCTTTGTCAGGGAAAATTCTGTAGGTCAGTATTAAAATGATAAAAAGAAGTAAGGGGACAATGGATTCAGTTGCACTCAGAAGTTTCAGTAAAAACAAAGAATTTTCAATTTGTTGAATCCGTGACACGTCTAGTTGCTGTACTACGCCGGGCAAAAGGAGGTCCGACACGATATTAGGAGGTATCCCATGACTTTCGTCACCACAGTGTACACTGCCTGACAACAAAGTGAAGCACCAGCAAAACGTAGTCGGATTTCAATGTCATTTCGATATGTAATTTACAAGAGTTTAAATTCTCTGCCACATATATGGCGAGCACCCGACAAGGGAACCTCCCCATTGCACACCCCTCATATTTAATTATAAGTTGGCACAGTGGATAGGCCTTGAAAAACTGAACACAGATCAGTCGAGAGAACAGGAAGAAGTTGTGTAGAACTATGAAAAAAATAAGAAAAATATACAAACTGAGTAGTCCATGCCTAAGATAGGCAACATCAAGGATAGCGTGAGCTCAGGACCTCTCGCTCCGCAGCTGCTCACGCTAACGACGGGACCACGGCGCTCCTCGGCTTGCACTGTCTTTGATGTTGCCTATCTTATGCATGGACTACTCAGTTTGTATATTTTGCTTATTTTTTTTTATAGTTCCACACAACTTCTTCCTGTTTTCTCGATTGACCTGTGTTCAGTTTTTCTAGGCCTATCCACTGTGCCAACTTATAATTCAATCTGAGCGGGGTGCGATGGGGAGGTTCCCTTGTGAGTACATTCATGTTGTTCGTCTTAAACAGGTTTACCATGCCTCGTAGGATGTGTCAAGTGGCGTGATATTGAGTGATCACGCCGGCTGGAGTGGCCGTGCGGTTCTAGGCGCTACAGTCTGGAGCCAAGCGACCGCTACGGTCGCAGGTTCGAATCCTACCTCGGGCATGGATGTGTGTGATGATCTTAGGTTAGTTAGGTTTAAGTAGTTCTAAGTTCTAGGCGACTCATGACCTCAGAAATTAAGTCGCGTAGTGCTCAGAGCCATTTGAACCATTTTTTGAGTGATCACTATGACGGACAGGCATTGTCGCCTTATCGTTTCAGACAGCGTTACCAGCACCTGACAGAGTTTCAAAGGGGGCTTCATTGTGGGTCTCCGTTTGACTGGCTGGTCGAATCGTGCAATACCTGGATTTGTGTGGCATTCGGATGAGACACTTGCCCAATGTTGAACCGCATGGGAACATGGGGGCAGGCACACTCATCGTGAAGATTTCGACCTACTACTTCTGATCACCACAGGGAAGGAACGCCCTGTTGTGCACCACACACATCGTGACCCCTTCAAATCTGTGCTTGCCATCCAAGAACAAATAATGGACTCCCTGCAATACTCTGTGTGATCAGAGACTAGCATTACAGTACAAGAGAACCATTCCCAATGCGTGGGGTGCCGGTACCAGCTCAAGACAAACGGTTACGACTGGAGTGGCTCTATGACCAGAAGACATGGACTCCTGATGAATGGAGTCTCACTCTGTTCAGCGATGAATCACGGTACACTACCCCGGATGACGATAGTGGGCAAGTATGGCGATGACATCTGGGAGAAGTCCCGTTCTTCCACACCAGTGTTGGCGTCGTGGAATGGGAAGCTATGGGGTTTAATTCAGGTCACGTCTGGTAGTGAGTGAGGGACGTTATTTGTCCTCACCCGTTATCATTCATTTGACGTCAACGTGGTGCTACTTTTCAGCAGCACAATCTTCGTCGACGCATGGCAAAAGGCTCCGAGAACTGTCGGCGTCGTGTTGAGGTACACCCGTGGCCAGCAAGATCCCCGGATCTGTCCCCAGTAGAACATGTGTGGGACCATCTCGGATGTCAAGTCTGTCCCAGTGCCAGTACCCTGGATATCAAAGGCTAGTTTAAAAAGTTTTGGGTAGACGCCTGTGGAGAAGACACTTTACGATACGCTAACCAGCCGAATCAGTGGACCCATCCGGGCCACAGGTGGTGCAGCGCCATTATTACGTGTGGGCTCATGCCGCCAAGTTCTTTCTAAATTTGGCTCAGTATTGAAAACACTAAAATAGCATCACTTATCCTCTCAGTCTCTGATGTTTCATTTCATTTTCTCTTCTTCTTCTGGTTGTTTCATTTCTTTTGTCAGGCTGTCAATTTCTTTTCAGTGCCGTGGTTGCTTGCTGTATGCTTGTGGCAACACTATGTTTTTTGAAATGACGTTAATACGAGATCTCACTAATAATGTAGAATCCCAAATCCACAATTTCTTCTATTCGTTTATTGTGCAGAGCAAAGGCACTCGCATCCTTTTTTTGCCTGACGTAATTTTCACTTTATAAGTCAAAAACAGAATTCTCTGAGTAATGTTTGTTTAGCCCGCCCTGTTGGCCGTGCAGTCTAACGCACGGCTTTCCAGGCGGGAAGGAGCGCCGGTCCCCGGCACGAATCCGCCTGGCGGATTTGTGTCCAGGTCCGGTGAGCCGGCCAGTCTGTGGATGGATTTTAGGCGGTTTTCCATCTGCCTCGGCCAATGCGGGCTGGTTCCCCTTACACTGCCTCAGCTACACTATGTCGGCGATTGCTGCGCAAACAAGTTCTCCACGTACGCGTACACCACCATTACTCTACCACGCAAACATAGGGGTTACACTCGTCTGGTGTGAGACGTTCCGTGGGGGGCGGTCCATCGGGGACCGAACCGCACAATAACCCTGGGTTCGGTGTGGGGCGGCGGAGGGGTGAAGTGGACTGCGGTAGTCGCCGTGGGGTTGTGGACCACTGCGGCTGCGGCGGGGACGGAGCCTCTCCGTCGTTTCTAGGTCCCCGGTTAACATAACATAACATAATGTCTGTTTATTATTGTTCATTATAGAAACAATAACACACGTGAAATGCACTGAAACATACTCTACATCTACGATGGCAGTTCAATAAGTAATGCAACACATTTTTTTTCTGAAACAGGGGTTGTTTTATTCAGCATTGAAATACACCAGGTTATTCCCCAATCTTTTAGCTACACAACACTATTTTTCAACGTAATCTCCATTCAATGCTACGGCCTTACGCCACCTTGAAACGAGGGCCTGTATGCCTGCACGGTACCATTCCACTGGTCGATGTCGGAGCCAACGTCGTACTGCTTCAATAACTTCTTCATCATCCGCGTAGTGCGTCCCACGGATTGCGTCCTTCATTGGGCCAAACATATGGAAATCCGACGGTGCGAGATCGGGGCTGTAGGGTGCATGAGGAAGAACAGTCCACTGAAGTTTTGTGAGCTCCTCTCGGGTGCGAAGACTTGTGTGAGGTCTTGCGTTGTCATGAAGAAGGAGAAGTTCGTTCTGATTTTTGTGCCTACGAACACGCTGAAGTCGTTTCTTCAATTTCTGAAGAGTAGCACAATACACTTCAGAGTTGATCGTTTGACCATGGGGAAGGACATCGAACAGAATAACCCCTTCAGCGTCCCAGAAGACTGTAACCATGACTTTACCGGCTGAGGGTATGGCTTTAAACTTTTTCTTGGTAGGGGAGTGGGTGTGGCGCCACTCAATTGATTGCCGTTTTGTTTCAGGTTCGAAGTGATGAACCCATGTTTCATCGCCTGTAACAATCTTTGACAAGAAATTGTCACCCTCAGCCACATGACGAGCAATCAATTCCGCACAGATGGTTCTACTTTGCTCTTTATGGTGTTCGGTTAGACAACGAGGGACCCAGCGGGAACAAACCTTTGAATATCCCAACTGGTGAACAATTGTGACAGCACTACCAACAGAGATGTCAAGTTGAGCACTGAGTTGTTTGATGGTGATCCGTCGATCATCTCGAACGAGTGTGTTCGTACGCTCCGCCATTGCAGGAGTCACAGCTGTGCACGGCCGGCCCGCACGCGGGAAATAAGACAGTCTTGCTTGACCTTGCGGCGATGATGACACACGCTTTGCCCAACGACTCACCGTGCTTTTGTCCACTGCCAGATCACCGTAGACATTCTGCAAGCGCCTATGAATATCTGAGATGCCCTAGTTTTCCGCCAAAAGAAACTCGATCACTGCCCGTTGTTTGCAACGCACATCCGTTACAGACGCCATTTTAACAGCTCCGTACAGCGCTGCCACCTGTCGGAAGTCAATGAAACTATACGAGACGAAGCGGGAGTGTTTGAAAATATTCCACAAGAAACTTCCGGTTTTTTCAACCAAAATTGGCCGAGAAAAAAAATATGTTGCATTACTTATTGAACTGCCCTCGTACATCTACGAGATTACTCTGCTGTCCACAATAAAGTGCCGGGCAGAGGGTTCAATGAACCACCTTGAAGCTGTCTGTCTATCGTTCCACTCTGGAACGGCACGCGGGAAAAACTTAAATTTTTCTGTGCGAGCCCTGATTTCTCTTATTTTATCGTGATGATCACTTCTCCCTATGTAGGTGGGTGCCAACAGAATGTTTTCGCAATCGGAGGAAAAAACTGGTGATTGAAATTTCATGAGAAGATCCCGTCGCAACTAAAAACGCCTTTGTTTTAATGATTGCCACTCCAGTTCTCGTATCATGTCTGTGACACTATCTCGCCTATTTCGCGATAATACAAAACGAGCTGCGCTTCTTTGTACTTTTTCGATGTCATCCGTCAGTCCCACCTAATGCGAATCCCACACTGCACAGCAATACTCCAGAATAGGGCGGACAAGCGTGGTGTAAGCAGTCTGTTTAGTAGACCTGTTGCACCTTCTAAGTGTTCTGCCAATGAATCGCAGTCATTGGTTGGCTCTACCCACAATATTATCTATGTGATCGTTCCAGTTTAGGTTATTTGTAATTGTAATCCCTAAGTATTTAGTTGAATTTACAGCCTTCTGATTTGTGTGACTCATCGCGTAATCGAAATTTAGCTGATTTCTTTTAGTACTCATGTGAATAACTTCACACTTTTCCTTATTCAGGGTCATCTGCCACTTTTCGCACAATACAGATATCTTATCTAAATCATTTTGCAAGTCGTTTTGATCATCTGACGACTTTACAAGACGGTAAATGACAGCATCATCTGCAAAGAATCTAAGACGGCTACTCAGATTGTCTCCTACGTCGTTAATATAGATCAGGAACAATAGAGGGCCTAAAACACTTCCTTGGGGAAACGTCGGAGATAACTTCTGCTTTACTCGATGACTTTCCGTCTGTTACTACGAACTGTGACCTTTCTGGCAGGAAATCACGAATCTAGTCGCACAACTGAGGCGATACTCCGTAGGCACGCAGTTTGGTTAGAAGATGCTTGTGAGGAACGGTGTTGAAAGCCTTCTGGAAATCTAAAAATATGGAATCAATTTGACATCCCCTGTCGATAGAAGTTATTACTTTATGAGTATAAAGAGCTAGTTGTGTTTCACAAGAACGACATTTCCTGAAACCGAGCTGACTATGTGTCAATAAATCGTTTTCTTCGAGGTACTTCATAATGTTCGAATAGAGTATATGTTCCAAAACCCTACTGCAAATCGACGTTAGTGATATAGGCCTGTAATTCAGCGGATTACTCCTACTTCCCTTTTTGGGTATTGGTGTGACTTGAGCCATTTTCCAGTCTTTAGGTACGGACCTTTCTGTGAGAGAGTGATTGTATATAATTGCTAAATATGGAGCTATTTTATCAGCATACTCTGAAAGGAACCTGACTGGTACACAATCTGGACCGGAGGCCTTGCCTTTACTAAGTGATTTAAACTACTTCGTTACTCCGAGGATATCTACTTCTATGTTTCTCATCTTGGCAGTTGTTCTTCCTTGGTGAAGGGGTTTCGGAAAACAATGTTTAATAACTCAGCTTTGTGGCAATGTCATTTCAGCGTTGTTATCGCGCAGTGAAGGTGTCGATTGGGTCTTGCCACTGGTGTGCTTTATGTATGACCAGAATCTCTTTGGGTCTTCTGCCAGATTTCGAGACAGACTTTCGTTGTGGAAATTATTAAAAGCATCTCGCATTGAAGTACGCGCCGTTTTTCGAACTACAGTAAAACTTTGCCAGTCTTGGGGATTTTGTGTTCTTTTAAATTTGGCATGCTTTTTTCGTTGCTTCTGCAACAACGATCTGACCCGTTTTGTGTACCGTGGAGGATCAGTGCCATCACTTACTAATTTATGTGGTATATATCTCTCAATTGCTTTCGATACTATCTCTTTGAAAACATTCCACAACTTTTCTGCACTTACATGATCAGATCGGAAGGAGTGAAGACTGTCTCTTAAAAAGGCGTTAAGAGCATTTTTATCAGCTTTTTAAAATAGATATACTTTGCGTTTCTTTTCGATGGTTGTATATGTTATGGTATTCAGCCTAGGAGCAACTGCCTTGTGGTCACTAATCCCTGTATTCTACACAATACTCACTATTTGTCCAGGATTATTTGTTGCTGAAAGGTCAAGTATGCTTTCTCAACCATTTACGCTTCGAGAGGGCTCGTGAACTAATTGTTCAAAATAATTTTCTGAGAAAGCATTCAGTACAATTTCGGATGACGTTTTATGCCTACCGCCGGCTTTAAACGTATAATTTTTCCAGCATATCGAGGGTAGATTAAAGTCACCACCGACTATGATTGTATGAGCGGGGTACTTATTTGAAATGAGACTCAAGTTTTCTTTGAACTGTTCAGCAGTTCCCTGAGACCCTCTGACCTAAAAAAACCGCCCAGTCCCTTCCACACAGCCCCCGGTGCCCATGTAGCCGCTTCCTGTTTGTAGTGGACTCCTGACCTATTAAGCGGAACCCGATGGCGCAAGTCAAGGAATCTGCAACCTAGACGGTCACAGAACCGCCTGAGCCTCAGACTCAGACCCTCCACTCGGCTCTGCACCAAAGGACCACAGTCGGTTCTATCGACGACG
Organism: Schistocerca nitens; assembly: GCF_023898315.1. Lineage (NCBI taxonomy): Eukaryota > Metazoa > Arthropoda > Insecta > Orthoptera > Acrididae > Schistocerca > Schistocerca nitens. The sequence goes on along the minus strand of NC_064618.1, from coordinate 533,165,239 downwards.
CTGCAGAGGGTGAGCTCTACCTTAATCTCGGAAGCAAGACTGTCAACGAATAATGCCTTACATTGCACCGGCGATGTGTCAGTCTGAAGTGAGATCCATCTAGTTACTTAGTCGGACTTGTATGCGGCTAGGCAGCGTCGTAGTTCATTTTGTCTTTGAATAATACCGATTTATAGAAAAGCGATGACCTTCACTTTTACCTAAGACGAAATACCTACATTGGACCCACCCTGTGCGTTCCTGATGATCCGGGAGTTCTAATGATTAAGAAACTATTACAGTATTTTTATTAAAGAAATAATAGTAATTAAAATTTCAATAATTTGCAAAACCGGAATAAACGCACGTGCTCCATTCTGGTAAATAGTAGTTTGAAAGATAGTCCTTAACAGAGTAACATTGTTTTGTTGTACTTTGACATGAATGAAGAAATTTTCACATTTACGCAGCTGCAGTCAGTCAGAAATGTGTGCTGACGTCTTGAGCCAATAATAGCAGTAATTGCACAAAGTAATTAGCAGTAATTGTTGATGATTTGCAATAATAGCTGATGTTACAAGAAACTAATGAATCAGTAAAATCCTATCACGAACTCTGCTAATCTTTTACAATCGAAATCTTGTCTTACGAATTACGTAACTCTGACTCGCAGAAAAGTGATTATGGACTGACGCTATATCATTATGACAAATCTTAAGTTAAATTCAGTAATTAATAAACGCAAAGAACTATTTGAGTAAAATAAAAGACAGTAAGCGTTACAGAGAGTGACGTCACGAACTTTTGCATTTACATAACTGTATACTACCGACGAGATGTTTTTGTCCTTTGATAGTTACCAACCGATTTCCGTGGGCTGCTATTTAATTGAAAAGTGTTTGGTCACTGTGAAATGTCCATCTGAAATTCCACTACATCAATATTCACCAAGTTTGTGCTATTTTCGCCTTGTAACAAAACTAAGCATTCTTACGTAAGTTTTTCAGTATTAACATACAGTAAATACAAGACAGTAGTTTTGCTCACACAGTGAGCTGGCGACCATTAATTTTCTTTCATTCGTTAACTAAACTCATAACATTTTCCAAATTCAATTAACTACTGTAATTTCAGTTAGCCCAATTTTATATTCATTTGCCATTAACCGAGTTCTATTTCTTGTCGTCACTGCAGCAAGTGCAGAGCATTGGCGATTCGATTGTGACTGCGCCTACATTTCATGTATTTCATTTATTGTTCGGAGTAGATGCCTTTCCCGCACAACAGGGGAAATTTTGGAAATTTGTGGTGAGTTCCTATGGGACCAAACTGCTGAGGTCATCGGTCCCTAGGCTTACACGCTACTTAATCTAACTTAAACTAACTTACGCTAAGGACAACACACACACACACCCATGCCGGAGGGAGGACTCGAACCTCCGACGGGGGGAGTCGCGCGAACCGTGGCAAGGCGTCCTGGACCACGCGGAGTAGCCATAACAGGGAACTTTACGTACACGGTCCATTTAACTCTTAATTAGCTGGACGTGTAGTGCGTCGTTACATGTTGCAAAGCGATATGAAATGGAACGAGCATTTGAGGATTGGTCGACTTCGGTTTATTGGGTGAATTTGGGGAAAGTGTGGTTCATTTGTGAAGGAGACCACATATGAGACACTTGTGTCACCTCTTCTAGCGTACTGCTCGAGTGTTTGGGATCCGCACCAGGTTAGATTAAAGGAAGACATCGAAGAAATTCAAAGGCGGGCTGCTAGGTTTGCTACTGGTAGGTTCAAACAACAGACAAATACTACGGTGGTGTTTCGGGAACTCAAATGGGAATCCCTGGAGGTAAGGAGCACTATTGAGAAAACTTAAAAGCTTAATGCAGAACGATTCTACTGCCACCAACATTAATTTCGCGTCAGGACCACGAAGATAAAATACGAGAAATCAGTGCTCGTACAGAGGCATGTCGATAACCGCTTTCCCTCGCTCTATTTGCTAGTCAAACGTGAAAGGAAATGACTAGTTGGGGCATGGTTTACCCTCTGACACGCACCGTATGGTGGCGTTTGGTGTATCTATGTAGATACAGGGAGAAAAGTATTTAAACCGACAAACTGTTGGAGGTTGTACGAGGCATCAAAACAAACATTTTTCCCTAATGTCATTTTTTCCTATGAGGATTATTTAAACTGGTGGAAACCGTATTAAACTTTCCGTTGTTAGAGGCCGTATTACGATCTTCAGTTGTTAGAGGGCGTATTACGCTCTTCAGTTGTAGGGAACTGCTGTCCACCAGTGTAGCGATACACCTGGAGTGAGTACACTGATATGGTTGGTGCGTACTACGTAGCGCACCACAACGGACGAGCTGCACAGCGGGTTTATCAACAACAATATCCTAATCGCCGTATCCTGTATCATACGACCTTTGCTGCTGTGTACCAGAGTCTGCGTGAGACCGGGTCATTTAGCAGATTACCTGGACAAGGACGCCGTCGCACGGTAAGAACGCCGCAATTTGAGGACGTTGTCTTGCAGTATGTGGAGCGGGATCCTTCAATCAGCATTCGTGCAATTGCACGTAACAAGGGGACGAATCAGACGAATGTGAGAACAGTCCTTCGAGAGCAATTGTTACGTCCATTTCACTTACAGCGTGTCCACAACCTGGAACCAGTTTGTTCAAATATGTATGAAATCCTATGGAACTTCTAAGGTCATCAGTCCCTAAGCTTACACACTACTTAATCTAAACAATCCTAAGGACAAACACACACACCCACGGCCGAGGGAGGACACGAACCTCCGCCGGGACCAGGAACCAGCTTATTATCCACCCAGAGCACAGTTTTCGCAGTGGTACCTGGAACAGTGTGAAATGCACCCTACATTTCCATCCTCTGTGTTGTTTACCGATGAAGCAACGTTCGGGTGTGATGGAGTCTTCACCATGCAGAACTCGCATGTTTGGAGTGAGGACAACCCACATGCCACAGTTACTAGCGCTCATCAAGTGCTGTTCTTCGTTAATGTGTGGGTCGGTGTTGTTGGGGACTGTTTAATTGAGCCGTATCTGCTACCTAGGCCATTAAATTGCAGGCACTACTATAATTTTTTCGCCAGAGCATTGCCAGAATTGCTGGAAGACATCCCGCTCCCTACATGGCAATGCATGTGGTTCCAACGTGACGGGACGCCGGCACAATTCAGTCGTCGTGTCCGTCGATTCCTGGACCGACGGTTCCCAGAAATGTGGATTGTCAGAGGTGGTGCTGTACCATGGCTTGCTCGATCTCCAGATATGTCCCCTCTGGACTTTTTTGTGTGGTGAGAGATGCGCAACCTTGTTTACGCAACTCCTGTTGCATCAGAAGAGGATCTGGTTGCCCGGATAGCGCATCAGCAGGAGCAATTCAGGATACTCCTGGGGGTTTTGGCCGTGTCAGAGAGAACATGATCCGACGGTGTAACCTTTGTTTACGTGTCAATGGAGGCATTTCTGAAAATCTACTGTAATTGAAATTGGGTTGTGTTAATGTGTTGTCTCTTGGTCATAAAAATTGGAAAAGTGTTTGTTGGTTTAATTAATTTGCTGCCAGAGAAATCTTCCTCTACCGGTTTAAATAACCCTCATAGGAAAAAAATGACATTATGGAAAATATTTGTTTTGATGTCCCCTACAACCTCCCAGAGTTTGTCGGTTGAAACACTTTTCACCCTGTATAGGTGTACTGAGAACAGTGAAGACTTCTCCGGCCATCATATCACTGATAACTTGTAGTTATGTCGGACATGTACTATATTTCCCACTTAGAAGAATAAATTCAACAGGGCAACTTAATTTCTGGACGAGCCTCGTATAATGATTCATCGCAGAATTGGCGTCTTAATAAAAGACAAAACTACATTAAATGGCGTCCAGCGTGGGGCCTTAGGAAGACTCATCACACCAACATATAAAGTAGCATTCCTAGCTGTGGATATTTATGTGCTGGCATTAGCATGGATTATAACGTATCTCTTCATTCGAGTCTCGCAAGATAAGACGGCAGGCAAAGAACACTTACTCTCCCGGAGTGGCGCATCTGCAAGTATAGAGATACGTAGACTGCCCTTCAGGTAGTAAGCATCTAAATGAAAGATAATGTTGGCAGTATAGAGAACCGGATAGCACGAGTACGCCTACACTTAAAATTCAGCAAAAAACGACGTGCTGTGTAAAGCCGAACACTTACACTCTTTATCGCACAGTTACGCGCGGGCTAAAGAGCATTCACGCGTTAGGCCCGAAAGGAGGGCGCCCGCTATCGCCGCTCCTCTCAGAGATGTATACAGGGCTCTCCTGTATTTACGACCACACTCACCCGAGCGCAGCTCTAGCGAGCATTAATAGTTCTTCGAAACGGGGGCATTAAACCTGTAATTGCCTCGGCAAATAAACCCTAAAGTTCTTGTACCTGTAAATAAACCCGACGATTTACAGTGGTGCGTCTCTTGAAAAATAACACTGTTCACCCGTACCAGCAGGTATATTACTATTTAACTCCGTAATCATTGTCTTTGAGAATCTTTATTACCTTTGGGCAAAGCTCATAACAATTGCATTTACACTCCCTCGCAAACACGCGAGATAGCGGAGTCTCTCCCCCCTGCTTGCGTCACACACGCGGGCGCTAAGCAGGGAAGTAAATCACGGGAGAGTGCCTCGCTCGACTACCAGGTGGCCGGGTATTTGGTACCTCGCGAACAATGGCGGGCGCTGTCTGGTCGCGCACCTGAGTAATCGCCTGTCGCACTTCTGCCTGCAGTAAACAACACGTTTTGTTTTCCCTCTTAAAACTCCTGCTGTTGACGCGGGGGAACAGCCTGAGAACATTGTACGGCTCCCGTGGGAGTAAACTTGATTTACTGTACGTCTCTGCTGGAGTGGTCTTGAAACTTAAGGAGATCAAGAAACACAAAGCGTGTGTGAGTTGGAGGGAAACAGGCTGTCACTCGGGCAATAAATAATGGGATGACGTCGTCCGTGATGCAACAGTACACTGAATGTACGTGACATCAATGTACGAACTTACCAAAATCAAGGACTTAAACCATGAAACTACTGTACGTACTGTATTGCGATGCACTTAGTTGAGAAGAGGTGCTGTTGGCTGTTAGCTCTGAAATGCGTGCACACTCTTATGAACCCATTCGATTCACATTAGGTGTCCGGTCAAAACAATCCACAATTTAAATGGTGCGAAAGTTCCAAGAGACTGGAGAAAAGCGCAGATCACTCCTGTATATATGGTTCAAATGGTTCAAATGGCTCTGAGCACTATGGGACTTAACTGCTGTGGTCATCAGTCCCCTAGAACTTAGAACAACTTAAACCTAACTAACCTAAGGACATCACACACATCCATGCCCGAGGCAGGTTTCGAACCTGCGACCGTAGCGGTCGAGCGGTTCCAGACTGTAACGCCTAAAACCGATCGGCCACTTCGGCCGGCTTACTCCTGTATATAAAACGGGTAAATAAACTGACCCATTTCATTACAGACCAATATCCTTCATATCGGTAATGATTCATCACAGAATTGGAGTCTTAATAAAAGACAAAACTACATTAAATGGCGTCCAGCGTGGGGCCTTAGGAAGACTCATCACACCAACATATAAAGTAGCATTCCTAGCTGTAGATATTTATGTGCTGGCATTAGCATGGCTTATAACGTATCTCTTCATTCGAGTCTCCTGAACAACTGTTGTAGTGTGGTCTTCAGTGCAGAGACTGGTTTGATGCTGCTCTCCATGCTACTCTATCCTGTGCAAGCCTCTTCATCTTCGAGTCACTGCTGCAACCCACATCCTTCTGAATCTGCTTAGTGTATCCATCCCTAGGCCTCCCTCTGCGATTTTTACTTTCCACGCTTCCCTCCAGTACTAAATTGGTGATCGCTTGATGCCTCAGAACGTGTTGTACCAACTGATCCCTTCTTCTAGTCAAAGTGTGCCATAAAGTCGTCTTCTCCCCAATTCTATTCAGAACCACCTCATTAGTTACATGATCTACCCATCTAATCTTAAGCATTCTTCTGTAGCACCACAATTCGAAACCTCTTGTTCTCCTCTTAGTTTAACTATTTATCGTTCATGTTTCACTTCCATACATGGCTACACTCCACGCAAATACTTTCAGAAAAGACTTCCTGACACTTTAATCTATACTCGATGTTAATAAATTTCCCTTCTACAGAAACGCTTTCCTACTTCAACCATCATCAGTTATTTTGCTACCCAAATAGAAAAACTCATCTACTACTTTAAGTGTCTCATTTCCTAATCCAATTCCCTCAGCATCATCTGATTTACTCCGACTACATTCCATTATCCTCGCTTTGCTTTTGTTGATGTTCATCTTATATCCTCCTTTCAAAATACTGCCCATTTCGTTCATCTGCTCTTCCAGGTCCCTTGCTGTCTCTGACAGAATTACAATGTAATCGCAAACCTCAAAGGTTTTATTTCTTCTCCATGGCTTTTAATTTCTACTCCAAATGTTTCTTTGGTTTCCTTTACTGCTTGTTCAATATACAGATTGAATAACATCGGGGATAGGCTACAACCCGGCCTCACTCTCTTCCCAACCACTGCTTTCCTTTCATGCCCCTCGACTCTTACAACTGCCATCTGCATTCTGTACAAATTGTAAATAGCCTTTCGCTCGCTGTATTTGAACCCTGTCACCTGCTGAATTTGAAAGAAAGTATTCCAGTCAACATTGTCAAAAGCTTTCTCTAAGTCTACACATGCTAGAAACGTAGGTTTGCCTTGCTTAATCTACCGTCCAAGATACGTCGTAGGGCCATTATTGCCTCGTGTGTTCCAACATTTTTACGGAATGCAAACTAATTTCCGAAGAGGTCGGCTTCTACCAGCTTTTCCATTCGTCTGTGAAGCATTCGCGTTAGTATTTTGCAGCCGTGACTTATTAAACTGATAGGTAATTTTCACACCACTTAACACTTGCTTTCTTTGGGATTGGAATTATTATATTCTTCTTAAAGTCTGAGGATATTTCGCCTGTCTCATACGTCTTGCTCACCAGATGGTAGAGTTTTGTCAAGACTGGCCCTTCGAAGGCTATCAGTAGTTCTAATAGAATTTTGTCTATTCCCAGGGCGTTGTTTCGCCTTAGGTCTTTCAGTGCTCTGTCAAATTCTTCACGCAGTATCATATCTCCCATTTCATATTCATCTACGTCCTCTTCCATTTCGATAATACTGCCCTCAAGTACATCGCCCTTGTATAGACCCTCTATATACCCCTTCTTCCTTTCTGCTTTCCCTTCTTTGCTTAGACTTGATCCTCTGTTGCCTTCATTATTTCATCTCTCAAAGTTATCCATTCTTTTTCTATTGTATTTCTTTCCCCCGTTCTTGTCATTCGTTCCCTAATGCGCGCTCTGAAACTCTCTACAACCTCCGATTCGTTCAGTTTATTCAGGTTCCATCTCCTTAAATTCCCACTCTTTTTGCAGTTTCTTCAGTTTTAATCTGCAGTTCACAACCAATAAATTGTGCTCAGAGTCCACCTCTGACCATGGGCGTCGGCAAAGCGGGCTGAGGTAGCGAGGTGTGCGCATCACTGCAGCTGCGCGCTACACTTACTCGGCCATTGTGAGCTTGTGAAAAAGTTTCTGTGCTGTGGGAGCGGCGGGAAGCAAGTTGTCGTGTGTTGTTTTCACAACGCCTGCAGATTGTCGTGTTCTGCGCCCCACCGCATGGGAAAGAAGTACACGCAGAGAAAACCTGCTGCTGCGAAGGGTGCTTCGGTTGTGCAACTCTGACGACCAAGCAAGGAAGTCCCGAGAAGACGAGTCGCGGCGTGTCCCCCCTTTGTACGTCAAGTGCAAAGGCGGTTGGACAGCACTGTTCGACATAATGACGGATTGCACCAAGAACGAGATGGTGTACGAGTCTGTCGACACAGACTCGCTGATCTGCTTTCCGGCTGCAAATGTGGCCGACCACAGGGCGATCAAGGTCGCAGTGGCCGACCACACTGTCGACGCGCCGCCAGCGCGTGAGAAGGCACTTTCCGGTGGAAGGAAGAAGACGACCAAGGCACTCCTAAGGATGTTACCTTGGTGCTGTGACAAGGCAGCGGTCTGGGAAGGGCTGCTGCGAACCGAGTTCGGTAATGCAACGGCAAGGTTGCACAACCGGACCCACATGAAGAGGGCGCCGCTCTATGCCGTGACCGTGCAAACGGTCGACGGCGGGAGCGACATCTTCGGCTTACGGAAGTTGCTGGGCTTCCCGGTTACGACAGATCTCCCGACCGCCATGGACCCCCAGCCCCAGTGCTTCAGGTGCCAGGGCGAGGGCCATGTGGCGAAGTATTGCCGCAACGCGGCGCGGTGTGTCAAGTGCTCCAGCGCGGCGGCAGTAACGTTCTGCCGACTTGCGTCCGGTGTGGCGGGCCGCACGTCGCCAGCTGGCGCGGCTGCCCGGCTTTCTCAAGCCGCAGCCGTGTCGAAGACGGCGAGGTGGCCGCGGCCGCACCGACGCAGCGGAAGAAGAGAAGACCAGCCCGGCCCAGCTGAGGAATAGCGCAGAACCAGCTCCACCTGCCAGGGGCGGGGACGACCGCCCGGAGGAGTGCAGTCGGGATGCAGCTCGGCACCACCGCGAAGGAGGCCACTACAGCCCTCAAAGCCGTCATGGCGGCAGAGAGGGCTGCCTTCGCAGCCGCCGTGGCTGCAAAGAAGGAAGAGGCCTTGAGGCACTGCGTGCAGTCTTCGCCCAAGGCCTCCGTGCAGCAGCAGAAGTGGTTCGAACTCCTGCGAACACTCCTGCGACCTCGCAGAAGGACGTTCGCGTGCCTGCCCCAGCGGCCGCCCCAGCAGCGCCGCAGGGCAAAAGGTGTAAAGAAGACAATCGCCGCTCCAGCGGTATCGGCGCCGACGCCGACCGCTGTAGGGGGCGCCCCCGCAAGGGACCGAGAAGCCAAAGAGGTAGCCATCATCGCGCAAGCGCGAGCGAACGGCTAGCATTTCTCCGACGCTGAAGCGGCGCAGCTCACCGAACAAGCGGAGCTGCTCGAGGCTCAGATGCGGCAGAGCTGCGCCTTGCAGCAGAGGAGGACAACGAATGGAGGCGGGCAGCCGCTGGTTCCTAAATCTCTGTCTTACCCGAACAATTATGAGTTGGAATATAAAAAATTTCCTTAAATCAGATAAGCTTCTGTCCACAAATCAGCACGGATTTAGGGAGTATCGTTCATGCGAAACTCAACTTGCTCTCTTCTACAGGTTTTCTCAGGAAGTTTTCAGTAGTCGTTTGGACTCAAAAAACCCATGACGATGAACTGCATTAACTGGATTTCATTTGTACTACCGGTTTGATATTTGTTGATGTCATCTTATATGAATAGGACAATTGCTGCACTTTGCAACGTATTACTACGTTTACGACGTTTCTCATCGAGCCATATACGTTATCTCGCATTTCTAGCTGCTTCTCTCACACAAATAATGATAAAAATTCAGAAATTCAGGGTTGCCACCAGCCAAAGCCCTTCCTAACCATTTACAAAAAACGAAACTGGAAAATTATTAGTTTAATTACTTTAATAATTTAATTACAAGCACGCAAATACCTTTAAGCAGCCAGATAAATAGCACTCCATGTCGTGCATGAAGCAACTTGATTAATTCAGGAATGGAAATCAGAGTAAGGGGGTAAGATCGACACCAAAGAATTTATCTTTCACGTAAATTATTTATTGTAACTAAAGATTTGGTTGCACATCCTAACTACACATAACTGGTGCCTCACTCGAAATATTTAAGTAAGTATTATGTGAGAATGAAACAGAGCACAATTTAGCTACAGCAAGAAGAAACACAGAAGACGGGAGTGGGAGACAATGATACTATCATCTCCTTTGCATTAATACCATAAAAATATCTAAGTGAGATTTGTATTACGATTCTACGCATGCTCTATTCTGGACAGAGGTTCAACCAATACACAAGGCTGTGCGATAATTATTTAACATACTAACTGCGTCTGCTGGTTGCAAACGGCCGAACTGGAGCACGTGGTGCATTCTGACTCAAACTGTTGTGCTGCTTTGTAGAAAGCGCACGGTGGAACAGATATTCTTTGCAGAAATTGTAGCTCATGAAACAAGCAAACGGTTAAAATAAAGCCTATTTCGGTGTCGTGGTGAACCAGAAGGGTCATTGATTACCAAACACGTGGCACAAAATCGACACACAAAGACAAAAGCAATTTCCACAAAATATAAGATTAAAATCATTTAAAAAAGTAACTCGCTTCACACGCTTCAGATAAGCTAAATTTCTTAAGTATTTCACCACTTAAACATAACGAAGTCCTAACTCAACCTGATTCCTATTACCTGAAACCCCCCTTAAGAGCTAAGATCCGTACTCACCAAGCGTTCACCGAAGAGTGCCCCCTTTCTCTTTCCAGATTACCTGGCTCCTCGTGCAGCGGAAGCTACCAGAGGGGTAGCCCTCCGTCACCAACCTCAAACACAAAAACAGCCTTCGACACAGATGGGTAAACCTCTCCGTCCAGGTACATAAGTTGGTCATCCTGTGTTCTCCTTCGAACGAGAAGCAACTCTGCGTTTCCCACAAAACAAAACCTAAACCCCACATTAAAACACACATATAATATTCAATAGGCCTTATTTGAGTGCTCAGTCTTTCTGGAAGAGCTCATGAATTGAACTAAAATCAGGTAGAAAAATGAACGGGTTGTACCGATTTCGACAAGCGTCTTATGAAACGACTTCACAGAGACGTTTCAACTTGTAAATGGTAAGAACGAGCTTTTTGTTATATTCATGTGGATTAAAATATTCAGTGCTTTGTGTTTCAATATTCATGACAAATGAAATATTTAAAGTGATTTTCGTACCAGTTGATGGCTTACGACCGAAACCGGTAGTACTTACAAAATCCAGTTATTGCCCTTCTCTCAAACGATATCCTACAAATCATATATGGCGGGCAACAAGCAGAAACCATGTTCCTGGATATCCGGACATGGTGCTCCACTGCATACTGTTGACGAAGGCCCGAGCATACAGTTTGGGTTCCCATATACGTGACTGGCTCGAAGACTTTTTAGGTAATAAAACGCAGTACGTTGTGCTCTACGGCGAGTGTTCATTGACAAAAGTTTCATTAGGAATGTCCCGGGGAAGCGCGGTAGGATCGTTTTTATTCTCTGTGTATATGAATGACTTGACAGACAGGGTTAGCAGAAATTTACGGCTGTTTACCGATGACGCTGTAGCGCACGGAAAGGTATCTCCGTTGAGTGACTGTGGGAGTATACATGGTGGCTTAAAAAAATTTTCTAGTTGACCCGATGAATGGCAGCTTACTCTAAAAGTAGAAAAATGTGAGTTAATGCGGATGAATTGGAAAAACAATCCTGTAACGTTGGAGTATTGCTTTAGTACAGTACAGTCACATCGATTACGTATCTAGGCTAACACTGCAAAGCGTTATTTTTGTATCCCGTCTGTATAGGCGGCGCGTGGATCTGCTCCTGTGAACTGCTTCTGCAAAAATAGGCCGAGAGTGAAGGACGCGAGTAGGAGCAGGAAAAGGTGAAGTACTTCGGTACTGCGTATAGGTTAAAGCTCTTTTACTGGTTGTGAGATGGCAAGAACTATGCCCCTTACATGACGACATTAAAGATCACCGAACTCAAGTTGAGCGAACAGTAGGGCTGACAAGGCACAATGCATCTTGTAGAGGGTATAGTACGAATGTATTGGAATAATTAATGTTGGGTGATGGTTTTAAAGTAAGTCACTCGACATGAAGACTTTGTGGAAACGCGTCGTTTTACTGGAGGCTAGTTTATCCCAGGGAAGTATTAAGAGTTGACTGCGGCCGGGTGGCAGCGCGTGAAGGGAAGTGACAATAGGCAGCTTAGGGCGGCTCAAACTCTGAGAAAGCAGTAACGGGGCGCGGCCTCCAGCTGCCTTAAGATGAGGGACAGTGAGAGGGTGGTTGACGCCATGCTGGTGTACAGGGAAGCAGACGGAAAATGGTACGCCTGTTGATAAATGTCCATCGTCCCATTTTCAGTGAAACATGCAAGAAAGCCGCGCAAAGCTGCAGTGGAGCGGTCAACAGAAGCCAAAATATGCATATTCGTGACTATAGCAACTTCACATTGGATTCACAGTCCACAGAGTCTGAAATAAATCAGGTGAAGAGCGACAGATTGAAATACGTCGGCCTCCGATTGGAACGTAGGACCAAGGAATTTGAAGTATTCTCCTGGGAATCAGAATTCTGGAAAAATTGGTGTTTTATGCAGACGCTAACATTGATGGGTGGCCTGGGAGGAGCTAAATAGCAGAAGTTGAGAGGAAGGGAAATTTTGTGGGAATTTGTTCACTTCCCAGAGCAGGCATTGTTCAGCACTGGGAAGCGACGCATAATTAACGCGACTGGCGCTGCAATTGGCCTAAGTGATTTTGCTGGAGGAGAAACTGAGGCAAAGAGCGGACTGACAGAAGTATCCATAGAGATCTTTCTTTCCCAGCTAGCCTAGAGTGCGGACGTGGCGCTCTTTACTCAGCTTGCCTGAGAGAGGGTGAGCATCTCTGCAGTTTAGGACTTAGCAAACGGAACGATTGAGCTTGGAGAAGGAAAGTTTTTGTTCAGCTATGTACTGAGCAAGATAGCTAGGAGTGGATAGAGGAGTGCAGCCTTGCAGCACCACAAGACCGGTCGACGTCCGCACAACAACGACGCCCCGCCACGCTGAATTCGGTGAGATTGTGCCCGCTCCGGCCTGAGTTAGGCCACTGATTAATTTGTTGGATCACGTCGGCAAAGTTTCCACGAGGGTTTCTTGGGCCATGTATTGTAGAATTCTTCTCGCACTTCACATTACACCTGGGTCAGTCGATAGGAATTAATTTTCAGTTATCGTGCTTTACTCCACGCAAACGCAATTTATTACCACTGCCTGTTAGGAGAGTCTTGTAATGTGATGATTGAAGGTCGTGAGTTAAAATAAATTTGTGCTAATCGACTGCATCTGCTTTCAGTCAAGTAGTTGAAATCCCAAGTCACTTTCATAATTAATTTTATGTTCAACATTTGCATCTGGTGTTCAATAGCTGAATGTAACATCAATGTGCACCCCTTTCTAATTAACAGGGATCTATTCTGAACCAATTAATGTCAACACTGCCACCGCAGTTCAATCACTAGTCACAGGGCCTTATTACTTTCTTTGAGTTATCCGATATTGCGGCAGTTTTGCACTCTCTGTTGATCTGTTAGTCAATTAGCTGGGGTGAACACACGCCAAAACCAGATAAGTGACAGGTGGGGTGTTACATGGTGCATCAACATATACAAATTATAATATTACTTAACTTTGCGTACAGATGAGCACCTAGATACGAAACTGTTCATGTATCAAAGCCTACAGATACTAAAAGTTACAGAGGCAAATCTGTAGTGGCTCGCCCACTATGAAAATGAAACAATGTTGGTCGGTCGTCTGCTCGGAATCAAATGGGGAGAATCTGGACCGGCGCTCGTAGAGCTGCACAGCGCTGGCTAGAGGGCGCTGTGGTCGGCGTTGTTCGTCCGCTCTCGTAGTGCCAACCTACGAGAGCGCACCTACGTTTTGGCATCGTAGCTATCGATACCACAGTTGTGAAATGGAATGAACACGTCAGGTTGGTAATAGGGAAGGCGAATGCTCGACTTCGTTTGAGCGGGAGGATTTTGGAAAAGTGTAGCTCATCGATAAAGGAGGTGACTTACAGAACTCTAGTGCGACCCATTCTTGAGTACTGTTTGAGTGTTTTGGATGCCAACCAGGTCGGGTTAGAGGAAAACATCGAAGAACTCATACGCATGTTGCTAGAATTGTTACATTTCGTTTCGTGGTTTTCCAAAGTCTTTATTTGCATTTTCAGTAACATGTTAGGTCTTGTAGGCGATGATGTCTCTGTCGACGAAACTTTCCAGTCCAGACACGTTTGGAACACCTGTTCCTCCTCGTACAATGGCCACTGTCAGCCATCCATTGCCATGGGTAAAGGTATCGTTGATGTCGATGCTGAAGTTCAGTTTACATCCACAGAATACTGCAGGTCCATCTAGAAGGGCGTGTGCGGCGACAGATTTAATTGTGTTCTTCTTCTTGTCGGCGGCAGATGTTGTCATTTCAACGTCTTCTATAGTTTTGTATATTGTCTGTCTTGCACGTCGCCGTTGTCGTCGGTAGCGCAATCAACTCCCACAGACATCATTTACCCCATCATAGGCATAGCACCACTCACTATCCGCAGACAAGTAGCCGCCGAGATCGAAAGATCAAAACAAAAGAATGATCCTCGACACCCGATGCATATGCACCGCCGGCCGCTGGTGGCCGAGCGGTTCTGGCGCTACAGTCTGGAACCGCGCGACCGCTACGGTCGCAGGTTCGAACCCTGCCTCTGGCATGGATGTGTGTGTTGTCCTTAGGTTAGTTAGGTTTAAGTAGTTCTAAGTTCTAGGGGACTTATGACCTCAGCAGTTGAGTCCCATAGTGCTCAGAGCCATTTGAACCATTTTTTTGCATATGCACCGAAAACAACGTGTCCGGCTGAAATCCCGCAGGAGTTTCATTGAAACTACTGAAGAGCTCGCCACCAAGCCCGCCGCAAGGCGGCTATCTCTTTGGGAAGAAATGGTGCCACACTCCACAATGGAACTACTTGAGGAGGGATCTGCAGGATTTCAACTACCCTTTACAACTTGGAGGTCATTAAACCGGCTGCGCACTGGAGTAACTGGGTGCAAATCAAACCTATTTAAAGGGGTTACAGTGATGGCGACAGGTGTGAATGCGGAGCAATACAGGACTTGGACCACCTACTGATCTGCCCAGATATGTCTATGACATGCACTAAAGATGATATTTTGAAAGTCAATGACAAAGCAATCTACGTTGCTAATTTCTGGGAAGGGAAGATATAATTGGTGCATCCGGACACGGAAGAAGAAGAAAATGGGCAAACTGAGTAAAGTGAGGGATAGACAGTTTGGAAATTTGTGGTAAGTTCTATGGGACCAAACTGCTGAGGTCATCGGTCCCTAAGCTTACACACTACTTAATCTAACTTAAACTAACTTATTCTAAGGGCAACACACACACCCATGGCCGAAGGAAGACTCGAGCCCTCGACGGAGGGAGAAGTATACAAAGTTTCATGTCCTGACTTATAACTGCACTCTTGTTCCTGCACTTTTCGTAGATAAGTTTTCACTCCTTGTATTTTATGCCTGCTATCCTTAGAAGTTCGAAGAGTGTATTCAAGCCAGCCCTGTCAAAAATCCTCTAAATATTTTAAAGGAAGTCGTAATGTCTGGATTGCCTAGCGTGTTCTACATTTTTCCGGAACCGAAACTAATCTTCGGCTTCTAACATACGTTCCAGTCTTTTGTTGATGTTTTGACTTAGTTTTGCGCTGGCGTGACCCATTAAACTGATTGTTCGATAATATTCACACCTGTCAGCATCTGTCTTTTTTGACATTAGTATTATGACGTTCTGACTATTTTTCGATCGTGGCTGTCTCAACAAATATGTGTAGATTTTTTAAAATTACCGCTACCAGTCCCAATTTTTTTAACTAATGTATTATTTATTTATTGTGCTTCCCAAGAAATATGTAAAGATTTTTTTAAATTACCGTTATCACTCTCAAACTTTGTTAACTAATGTATTGTTTATTTATTGTGCAATAAATAATACATTAGTTAACAAAGTTTGTGAATGGTAGCGATAATTTAAAAAAACTTTGTATGACCTTGAAGTCTGTGATTATTTCTTCCGTCTCAAATGTCACATTTTCTTGAAAGCCTTTCACAAGGAAATTAATAATCTGAATACAGCTGTTCCACTCTATAGTTCTAAATTCATTCTAAAATAATCATTACATCGCTAGAAACTAAGATAACATGTTATTTCTTATTGGCGAAGGATATCTTGTAATAAATACTCATGTGAAGTCAGAGGAAAACTTTTGACAAGAAAGAACTTTCGGTCGGTTCGAGAGGCGGTGAACAGAGAGCGTAATGGGCAGCACGATACCAATGAAAGGAAGAAGGTCTAATCATCGTTCGACGGAAACAGAATCCACAAATAAAGCTGTTGAAATCATTATCCGAACCCTTGAGATATACTACAGAGTTTGCAGCTGCATATAGTACTTAAAAGGAGCATTACTGATAAGTTATACGTTCCTGTTTACGATTTACTAAGATACGATATGTGCGCTAGTATGACACTGTTGCCAATAGTATTAAGGATGGGAAGGTATATGTAATTTGCCCTCCCTCAGAGGTGCTACAGCTTCTGTTGAAAGGTGGCTACACTGAGCCACAGCGCCAGAGATCGCGCTAGAGAGTATTGTTCCGCCGCCTCCACTGGCAGTGATTATTGAGAACTCGTAGTGGGCAGTGGTTGTTGAGAACTCGTAGTAGTCAGTGCTTGTTAAGAACTCGTAGCAGAGAGTGTTTGTTGAGATGTGCTAGTAGAGAGTGCTTGCTGAGATGTGATACTGAAAAGTTCTTGTTGAGATGTGGTAATAGCGAGTCGGTGTGGAGATATATTGTAATGATTAGAGTGATTCTGGTCAATATATGAAGGTAACGAAACTTGATTTATTTTTCATTATTTCCATGTTTTAAATAATGCGTCATTACAGGTTCAGTCAACAAAGCATCTGGCTAGTGTTCTTGTATTAGAGTGTAATTCTGGTTTTCTTGAGTAATTATGGTATTTCTATTTTCTTTAATTAATTCAGTATAAATGATATTTAAAATTTCTTGTGTTGTTGAAGAAGAACCGTGCCAGATGCGTACGTTGAGTCATACTTCCACACACAGAACAGTTACACTTGTGCTTTGGTTTCGTAGGTTTTATAGTTGCTGGGGACTTAATTAATCAATTGTGTTAATGAAAATTTCCATTTCATTCTTTGTTATTGTTCTATGCAGTCAGATTGCGTAATAATACTAGTCAGGGCCAACCGTTTACGAGACTTCGTAATCGGACAAACAGCTACTAAAGCAAAAAATTAAAATTATTTGCATTTTATTTTAATTAAGCCCCCAGCAACTATAAAACCTACGAAACCAAAGCACAAGTGTAACTGTTCTGTGTGTGGAAGTATGACACAACGTACGCATCTGGCACGGTTCTTCTTCAACAACACAAGAAATTTTAAATATCATTTATACTGAATTAATTAAAGAAAATAGAAATACCATAATTACTCAAGAAAACCAGAATTACACTCTAATACAAGAACACAAGCCAGATGCTTTGTTGACTGAACCTGTAATGACGCATTATTTAAAACATGGAAATAATGAAAAATAAATCAAGTTTCGTTACCTTCATATATTGACCAGAATCACTCTAATCATTACAATATATCTCCACACCGACTCGCTATTACCACATCTCAACAAGAACTTTTCAGTATCACATCTCAGCAAGCACTCTCTACTAGCACATCTCAACAAACACTCTCTGCTACGAGTTCTTAACAAGCACTGACTACTACGAGTTCTCAACAACCACTGCCCACTACGAGTTCTCAATAATCACTGCCAGTGGAGGCGGCGGAACAATACTCTCTAGCGCGATCTCTGGCGCTGTGGCTCAGTGTAGCCACCTTTCATGGAAGTGAAATGATATTGGCAATGAGGTTTATATATATCGATGTATTGAAGAGGTATGATTGAGGTATTGAGATTATGTGAAGTTGATGATTATTGGAGTTTTCGTGGACAAGAGGTAAGGTAAATGATATTGATGATCGACGTGTTGAAGAGGTATTATTGAAGTATTGAGATTATGTGATGCTGATGATTATTGGAGTTTTGGTGGATAAGAGGTGAAGTAAGTGAGGAGCATATTTTTTTTGTTGGTCTATATGGAACAAGGAGGATAAAGATGGCAGACTAGAACACTCAAGTAGAAAGAGGATTGTCTACACACACACTTTGTTAAATCACTAAGCAGTATATACTTTTTTTTTTTTTTTGGAGAGAGGAAGTAATTGCATATCTTGGCTCACTGACAGTTGTTCAGCAACCGTACAATTTGATCTGGCTTGGCAAACATTGGTCTTGACATGATGACTATGACGTTGACTAACTATTATTGACTGTTATACATTGCTGCCACTACTACTTGATACACATGATGAACATAAAATTTTGACAGAATTGCATTTACACAGTTAACACTATTCAATTACACAGTAGCACTAATGTGGATAAAAGATGAGTGAGTGTGTTTTGTGTGTTTTCCTTTTATAATCCCAGAGAAGTGATCCCAACCTATCTCCTAAATATTATTTTACTTGTTTGTTGTAGCTTGCACTGACACCCATAAATATTATAGGTTTACTGGTATTTGTGTTTTGTAATAGTTAATATGACAATTATCTGATATCATTTGTGTGTTTATTATTATTTGTATGATGAACTGTCTAATTAGTGAAAGTGAATATTATGGACTGCAGTCAGCACCTGTTCAACATTGCTGGGTGCCACTGATGGACTGCTTCTACCGAAATGATGTCACTTGTTGGTGTCTGCACCTGCTCAACATTGCTGGGTGCCACTGATGGACTGCTTTCACTGAAAAGATGTCACCTGTTGATGTCTGCACCTATTCAACATTGCTGGGTGCCACTGATGGACTGCTTCTACTGAAAAGATGTCACCTGTTGATATCTGCACCTGCTCAACATTGCTGGTGCCACTAATGGAACTGCTTATAGTGAAATGGTGTTACTTGTTGGTGTCTGCACCTATTCAACATTACTGGGTGCCACTGATGGACTGTTTCTACTGAAAAAATGTCACTTGTTGGTTTTTGCACCTGTTGACCATTGCTGGGTGCTACTGCTGGAACTGTCAACTATTTGTTTCTTGGGCTATGGAAAGCGTTTATGTGAATATTTGTATAAACTGATTTTTTGTGTATTACTGTTTGTGAAAAGTTATGAGACTCTTACCTGCACATATTCGTCATTGCTGACGCTATTGATTGAACTGTTTAACCACATAATACTTGTGTAAACTGTTATGTAAAGTCACATGTATGAAGGAATTTGTATTGCTTACTGTATTTTATACATTAGGTTATTGAAAGGTCAGTGCAAAGCCAAAATTATATCTAATTATATGATATTTACGCATTAATATTATCTTTTATTTTTGTCTGTATTTTTTTTTGACGAATTTGGTGGTATTTTCACCACCAATGCTGGCAAAAATACCATCAAATTCTAGCCCGTGGAGGAAGGGCATATGAAAGGTGGCTACACTGAGCCACAGCGCCAGAGATCGCGCTAGAGAGTATTGTTCCGCCGCCTCCACTGGCAGTGATTATTGAGAACTCGTAGTGGGCAGTGCTTGGGGAGAGCTCGTGGTAGTCAGTGCTGAGATGTCGTAGTGAGGAGTGTTTGTTGAGATGAGCTAGTAGGCAGTGCTTGCTGAGATGTGATACTGAAAAGTTCTTGTTGAGATGTTATAGTAGCGAGTCGGTGTGGAGAGATTGTAATGTCTAGAGTGCTTTTCATCAATATAAATTAAGGTAACAAACTACTTTTCTTTTCTTTCTCATTATTTCAATGTCCTAAATAATGCGTCATTACAGGTTCAGTCAACAAAGCATCTGGCTTGTGTTCTTGTATTAGAGTGTAATTCTGGTTTTCTTGAGTAATTATGGTATTTCTATTTTCTTTAATTAATTCAGTATAAATGATATTTAAAATTTCTTGTGTTGTTGAAGAAGAACCGTGCCAGATGCGTACGTTGAGTCATACTTCCACACACAGAACAGTTACACTTGTGCTTTGGTTTCGTAGGTTTTATACTTGCTGGGGACTTAATTAATTAATTGTGTTAATGAAAATTTCCATTTCATTCTTTGTTGTTGTTCTATGCAGTCATATTGCGTAATAATACTAGTCAGGGCCAACCGTTTAGGAGACTTCGTAACCGAACAGACAGCTACTGAAGCAAAAAAAATAAAATTACTTTAATTACATGTAATTAAGCCCCCATGCAAAATAAAATGCAAATAATTTTAATTTTTTGCTTTAGTAGCTGTTTGTCCGATTACGAAGTCTCGTAAACGGTTGGCCCTGACTAGTATTATTACGCAATATGACTGCATAGAACAACAACAAAGAATGAAATGGAAATTTTCATTAACACAATTAATTAATTAAGTCCCCAGCAAGTATAAAACCTACGAAACCAAAGCACAAGTGTAACTGTTCTGTGTGTGGAAGTATGACTCAACGTACGCATCTGGCACGGTTCTTCTTCAACAACACAAGAAATTTTAAATATCATTTATACTGAATTAATTAAAGAAAATAGAAATACCATAATTACTCAAGAAAACCAGAATTACACTCTAATACAAGAACACAAGCCAGATGCTTTGTTGACTGAACCTGTAATGACGCATTATTTAGGACATTGAAATAATGAGAAAGAAAAGAAAAGTAGTTTGTTACCTTAATTTATATTGATGAAAAGCACTCTAGACATTACAATCTCTCCACACCGACTCGCTACTATAACATCTCAACAAGAACTTTTCAGTATCACATCTCAGCAAGCACTGCCTACTAGCTCATCTCAACAAACACTCCTCACTATGACATCTCAGCACTGACTACCACGAGCTCTCCCCAAGCACTGCCCACTACGAGTTCTCAATAATCACTGCCAGTGGAGGCGGCGGAACAATACTCTCTAGCGCGATCTCTGGCGCTGTGGCTCAGTGTAGCCACCTTTCACTGTGTCAACAAACACCAGCTCCCTCGCAGTCAAACGATGGAGGTTTTTTTTTTTTTTTTTGTTTATCTACTCTTCTCTCTCAATGTACGTTCGCAGTGCTTTATGGAGTAGAACTGTTGCTGTTTTGAAGACTTTTGGAAACCTGTAACAGGGGTACGCAAATGCGCCATTGCGAGCGAGCTTGAGTACCCACACAGCTTGCCTGCGAGCGCTGTTAGTCAGCAGTTTTCCCTCCAGCTCTGTGCTAGCTAGCAGTTTAGTTTTCTTCTAGCACTACCCATCCGTTCGCAGTGGATTCACCGGTTCCCGTGAGATTTCTGGAGTTTAGCGCTGTTGGGCGTGGCCGGCACTTGCATGGGTGACCATCCATCCGCCATGCACTCTTGCCGTATTTCGGGGTGCACTCAAACAGCCTTGTGGTGCCAGTTGAGGAGCTACTCGACCGAATAGTAGCGGCTGCGGTCAAGAATACCATCATAACGACCGGGAGAGCGGTGTGCTGACCCCACGCCTCTCCTACCCGCATCCTCCTCTGAGGATGGTCCCGGTAGGCCACTCGTGGCATGAAGACGAAGTGCTTTTTTCTACTACCGATCCGTTACAGATGCGCGCTCACCATGACGGACCTGTTTACTTGGTGACATTAGTGTTGTCGGTGTCGAAGTCCCTTTGCGTTCACAGTGGGATAAAAGTAATGCGAGGAAAGCGGCTGAAGAGGAGTTAAGGTCCTCGAAACGAAAATCCTTGTAATACCTACGCTTCAATCCACAATGGGAAGAAGATTACGTTTTTTAAGGTTGAATAACCCGTACGCTGTTTTTGTCCCACTAATTTTTGCTTATTTCAAACTAGTTTTCGGCTTGTTACGCCGTTTTCGGGAAACAACTGGCTAGCGTCTCTAAAGAACACAGGCCCTTAGGTAACCAAACATTGTAGGCAAAAATACAATCACTTGCGTAGAGTGTTGTGCATCAAACTTGTTCCTTAACCTTGAAATTACTCTTTACTCAATCCATAATGTTAAGCTCAGGAAATAAATTACACAATAGTAACAGCTATATGACTATATTGCTTTTTTGTGGTCTTGACATTGGCTGAGAAACTGTTGAATTTAGTGCTCTTCATTTACGTTGTAAAACAAACATTGTAAACTAAGAAGGAGATTTTCACTCTGCAACGGAGTGTGCGCTGATATGAAACTTCCTGTCAGATTAAAACTGTGTGTTGGACCGAGACTCGAACTCGGGACCTTTGCCTTTCGCGGGCAAGTGCTCTACACGAGGGATGGACTTACATACCTCGAAAACCTTAAAATGAAATTCAAAAGTAAAATCAAGCGGATGATCAAAGCAGACGCACATTTCAATTGTGCTATGTTTGGTTATTCCTGAGAAGCAGACTTACTGGTGAGAAATATTGCGGGAAAAGAAACAAACATCCTACTGTTGGAAAGGTAGGCCTAAATCTTACACAGGTTAGGCTATCATTATTAAAAAGGTACTGACATACATGTTAGAGCAAAATATCCAATTTAAGAGTCCTTTAGCGTTTGAGACCATTCCCTTAAACATATTCATAGCATTCCACAATGATGTAAGATATTTTAAAAAATTATATAGTTTTCTTATCATGTAAGTTTCTGTTATTAGACACGCACTGAATGATGCAGCATAGGTAAGATTTCGAGGTGAGAATGTGGGTAACCTACAGTGAGACTAAGGCACTGACAGTCTAATAAAACAAAATCTCTATTCCGCATGGAGATATACCTCAATGCAGCTCTGTTTCTTTGACATTTTAATAATCATTCACTTTGTCGACATGCACAAGATACGGTAGCATACCTTGGCTCTTTCCTCATTGCACACGTTTATGGGCTAGCAAAAGACACGTAGACAAGTTTTTTGCAAAATGAACACAAAAAATGTTGTGCATACGAGCTGAAAGCTGAAAATGTAACGAACAAGAAGCAGTAGCGATGTCAGTAAGCAAACAAGCATTTATTTCGGAGTTAGAGTTTCATTTTCTGTCGACACAGGTACAGTAAAAGTGGAGTTAAATATATTACGAAAGCATGGGTTTTGTGTCTGCTAGTGTTTCGGGTACTTAAAATGGCGGCAGACCCGGCCAACTCTAGCTCCAAAACAACGTACAGCGTAAGTGTGTAGTGTCACCTCCCTTCTTTTTTAACGTCCGTAGTTTTGTGTTAACGTTAGAGCGCTATCTCTGCTTCATGTTTCTTTGTGCGTATTATGTTTACTCTTTGTCATCAAAATCATTGTTAGAGGAAAATAGCGCGTTGCTTGTTAATATGTGTCATTTCCATCACTTTGGTGCTGAAACCCGGAAATACAGAGTTCTGAGGGATGGACATAGCCCTGATAGGCGAGCAGTCAAGGTTCCTGGTTGTAGCAGTGGTGGAGGTAGAAGTAGCAAGAGAACTCGCCGGATACGGTACGTACACCAACGAAACTAGGTCACTACACACGTAGACTGCCGCCTAGCGCAGCTTTATTGTAGCAGACTACGTTTCAGACGTTGAAAGTTTGTAATCAGATTTTCTATTCTCAGGTAGTTTCTAACGGTTTTAACGGATCCCTGCAGTGTTGTCGATGTACAACCCTCTCGCCGTACGTATTTATCGTGAGTGAAATATCCTTGCAGCTGTCTCTGACGTTCTGTGTTGTTGTTTCAGTATTCCTTGTTTTCCTTGATAGCAGCTACGGAGTAGAAACGTAAATGGAATGCGCATTTAGATGCGCAGAACAGAAGTTTTGACGGTAACGTACACTGAATTCACAGCGTATGGCTCTGCAGATTTTGAGTGTCAGTACTCGCTAGAAGTAGATGTCATTCGAAAGTACTGTGGGTGTTATTACACGTTTTTCCTTTGCAGCCTAACAACTTGCATCCTATATCTGGAAGAGATAAATGCAAGTGATTTTCACCAGTTCGAGACAAGTGTCAAAGCCTGTATTCTGCAATTGTTTGTTGTGTTATAGGAAAAGAAGGGAATGCAATCTATATTTTTATGTTCGGCACTGCACTTGACCGTGTTGTAATAAATTCCGCTGCAGTGACAACGGCTTCCACGCACGCCAAAACGAAGTACTCCGACAAAACATCGAATTTGGATCTACGACATGCAGCACAGCATATTAGCGCGTTACTATACGCTAAAATATATCTAGGACCGAAATTATTCCGTTTTTCCTCTCCACAGTAAAAGTTACACAGTACATCTCCCTTGCAGTTTTCATAGTTCATGTACGCAATATGTGTCGAAATACTCGTCGGAGACTTCTTCGTTATCTGATATAGATTTTCTGAATTTATCTTGCAGGTTCAGTTTTTCTAACGAAAATCGCGTGGAGTATGAGAAAATGGTTAACATTTAGCATGTGTATTAACATTAGGTTACGTTACAGATCATTCTGTCGCCACAACCGATACTTGGCATTCATGTTAGTTAACTTCGACAGTTCACAATTACGTTTTCACCACAGAACCTAAGGTAGACTTAGGGTTACGCTGCTGATTAGCCCGTCACCACAACCACGTTTTCGGTGATGGGGGCCCCAATATGACACTTTAACCCTTTCCAGTGCAATATGTTTAATCTTCGTTTATTTTTCGGAAGAATATTGTTAATCGTACATACGTATTCTCCATGGCATAGCTGTTAGTACTAGTTTGCTATTGAGACTATAGTAAGCACAATGTTTTGGAGATTTGTGTACTCCAGAAACAAGTGGCTCAGGCTATTGCATACAGATCTCATCTGCGAGTGAAAATTTCTCAAAATGTGAGTAGATTCAGTGGATTGGCATGATGTGTACTCTGACACTACGTGCCCCATATGTTTACGGCTAGACAGTCACATAAATAAGCCCTACAATGTTAGCTCTTTCATTAGACTTTGTCTCGATATTTCTGCAAACCACTTTTTGTAGTACTTCAATTTGCTTCCGTGCCAGCAACAATTACTCAGCATTTCTGCAATTAATAAATAAATTGCGAAAACAGGGCGAATACGCTGGTGTGCAAAACTTAAGGACAGAAGTAACTTCCGCATTATGTCTCACTTCCAGGTAACATAACACGATGAAACTTGGACCACACGCAGAAAGAATTGTTGCAGCAAAGGACAGAAGATAACTGAAAAAAAAATACGAAATGAGACCAAAATAAACGACATTTTTATTCAAAGACAATAATTACACTGAAGTGATCGTGATTCATGGTGGTCCCCTGGACATCACAAACGGCGGAACATGGTTCTTAATAGGATGTGTGTCACCACGGAGAGCAATGCATGCTCTGCAATTGCTCTCTTGATGGCTATAAGGTTCGTAAGTTCTTGTGGAGAAGAGTTTCATTCCTCCACCAGCGCAGCTGGCAAATGCTGTAAGGTCGTTTGTGCATGTGGTCGTGCTGCAATATTTTTCTCCAAATCTTACCACACATGCTCGATGGGTTTTAAGTCAGTGGAACGGGCAGGCCAATCCATTCGCCGAATATCCGCTCGCTACAGGAGCTCCTCCGGTTGCTCACTTCGGTGCTGTCGCACACTGTCGTCCATTAAAAGGAAGTCAAGGCTGAATGCTCCCCTGAAAAGACACACGTGCAGATGGAATACAATATCACAACGATGTTGACCGATGACCGTACAGTGCTCAAAGATTTGGATGTCAGTACGCCCATACAACATAATGCCTGCATCGTTAACCGGAACCACCAAAACTATCATTTTCGACAGTCATTGGATGCATTAAGTGTTCCCACTTCTCGCCATATGAGCCTACGTAATGTTCCTAGGAACACTGTCGACCATGATCATTTTGTTGGCCCAGGCGTTACAATGCGGAGAGGCATAATTTTGCATTGGCGCTCTGACTTCTAAATCTTTGAACGCCAGTGTATGTTCGGTATCAGAGTTTCAGTCTTACCTCAAAAGCTTAACAAACACCGTTATACAGAATTCGTCTGATAGTTCTAGTCTGATGTACGCTATGCTCATTCCATACATATTCCTCCTCCAGCTTACAAAGCCGGCCGGAGTGGCCGAGCGGTTCTAGGCGCTACAGTCTGTAACCGCGCGACCGCTACGGTCGCAGGTTCGAATCCTGCCTCGGGCATGGATGTGTGTGATGTCCTTAGGTTAGTTAGGTTTAAGTAGTTCTAAGTTCCAGGGGACTGATGACCTGAGAAGTTAAGTCCCATGGTGCTCAGAGCCATTTGAACCAGCTTACAGTTGCTAACAACGACAAACATGGCAGACAATAACACACTGCATAGTCTTAAGAAAACAAAGTGCGGGAGACAGCGAATATCTCTCCGTTTACGACTATGATTAATTAGTTTAATGATGATACAGCGCCTGAGGGAAGAAAATATTATAAGAATTATTTATAAAAGGAGTTTCTGGATGGTGATAATGTATGGTAATTGTCACATGCGAATAATACATAGACAAAGCAAAGCTTGCTAATCGGTAGGCATAGAAAGTGATTGGAATATATCGTTTCCGTCCGTTCCACTCTAGTTCACAGAACAACTTTCTTAAAGATTTCAGCACTTGAACAGGGAATCTTTTCAGGAGATGTCGAAAGCTGGCCACGTTCCTGGGAGTGGTTCAAGTCTTACGTTTTTTGCGGGGCAGTTAATAGCTACTTTGCGAGTAAGCGATTGTGCATTGCCATGAACAATGTGCCTCAGTCAACGCCAACAGCTAAAAAACGAAACTACTGTTTAAAAAGATATTGTAAAGTATCCTTATCACAATGTATCTTTTACTATAATACGTTACTCTTCCTGGCAAATTAATTTTGCAGGGTAATATCCACTCGCACAAATGATCTCAGCTAGATAACTGTCGAAAGCATTGTACTAGTGCTATCCGAGCTAGACAGGCTGCAGGTGCAGTGTAAGACACCAGACATGTTTATTAGCACCGGAAGGGGAGGTCCATTGTTCATTGTGAGAAGAATAGGTGATGCAAGACGTGATAGCACGGGGGAAACCAATTATTAAGGTAATTGATTATAACCTAAGACGGCACAGTAGTGGCCGTGATGGACTGAAGGGAAAATATGTACGTGAATGACAATCCTTCTGTTGCTTTGAAAGGACAATAAATAATTTATAAAATTATTGACGACGGTTTCGTTGGCTAATCTTAGTTGACAGTCAGTGACAGGTGATAGTGATCAATTACGAGGGGCGTTCAAGAAGTACTGCAACACATTTTTTCTAAGCCAGTTTCGGTTTCAAAAATGCGGAATTAGTTGTGAGACATTATGGAATATTCCTGCTGCAGCTCCTGTAATTTCATGAAATTCTGATTGTTGGTGGTGCTGTACGTAGCCTTCAAAATGGCGTCTGCAGCGGAGATGCTTTGCGAACAAGGACCTATCATTGAGTTTCTTTCGGAGGAAACTCAGAGCATCGCAGATGTTCATAGGCGCTTGCAGAATGACTATTAAGTCCTGGCTGTGAACAAAAGCACGCTGAGCCGTTGGGCGAAGCGTCTGTCGTCATCGCAACAAGTTTGCGCAAACCTGGCGGATCTCCCGCATGCCGGCTAGCCGCTGGTGTAACTCCTGCCATTTTGGAACATGCGAACACTCTCATTCGACATGATTGACGGACAATAATCAAACACCTAGCTGCACAGCTGGACTCCCCTGTTCATAACGCTGACACACTGGTCCACCAATTGGGATACTCAAAGGTGTGAGTTCCTCGCCGTCTAATAGAAGACCCAAACAGCAACGAGAGACCATTTGTGCGAAATTACCCTCGGCGGGAAGCCGTTCGTGGATGACGGGGAGGATACTGATGCAGCAAAACGGAGGCTCCGACGTCGACCAGTAGAGTGGCACCATGTGGGCACGCACGCCCTCCCAATTAGGTGGCGCAAGGCCGTCGCATTGAAGGCAGATTATGTTGAAAAATAAAGTTTTGTAGCCAAAAAAGTGGAGAATTATACGGTGCACAGGAATACCGAATAAAACCACCCTGCTTTCATAAAACAAATTTTATATTTGTGGTATAGATAGCTACGATGCCACGACGTAGGTACAAGTTCTTAGTTTGGCACTACGACACCGTCAACGACGACAGCGCCCTCTAGCCAGCGCTGTGCAGCTTTAGAGCGCAGCTGCAGATTCTACCCATTTGATTCCGAGGAGACGACCTAGCAACATAGCTTCTACTTCATAGGGGGCTAGCCATTACAGACTTTGCCTTTGTTACTTCAGTTACTTCAATGATAGTTTCTCCAACTACTAGTAGCTGTTAGCGTTGATACCTGTACGGCTTCGCACCTACGTGCTCATCTCAGCCAAAGTTAAGTAACCATTATGTAATCATAATTTTGACTATAGTAAACTTTTAGAAGCTACAAGCAGTACCGAAGTACTTCACCTTTTTCCTACTCCTAGTCACTCTTCCTACTTTCGGCCCACCTTCCAGCTTACAGGAGGAGACCTACGCGCCCCCTTCCAGGCGGGATACAAAATTATTACTCATTTAACGCCCCACTTAGTAAAGCCACGCGAAAGTCTCAGTAGACTCACAGGAGCGTTTCAAGTCAATAAATTTGTGATGATATTTCTGACATAATATATAAGAAACTATCAGCCTCGATTGCGGTAATCAAACCAACCTTGATCTGGGTTTCAGCCCAAATAAATGAGCCTTCTTCAGAAGATATACCTGAATCTTTAATTTGTCTAGGAGGGCATGGTCTAGAAACAAAACTAAAACAGGCTGAATAGGCCGTGCCCTCTTAGACAAATTATAGATTCAGATAAATCTTCTGAAGAAGGCTCAATTATTTGGGCTGAAACCTAGGTAAAGATTGGTTTCATTACCATAATCGAGGCTGATAGTTTCTTGTATATTAGACTATCACGATTGCTGAATGGGCTGCAGTGTTGAATGGCTCTGAGCACTATGGGACTTAACATCTTAGGTCATCAGTCCCCTAGAACTTAGAACTAGTTAAACCTAACTAACCTAAGGACATCACACACATCCATGCCCGAGGCAGGATTCGAACCTGCGACCGTAGCAGTCGCGCGGTTCCGGACTGCGCGCCTAGAACCGCGAGACCACCACGGCCGGCTGCAGTGTTGAAAGTACATATATTTCTGACATGTCTCCAGTAATATTAATGGCTGTTTGTATCGCTCTCGGGTGTTCAGCCGATTGCAGTCGTTTATAGCGTTGTATGGGCAAAAATAAAGGAACGCCAAAAATACAAATTATTGACATTACTAATGCGGTCTAGGAAATGCGTAGGCATTCAAAACTGCTTCCAGTCATCTCCGAATGGATAAATAGGCCCTGTAAGGTTTTCGAGAGAATCTGGTAGCATTCTTCCTGCAAAATATTGGAAAGCTCAGATAACCACTGTGGAAGTGGATAGCGATCACACACTCCTTCTCTTCAAAGTAGGCTACAATGGCTCCAGATATGATAAGTGTGATGGCCAGGGGATATGAGACAATCGATATTCATTTCCACAGAACCAGTCCTGGACGAAGTGAGCTGTGTGAACAAGGGCCACGTCGTCGTGGAACACAGCATCACCATTATGGAACAAACATTGTACAAAGGGCGTTCAAAAAGTTTTGCACGGTCGTCTCTAATTTTTTTTAGTTTTGTTGGTGAACGTACTTGGAACATTTATACATTGAGCCTACTCAGTGTAGCCTCCATCAGCTGTAACGCATCTGGCCCAACGTTCTTTCCATGATGTAAATGTACTTTGGTAAAATTCTGGGGATTGACTTTTACACCCTCGCGTGACACAGGAAATAGGGTCTTTCTCACTATCCAATGTTTTACCGCGCAGGTGGGCCTTCAGACGACCACAGAGGCAAAAATCAGACGGAGCCAAGTCAGGACTTTAGGAAGGATGAGGATAAATTTTCCGACCCATTTTCCCGATCTTCTCCTGCGTCATAAAGACTGTATGGGGTTTGGCATCATCGTGGTGTAGCCTGATGAGCTGACCCTGAAACTGTGGTCTGTCGGTCTTAATGGCACGTCGCAACTTGTCCAACGGCAAACAGTAACGGTCCCTGTTAATTGTGGAGCCAGGTTCCAAAAAGTCAATGAAAATGACACCACACTGATCCCAGAAGAAGGAGGACATCACCTTTCGGCCTGCTGTTCGTGAAGGTCTTGGTTTCTTCTTCCAAGGATAACCCGCATGACGCCACTCCATGGATTGGGTTTTGCTCTCAGGTTCGGACAAAAACAACTATGTTTCATCCTGGCTAATGAAGCCATCAAAACATTGTTTTCACTCTTCAGTAAAGGTCTTCATGAGACCATCGAACACATTTTTCCTCATCGTTTTCATTTCTCTTGTCAATAATCTAGGCACCCAACGTGCATAGATTTTTCTGCACCCTAGTGACTATAAAAGTGATACCACACTACCCAGTGACAAACGAGTCATTTCAGCAAGCTGTGATGTCGTCACACATGCATGATTTTGGATGATTTGATCAATGGTCTCCTTATTCACATCACTCGCTGCCGTCGATGGTCTACCTCGTCGTGGATTGTCCAGTAGAGAGAAATCACCTTCTTTAAACCTCTGCAACCACCGTTGGACACTGCTGCGATCCACTGTATCCTCCCAATGAACAGGGAGCAACTTCCTGTGAATCGATGTGACAGAGTCATCGCCGGTCTTGAAGAGGAACTCCATCACCGACCGTTGTCGCATCCTGACATCTACGTGCTTCACGGTCCTTTATGGTTCACCTGTAAATAAAAGAAAATACTTTTGTATACCAACTTATAGCTAAATGTTCCAAGTATGTTCACAAAAAGTTTCATTCTCCTCCGGCAAAAAATAAAAAGAATTATAAACGACCGTGCAAAACTTTTTTAACGCCCTTTGTACTGTGGAATAGGCCCAAATCTGCCAAAATGGTCTCATTATCCCTCCCAGTAATGCGACCCTGTAAAGTAGCCATAGGGCCCATGGAATACCATGGCATGGCTGCCCAAATTATCATCGAACCCCCGCCTTGTTTCACTCTTGGGACGTAAACCCGACCTGTTCAGTTGGAAACAGTGGGACATAAGACTCATTCGCCCAAATGACATTCTTCCATTGCTCCATAACCCAGGTTTGATAGGTTACGCCACGTTTTCCTATTATGGGCAGTTTCATAACTGATGAGTTGTTTTGGAATACCAGCTCGTCCTGAAATTCTAAGCCTATGGAGCTCTTTTCGTGTTGTTTTGGTGCTGACAAGGATCACGAGTGCGACATTCATTTCTGTAGTCGCTTTTGCAGCTGTCCACATTTGTCTTTCGTCACAGTGATGGTGAACAGAAACCAGTATATTTAAAAATCAACTCAGTGGGTTAAATTGAGTTTTATTGTTTTTTTTATTTTTCTCGTATCTGTTGACAACAAAATTCTTTTCGCTTATGTCATAGCCTTCAGTGCAGCTTCAAATGAAGAATGCCGATTCAGGCAATGCAATCTGGATACAGTGATCCTGATCAGTTCAAATGTAGTGCTATAAAGTTGCAGATGATGTTGATGCAAATATGAAACTTCACTTTAAATAGCATAATAGAATTATACTGTTACAAGATGGATGATACAATATCAGGAATGATCCATTTATAGCAAGCAATATCCATACAAGCTAACAAGCATTTCTGTTAAATGCAGTCGATTGTGAAGCCAACCAAAATACAGCTAAACATTGTGCTGACTTTTTGAAAAATATCGATGTGTATCACTGTTAACGTGCATCTAACAATGCCGGAAAACAAACCCGAGACGGCACTCAACAGACTGAATGAAGGCTTGACGGCAGAGAGCAAAGTGGTCGCTATTGTTGCCAACAACGAGCACCATGACTGAATGGTACAAATTTGTTTCCAAATCATACGCCGGCTGGTGTGGCTGGTTCTAGGCGCTACAGTCTGGAACCGCGGGACCGCCATGGTCGCAGGTTCGAATCCTGCCTCGGGCGTGGATGTGTGTGATGTCCTTAGTTTAGCTTGGTTTAAGTAGTTCTAAGTCTAGGGGACTGATGACCTCAGAAGTTAAGTCCCATAGTGATCAGAGCCATTTGAACCATTTTGAACCAAATCATACACACAGTTGTATTCAAATCATACACAGAACACATGCTGTCTACATTTGCATTGTTGTGCACCATTTTCAGTGCAGCACTCATACAAAGCTAATTGGGGAAAGAAACAAAACGGTATGCAATAACTTATATCAAAATACTCCGTAAGTATCCCTGAACAATCTCCTGAATGTTTGTCGATGGAGTTCTGGTTCATCCTATACATACTGGGCGTCTCTCCTAAGAGTCGTCAGTCGCATTTTTCTATGGTATTTCGAAAGCTATTTACAATTTCATTTTCGTTATGTAGGCCTATAGACTGAGTTAGCCCAAACAAATACTGCTCGTCATGTGTTTCATGTGACATTCAGTGTCAACGGAAAACGTCAGTTTGTTTCCCGTTACAAATAAATGATTTATAAAAAAAGAAATTTTACGTTCCCACTCGTTAGAGTGGTCCCAAGATAATCTGGTGCTGTATTTGTTTCATCGATGCGGGTTATCAGGAACAGTAAAACACGAAGAATAGCCAGTAGCTGCAGCACTGCCCTGGTCCGTGCTGACAGCTACAGCACAGTTGAGTAACAGCTGGAGCACGCTGTTCTTCGTGTTTTACTGTCCCTGGTAATACATATCGATCAAATAGATGTCGCACTAGACTGATTTGGGATCGCTCTGTCAAATGACCTAGCAAAATTCGTCTTTTCAAATAATTTTGTTTGCAACGAGAAACAAATCGAGACTTTACGTTAATACTGGGCATCACGTGAAAGACACGATGAGAAGTATTTGCTTGGTCTTACTGCAACTACTCTCATTATAAAAACGAAATTACGAATACCTGCCGTGACATCAGAGAAAATGCGCCTGACTACTCTTAGGAGGGGCACCAGATATACCTATACATTACTGGGAAATGTAAACAATGTTATCTAAAGAGAGTGGTGCACCAGGATTAATCCCATGGATGAAAATAGCTGTAAATAATGCTATTAAGGTCATATTATCTTCTTCCATTTGTTATGCCTCAAATCCACATCTACATGGGGTTGGCATGGTTACTATAGGATGTGGCTTAATTAATTTAAGAGGTGGACAGATGGCTGTCGTGAGGCCACCCCGCTACCCCTTGGGGAAGAAGACATGTACCCAAAACAGTGTGTCGTGTGATCAGTGTGAAAGTGTGCGAACGGTGTTGAAATGTTTGCGAATCGTGCAACTGAGGTGGGACTTTGGTACCAGCCCGGTGTTCACCTAGTCACCTGCGGAAAACGCCTAAAAACCACAACCAGGCTGACCGGCACACCAGCCCTCGCCGTTAATTTTCCGGCGCACCTGTTCGAATCCCGGAAGCGGCGCGCTTGTCTGCGCAGGATACGGTGGCCGGCGTGCAGTGGCCAGTTTTCGTCCAAAGCATTGGGCGAGTTTATTCGTTTGTTCGAAAGTGGAGGCCAAGTTTGTCCGCTTTCGTCCGATAAGCGAAGCACTACGATCACTTAATCGAGGTGCACGACCTGCAAACTTTCTCAAACGATTTTCAGAAAAAAAATTCACTTATGCGTTGCTTATAACTTTCTGTGTCAGCTTCATAATGACGTGCTCATCATTTCATTAATGGTTACGGCTATTGTGATCTTAGCATTTAAGTAAGACGCTGCAGTAAATTGGGAAAAGTTTGAAACGGAAAAAAAGGGATCACTATGGTTTTGCGTTTAGTGCGTGTTACCAATATGTTGCTGCATGTGACATTTAGCTAATGTACTCAATTATTCTTTAGACTTTCGTGGAAGTATCTATCTGTCACCAATCTTGAGAAAATTGCTCTTGTGTATCGCACTGACTTTGCGATCGCGGGCGTTAGTGATAATGCGAGGTTGGAATATCCATAAACATTCCTTCTATCTCGTATACAGTTTGAGATATCGATACGAGATTTTGGCAAATGACGGCACACAAAGAGGAGAGTGTTATGGTTGCTACGCGAAACTTCATTATATACTGTGTTATTTCATTAACTACAGACTCTTTCGCCGAAGGAATGAAATTTTTAAGAGCCATCGATAGCTGGTGAAACGAGAAATGCTGTGAGTTTCGGAACAACATAAGCGAAGACATACACGTTTATTTCTAGGACAAGGATGTGCTTTTTCAGAAGCTATTGACTTTCCTTGTCCTCAGATCCTTACTTAATGACCTTAATAAACCACTATTTCAGAAGTATCTCGCAATTGCGTCAGTACAACTTGTTAGTGAGGTGACATTGTGTAAACTCTGTCATGTTTTGATAAAAGAACCAAATTTTAATACGGCAGCAAGAGAAAAGAAATGTAGGTTTTACTCAAAATTCGTCACCCATGACGTTTCTCTGAAAGTTACAAACGGTTAACAAGTCAGGCGAAAATAAATCGCTGCCTTTGTTGCATTTTCAGCGGAATTCTTTTTAGATACCACCCAAAGCAGAGGTGACAGTAGATCTTTATGAGTGGTAACCATGTAAATGTGAGCGTGGTGAGACTCCACTTAATATTTACAAAAATACGAGCATACGCTTCAATTTAGAGGGGCACTTCCCCTCCAGCACTTGGCACTTCCCCTACAGCGGTTGCTCCCACCCATACCACCAACACTCTCCTGACGCTTGTCCCGCCGACTAGGAGTCGACCGGACACCCCACTCTGTGCGGCATCTTAACTCGCAGGGCTATCCCGGTAGATACCAAGTCAACCTTATGATGTAAGTATTTCCAGATACCTCACCTTATTCGGCAATTTCTTTATTCGATTTTTTTTCTCTCTTGCGAGAACCCCACAACGATGTAAACAATCAGTAAGAGCTGTGCACCATCTGACGATGAGTCACTAGGCATGAAACTGATAACGCGAAAAAAAATTTCTACTGCTACTAAAGGCAATGATTTGCAATATTTCTCAAAACCTGTAAATTATAAAGAGATGCAAACGCATAGCTGACATAACTAAAAGCAGACGATTTAGATGATGCGATGACTGTTTGGTTGGAGACCATTATGTTGACCATAAGCTGGATGTTGGTAACGTTGGTGCTTTTGTATATCAGCTGGAGGACGATGTTTGGAGGCTCCATGGTAATCTCCACATGTCCAAGTCTGTGAAATGGGGTCAAAAGTGGTGAAACTGGGACATGGATGGGGATCTCCCGTATGGAGTTGGAGATGGAAATTTGTTCGGTTTTATTCTGAGGGTTGAGTTAATGAGACACGATCAGGATATGCTTATAATGGGAATTTTTTGTCCTAGGATTGGGGTGTAATCAGACAAGATCACCTACACGAGAGTAAGTGGTGTGACGGTGGACCTGGATGTGTGTGGCTGTGACACTAACGCGGAACTCGGATCAGGCAGTTGGGAGACATTAGCCACTTAAAGGGATGGATGGTTTGAAGAACTATGGTTCAGGAATTGACTGTATCCTAGCTAGTGTGTACGGGTCGTAAAGAATCGTTTGGGTGGAGGACTTGGTCGATGGGGCGGTTGAGGCGGTTAGTTCAGATTTCAGGGTGTCTGTTAGCAGAAAATTGTCCTCAGCGCGATATCTATCACCCTCCAAGGTTTGTTGGTCCCCGAATAGCGTTACTTACGATGTGGTGCCGATCGCCCGCCTGGCTCGTGAAGCTCCATAGAGTGGGTGGCCTGAATGCTGGAATTAGGTCCTCCTGGCGGTATCACTGGCCTGGCTCGTGCTTTGTTTCTCGCGGCGCGGCATCATCACGGCGGTTCGCCGCATTCAGCGCGGCCCCACAGACGTCTCCTGCCTTTCAAGGCGGCTCGCCTGCAAAGAGCGCAACCCACCTTTCATTTGACGCCATCCCCGTCTTTTTCTTCCTCGCTCCGCACCGTCTTCCCCACGCGGAAACCCGCCTCCTTTGTTGGTGCTGTTGTTGTCCAGTACATAACATCTGCCGCTCTCGGTATTCACGGCTTTGTCGTCCTGTCACAAGCCTTGCCTCCGCAGATTAGAGTCGCTCTCTCTTCACCTCTGCAGGGGTGGCCAAACTTCTCGAGTGTTCACGCCGCCGCTGGCAGAGCGCAGCAAACTGCGTTCGTTCGCAGATGTTGACTGCGTGACTTCAAATGGCTCTGAGCACTATGGGGCTTAACAGCTGAGGTCATCAGTCCCCTAGAACTTAGAATTACTTAAACCTAACTAACCTAAGGACACCACATACATCTATGCCCGACGCAGGATTCGAACCTGCGACCGTAGTGGTCGCACGGTTCCAGACTGTAGAGCCTAGAACCGCTCGGCCACCCCGGCCGGCTGCGTGACTTCACTAACACGTTATGACAAAAGTTCTCAGCCCATACCACACACGAGTTTCGGCTTATACATTATGCGAAAAACGTCGTACGCGTTGTTCAGCTACAGGTAATGGTAGTAGGCTGTACCTCTGAAGTGTCGAGCTTGTTGTGAAGTGGAAAAGCGCATGCCTGGATATTAAAACGTCGTAGGATTCAATTCGAGTCGGACGACGTAATTTTTAGCATTTATTTAACCCTTACAGTGCCACTAACATGAAAAAGCACATGATTTTATAATTTTTCACATAATTAACCTCTATTGACACAGTAAGCGACGAAAACGAGAAGAACTTGGCAAAACGAGAAGAACTTGGCAAAAAGAGAAGACTGCACTGTATTAAGGAGATTGTTTTCACTTTGTACCCACGGGGGCATCATGTCATGTGATACAGACAAAGGAAAAAGAACGCGTTACGCGAATTGGTCTCAAATTGATATTTATACAGTTAGCGACGGAAAATGCAAAATTATAAACTTTGGCGACCGATGTGTGACGCTGCGCCGGCCGAGGTGGCAGAGCGGTTCTAGGCGCTACAGTCTGGAACCGCACGACCGCTACGGTCGCAGGTTCGAATCCTGCCTCGGGCATGGATGTGTGTGCTGTTCTTAGGTTAGTTAGGTTTAAGTAGTTCTAAATTCTAGGTTACTGATGTTTTTTTTTTTTTTTTTTTTTTTTTTTTGCTGCATTGCAGTTTCACCGTGCAGCTTGCAAGGATAGTAAACAAGAGACCATGTCGATACTAGGGCATAAAGAGTATCATTCCATGTGCACAGTTGGACACAACAATGCATCGCCGACAGACGTCAGACGTGTGAAGAATATACACAGATGTCAGCATTTGAGATAATGTGTGTTGTTGGCTCAAAGAAGCCGACTGCAGTAATCGGCGAATCGCTCGATGCCATTATTCGACGATTTGATAGGAATATATGAACCATGGCCGAAGACATCAAGAAGGAAGCGGTTGTCCTAGAAGACGACAGAACGAGAGGACCGAACAATCGTCAGACGGGCCTCATAACCCTGATTTATCGTTATCATCGATCCGACGTGCAACTGGTGCTTCAGTGACTACAAGGACCATTATTACCCGGCTCACGGAAAGGGGACTGAGCCCACAACACCCCCTGCTCCGACTAACACTTTCTCTTTACACCAACAATCGCATTTGCAGTGGTGTCGGGCACATTCGGCCTGAAATCTCATTGACTTGAGCAGAATTATGTTAAGTGGTAAGTCCCGCTTCGAGGTGAACACTGGTGCCCGAAGAAGACTTATCTGGATACGGGCCGGACGGCGGTGGCAGACCAATCTGAGTGTCGCACGCCATACGGCCTGACAACCAGGAGTAATAGTTTGGGGTCGACTTCATTTCAAAGCAAGACTGCTCTGGTTGTCATCCACGGCACCCCTGCAGCTCAGAGGTACGTCGACGATACTGTACGCCCCGTTTTGTTCACTTTAATGGAAAGTCATCCTGGGCTTACATTTCAGCAAGATAAGTCATCATGACTGCCAAACCTATCTTGGCCAGCAAGACAGTCGGATCTCAACCCAACAGAGAACGCTTGGAGCATCATAGGCAGGGCCCTCCAACCAGCTAAGTATTTTGACGATCTAACGCGCCAATTGGACAGAATTTGGCACGATATTCTTCAGGAGGACATCCAGCAACTCTGTCAGTCAGTCCCAAACCGAATAACTGATTGGGTAAGGGCCAGACGTGGACCAACACGTTACTGACTTGCTCAATTTCCGGAGCTCTTCCTCTTGAATAAATCATCCAATTTTTCTGAAACTGCTATTATTTATTTGACCCTACATGTACATTACATCTACCGATTTCAGTCCCATTCGGATAATTACTTCGTGGTGCTGAAATTCGCAGCTTTACTCGACGCAATCCCATACCTCGTAACTTCTATTTACTCATAACGCCTAAACAAATTACAGTCCTGAATAAAAAGCAAAAATGGGTCTAAAATTTAATAAATTTTGTATCAAATGTATGTATAGCTTAAGTGGTTTCATTTCGAAATCACTCATACAACCTCTAGTACAGAGTCAAATGAAGTGAATACACACTCCTGGAAATTGAAATAAGAACACCGTGAATTCATTGTCCCAGGAAGGGGAAACTTTATTGACACATTCCTGGGGTCAGATACATCACATGATCACACTGACAGAACCACAGCCACATAGACACAGGCAACAGAGCATGCACAATGTCGGCACTAGTACAGTGTATATCCACCTTTCGCAGCAATGCAGGCTGCTATTCTCCCATGGAGACGATCGTAGAGATGCTGGATGTAGTCCTGTGGAACGGCTTGCCATGCCATTTCCACCTGGCGCCTCAGTTGGACCAGCGTTCGTGCTGGACGTGCAGACCGCGTGAGACGACGCTTCATCCAGTCCCAAACATGCTCAATGGGGGACAGATCCGGATATCTTGCTGGCCAGGGTAGTTGACTTACACCTTCTAGAGCACGTTGGGTGGCACGGGATACATGCGGACGTGCATTGTCCTGTTGGAACAGCAAGTTCCCTTGCCGGTCTAGGAATGGTAGAACGATGGGTTCGATGACGGTTTGGATGTACCGTGCACTATTCAGTGTCCCCTCGACGATCACCAGTGGTGTACGGCCAGTGTAGGAGATCGCTCCCCACACCATGATGCCGGGTGTTGGCCCTGTGTGCCTCGGTCGTATGCAGTCCTGATTGTGGCGCTCACCTGCACGGCGCCAAACACGCATACGACCATCATTGGCACCAAGGCAGAAGCGACTCTCATCGCTGAAGACGACACGTCTCCATTCGTCCCTCCATTCACGCCTGTCGCGACACCACTGGAGGCGGGCTGCACGATGTTGGGGCGTGAGCGGAAGACGGCCTAACGGTGTGCGGGACCGTAGCCCAGCTTCATGGAGACGGTTGCGAGTGGTCCTCGCCGATACCCCAGGAGCAACAGTGTCCCAAATTTGCTGGGAAGTGGCGGTGCGGTCCCCTACGGCACTGCGTAGGATCCTACGGTCTTGGCGTGCATCCGTGCGTCGCTGCGGTCCGGTCCCAGGTCGACGGGCACGTGCATCTTCCGCCGACCACTGGCGACAACATCGATGTACTGTGGAGACCTCACGCCCCACGTGTTGAGCAATTCGGCGGTACGTCCACCCGGCCTCCCGCATGCCCACTATACGCCCTCGCTCAAAGTCCGTCAACTGCACATACGGTTCACGTCCACGCTGTCGCGGCATGCTACCAATGTTAAAGACTGCGATGGAGCTCCGTATGCCACGGCAAACTGGCTGACACTGACGGCGGCGGTGCACAAATGCTGCGCAGCTAGCGCCATTCGACGGCCAACACCGCGGTTCCTGGTGTGTCCGCTGTGCCGTGCGTGTGATCATTGCTTGTACAGCCCTCTCGCAGTGTCCGGAGCAAGTATGGTGGGTCTGACACACCGGTGTCAATGTGTTCTTTTTTCCATTTCCAGGAGTGTATGTCAGGAACGACGTTTCGTACGGATTCCACGTTAAACTGTAGGTTGTTTTTCGTCGGCGGTTTTACTGTGGCAGACTGGGACACGCAAGTCACCGTAATGTTGTCCAGTTGTAAGATTTGCACTAGGTCTTTTAGAGAGACAGAGTTATTATTGTTACACCGCGGAAGTATATGTACCCTACTAGTTAAACGAAAAAACTTTTTCCATACAAGACGAGTGTCACTCTTTTACTTTTTGAGAATCGTTATGAGCTAATTACAACGACGACGATTGAAACTACATTTGTAACGTATGAAATAGTTTGCACCCGTTTTTGCAGAGGAAGTTTTACTTCTAATGCTATGTATTTAACTAAGTTTCGGTCAGAATATTGCATTGGCCCTTCATCTGGTGGTAAAACGTAACTACATGTGGAGATGAGTTGAAGCTGGATTATGTTGTGCTTATCGTGAAAAAATGTCATAATCAGATGGAACTATCACAGCACTGCACAATTTAATTTGGGGCAATACAGTTTTCTTTATCGCTTTATTAGTTACTGCGTTGTACTTGACTGTATCGTAATTTGTGCAGCCATCATCAGAGTGGATGTAAAATCCTGTTTTGAAATTCATTTACCGCGTACTGTTCTTTACTTTCAATCCATTTTCCAGTTTTTTTCTGAATTTATTCTGACACACTTTATGGGCACTTTGTGGGAGAGCGTTATCAAACTTCATGCCAAGAAGCTTATAAATGTGATGGAGCTGTCTAGTCTGGTAAATGACATATCAACTGCATATACTTTTCTTGTGTCATATTGATGTACTGAGAATTAAAATCGAAATCATTTATTCTTTATAGATCAGGCAACTATACATATATAAACTTGGTACTGTCATAATAGGCTAGTAACTTCGTTTAAGTAATTTCCACAGTATTCTTGTGGTGCAAGTCCCAGAATACATCTAACCAACTTTTTCTGTCATTTAGATATTACTTTTGCACCACTGGAATTTCCCCATAACGAAATTCTGTAGGTCAGGTTGAATGGAAGAAGAAAAATTATGTATACAATAAGAGCGTTTCGCTGGTATGGCTTCTCAGTTTGTGCATCAGTTATACTATCAAAGAGAGTCTGTTGCCTAAGCTGCCTATATGAAACCCACATAAGTTTTTGGACCATACGAAAATCAAGAAGTTTTACTAACTTACTGCCGTGTTTCGGTGCATTGAAACCAAACAATATGTCTTCAGTTTTTTTTTATCATTTACCAGCATTGCATTTGTCTTAAACCATATAGTGCATATGTATACCGCTGTTGTTACTTTAAGCTGTACTTCCTGCTGGCTGCTCGGGGTACCTTTTCATTAGGCAGTGCTGTGGGAAAAAACATTGATATAAATAACAAATAAAAGGGTCCAAGAACTGAACCCTTTTGTGGCTGGTAGACAATCAGACTTTTGATTAGCTACACGCACAAGCGTCGCCCTAACAGGTAGGACGCCAGCAAACCAAGATCGTTATGTCTTACCCCATACTGGTGTAGCTTTTTAATTAGTGTGTTATAGGAGACTGTGTTGAAGGCTTACCCAGGTCACATAATGTTGCCGAACAAACTATTTTACTCGCAGGACAGTCATATACGTTTGATATAATGCTGTCGACTGCTAGAACAGTAGGAGTCCCAGCCTGAAGCCATACTTTGCAGGACTAAGTGCGTTAGGGTGTTCAAAATGCTGACTAAGCTGTTATTGCATACAATACTACATTATCTGAGGTAAAGTGGGTATAAGTGAGATGGGACGGTAATTTCTTTTTCTTTGTTTTAGACTCTCGACGTGCTGAGTAGAGATGGGCAAAGTCGTTCATCCTTGGGAACTAGTTCGCTGGTGATCGCTCTTGTTTGGGAACCGTTCATTTTTACTCGTTCACCGTTCATTGTGCTTAGTATATGGTTCTTACGAAAAATTGAAAATTAGTTGCATAGGTGACTGAAGATGGAAGGCACCAAGAGGGGGCACTTGCTTCCCCGCTGGAGTACAGAGTTTTTATTCATAACAGATCTCTCACACACTTGTAATTTTCGTGATTCTGCAAAACATCTCGCTTAGCCATCTGTAGCATTATGTGGCTGACCGCAGAGAAATAATATAAGGTGGCGCACGAAAAACCGGCCCCGAGTGCAGACTGCTCGCCAATTACGCACGAGTTGTTGACCGCTGCGAATAGAATAGATAAACATGTAATAATTAGGCAGTGAAGAAATAACAAATAAGCTAATGCAAACAACTTCGAAACAATACATGACGATTGGTAAGCGACAATGAGCAGTCTAATACTCGGGGCCGATTTTTCCTGTGCCCCTGAAATAATATTGTAGGAGTTATCGTATTCTCTTTACAAAATGTTACACCATATACTCGATTACGAAGCGCGGGCTTCATTCGTTTGTTCAGTTGGTCTGCCTTCCATAACAATGAACATGCTCTTTTACCTTGGATCAAAAAAAGACGGAAAATGGCCACTCGTGTGTGCCGTGCCGACGTCCTTCGCGTGTGTAATAA
The DNA here is from genome assembly GCF_023898315.1 of Schistocerca nitens. Classification (NCBI taxonomy): domain Eukaryota; kingdom Metazoa; phylum Arthropoda; class Insecta; order Orthoptera; family Acrididae; genus Schistocerca; species Schistocerca nitens. The sequence goes on along the minus strand of NC_064618.1, from coordinate 533,122,835 downwards.
CAAAAAATCTGCCTTTTTACAAATATTTCTTCTGCTGTTTATCGAAATAGTGGAGTGAGCTGGTTCGCCGTTTTGTTACCTGAAAAGATGTATGTGTTACATACCACGTAATTTTTATGTCGTTTACATAATTATAAAATACGTTTTAATTACCGGCCGTGGACGATGAATAGAATACGAAATGAACCAGAAGTTCAGGGTTCAAAAGGACGAGTCCGGCCGAGCGAGACCGAGACCTAGACAGACGGGAAGGGGACCGAGGATGGAACGAGACCGGCCAACGTGCCGTTGCGGGAACGAGACCGACCGTTTCCCGTTCCCTGAAACTATAAGTAGAAAGCCGAGAACGAAGTGAGCTATGAAAGACCGTTCCTTACAATTCGTTCCTAGCTCCTTCCGTTCATCTTGGTGAACCGTTCCATTGGACCCGTTAGTTCAAAAAATGGTTCAAATTGCTCTGAGCACTATGGGACTTAACATCTATGGTCATCAGTCCCCTAGAACATAGAACTACTTAAACCTAACTAACCTAAGGTCATCACACAACACCCAGCCATCACGAGGCAGAGAAAATCCCTGACCCCGCCGGGAATCGAACCCGGGAACCCGGGCGTGGGAAGCGAGAACGCTACCGCACGACCACGAGATGCGGGCGGACCCGTTAGTTCGCGAACGACCTATCTCTAGTGTCGAGTTCAAATCACCGACTTGTCTGATAGTTACATTAGTTCAGTAAAACGGCCATTTGTATTATTGTCTGTAAAAACTAACCGAAACAGTTCTCGGAAGACACTAACGGTAGCGACCGCCCGCCTTGTAATCGTCAGCCTGTACGCGTCACAGGGAGTGGATATGGACCGGCGTGGGGTCAGCACACCACTCTCCAGGCCGTTGTCGGTTTTCGTGGCCGGAGCCGCTACTTCCCAGTTAAGTAGCTGCTCAGTTTGCCTCACATGGTCTCAGTGCACCGGCTTGCCAACAGCGCTGTGCAGACCGGACGGTCACACAAACCAAGTGCCAGCCCGACAGCGCTTAACTTCTGTGATCTGACGGGAACCGGTGTTACCACTGCGGCAAGGCCATTGGTGTCATTGTCTATAGTTGGCAGTAATTCATCTGCCATTGAGGTTGAAAGATTACCGTCAAACCTCCTTGCCTGGGGAAGCCAGATGAAAGTTGATGTCAAGCCCTGAATGAAAATTGCGCAACGGATAACTGGGGAAGGGAGCTTGAGAGCGCTACCTAGAGAGCATGCCCTTTCTGTACGATACCAGGCTAGGGGCTCGAGGGCTCACACGCTGATGTGTGGGTCCCTGCATTCTGTATCTTTTACTTTATATGAATTCCTTTAACTTGACTTCTTTGTGATTTTTAAGATTTGTTAAAGATTGATGACAATTGATTATCTATTTATTTTAAACATTATCACTCGATTTTACAGCGATTGCAGCAATTGTTGCAGTTTACAGATATTACAATTTTACAACTTATAGCTCGGGTATATTATAATCTGCATGCACATTTCTACAGGTAAGACGGAATTGCGTTGGCCAAACGTATATCACCAAAGTCTCCCAATATTTTACATAGGACATCCACTATGTGAGGATAACGGGCAAATTGGGGACCAGATACATTAACACAGGGGGTCAAATTTCCGAAATTAAATGAAAACGTTCATTTCCTTACACAATCCGAAGCTGGAAATAAAAGAATTAGTACAAATATTCAAATACCTCTCTTCCATTGAGACAGACGCACTGAGGGCACATCTGCTCACTTACCCGTCTTCTGTAACATCCCCCGAATATGGCGGGCACCCGGAGGTCTTCTTGGGCCCCGGTGGAGGGGGTCGTCGAACCACTTGGCCGTGGCCAACCTCTCCACCCCAAATCTTGTGACACTGGAAAGTCTTTGACTTTTACCTGCCTGTGATGTCTCTCTGATTCCATACCCAGGAGTGAGGTTGGCACTACTGTTCTACAGAACTACTTCCCAACTAAGATTTGGCCACGCTTTACGAAAAGGTGTGAGGAGGATTATGAAAGTTCATGTGCAGATTCACATTCACGTACAAGAAATGCATAATACACGTCACATATAAATACGTATTATGAAGCCTGACACATTTCTTTCCACCCGACATAGGTTCTGTTGCACCCGCGGCCGGCCGCATCGTGCAATAAAATTGGCGGCAGAGCCGCCTCTGCTTGTATTTCTCGGTGCGAGCGAGCAGCGAAATCTGCTGCTTATAGAGCGGAAACTACTGTACCGTTTCAAGGTCACAGACATACACATGGAGAAATTTTTATATCGCGTGTACTTCATCTACGTAAGATCTTGTTTCTTGATAGAGATGTATAATCATAGCAGTTACATATAATTACGTTCTTGAGTACAGGAAACTTTCTGACATGCATAGCGAAGATTTTTTGCCGCATAGCGAGAATGTATATTATATGTGTTTAACAAACCATGGACAGAGACGTGTGAGCTGAAAACAACATGCAGCCATCTCCTGGTGTGTGTTTATGACAACCACGATCTTGAAACTAGTATTCAGATGTAATTACTATTAAGAAACCGTACACAGAGCTGTAAAAACTGCTGGCTGTGGGAAAATATGATAGCGCTCGTACTCAAAAAGAGACTAAAGATATTTTCATGAGACAATACTAACGCAATTCATGTTATCAATTTTCTGTAATCTTAGTCTCAACCAGAATAAAATGAAACGACGGCAAATCTAATAGTGAATGTAAAGTGTTACATTTACCTGTCGCCTATTTTCTATATAAAAGACATACTTTCTGGCATCCAAACAAAAGAAGTATTCTAGATTTGGGCCGAAAAGTCTCTAGGGCTGAGGCAATGCGTCTGTCTTAATACACAAAATGTGCTTTATCGATATGTGTTAGGTATTTACGGTCTGTTAGGGTGCAGGATCTGTTAGATGGAGGTAATTTTGTCTTTGGGAAAGTTAAGGCACCATTGACACAGTTATAACGTTGCGGAGGTAAGGGAAACAAGACTTAAGGAAGGTCAAGATACATTCGTTTCTCGACGTATGAAAAGTGTTTGACAACGTAAAATGGTGCACTGTTTGAAATTCTATGAAAAATAGGCGTGAACTATACTGAAAGAGGGTAATATACGATCCGCGCAAGAACCAAGAGGGATAATAAGAGTGCGGGACCAAGGATAAAGTGCTCGTGTTAAAAAGGTATAAGACAGGGATGCAAACTTTCTCCCCTTCATTAAGTCTATAAATCGAAGAAGCGATGACAGAAATAAAAGAAAGGTGCAATAGTGCGATTTAAATTTAGGGTGAATGGAAATCAGTGATAAGATTCGGTAATTGCATGACTATCGTCAGTAGGAGTAAGGAAAAATTACAGTCCCAGTTGATTGCAATGAAGAGTATAGGATATGGACTGAGAGTAAATTGAGGAAAGATGAAACAATTGAAGAGTGGTAAAAATGATATTAGCGAGAAACATAATCGTTACTTTGAAGGAGACTAAATTAAGGAATTCTGCTGCCTTGGAATCATAATAACACGTGACAGACGAAGCAAGGATGACATACAAAGCAGGCTAGCACAGGCAAATAGGCAGAAATTTCTTAGAACGTGAATCTGTAGCTCAGAATTGCATGTCAGTGAATCATGGGTTTCGGGAAAGCCGAAAAAGAAAAGACTCGAAGCGTCTGAGATGTGGTGCTATGAAAGGAAGCTGAAAATTAGGTGGACTAGTAAGATAAGAAAATAAGAGATATTCCGCAGGATCGTAGAAGAAATGAACGTAAGGAAGCAACTGACAAGAAGAAGGGACAGGACAATATGACAGCTGTTAAGACATCAGGAGTTAACTTCCGTGGTACTAGAGGAAGCTGTAGAGAGTAAAAATTGTAGGAGAAGATTGAGATTGCACTATATTCAACAAATAATTAAGAACGTAAGGTGCAAGTGCTACTCTGAGTCGAAGAACTTGGCATAAGAGAGGCCACACCAAAAAAGTCAAAAGACTGATGACTCAAAAAAAAGGGCGCTTTCTTTAATTACTATGACAATACTTCAACTATATGATACCTCCTAGTAAGCTGTGCGCTGATTTGGGAGACAGGGAGAGACATCAATCCCGAATCGAATCTCTACACAATATTGACAACCGTTAGTCTGACGCTCTGTCAGTCTGAGGGCATGTTCCTAGTGATTTCTTCCAGACAGTCACGCAAATTCCGAGTGGGTTTTTCCTTGCATGCAACATATATCTGTCTACGCACCAATAATTCTTCGTCCATCTTGGCAGCACGGTGATGGTCTTATGATAGTTAAATAACCGAAACCGGTTACTGGTGAATAAAACTGACTGTGCGGCTGTCGATTTTTAATTAGCTCACAAGTTCTAGTACTTAAAAAATATTTGTTCTGTTAATATTATACAATGAGCCCTTGTGGAGTGTAAACTTATTTTCACGTAGCGATATTGTAGAGATTGAAGCTTAATAATACTGCAGATTTGTTATCGGAAAAATGAAATTAAAGTCAAGATTCGTGCTGTGCAGTGAAGTTTGTGTAATTTCACTTTCCAGACCTACGGTTTATAGTTTTCTGCCAGACTAGCTACTGGAAGCCATTTAACGATACAGGCATGGAGGGCGCTTAACCGCTCAAGAACTGACGTCACACAGTGTAATACCAAACTGCGAAAATCGTTATATTAAGAGAGTGACTCTTGTGAGTGTGGTGCAGTACAAGATCGTCAACATCTAGTGAAATGGCGCAAAGTAGGCTAAACTTTCACAGTGGCAGACCTTATCATAGCAAATGACAAAGCCATCCATGTTGCTCATTACTGGAAATGTGTAGTGCAGCTGGTGACCCGGACACATGAAGTAAATAAGCAAGACGTTACCACTACAGAGCTATTGCTTCATCTTCGGCCACTGGGGAAGGGCTGAATCAGAGGGAAATCATGGAACCAGGTACTTGCCTATAGCGGGGAAATGCCTTTCAGAATGGAAACCACTTCCCAGAGCTAGCAGAGCAGCCGTGCAGGAGGGGTGACAGACGCATTACGGCGTGAAATGGAGAACCGGATGGAAAGTTGCCCCACGCAGAAGGAAGTTTCCCTGGCGGATGTATGTAGCGAGGTTCCTGCGGACTTGTTGCGGAGGAAGAGAGTGCAGCCGCCAGTGTGATTTGTTTGAACCACTTCGCCTACTGACAGGAACAGATTTCCTCCGGTCATTGCTCCAGCCTGCGCTCATTTTAAAATACAGAATTATATCTAAGAGTAAAAGGTAACGAATATTTTAGCTTTCTCAATTCCTCGCAACTGGTTTGGTAGTGTTCTCAATGTCTTCCTGTCTTGTCCCAATATTTTCATCTCGCTATACCTCGTGCAATTAATACCGTGGACAATATTTACTGTTTGCCGCTACATGTTTTCTACCTCTACTGCTCCTTCCGGAATCAAGTTTCCTGTACCGAAAGCTTCATGTTTTAGCACAAAATACAACACTAATAAACTCGTGTATCGTATCATTTCGCACTTCACCTCTCGCTGTAATTTTTAACATGTAGCAATTACACATTTCAGTACTTCTGTTTTCTTCCATAACAGTTTTTAGTGGTTCATGTTCTTCCCCCAAATCAGCCAATCAACCAGAAACGTGCAAATCGTTGGTATGTTAGTTCTGTGTTTACTGTTACTGGGCGCTCTTCTGTCATTGGTTGGAACACTGTTTCCTAGATGTTTCATACTGAGTCTGAGGAAGTCCTTGCTAAGGCTGTCATTCCTAAATTTTCCCAGCTTGTTGGATTAACTTGTTGAATTCTAAGTAACGAGCGCAATTAATATCCAGAAGAAGGTGACAAGTCAGTCGCCGAAATAATGCCATTAGAGTCGGAGAAATCAAATCAGCTAGACAATCGGACACATACCGTTCAATGTATAGGCTGGTAAATGTGTTCTAGTAGCTATACTTCAGCTTGACGTAATATTAGTTCTAGTACTGCGAAAGAATCTGCTATCAAGATGGGATGCATTCACCTCTCTCTTGTAATGTCAGCTATACAGATTTCTTACAGATTATTGACGAAAAAATTTCACGAGTAGTACATATACACTAATTTCTTATAAGGTGTTCTTGTGACATAATATTCTGATTATCCAATGGTCACCACAAGGAAGAGAATAAAAAGTCTATAGATACAGGAGTATTCCTGACAGTCTACAGGCTCATATGATCACAGATAACAACAATGTCTTTATTACACATAAAAAGTAATTATCTAGAACTATAAAGACACACAGTGGAGTTACCATAGAACAAATACCGTACTGGTGTTGTTGAAATTGATAGTTTCACTACGAATTTCATCACTTGGCACCTAGTGACGATGCTCCAACACGTAGCGTCTCAGATGCTTACTTAATGATATGTACATCTATTTTCTAATTTCATTTTCGCTAAGCTTAACACTTCAACACTTTTGCACTAGAACCGACGGGATTGTAGTGGAAGTCTTCCTGCACGTGGTGACAGCACTTTCTACCCGGTTGATGTCCTCATCCAAAGTTATATCCAAGTTCTTCACCGTTTTTTTTTTTTTGATACGTTATTGAGGTGCCATCCAGAAGATTAGGGAGGAAATTATTCATAGTATTTAGAACTAATTGATTTCTGATGGTATACCAATCTGACCAGAGAAGACTGATCTTCATTCATTCGGTAAAAGGCAGTACTGATATCTCTAGCGTAGCGAGAAACCATCGATATAGAAATAATATTTGCAGGAGGACGGGGCCAATGAAACTGTTACGTCCCCTTAGAAAATTATGAATGACTGTGCTAGTAAACTTCTACGTTATTTGATTTTCAAACAGCTGAGCAAAACTGAACGTACTCAGACATTTCTCTCTTTACTTATTCTGATCATCACTAATCTGACACACAATATTTTTTAAGCGCAACGCAATCTGACTTTCAATAATCCCTACAAAAGGATGGCCCTGACTAACAATAACCTATACCTTTCATTAATTACTTCCCTCACAAAAATCTTCGTTACTCGAACTACTGCAATGCAGCGAGCGCCACTACTGCCAGCTAAATAAAAGATTCTAACTACGGAAGGCACTAACTACTGACAGGCATAGTTAGCAAATGAAAAATTTTTATAGAGAACAAACAATGTATTTACCTTAATAATGTTCAAACGTCATAATATATGTATCTATCAATTCATGACATCCATCTTTACAAATTTCCTTTTTCTGGTGGACACACGTCCAGATTGTCCGCTTATAGTAACCTCTCAAAACTCTGGCATTTCTCTCTCTCCACATCCACCACTGCTGGCGGTTCACCTCCAACTCCGCAACGCTATGCGCTGTTCCAATCCAACTGCCAAACGCTACAATAGCGAATATTCCAACAATGCCAACCAGCCACAGTCTGCACACAGCACAGTCAGAGATTTTCATACAGAGCGCTACGTGGCGTTACTAACATAAAAACCTAAACAGCCTACTTACGAAATGTCATTGTCATACAAAGAGAACCATTGTGAGCCCAGAACTTACCCCTGTTGCACACTTGAGGAAACATCCTTCAAGGTTGATTTTTCATCCTCATTATCAAGACGCTGCACTCTTGTTTCGCAAGTAGATTTCAAACAAATTCAACACACTATTTGAGAATTTTAGCTGTCTCTTTTTTTTTTATGAACAGTATGTCGAAGTCAACGGTATTAAATGCTTTGCTAAGGTCCAGCTGTGCAAATATTGCGCTCGTCTTTGGCATATTTTTTGCCGTTAGTTGTCTCATTTAGTGTAGCATTCGTGCTATGGCGTTTACGAAAACCGGACTGAGTTTAATTTGTGTAACTATTCAGTCACTTGAATGTGAACAATATATTCCTTGCTAAAGATCTTCTCTGTGCTTCTTTCAATCATAAAGATCTTCGGCTAAACGAATCCATTTCCTTCATGCATGCTTCCTAAAGTCGTCTACACACTTTCGATTAGATCGCCGCCACGGACTTTTCTTGACTGATGGAATTCAGTAGAGAACTTCTTTGGTCTATCTGCCAACAGTTCGCTTATCTAGATGCCAAAGGCACCGGATGTAATGTTGGTCGCCAGCTGCTAAAGCTTATGCCGTGCTTTTGTCTCCGTCAGCCCCAGCAGAAATGTGTTCCCACTTTGTTGACCTCGGTAACACGAATTATTGTGTAAACTGCGGTAGGCTGCTATTTATGCAGCAAGGGTGCCATAAACGCGATGTATCCTCTATCGAGGCAAGCTCACTGATAACTGTTATCGTTGGTCCTTGGTATCATAGATAATGGTACTGCGACAGAGTTGACTGTCGAGCTGCTCCCAAACATGTTCTATCGTGGAAAGAAGCGAAGATCTTGTTGGCGACGGGAGTACCTCAACATCAAACAGACGGTTCATAGAGACATATGTTATGTGCGGACGAACATTGTCCTGTTGAAAAATGTCATTACGATACTGTAACATGGAAGGTAACATGTGAGGACGCAGCTCGTTCGTGACGTCTGTTGTGCCTTCAGAGTTCCCTCAGTCGCCATGAGCAGCGACCTGAAGTCATACTTGATGGCTCCTCACACCACTCCGTATCCCTCCCGAACATTGGAAGAATGAGACCTCTTCCCAGGTCACCGCCACACTCTTGCACGTCGGTCGTCTGGGGTACTGCAGAACCGCTGTTCATTGCTGAATACAATACGACACCATCCATTAGTAGTCCATGCTTCCCAGTTACCGGCCCGCTCCAAATGCAGACGTTTGTTTTGTGACGTTAACGACGGCCTACAGATGGATCGGTAATTCCCTAGCCCAACCGCTGTCACTCTCCAACCAATGATGCGGGATGACACAGACTATTGCAGGAAGTCCATTAGTTGTTCTTGGATGGCAGGGACAGGTTTGAAGGGATTACAGTGTGTTTGGTTCACGATACATTGCGGTGGTCGGACGTGGTCGACAGGAGCCTTCACGACATGTATGCCTGCCATCATGTTTGCATGCAGTCCATTATCTGGCCACTGTCTCATCCGAATGCCCCCTAAATCTGGATACGCAGCCGGTCAAATGGAGACCCACTATGAAGCTGCTTTCGAACTCTGCCAGGTGCTGATAACGCTGTCTGAAACGTTAAGACGACAATCCCTGTCCTTCGCTGTGATTACTCAACATCACGCCTCATACGCACCCTACGAGACGTGGAAATCCCACTTAAGACGAACTTCATGAGTGTACTCAGGCGTTCGCCCTACCTGTCACACAGAATTTTAACTGTAGTCATTTACATGCCTGTCCATAACGTGTGCGCGGACGGAATGACACTGAGTACATGGCATCTCAGTGTTCCGAAGTGAGATTACTCAACGTTAGACGCTGTTCACTGGTAACCCCTTCCCCTTATATATCCTATCGGGCCTGGTGATATCATTAAATACGACCTACAGTAACACAGTAACGCTCTCTGGTGCAGGATCTACCTATCACAGAAAATTACAACTCTCCCCCCCCCCCCCCCTCTCTCTCCCATCTATATACTAAAAAAATTTAAAAAAATGAAAAAAAACGACACACCACGAAGGAATTATTTGAATGGGGTAGAAATACGGAAATTGATAGATCTGCTGCACATGTTCAGGCAAACAAATGGTTACAATTACAGAAAAAATTAATTTATCATTCAAGAGAAGAGCTTCACAAATTGAGCAATTCAATAACTCGTTTGTCCTGTTCTGGCCATTATGGAAGCAGTTATTCGGCTTGGTATTGATTCATAGAGTTGTTGGATGTCTTCATGAATAATATCATGGTAAATTCTGTCCAACTGGCGCATTAGGTCGAGGAAATCCCGAGCTGGTTAGAGGGCCCTGCCAGTAATGCTCGATCAGTTTTCAGATGGGGAGAGATACGGCGACCATGTAGGCCGAGGTGGGGTTTGGCAAGAACTAAGACTACCAGTAGAAACACTCGCCATTTGAGGGCAGGCATTATTTTGCTGAAAAGTAAGCCCAGGATGGCTTCCAATGAAGAGTGACAAAACGGGACGTACAATATTGTCAACGTACCGCTGCGCTACAAGTGCGCAGCGGATGACAACCAAACGGTTCCTGCTATGTAAAGAAATGTCACCCCAGACCGTAACTTCAGGTTGTCGAGTTTTATGGCGGCATCCTACCACTGATATGCTACCACTGTCCGGATCGTCCCAGACACGTCTTAGGCCTGGAATCTCATTGACTACACTACTGGCCATTAAAATTGCTACACCACGAAGATGACGTGCTACAGACGCGAAATTTAACCGACAGGAAGAAGATGTTGTGATATGCAAATGATTAGCTTTTCAGAACATTAACACAAGGTTGACGCCGGTGGTGACACCTACAACGTGCTGACATGAGGAAAGTTTCCATCCGATTTCTCATACACAAACAGCAGTTGACCGGCGTTGCCTGGTGAAACGTTGTTGTGATGCCTTGTGTAAGGAGGAGAAACGCGTACCATCACTTTTCCGACTTTGATAAAGATCGGATTGCAGCCTATCGCCATTGCGGTTTATCGTATCGCGACATTGCTGCTCGCGTTGGTCGGGATCCAATGACTGCTAGCAGAATATGGAATCGGTGGGTTCAGGAGGGTAATACGGAACGCCGTGCTGGATCCCAACGGCCTCGTATCACTAGCAGTCGAGATGACTGGCATCTTATCCGCATGGCTGTAACGGATCGTGATGCCACGTCTCGATCCCTGAGTCAACAGATGGGGACGTTTGCAAGACAACAACCATCTGCACGAACACTTCGACGACGTTTGCAGCAGCATGGACTATCAGCTCGGAGACCACGGCTGCGGTTACCCTTGACGCTGCATCACAGACAGGAGCGCCTGCGATGGTGTACTCAACGACGAACCTGGGTGCACGGTTGGCAAAACGTCATTTTTTCGGATGAATCCAGGTTCTGTTTACAGCATCATAATGGTCGCATCCGTGTTTGGCGACATCGCGGTGAACGCACATTGGAAGCGTGTATTCGTCATCAGCATACTGCCGTATCACCCGGCGTGATGGTATGGGATGCCATTGGTTACACGTCTCGGTCACCTCTTGTTTGCATTGACAGCACTTTGAACAGTGGACGTTACATTTCAGATGTGTTACGATCCGTGGCTCTATCATTCATTCGATCCCTGCGAAACCCTTAATTTCAGCAGGATAATGCACGAGCGCATGTTGCAGGGCCTGTATGGGCCTTTCTGATACAGGAAATGTTCGACTACTGCCCTGGCCAGCACATTCTCCAGATCTCTCACCAATTGAAAACGTCTGGTCAATGGTGGCCGAGCAACTGGCTCGTCACAATACGCCAGTCACTACTCTTGATGAACTGTGGTATCGTGTTGAAGCTGCATGGGCAGCTGTACCTGTACACGCCATCCAAGCTATGTTTGACTCAATGCCCAAGCGTATTAAGGCAGTTACTACGGCCACAGGTGGTTGTTCTGGGTACTGATTTCTCAGGATCCATGCACCCAAACTGCGTAAAAATGTAATCACATGTCAGTTCTAATATAATATACTTGTCCAATGAATACCCGTATATCATCTGCATTTATTCTTGGTGTAGCAGTTTTAATGGCCAATAGTGTAGATTGAAACTGTCTTCGGTGATGAGTTCTACTTCGAATTGCACACCGATGACCACTGAAGACTTGTATGGAGACACCTCAGACCGTGGTGGGATACCAACAGTCTCCCGCCTTATGGCCCGACAAAAGCTTTTCAGAGCAGTCCCCATCCGGTTGCCATCCGCGGCACCTTTACAGCACAGCGGCACGTCGAAGATATTCTACGCCCCGTTTTGTTACCCTTTATGGCAAGTTAATGACCGCACACAGCGAAAGTTTTTACTGCTTGTCCTAGTGCTTGCCAAACGCTATGTGCGCCTGCCAGGCTGCCGGATCTCTCCCAGTGATAAACGTTTGGAGCATTATGGGCAGGACCATCCATCCGGATCGTCATTTGGAAGACCGAATGCGCCATTTCTACAGAATTTCGCATGATGTCCCTCAGAAGGACATCTAACAACTCATTCAATCAATACCAAGCCGAATAACTGCTTGCATAAGGGTAAGAGGTGCGGCCGGAGTGGCCGAGCGGTTCTAGGCGCTACAGTCTGGAACCGCGCGACCGCTACGGTCGCAGGTTCGAATCCTGCCTCGGGCATGGATGTGTGTGAAGTCCTTAGGTCAGTTAGGTTTAAGTAGTTCTAAGTTCTAGGGGACTGATGAACTTAGAAGTTAAGTCCCATAGTGCTTAGAGCCATTTGAACCATTTTGCACCAGCGTGTTACTGACTTGTTCTGTTTGTGAAGCTCTTTCTCTTGAATAAATCATCCACTTTTTTCTGAAACTGAGATCATTTGTTTGTCTGTACATACGCATCACATCTACCTACCGGGTTCCCTCCCATTCGGATAATTCCTTCATGGCGCATTTTCCTGTTTTTGAGTCAATATAGACTGCATTTTGTATTAACATCAACATAATTTTCTGTTTCCAGTCTCTAACAGGGATAATCGACATATGAAACTGATGATCGTTATTAGGATTTGTACATGATGCTTATGGTGCTAAAATGGTTCAAATGGCTCTGATCACTATGGGGCTTAACTTCTGAGGTCATCAGTCCCATAGAACGTGGAACTACTTAAACCTAACTAACCTAAGGACATCACACACATCCATGCCCGTGGAAGGATTCTAACCAGCGACGGTAGCGGTCTCGCGGTTCCAGACTGTAGCTTTCCCTAAATCGCTCCAGGCAAATGCCGGGATGGTTCCTTTGAAAGGGCAAGGCCGATTTCCCTCCCCGTCCTTCCCTAATCCTATGAGACCGATTACCTCGCAGTTTGGCCTCTTCCCTCAAATAAGCCAACCCAACCCAGACTGTAGCGCCTAGAACCGCTCGGCCACCCTGGCCGGCTTATGGTGATAGCTGTAACTTTTTTTTTTATGATGTGTTTGATATTAGACACTCAAACGGAACAGTTTGGTGAGGCGACTGGAAATCAGTACAAACCTTAGTCCGCAAAGCTCCGTATTTTTACCTAAAATTACATTAACTAATGTCGCTAACGGTTGAACATTTCACCGCCTTTGATTAAAAGAACAGCAGCTGCTTGGCCGGTCTCCGCTCATCACCTTCCCCATAGTGGGGGCGGCCTACGGCAGCCGCTGCATGGCCACGGCATACACGCGGGTCAATTACACACGGCCTTAAGCGTGGCTCGTGTTCATTACCTGCGGTGGAGCGCTGTCCCGCTGGGATTAGCACCGCAGGCCTCTGAGGTCTGGCGCGACAGTTTTCATAGCGCAAACACCAGAGGAGTCCGCTGTTACTCTGCGCGCTAGGGGGCCGGCGCTAGGTAAATTAAACGAGAGTATGTCTTCCACTGCACGATTTATGGCTCCTAATTTGCAGTCTCGGAGTAAATACTCTTCAGAATCACGCCAAGAACCTGACACCTAACGTGACCCTCGCTGCACGCTGCGACATTTAAGGTAATTAGGGAGCTCCTCTTTACTATTAGCAACAGAACAAATTAAACAGAACAGTAATGATAGGTTTATTCCTCTTGTTTAATTTATTTGTTTCTCCGTTTACGTAAGGATTTCTAACATTCTGTACTGATTACGATACAAGTCATGGCTCTGAGCACTATGGGACTTAACTTCTAAGGTCATCAGTCCCCTATATCTTAGAACTAATTAAACCTAACTAACCTAAGGACATCACACACATCCATGCCCGAGGCAGAAATCGAACCTGCGACCGTAGCGGTCCCGCGGTTGCGGACTGTAGTGCCTAGAACCTCTCGGCCAATTCGGCCGGCCTACAAGTCATGAGCATGTAATTTATTACTTACGAAAGTCTTGTTCTCTGGCTTATTCTGGACGTGTATATAACGCATTCGGAAGTTCCCGTTGCAATGGTTATCTTGTGAATGTTGCACTTCTTGTTATTTCCTTGCTTGCTAAGAAAATTTGAGAGCTATTGGGTATTTGTGTTGGTAGCCTTAGGTCTGCTGCGCTATCTATACCTTGTCATCTGCAAGCAGAAAAATGTAAGGTACATAAACAACTGCATAAATGCACTATATTCCCAAATGTATTATAAAACTAGAGACTTTAAATATAACGTAAATAAACAACACAGACTGCCTCCAATGGTTTAAACGGCTCTAAGCACTAATGGGACTTAACATCTGAGGTCATCAGTCTCCTAGACTTAGAACGACTTCAACCTAACTAACCTAAGGACATGACACACATCCATGCCCGAGGCAGGATTCGAACCTGCGACCGTAACGCAGGACGGTTCCGGACTGAAGCGCCTTGAACCGCTCGGCCACAGTGGCTGGCAGACTGCCTCAACTCACTGATACATGTCTCAACTATCATGTCTGTAGTGTATACAAACCAATGTAAAAACATTCAACAATAATCGTTCATTTTACAAATGCAAATATTTTGTTTCTTTTAAGTTTAACATGTAACAGTTTTGCAGAAGGAAAATATACAAACACACTGTATATGCCGGCCGAAGTGGCCGTGCGGTTCTAAGCGCTTCAGTTTGGAACCGCGTGACCGCTACGGTCGCAGGTTCGAATCCTGACTCGGGCATGGATGTGTGTGATGTCCTTAGGTTAGTTAGGTTTAAGTAGTTCTAAGTTCTAGGGGACTGATGACCTCAGATGTTAAGTCCCATAGTGCTCAGAGCCATTTGAACCACTGTATATAGCTCAAAAAGTGCTGCAACATGTCTCTTTGGAAATAAAACTACATAGGTGTCCTACATAAGGCTAAATTCTTCTTACAAATTTCTCAGTACAGACTTATAGGTTTTATAGAGGGAGGGAGTCCACAATATTTTGAATAAGAAGCCATGTACGTTCACCGTTCTGAGGTGGTTTCAATTCAGATGTTTAACTCATCCACTTCTGCTTGAGGAATTGAATTAAGCGTGATGCACTACAATTATTAGATAACAGTTCGAAAGGAAACATAATGAAATATCCATCTATCACTTAAGCACATTTATTTGTATTACCTCACAAACATTACGTGTTTACATTATTCAAAATGGAAAAGAACCCAGCAAACTGTACGTACAGGCCAGTATTGATGCACTACATCGGGTGACCGTCTGACGTAGTACACGTTATCCTGTCTACCTTATTGCACAGCAGGACAACAAACTCCGAGGTTTTTCTCTTTTCCTCAGCAGACGTGGACGCGTTACACGTCTGAACCGAAACCCTAGCAGGTACGTTTCCGGGGAATGGATTCCTACTCAAAATATTATGTGATCACTCCGTCTGTAACGGAAATATCCGAACACCCTGTATTTGGAAGCAATAAGGCAAAGAAAGTCGAAAGTATTTTTCGAATGCATCATCAATAAACGGAGATAGTAACGACATCGTTTCGGTTAATTTACGTTCAGGAAGACTTGATTTTCTTCCGCACTATACTTCACAGTCTCTGGCGAATGGGATAAGTAATGGGTTTATGGCAAATGAAATTTATCAAGATTAGAGGCCTGAAACTCGGAAAAAATAATATCATAGAATTCACGAAGATATAACAACACTAGAAGGCAACGGAAGTATGGATTGAAATCATCTATAACCCCTGAAGAAAGAAATATGAGGAAAGACAGAGGAAATGAGAGAGTGTTGATGTGAAACGCCTGTTTCCGAAGACGTGATTGCAGACGGATCGCTATGTATATTAAACGATTGTAATCGACCGTGATCTCTCTGAAGGAATCTTCTAAACATTTGTGTGAAGTATTTTAAGAATAGCACAAGCAAGCAAATCAGTATGGTCCAATGGGGACGTGGACGTCGCTCCTCATGATGTGCAGCGGACAAAGACTACTCTCCAGAAGGCGAACAGTGCCTTAAGTATTCCAATTTCAGTAGTTCCAGTGGCAACAGTCTGGATGATTGATTGATTTGGCCTTGTAACAATAACCAAAACGGCCTTGCTGTGTTGGTACTGCGAACGGCTGAAAGCAAGGGGAAACTACAGCCGTAATTTTTCCCGAGGGCATGCAGCTTTACTGTGTGGTTAAATGATGATGGCGTCCTCTTGGGTAAAATATTCCGGAGGTAAAATAGTTCCCCATTCGGATCTCCGAACGGGTACTACTCAAGAGGAGGTCGATATCAGGAGAAAGAAAACTGGCGTTCTACGGATCGGAGGTGGAATGTCAGATCCCTTAATCGGGGAGGTAGGTTAGAAAATTTAAAAAGGGAAATGGGTAGGTTAAAGTTAGATATAGTGGGAATTAGTGAAGTTCGGTGGCACGAGGAACAAGACTTTAGGTCAGGTGAATAAAGGTTATAAATACAAAATCAAATAGGGGTAACGCAGGAGTAGGTTAAATAATGAAATAAAAAATAGGAGTGCTGGTAAGCTACTACAAACAGCATAGTGAACGCATTATTGTGGCCAAGATAGTCACGAAGCACATGCCTACTACAGTAGTACAAGCTTATATGCCAACTAGCTCCGCAGATGATAAAGAAATTGATGAAATGTATGATGAGATAAAAGAAATTATTAAGGTAGTGAAGGGACATGAAAATTTAATAGTCATTGGTGATTGGAATTCGTCAGTAGGAAAAGGGAGAGAAGGAAACATAGTAGGTGAATATGGATTGGGCGTAAGAAGTGAAAGAGGAAGCCGCCTGGTAGAATTTTGCACAGAGCATAACTTAATCATAGCTAACACTTGGTCCAAGAGTCATGAAAGAAGGTTGTATACAAGGAAGAAGCCTGGAGATACTAGAAGGTGTCAGATAGATTATACAATGGTAAGACAGAGATTTAGGAACTAGGTTTTAAATTGTAAACATTTCCAGGGGCAGATGTGGACTCTGACCACTAGCTGTTGGTTATGAACTGTAGATTAAAACTGAAGAAACTGCAAAAAAGGTGGGAATTTAAGGAGATGAGACCTGTACAAACTGACTAAACCAGAGGTTGTACAGAATTTCAGGGAGAGCATAAGGGAACAATTGACAGGAATGGGGGAAAGAAATACAGTAGAAGAAGAATGGGTAGCTCTGAGAGATGACGTAGTGAAGGCAGCAGAGGATCAAGTAGGTAAAAACACAAGGGCTAGTAGAAATCCTTGGGTAACAGATGAATATTGAATTTAATTAATGAAAGGAGAAAATATAAAAAATGCAGAAAATGAAGCAGGCAAAAAGGAATACAAACGTCTCAAAAATGAAATTGACAGGAAGTGCAAAATGGCTAAGGGGGGGGGGGGCTAGAGGACAAATGTAAGGACGTAGAGGCTTATCTCACTAAGGGTAAGATAGATACTGCCTACAGGAAAATTAAAGAGATCTTTGGAGAAAAGAGAGCCACTTGTATGAATATCAAGAGCTCAGATGGAAACCCAGTTCTAAGCAAAGAAGGGAAAGCAGAAAGGTGGAAGGACTATATAGAGGGTCTATACAAGAGGGATGTACTTGTGGACAATGTTATGGAAATGGAAGAGGATGTAGATGAAGATGAAATGGGAGATACGAGACTGCGTGAAGAGTCTGACAGAGCACTGAAAGACCTGAGTCGAAACAAGGCCCCGGGAATAGATAACATTCCATTAGAACTACTGACGTCCTTGGGCGGGCTAGTCCTGACAAAACTCTACCATCTGGTGAGCAAGATGTATGAGACAGGCGAAATACCCTCAGACATCAAGAAGAATATAATAATTCCAATCCCAAAGAAAGCAGGTGTTGACAGACGTGAAAATTACCGAACTGTCAGTTTAGTAAGTCACTGCTGCAAAATATTAACGCGAATTCTTTACAGACGAATGGAAAAACTGGTAGAAGCCGACCTCGGGGTAAATCAGTTTGGATTCCGTAGATATGTTGGAACACGTGAGGCAATACTGACCTTACGACTTATCTTAGAAGAAAGATTAAGGAAAGGCAAACCTACGTTTCTAGCATTTGTAGACTTAGAGAAAGCTTTTGACAATGTTGACTGGAATACTCTCTTTCAAATTCTAAAGGTGACAGGGTTCAAAGACAGGGAGCGAAAGGCTATTTACAGTTTGTACAGAAACCAGATGGCAGTTATAAGAGTCGAACGACATGAAAGGGAAGCTGTGGTTGGGAAGGGAGTGAGACCACAACACACGTGCACAAATTTCGTCATTCTGATGACGTGTTATTTCTCTCAAGTGCAGATGAAATATTGCAGGTGATGTAAGAACTTGACAGAGAAAGTTGGAAGCTTGTCCTAAAATTCATTCGCAATAAGTCCAGAATATATTTGAAAATTCATATGGAAAAAAAACCGTAAATATTAATAGTGAGGTGATAGGACTAATTAATGGAAATTTGTTCTTAGGGAATCTGAAGAAAACTAATGAGTGGACAGAAAAGGAATTCAAATGAAGAATGAAAATAGCCTGGAGCACTATTGATAATCAATGTAGTGTTTTGAAACTAGGCTTCCTATGCAGTCAAACTAAATGTTTGCCTTCATTGTGTATCGTTAATTTGGACGTAGATGTATGTTTGAAATTTCTAGCAGAGACAGAAATACAAATAAATGGGCCATGGAATAGAATGTTGAGTGATATAAATATTACTGCAACAGATGGACGTGGTATAATGCATAGTAAGATATTGTATGGACAAAGGAAATCTTCTTCTGGATTCCAATAGAAAAGGTTAAGAGGACGATTTTTTTAATGACATTACAAGCAACAAATATGCGCATAGTTAAAGACTGTAACGTATGGAGAAGAGGCGGATGGAACCTTTATCCAGCAATGGATGAAAATGCTACTGACGTTAAATAGTTACGAAGCGATAAAAGATAATTACTAACGAATAGCCTTAAGGCAAATAATTTGTGAGTTTTATATTTCCACCTACAGAAAAAGCTAATTTCCAGTATTTAGCAGAGACGTGACTGCACAATGATGGATACAGATTCAGTAGTAAGTTCTCCGGACAAAATACTAGTCATCCCTTTAAAGGAATAAAGTAGTCTGGGGAAGTTGAGACGTCGTAGAACTGGTACCAGGACATGTTATGACTTCCGGTGCTGGCGTAACTGATGACAGTTGAGACGATGTGTGTATTTTCCAGTCAGTTGAATGGAATATGCACAGTAAGTAGGGTCGACGTGGAGACGTAATAGCGTGGGAGAAAGCAGCTTCCTATTTGGACGTACCCACGAATGCATCCCGCATGAAGTTGCCCGATTTGTTGATTCATCAACACAGATCTCCACCGTTTCTACAGTTACTGGCGTACCAGTTGCAGCTACGTGACACGGTGAAAGAACCGAGATCGTCAGTAGATCCGAACCGACATGGATTGGAGACGAATGTCACTCCTTTCCAATGACAATGAGTTTTCACTCTGGCAGCACTGTCGGCTTTCAGTGACTACATGTCCAACTCAACGAGTTTCCGACATACTGGGTGAACATTTGGACTTTCCAGGTAGTAACAAGGAGTTAAGGGCCACAAGTTTCTCATAAAGAATTACAGGTGTCTACCGTGAACTGTATCGCTGTTGAAAAGACAAAACCTCAGATTTATGGTCGGTTACTCTCATGTGGCCCAGTATGGGCTTCTACGAGACGTACACGTGCTACAATGAAGTTTTAACTACTGTTACCAAGTTCTTCTTCAAGAACCCGCAGATTGTACTCAGTCTGATCAGGGGTACGAGTTTTAGACGCCCTTCTCCACCGTGTACCAAGGGTCCTCTCTCAGCAACGTGGGGAGAAGTAGCAGAAGATTTTGAATGGATAGTCAGTCTTCTGTCAGTAAACGTGTTTGGATAAAGTCGTGAAGGCTTACGTCTTTTATTTCTCGTGCGGATGTAGACATAAATAAATATCTTGCCTTGGTTAAATTGAAAATTTAGCTGTTTACTGGCTACTGCTTCACACATGATACATTCAAGGGGAAAAAATCCTGAAATGGGCCCATATCTCGAATGTAAACATGCCTCCATAGGAACACATCACATTCGAAGACTCATTGTGCTTATCAGGGGAATGGCTTCTATCGACAACATTATTTGATATTTAGGAAATGAATTTTAGCTGTTGATTACAATCTTTAGTAGCTGGACTTCATCTCCAAATGTGATGAACGAAACCTTTCTATAACTGATCCAAACGAAGTATCGGAGGACGTATGTTTATACTTTTAGTATTTTTGTTAAAATTCACCCTCAACGGTTGTAAAAATACACGTTTTTCCTCTACAGCAGAAAGTTAATTTTTCTGTTTTCCTCCTTCAAGCCTGTGTTTCAGCCCTTGAGAGAGACTGATAAAGTAGTGCTTGTGACAATAATATCTGGAAACCTACCATAGTGAGCGCTTCTGTAGTTACGGTAGTTACAGAGAACCGAGTCGTTCAGTGCCTGACGGCAACATTCGCTGAGGAGGTTTATCGTTTCAATAAAAACATTTCGCACATAAATAATTAGCAGCAGTTCATGACATGTGAAATGTTTCCGCATTGATAAATGCGCTCCAGAGAAAAACGGCAGTAAAAAAAAAAAATTATGATGAAGACCAGTAATAATTGGATGTCATGTGATGTTCGTTTCTCTCACAAAGCATAAATATGTATAAGCCATCTGAATAATTGAATTTCCGTCAACTGACACTCAAACGGGCTTACTCTGCTCGACATTTGCAAACAGCAATGTTTTCATCGTACTTCAAAAGTGAAGCTTAACGAGCAGCAATACGGGTCAGTACAGTGTCCAGCGACCTGTCATTAACATTTGTTTTAGCCCAGTAGCATATGCTGTGGTGAACAATACGAAGACTTTGACGTACCGTTTCTCAAATTTATCATGAAAAGAGATACGTAAGATACCATGTAAGCTTAATGTATGGTCCAGTATACATGATCCGTTTTGAGTTATAATGATGTAAGTGCAGGAGACTATATAGGATGGATAAGCAAGGACTGCTTACGCAAGACAAGCTTTTCAGCGCGATTGCGGTAATGGGGTATTTATTGTGTTCCTGTCAGCGAATGTATTTTTCCAGGTAACGTACACAAATGTATGAGAACTATTTTTGATGACTATAGCATAACTGTAGCACAAGCTGGGACACGGTCGCGAAAAAAGCAGTGACTTAGAATATGTAGAATTAATTTCTTTCATTTCAGGCTATGATCACAAATGTTGTCGACGGACTATCGATTTAATTTCTGGTGTATCTATTGACGATGTCGTTCCGTCTTTATTATATTAGGATATGTTTTAAACAGATGTAAAGATTGCCACAACAGACCGAAATCGAAAGCCTGAAGTAAGTTTTTACTGTATTAGACTGCAATGAGAGAAACAAATTGTGGCACTTGATCACAGTTTGATGCAGAAGTGTGAAAGATGTGAAGCTGAAGCGCTCCACTTCTGTGACTAACAAACAACAGCATACCCTTTGTCATTTACTGGTCCCTTTAACAAGCAACTAGAAGCGTTTCTGAGTAATATTACTTTGGACCGATTTAGAAATATTCGTTCCTACTACTTTTCTCGCATTATCAGAGCCCAAAAGACATCCATCAAACACCACTGTTTCTCAGACAGTACTACTCCCTCGCCAAACAGAAAGTGTTGATTTTCTCTAGATCAAAGACACAGCAGACGAAACTTGAAAACAAATCGCCAGTAGAATGAATGACGGAAAATGTGGTCACCACAGAAAAAAAAATTTTAACATATTACAGTCAGGTGTACATGTCTGGGCTTACAACTTTTTCAGATGCAAATACTGTTATCTATTTTGATTTTCTGGGAGAGAGTGTGGGGCGGCTGTTGGGAAAAATTGTTTAACTGTTGCATAAATGTTTGTTTGAATGTAGAAACACTTCCCGGCCGATTAACCATATGTGCGGCGGCGGGTGAATTTATTGTTCTTTAAAATGTTCCCATTATTTTTGCTGTTGTTTGCCGTTCTCAACACTGGCTCTCTAACTACAATGTTGGCTACCAGAAAGTGATTGGCAAAACGTGAAGCCTGTAATTAGAATTCCTAGTGCCCACTTCATCTGAGAATACACTTATAGCTGCAGCTTATAGCTCTGAGGAATTAGGAGATTGTCCGGGATTTATAATCAAAACGATTTTCTAAAATAGTTGAGTATATTCTGAAAGTCACAGATGAAAAACAAAAGTATCCACACAACATAACTAACAGAGCAGTTCAGAGTCTAATGCGCTGATGCAACTATGAATGTCCGAATTAAATATTTAAATGAATGCTCGCCATAATTTGATGATTAGTTTCATCAAACGCCACGCTAAATAATTGGTAGAATGTCTGTCCTGCAGCGGCACGTGAAAATACGACATACGCAAACTGAAGCTCGATAATTAAAGTCATCCCAGAATTAACACTTCACTCGAAAATGATTTCATGGTTACGCATATCCCGAGTGACTTAATACGGCATCCGAGGCTGTTTGTAGCAATGATACCGACGCGACGCGACTCCTGACACAGATGGCATGCTATACAGCGTCTGGAGAGAACTGGAGCCTTCCTTCCTCGCGCAGCGTTCTTATATATAAAGCCGCGGTGCGGACGGCTAAGGGAACGCCTGATCAAATCGGCTCTCCCGACTAGCCGCTGGGCTAGTAATGCACCACTTTAAGTTACTGAATAAATCATAGCTTCTCTTGCTGATGGCCGATTAAGCTCTTAATTTAAATGAGCATTCAGCACGCAGGTAAGTATTGATAATAAAATTTTGACGTGGCTAAGTTAAATATTTTGGGCGAGAGAATTAATTTCATTACACTGCACGCAGTAGACGAGCTCTGAACTGGCCCTTTGGAGATACGCTATCGCTATAGTTTTATAGGTATTCAAATGAAACTTCTCACATCCTTATGGTGATAGCGGATCTCCATTCTACTTAAATATAAACATCCTAGCCTTATTTATTAGCCTACTTAATCTATCTTGCTTCCTTAAGTTTTAAGACGAAAACCAGAAAATCATGAATTTCCACTAAAATTTTAATTTGTGAAATCCAAAGTACTGTTTTTATTAAATTATTATGAAAGATGAATCTAATTATCAATTTTGAATTCTCTAGCTCTTTTCTGTTGCGCCAATGATTTTTACAGAAAACGTCCAATTTTCGAAAATGGCTAAAGTTATCGAACTGATATTCCACAAACATTAATTTAGTATTACTCCTGACATGCTAGAAATGTTTTAGGTTATTTCCTTGATTTTTAAAGTATTGCGCAAGATTTATGACGTCAGAGCTAGTTACAGCGGACTGGCTGGCACACAATGGAAAGACTGATGTGAATTTACTACGGCGTGAGTACGCTGCTTCCCTACAAGAGGGCAGATTTATTTGATAGACAAAATCCACACGTTGTAACGGAATTTGAAAAGAAGGGAAAGTAACACGTAGAATAAATTGTTTGGTTGCCAACGTGTTTGATTCAGTCGCTATTGGGCGTATTTTGTATCTATGCCAACAGTCAACGCATTCACAATTTTCTATCATGTCTGGTCTCAAACAGTTTTTTTGGTGAACCCATTGGGCAGTTTAATGAAAGCAGGGAAGGTATAGTCCAGTCATTCCATCGTCCGTTTATGCGAGTGGTAAATGTTTATATGCCGGATGTCTGGTATTCATGTAAGAATACCAGTACGCTGATCTCCCTGCGGAACAATTACTACCTTGCTGACAAACGCAATATACATACAACGTTAGGAACAGCCATACACCCTCACAATGCAGAACATCCATCTGGAAATGTAGAGCACAATATCTGACTAATAAAGACAAGAAAATGGATTTTTTGGAAGAACTAGAAGTACATTCACATCTGAAAAAAATATTAAGACAAAATATCAAATGATAAACTGGGAAGTGACCAAGTGCACTGCATTAGATCCGCCCATATTATCCATACATAAGCAAATAAAACAGTGACACACAGAAACAAGTGCCTTTGTAAATAATGTAGAAGTCAATAATAATTCAGTTTACATAACGATACTACCCTCTGGGCAAAAGAACAGTATACCATACACTATAGCGTTATCTCTGTTGACTACATTTGAAAATATCTTTGTGAGTTTTGTGTTCCTGTAACTATTTTCAACGAATACTATGTACTGCATAGGGTGTGAGTTATGTTTAGTGTGTGTTTATCCATAACTGAACTGCGATAAAATCATAAGTAAAGTTTTTTTTCCAAATTCACCATTACCTCTGTATAAAGATCGGCCATTAATTACAAAATGGTTTGAGTTTGTATGTTGCGGTAGAGGCAACAGAATAATGCAGCACCTCACTCATCAAAAACATCACGTATGAAAGATGTAATATATGAAAAATGCTGTTGAAAAATGTGAACCATATCATGAATCGTGTCGTGCGTGAATTACATGAAAACATAATCGTGACTGATAGCCGAAAATGTAATTTTTTTAAAAAAATTGTTTTTACTCTTGCAGGCTTTCACCAGTCTTTTCTAATGGATAAAACAAAAATTTTTGAGGTTACCAGGGAGTGGTAATTACTTGTCAGTGTAGCATATGTTACCGCTTCTGTGGATTGCAAACTGATGTATCACATCGATGATTCTTCTCTTTTGACTGCATGTGTTCGACCAACGAGTTCACTAATGACTTACATTACCTCTAGTATTTATGAATGTACTGTCCATTAGCGTGTGATCTCTATCCTGTCGAAGAAGAACAAATGGAAGACCCTATTGTATTGTCACTGACAACCTGATAGTCGAATGGCACTGAGCGCTGCAGAGGTGTGTACTGCTTCCATTCATTGTCAACGCACACAGATAACACATGCTCGGGGTTACTGAAGCCTTTGCTAAATCTCTTCCAGGACTTAGGGAAATCGTTGGAAGCTAAATCAAGGTGGCCGGACGGGAAATTGAAACTCTTTCTTCCGAAAATACGCCCATGGTATTATCACCCACTTTAGTGACTAGTAAACTATGTCGTTCGGGCATTCTGTCTCTGAGTGACAGACGGCCATCTGTTAACGTGGTCAGGCTGACAAAATCTTTGAACCACTGAATATCACGGATGACATTACTCTGGGCTTCTGCAAAAAGTTTCAGTGCTCTGTTTTTGTTTATGTCCATAGTGAAATACATATCAAGGATTTCTAAAGAAGAGTATTTTCTTATACAACATTTTGCTTAACAATATTTAACCGTTTTTGGTGGTTGATATAGTCTTTCGGTTATTTTAAAATTTGTGAGGAACTGTTTCATTCTTTCACGGCACATGGATGACATCGACAGTTCGAAAACAACACCTGACGAAGACAACTGGGTAAGTTGTGATTTTTCCTTACATCGTATTTCGACTACTAGGCTTGAAACCTGGAAACTTAAAAATAATGTACACATACTGGGAGATTCTTATTAACGATTGAAAAACGCCGAAGCGACTCAGATGACACTGAGGCAAGTAATTTAATGCAAGACACACAAGGTCGTAAATGTCGGGGAATATCCCAAAAGAGGATGTGAAAAGTTGAATATATTGCATGGGGGCTTAATAAAAATATTAATGCAAATAATTTTAAATTTTTTTTTTTTTTGCTTTAGTAGCTGTCTGTCCGATCACGAAGTCTCGTAACGGTTGGCCCTGACTGTTATTGTTACGCAATCTGACTGCTTAGAACAATAACAAAGAATGAAATGGAAATTTTCATTAACACAGTTAATTAATTAAGCCCCCAGCAACTATAAAACCAACGCAACAACAAGCACAAGAGTAACTGTTCTGTGTGTGGGAGTGTGACTCAACGTACGCATCTGGCACGGTTCTTCTTCAACAACACAACAATTTTTAAATAACATTATACTGAATTAATTAAAGAAAATACAAATACCATAATTACTCAAGAGAACCACAATTACACTCTAATCCAAGAACCCAAGCCAGATGCTTTGTTGACTGAACCTGTAATGACACATTATTTAAAACATGGAAATAATGAAAAATAAATCAAGTTTCGTTACCTTCATATATTGACCAAAATCACTCTCATAATTACAATATATCTCCACACCGCCTCGCTATTACCACATCTGAACAAGAACCTTTCAGTATCACATCTCAGCAAGCACTCCCTACTAGCACATCTGAACACCAACTGACTACTACGAGCTCTCCCCAAGCAGTGACCTCTAGCACATCTCAATAATGACAGCCCGTGGAGGCGGCGGAACAATGCTCTCTAGCGATCTCTGGCGCTGTGGCTCAGTGTAGCCACCTTTCATATGCCCTTCCTCCACGGCTAGAATTTGATGGTATTTTTGCCAGCATTGGTGGTGAAAATACCACCAAATTCGTCAAAAAAATACAGACAAAAATAAAAGATAATATTAATACGTAAATATCATATAACTAGATAAAATTTTGGCTTTGCACTGACCTTTCAATAACCTATTATATAGAATACAGTAAGCAATACAAATTCTTTCATACATGTGACTTTACATAACAGTTTATACAAGTATTATGTGGTTAAACAGTTCAATCAATAGCGTCAGCAATGACGAATATGTGCAGGTAAGAGTCTCATAACTTTCCACAAACAGTAATACACAATAAATCAGTTTATACAAATATTCACATAAACGCTTTCCATAGCCCAAGAATAAGCAGTTGACAGTTCCAGCAGTAGCACCCAGCAATGGTCAACAGGTGCAAATACCACAAGTAACATTTTTTCAATAGAAACAGTCCATCAGTGGCACCCAGTACTGTTGAATAGGTGCAGACACCAACAAGTAACACCATTTCAGTAGAAGCAGTCCATTAGTGGCACCAGCAATGATGATCAGGTGCACACAGCGACAGGTGACTTCATTTCAGTAGAAGCAGTCCATCAGTGGCACCCAGCAATGTTGAGCAGGTGCAGACATCAACAGGTGACATCTTTTCAGTAGAAGCAGTCCATCAGTGGCACCCAGCAATGTTGAGCAGGTGCAGACACCAACAAGTAACACCATTTCAGTAGAAGCAGTCCATTAGTGGCACCAGCAATGTTGATCAGGTGCACACAGCAACAGGTGACTCCATTTCAGTAGAAGCAATCCATCAGTGGCACCCAGCAATGTTGAGTAGGTACACACAGCAACAAGTCACATTTCTCAGCAGAAGCAGTTCCATAAAATCTAGTATCACTGATCACACTGTTCATCAGAGTTTATAAGCAGAAATTAAACATGTCCTAGTGGCACCACTCATGTAGAGAAGGTACAAGTAACAGTCCATAATTTTTTTTTACAATCACTGATCACACAGTTCATCAGCAGAAATTAAACATGTCCTTGTGGCACCAATCATGTAGAAAAAGTGCAAGTAACAGTCCATACTATTCACCATAACTACTGAGACAGTTCAGTCATGAACAATAGTTTGAATGCACATACAATTTCTTTAACAAAATATAATCAATGCTCTTACACTAAACATACAAATCATAATAAACACACAAATGATATCAGTTGATTGTCACATTAACTATTACAGTACACAATAACAGTTAACCTATAATATTTATGGGTGTCAGTGCAAGCCACTACCAACAAATAAAATAATATTTAGGAGATAGGTGGGTAGGATTAGGAAAGGAAAACACACAAAACACATCCACTCATCTTTCATCCTCATTAAGTGCTACTGTGTAATTGAATAGTGTTAACTGTGTAAATGTAACTCTGTCCAAGATTTGATGTTCATCATGTGTACCAAGTAGTAGTGGCAGCAATGTATAACAGTCAATAATAGTTAGTCAACGTCATAGTCATCATGTCAAGACCAATGTTTGCCAAGCCAGATCAAATTGTACTGTTGCTGAACAACTGTCAGTGAGCCAAGATATGCAAATACTTCCTCTCTTCAAAAAAAAATGTATACTGCTTATTGATTTAACAAAGTGTGTGTGTAGGCAATCTTCTTTCTACTTGAGTGTTCTAGTCTGCCATCTTCATCCTCCTTGTTCCATATGGACCAACAAAAAAAAATATGCTCCTCACTTACTTTACCTCTTATCCACCAAACTCCAATAATCATCACTTAATCTTAATACTTCAATAATACGTCGATACATATAAACCTCAGCACCAATATCATTTCACTTCCATAACAACTCTTTCCTCTAGTCAGTCTCCTCGAACAAGTACAGATAAAATCCTAGTGCAACTTCAATTCAGCATCCCATACAATCCGAAGACACATTGTCCACACACAACCTCTGTGTATTCCATCTGACCCAAATTTTCTACTCATTATAAATTATAAGATACATTTTGGTTCCTTGTCCATCATTAAATAAAAGAAATGCATACATGACCTCTAACAGACTTTAGTTCGAATAACTCTCAGTAATTAAGTACGATTACGGAGTGTGAATAATCATAATATTTCACAGTGTGTACACCACTTCAAGAATCATGGCAGAAGCAATCATGTGGAGTATTCCTTGTGTCAAGTGTCACTTCCTATTTCAATTGCTCACGAAAAATGCAGTGTAATACTGTCAATGGTCTAAACCTAGTTTTGGTCTGTCATGTCGTTAGCTTCCTTCCTATTAGCATAAATTTATACAGCTTCCATAAAACCTCAGCTCATGTGACTTCTATGACTTTCTTTTACTAATGTCGTTCGTCGAATTATAGCAGTTCATTTTCTTATCTTAAAAATATAAGGCACTGAGCGTAAGCAAAACATGCAATAGCGAGTAAATATACCAGTAGAGAACAGAATGTCAACAAGTGGATGCAGCACAATCCCTACAACGAGGCTCTGCCAAGTGAACAATCTATAATTAATACCACAGTGTAACCTAAACTCTATATTTGTACACAGTATATCAGCATTTCTATATACTAGATTGAAGAGTAGTTATGACAACAGAACAGAAATGTGTAAATATGCAATCCATACGCACAGCAGCAAACATGCCTTACACAATAAACAGGTCATTAGAATCACATCGCCATAAGCAAATAAATGTTTATATGTAATCTTAATAAGTAAACATGAAGGCGCAAGCAGATAAATCACAAAGTATAACTTACATATCTAACCACATCAGCACAATTAATCAGGTGCCAATTATAATTTAAATAACTAAGCACAGCAGGCACATAATAAAAAAAATATGACGTCAGTGAAAAAGCATAGCAGCCAAGCGATGCATAATATACGCAAGTAATAACACTGTTCATTAATCAATAATTGTCAAAATCAGTAAATGTACACAAGCACGTCGCTTCACAAGTAATTTCATTGAACATAAAATTTAGCACAAAGTATGAGTCACGTAATCGCGAGCAGCAAATTACGTCTAAAGTACGTACCTAAGTGAAATTATGTTACCTGAAAAATAAACTCAATTAATAGTTACCCTTTTTAGTTTATTAGTTTCATCTTCGAAATGACCTTCTTCCTGAAAATTTTCTCCAAAGCAAGTCGTCTTAACGTCGGACACGCACAGAATTTACCTGAAGGTCTTAAATACTTTATACAACCGTATCCTGAAAAATACTGAACGTTAATAACATAATTTATGAAGTCCTTATAGCTTTATACAGAATTTAGTCGGAGAAATTAAACTGTGTATTTATTTACGTCTGTCAGTGCATTCGCACTGAGCGCTCGATCAGCTGTAGGCGCGTGACGTAAGAAGTAATTGTTTGCGGTCAACGACTGCCTTGTGCGGCGCGCCGACTTGACTGTTGCTTTGAGTACGCGCCGCCGCCAAAACACAGCGCGGTATCCTTGTACTCTCCGCATATTTACGTATAAGGTGTGGCCAAATCATCCAATCTAACAAAGCGTCTAAGAAAATTACAGACACCAAGGAAACTACGAACATCACGTTTTGTGGTAGGAACAGCATAATTACGAATAGCGTCTAGTTTCTCTGGATCAGGGAGAATACCTTCTGTAGAAATAATGTGACCGAGAAATTTCACCTGTGAACGACCAAATTCAGATTTTTCCAAGTTCACTGTCATGCCAACTCGTGCAAAAATACGTAATAATGAATCCAAAATTTTGTTATGCTCACTCCAAGAACGTTTAGCAATAAGAATGTCGTCAACATAAGAAGTAATATTGTCACGAAGGTAAACAGGTAAAATTTCATTTAAGCTACGAATGAATGCTGCTGAAGATACAGTAAGTCCAAACGGTAATTTCCGAAACTGGTAACAGTTACCAAAGGCTAAAAAAGCAGTATATTTTCTACAATCAGGGTGGAGTTCTATTTGCCAAAAACTTGCGCGCATATCAATCGTGGATAAAACTTTAATTCCATGGAAATGTTGAAGAAGTTCATCTAAATTTTGTGGACGGTCAGTTTCAGGAATAATAATATTATTTATCTGTCTGGAATCCAGAACCAAACGAACTGACCCATCCTTTTTAAGAACAACGTGTAATGGGCTGGTATAAGGACTGACTGCTGGCTCAACAATGCCCTGATCTAACATGTATTGAAGTTCATTCTTAACCTTGTCTCTGTAAGCCAAAGGAATAGCGTACGTTTTTACGCGAAATGGTGTGTGTTCTTTTACTTTAAATAAATATTGTAAGCCTTGTATAGTTCCTGTGTGATGACTAAACACTGTAGCATGTGAAGTCAAAATATGGTGCAGCTCTTCTCTTGCAACGTCATCTGGCACTTCAGCTTTCTTAACCTTTTCATTAATTAATTCTTCGCTATTAATTACATCATCCATCGCGTCCCTGTATCTATTGTCATTGTCATGAATAAACACACTGTCGTCATAATGCTCAACAAAAGCATCAGAAGTAAGAAACCTTAAACATTTTGTATCTGATTCAGATCTTGCTAAACACTCGAAAAATTTCAAACATTTCAGCATTCCGGCAACAGTCAAATTCACACTTCCTTCTTTAAAGTTCAAAATTGCCTTATGTGCGTTAAGAAACTCCATACCTAAAATAATCTGTGTACTGAGTAATGGAACAATAATAAAATTAGCAGAAAATTCGTATCCTTGACAAATGAAATTTAGGTTGGTCTGTTGTTTAACTTCCACACCTTTTCCAGAAATCGCTCCTCGAATTGTAGTTTTAGAAATAGGTAACACGGGACAGGCAATAGTTCTTTCAAATATACGAAAAACTGATTCACTAATGACGTTCAATGGGCTCCCAGAATCTAAAACTGCAGTGAACTTATTCTTACCCACACATACTTCAATAACAGGATGTAAAAATGCGTCTACATTAGTTTCCTTTTCGTCTAACAAAATGTCTCTCATGTCTTCCAGTCGTACGTAGTGTAAAGTCGAAGTGTCATTACTTTCTGAACCGTCTATATTGCTGCCAGAAGCCGAAGCTGCTAGTCATTGTCGATTGTTTGCGTCACGTCTTTGATTATTCGCGTCATTTCGCGGATCAATTTCTACTAATTGCACTTGTCTCTCTGAAGTTCTGTCACGTGGAGGATGCCAATTAGGTCCTTCCTGTCTGTTAGATGCAAATTCTTGGTTGTGTCTGTTATTAAAATTTCTGTTTTCCTGTCTGTCTGCATAACTACTTCTTGTGCAATTTCGACTGTCACTTCTGAAATTATTGTTGTATCTACTACCCTGGTTATTTCTGTAGTAAGAATTTCTGTTACTGTATGAATAATTTCTATCTTGATGATACCGATTACTGTTTCCGTATGGTTGATCATTCCGGTAGGAATTACCGTTATTATAATTGTCTGTGTAATTTCTGTTAGAACGTCTGTTATTGTCATAAGGCTGGTATCTATTGTCCTGTCTGTTACGTCTGCCATTCTCAAAGTTACCCAAATAACGTCCGTTCCGATCACTATCCCTTTTCTCTGAAAATGTATTGTAATTACTGCTACTGAAAAAATTACAAGAAGTCCCGTCGTCGTTGTCATACTCAAGTTCTTGTAGCAAAGTCTTAAAAGTCTCAATGTCGTCTTTACATCTTCCGGCTAAAGCAATTTGTCTTATGGATTGTGGCAGCTTAGTTAAACAAATGCGAATTAATTCAGTCGGACTGTAAGGGTTGGAAAGGAACTGATTCTTTCGAATCATGTCTTCAAAATATTCTGCTGGCGTGCGGAATTCAGACTGTTTGAAATTACGCTGCATAATAAGACTGTGTTTGACTCTGTCTTGCGTGTTTTCGGACCAATATGCCGATAGAAATGCATGATAAAAATCATTCAGATTATTACAATCTCTAATGAGTGCACGCATCCGCGTCGCCGGTTCGTTTTCTAAATATCCACACATAAATTCCAGTTTGTGACTTAGTGGCCAATTTGGTGGGAGTGCATACATAAATTGATCTAACCATGCACATGGATGTATGTCATTTTTAGAATTGCGGAAGATCTTAAATTTCCGAACAGTCAAAAAGTGTTTATAGTCAAAGTTTTCGCCTCGTGGCGACAAAGACCTACCGCGTCTGTCCCAGTTTGAATGTCGATTATTGTCAAGTTCGCGCGCTGGCGCTCTCTTGTTGTGTCCCGTAAATGAAATAAATTACTTTCTTCAAACCCCTCTGCTATCTGTGATTCTAAATTTCTTCTGCTGTCTTTTCCTACGATTTCGCCTTCAATTTGTTTGACTTGCTTTCGTAATGCCTCAACTTCCCTTTTAACGCGTTCATTAAATTTTCCCTGATTTTCAACATGCTTATTTATGTTCTGGTACTCTTCGGTTTCTGCAAATGGTAATGGAGCTGTATCATCTGAATCTCTATCCCCATTTAAACTAAGACTTGTCAATTTATCTGAAATCTCCTCAACTCTTTCCGATAAATCACCTATTTGTTCTTTCTGTCTATTTACGTCTTCCGTAAGTGTCGCGACTCGGGTTTCAGTATTAACACATTTGGTAGTTAACTGTTCATATTGTTGTGTTAGTTTATTTATTCTGTCATTTGGTACGGATTCCTCGATTCTCTCAAATATTTCTTCCTTATCGTGTGCACGTTGTAAATTTAACTCTGAAAATTTCTGTACTATCACGCGATCTCTCTCCTCCTGTTCTCTATCCTGTTCCCTTTGTCTAATCTCTACTGCAATTAATCTATTATTGTGAGCATTCAAAATCGGTTGTACTTCTTCTCTGATTTCTTTCTTTAATTCATCTTTCATATTTTTGAAACATGTCCCTATTCGTGAATCTAACCGTGTTTCCATTGTTTCCATCTCTGTTTTAATTGTGCCTATTTGTGATCCCAACTGTGATCCCAGTGAGTCTAACCGTGTTTCCATTGTTCCCCTATCTGTTTTTAATTCAGATCGTAACTGTGATCCCAGTGAGTCTAACCGTGTTTCCATTGTTCCCATCTGTGTTTTAATTGTTCCTATTTGTGATCCCAAATTTAATATTGCACCCATCAACTGCTCCATATTAGCTTGTTCGCAATTCCTTTCGCCCCTAACATTTCCCGCAAAACCAGTTTCCTTCGTCATAGCTGTAAAGCTATCTGTGTTCGATACTATTCCAGAATCTTCTATCGTTAATCTCGTATTCTCTAAATTTTCTGATTGAGAAAAATTTTGAAAGGGTTCTGGACTATTTTCCCTGCTTATTAAATTGTTTTCAACTTCATTATTTATCGTACTGTTGTCCTGTGTTGGCGAGTTCGCCATGTCAACAATTTCGTCATTCTGACTATCCATCATTTTTGCCTTTTTCATCGATCGCGTAATCATTTACAAAACATACAAAACTCGTCACAGTACGAAAATTACACACAATGACTCTTTATAATCAACAATACCATTCACTCGAAATGTTTCCCAAAAAACACGATTAACGAACAATTGAAATAATTGCGCTAAATCGTCAACGCGTATACAAGACAACAATCAAATTCAGAGAAAAAAATACCATTATAAGAATGACAATTACCAAATCTACACATGCAAAATAGACTATAATTACTAAACTACAAATTACAACAACAATGCTACTGTCCACTATTTTTACAATCAGAAGAATTCCAAGGGACGATCCGAAGCAGTGGTCGCCACGTGCATGGGGGCTTAATAAAATATATTAATGCAAATAATTTTAATTTTTTTTTTTTTTTTGCTTTAGTAGCTGTCTGTCCGATTACGAAGTCTCGTAACGGTTGGCCCTGACTGTTATTGTTACGCAATCTGACTGCTTAGAACAATAACAAAGAATGAAATGGAAATTTTCATTAACACAGTTAATTAATTAAGCCCCCAGCAACTATAAAACCAACGCAACAACAAGCACAAGAGTAACTGCTCTGTGTGTGGGAGTGTGACTCAACGTACGCATCTGGCACGGTTCTTCTTCAACAACACAACAATTTTTAAATAACATTATACTGAATTAATTAAAGAAAATACAAATACCATAATTACTCAAGAGAACCACAATTACACTCTAATCCAAGAACCCAAGCCAGATGCTTTGTTGACTGAACCTGTAATGACACATTATTTAAAACATGGAAATAATGAAAAATAAATCAAGTTTCGTTACCTTCATATATTGACCAAAATCACTCTCATAATTACAATATATCTCCACACCGCCTCGCTATTACCACATCTGAACAAGAACCTTTCAGTATCACATCTCAGCAAGCACTCCCTACTAGCACATCTGAACACCAACTGACTACTACGAGCTCTCCCCAAGCAGTGACCTCTACGACATCTCAATAATGACAGCCCGTGGAGGCGGCGGAACAATGCTCTCTAGCGATCTCTGGCGCTGTGGCTCAGTGTAGCCACCTTTCAATATGTCACGAGATGACGTACCTCGCCACACGTGCAGCGGCTGGGTTTCGACATGAAGAGATGATTGAGCGGTGCAGTGCTTGCATTCGAGCAAAAAGAGTAATTTTCGACCACCTTTTGTAAATGTAGTCTGTTGTAAACATGCAAGTTACACAATTATTGTCGTGTCTGTAACCAAGCAAACGTTGTTCTTATTTAGTATTTCTTTTCTTTTGTCCCTTCTTTTTTTGTTCAGAGACATTACTTACTAAAGAAAACGTAGATAATTTACTAACAATGACGCAGTTTGTAAGCTTGTACTCATTCACTTGTGACGCTATGCGATAGATCTTGGTTGTACTGTACTTCGCAATGAACCAATGGAGACCGCAATACTGGTAAATGAAATAATAAATCTTACCTTAATGTAAACACATAACTGTCTAATGTAATGAAAAAAATAGTGCCTACCAGACGCAAGACTCGATCCCTGAACCCCACGCGCAACAGTCACATTCGTAGGCCCGGTGCCACACCAATGTGCGTACCTCACTTGCGTTGGAATGTTCCGGTGCGACACACTTACAGTCTCAGCCGGAGTATGTGTGGGGAGGTACATCATCTGGTGTCGCCACATGTTCAATATTTGTCAGTCGTTTTTGGAGCATTTCCTGACATTTGTAACCCCATTTGTCTTACGTTAAATTATTTGTCTCAGTGTCACCCATTTTGCTTCGGATGTGTTTAAAGGTTAGTAAGAATCGCGCTGTATATTGTCGGTATACACTGAGGTGATAAAAGTTATGGCATACCGCCAAACATCGTGCCGGACCTCCTTGTGTCAGGCAAAGTGACGCAGCTCGACGTGGCACGGGCTCAACAAGTTGTTGGAAGTCCCCTACAGAAATATCGAGCCATGCTGCCTCTACAGCCGTTAACATTTGCGAAAGTCCTGCCAGTGCAGGATTTTGTGCACGAACTGACCTCTCGATTATGTACAAGAATGTTCCAACTCATTCGCTTGATTTGTCTGGAAAGTTCTTCAGATCCATCTCTACCAACTGTCGCTCGGTGACATGACGCATTGGCATCCATAAAACTGTTTGGGAACATGAAGTCCATGAATTGCTGCAAATGGTATCCAAATAGCCGAGCATAACCATTTCCAGTCAGTGATCGGCTCCGCTCCATGCAAACACAGCCCACATCGTTATGGTTTGACCACCAATTTGCATAGTGCCCTGTTGACAACTTGGGTCCATCGCATCCTGGGGTTTAAGCTCACTCGAACCTTACCATCAGCCCATACCAACTCAAACTGGGACTCATTTGACGAGGCCAGTCGCCTGAGGTCCAAGCAATATGATCATGAGCCCAGGAGAGGAGCTGCAGGCAATGTGCTTTTAGCAAGGGCATTCGCGTCGGTCCCAAATTTTGCCACACTGTCCTAACGGATACGTTCGTCGTAGGTCCCACACTGAGTTCTGAGGTTGTTTCAAGCAGTGTTCCTTGTCTGTTAGCACTGACAACTCTATACAGACGCCGCTGTTCTCGGTCGTTAAGTGAAGGCCGTGCTGAAAGGTAATGCGTCAAAGTGGTATTCTCGGCACACTCTTGACACTGTGGATCTCGGAGTATTGAATTCCCAAACGTTTCCCGAAATGGAATGTCTCACGCTTCTAGCTCCAACTACCATTGCACGTTCAGAGTCCATTAATTCCCGTTGTGCGACCATAATTGTGTCGGAAACCTTTTCACGCGAATTGTATGAATACTAATTACAGCTCCGCCTATGCACTGCCCTTTTATACCTTGTGTACGTCATACTGCCGCTATCTATATATACGTGCATATCACTGTCCCATGACTCTTGTCACCTTGGCGTAATTGCATGTTTAACTTGTCTGTAGAGTCAGCTAATTTTTATTTTTTATTTTGTAAGAAAAGCAAATTGTGAAGCACGCACCTGCATCGCAGCGCTGCTGGGTCTGTCCTTTCCGCGTTCTCCCGCAGTATTTTTAATGTCGCCACTGTCGTTCGAGGTTTTTTGCGCCGCTGATTTACGGCCTCGCGTAATTGAAAACCACGTCAAACACAACCGTCTCTCTATTCAAAACGTCGTTGCGCGCGGTGATACATCGCGCCGACAGGCCCCATAACTCTGCGAGAGCCGGCCGCCCCGCTGCCCCCGTGTGGGGCGGCGCACCTAATGCAGTGTCCACATGCGGGGCCGGACCGCCGCCACCGGCCAGGTTTTTATTGCGAAATCTGCGCCGCGGATTCTTTATCCCTGGCGGCCGGCAAGAAGAACGGCGGCGGTTGCTGCGGCGGTGGAGGCGGCGGAGGCCGTGACGGCGGCGG
Source organism: Schistocerca nitens (assembly GCF_023898315.1). NCBI lineage: Eukaryota > Metazoa > Arthropoda > Insecta > Orthoptera > Acrididae > Schistocerca > Schistocerca nitens. The sequence continues at coordinate 533,085,543 of NC_064618.1, read as the reverse complement.
CGGTGGCAGCAGGGGGCGGCGAGGGAACGGGGGGCGGGAGGCGGCGTGATTAATGGGCCGGCCGGGACAAGCGCCGTAATAAATTCCCACCCAGGAATTACCAGCGAGCAACTTGCGAAATATGACAGAGCCGTAAATTGTAGGGCCCGCCGCGCCGCGGCCACGCGGGGGTGGCGCCCAGACAAGCGGTTTCCGTCTTGCAGCCGACAGGGGTGGCCACCCCGCTGCAGCCCTTGCAAAAATGTGCACCTCTCCTCGCCTCTGCCCTCGCGTCTTCTATAGCCGCTCCGCTTGATCGGTTTGCATCTGAACACCAACAAGTGTACAGAGAGTTGTGACTCTCTTGTGTTCCCCTAATAACAGCTTAACAAATAAATGCATCGGTAATCACGCGACTGAAGGCTTACGTAATATATTCGAAAACACCGCTCATAAAAATGGGATTTTCCGCTGCTCACACCTCGTGTTCTGTTGGTGATAAAAAAATAGACTCAACCCTTGGAATAGGGATCATTTGTATACCCAAAAGAAATGAAAGGATTGTCTTAGTGTCACTTTCCTACCCTACTGGGTCAAAGTATGAATATTACACATTTTCTGCTGCTTAGGCAAATGGAGAAAATCGGTTAGTTCTTTTTCCATTAGATGTGGTGTACGGTGGGCTTGATGGAACATGCGGGGATACCATTAGTTCATGGACGGTTCCTCGGAAACCCTCCCCCATCCCCCTAAGTAGTTTTTGTATTACGTTTTCGGCGTTACCAGCGGAGCAAAACCCACACTGGGATTCGAGGACCGCTATTTACAGCGAATGGCTGACACTTCTGCGATATATTCTTGAGATGCCGGTCTCGAACAACCTTAAACACTTTCTTGATGTCTTTATCCGTTTCCGAGACACAGAGGTTCAAATTAACCCTACTTCTACACGTAAAATCCGGAATGAGGCGAAATCTAAATAATAAATAACAGCAGAAAACTGCCCAAAATTTTTACGACACATATTCTAGGTATTTATATAGAAAAGCCGTCTCTACGTTTTCAAAAATCCCTTATCGACAAACTCCCCAAAAACTTGTTTTTTTGGGTATCAAAATTCAGCTGCGTCTTCTCAGCGGCTATGCACGGCAAATGGTTGTAATTTTTACGATTTTTTCCTAACATCCCGATCTCGAACAGTCTTGAAAATTTTCTTCATATCTTTATCCGTTTCTGAGACACAGGAGCTCAAAGTTACCCCACTTGTACATATAAAATTCTCATGCAAAATCAGGTGCGAGGCGAAAGTGTAGTTTATAAAGTGACGTAGCACAGAGAAATATGCAGTGAATTGTGGCTCTGAGCACTATGGGACTTAACATCTATGGTCATCAGTCTCCTAGAACTTAGAAATACTTAAACCTAACTAACCTAAGGACAGCACACAACACCCAGTCATCATGAGGGCAGTGAATTGTCTCCGTTTAAATCTTGGATCCCCATATTGTAATTCTGAAGCACATGCATCACTATTTTGTTCTTTTTTTTTTTTTTTTTTGCTTACATGTAAAATTGGGTCCGAGGTGTAAAGTTAGTTTAGCGTTATTTTAATTTGACACAAGTAAATATATCTAGATTTTATTGACGAGTTCATTCTTTTAACATGAGTTACATACCTGGCTGCAGCAGAAAAAAGAAGGGAGCCAGCAGACGAATGATCACATCGGAGCAGAAAAATGCGAATATATTCCTGTTTATTTAAAAGAAGCTGACTGAAAATTTTGGTAACAGCTGCCTTATTCTACTGTCGTAAGCACTTCCGAAAACGTTCCCAAAAATTTTGGCCTCCATCAAACACAATTGCACTTTTCTTATGCTGAGAGAAAATAAGACAGTGATAGTGGCAAAGAGACGAAAAAATAATAAATTCTGGAAGGTAGTAGACAGTGGTTCAGTTACAGAAAGAGTGAAGGAGACAACGGCAGCGTGATAGAAAGAGAGGGATACAGTGGCAATGGAACATAGTTAAAAAGAACAGAAAAGTGTTAGGAAAAGACTGAGGCAGACAGTGCCAGGCGGGGGGGGGGGGGGCGGGGGGGGGGAGTGTAGTATAGGGGGGGAGGTGGAGGATAGGGGGGGCCGGAGGATGGATAAAGAGACAGAGAAAGTGAGAGTGCAAGAGAGCCACTGATAATGAGATATAGGGTATATGACGGTGACAACCAGTAAGAGAGAACTGCTGTTCGTGAGAAGAGACGGCAGCAGCAGGAAGGAAGAAATGAGACATTATCAGTAAGAGAGAGCAAGAGGGAGACAGCGGTACTGAGAGGAGTCTGTAGTAGCAGGACAAAACGAAAGGGACTCTGGCTGTGACATAGGAGACAATGACAGATAGGCAGAAAGAGATAATTAAACGAGTGAATAGAACAAAATAAGACTTCACTTCAGTACATAAAGAAGATTCGGTTCTTTTACAGCACCAGACAACAGTCATTGTCAATAGATATATTTTCATAAAAGTGCACTTATTAAATACACGGAAATATTAAGTGGCATTATGTTCACACATGTGTAGTGTAGCTTAATTTTAACTGTCAATTTGTGAACACTACTTAGGCATGGAACTAGTGGCGCTTTGGGTTTAGATGCTTTAGAAATCACATACCTACACTTTTAAAATTAATCTGATCCCCATCGCACTTTGTCCAGGCTTTGGACTGGCTAAATGGTAAAGTAATTGTATTGTCATTTAGGCGTGTCTAAAATCAGCTTATAAGCTTCGTCAATTTTTTTATCTTTTTTGTTTTTTGTATTTTTTTAAAGATTGCTACTTACATTTCATATATTTTTTAGTTGTATACATATTCTGATACATTGTTTAGTCTAGTTTTTGATGGTAGGAGATAGCGTTCAAGCAAGCCCTTATCTCACCCACCTCCTCGTACTTTTTCGATATTTTCTCCGACCTTTCATCCCGTTTCATGTACACTGTTTTTTTCTTTTTCTTTTATCTTCTATACTCAGCTCTGTTCTCATTAACGTGCACGCTGAATTTTTTGCTTCTGTTTTCATGCAAGTAATTACATCACTAATTTTGGGATTTGGTTTGGAAAGCATACTATTAATTACGGAGTTAGTTGTTCGATGGAGCCGTTTGTAGCAGCTCCAAAGGCTGATAGGATTTTTTCATTTTCCAACCATCTCTCTACAAAACACTCGAAAAATTCAGAAAGTCTAGGAACATCTGGTGCCTGTGAATGTATCTCCAGCCAGCCGTAGAAACGCCAGCACAGCACACATGCGAATTTGTTGTCTCACTACTTTATTTTCTTTGTATTCGCGAGTGAGTCCAAGATCCTGTATCTTCCTCCAAAGAGGCTCTCTCATGTGCAAATAGCAGCCATGCACTGAGGAAGTTGGTAACGTTTGTTTAATTGCAGAAATCGCTGCTGACTAAAAGTACAGTCACACTTGCAGGGTTCCATTCTGGAATTTTTTCCAGCACATTTCTAAAAAGTCGGATGTGTGTCTATTTCCTTTTATTTGGTAATAATGCCAATGCAACTGGGTAGATATTAGTCTCATTTTTATTACTTCTAAAATCTGCATGAATTTTATATATCTGTGATAACTGTTTGCTACAGCACTTGAACGTACCATCCATAAAAATGTCTCGTTTACTTTTTGGAGTCTCTCTCCCTGCTCTTCCACAAAAAAACTATTATCCTATCTCCTTATTTATCGTCGCTTAATAGGAAACTGCTGCCATCATTCATAGTTAGTAGCTCTGCTTAAAGTTCAATGTCTTCTCTTGTCTCTGGATCCCTCTCAGTTCCCTGCGACTTTGCCCTTTGTTTTTATAACGTCCTCTTTGTTGTTCGCTGCTCTGGCATTTCTGTCACAAAGTAGTACCCTCGATAATGCAAGCTACCTAGCTCCTCTGAATAGATTTTGGAAATATAAGAGTAACCTTCATAGTGGCAACTAGGCTTACCACGAATTGTCGTTGAAACTTCCATACCACAACAACTGAGATGGTAATATCCAAGTGGCACGATGTGAAGCCTACGAAAACTAGAGCGATACTAACATGCAGAATGGACTGTGCGGGCGGAGTGCGGCCCAGTCTAGGGAACAGGTAGAGCAAGGTGGTTAGGACGGTCCGGCTGCAGGTAAGACGGGACACAATGGACGCAGGTACGAGGCGGAGAGTTCGCAGATCTCTAGTGGGAAGGAAAGTTCGCAGGGCGGAGAATTCATACATTCGATAAATCATCTACGCTCTTTCAGTGGAACCATCCCGTTACCCACCGAAAGTGATTTCGGAAAACCACGGAAAACTCAAATCTGAATGTTATGTAATTCACGTCAGATCTTGCGAACTCCGCGTGTCACATTACAGCTCTGCATTTAATGAGTCAGAGGGGCAAATTTACCGCTCTGTATAAAGCTTGGCTCGTACATGCCCTAGGGCCCAGCAGTACTCCGTCTGCTTTCCGCTTGGTTGGCCTATTAGCAATATATTTTATTAAAAATTGATCCTGGGTCGAATAAGTGATGGTACTTACATATAAGTTATGTGAATTATGAATTAATGATCGTAAAGAAAAGGAGAAAAAATAGTAATAAACATAGTTAAAAGTGGAGATTTAAATTGTAAGAACAGATGATTTATTCAGCAAGATCCGAACTCCTGCTGAATAGTGGTCCTAAACAAATTTTACACTTAAATAAAGTAAATTATGGAAATATATCACAATCCTCGAATTATCTAGCGTGACACGAAAGATGACGGAATCCCCACTCCGATAAAGCCACGACGCGTGCTCCGTACGTAAGTTTCCTCACTTGCATTCTTAGAGGCCCGTAACTGAGATCCGATAGGCGATCCGAGGTGTCTCTACATAAATTGAATCACACCACTCTGCCGTACTCTCCGATGGCAGAAAACTAGACTCATCCCTTCTCGATCGAAATCCCGAACTGTTAAACCCTCTTTTCGACCGTTCTACTCCCAAAAGCACCTCTTCCGACGCCAATATCCCCTAGCTGCATGACGCTTTATCCAACGAAAGGTCGAGAAGTCCCTACAAAGTTACACACTTCATACAACATTTTACTCACACGCAAGTAGACCACCATTCCTATACTAACTGTTCTATAGCCGTGCGGTCTAACGCACGGCTTTCCGGACTGGGAAGGAGCTTCTGGACCCCGGCACGAACCCGCCAGGTGGACTTGTGTCAAGGACCAATGAGCCGGCCAGTCTGTGGATGGTTTTTAGGCGGTTTTCCATCTGCCTCGGTGAATGCGAGCTGGTTCCCCTTATTCCGCCTCAGCTACACTATGTCAGCGATTGCTGCGCAAACAAGTTCTCCACGTACGCGTACACCACCATTACTCTACCACGCAAACGTAGGGGTTACACTCGTCTGGTAGGAGACGTTCCCTGGGGGGGGGGGGGGGGGGGAGGGGTCCACCGGTGGCTGAACAGCACAATAACCCTGAAAGAGTTGTGGGGCCGTGGAGGACTGAAGTGGACTGCGGTAGTCGTCGTGGGGTTGTGGACCACTGCGGCTGTGGCGGGGACGAAGCCTCTCCGTCGTTTCTATGCCCCCGATTAACATACAATAAAATAAAACTGTTCTGTAACTGAAATAAAGATTCTAATTGACAATTTATGTCATAACGTGTCTGCTGACACCAGTTCTTATCATTTTTAATTACGCATGTCATTAACATTGACATGTTTGTGCTTCTCCATTCACATTATAATTCACTAGTAATTACATATTGCTTCATTTTTTCAGTGTAATTGTGGAGGACGGTCTGGTTGAACGCCATTAGTAATATAACCTTAATATTCTAGAATATTTGACGACGATAATGTAATATTCGTTGTTTCTCGCGATGATGGCTACTGAGCAGTGCCGTTACCGGCCACATAGTTTTTGTGTATCATAAAATTATTTATCACTCTGTAAGTGTAAACAGTTATGATGGAATGAATAGAGTATTTTTAAATATGTTTATGATATGCAGTTGTCAATTTTTATACGATGTTTTGGAGTCTGTTGATTGATTTGATCCTTTTGCATTTACTGTATCAATCTTCCTAACCTCATTTCATGTTATTAAATTGTGTGCTACGTCCGTCTTTAGCCGGCAGTGTACTTTAGTGTCCATCTACCTGCGGTCTACCGCAGCTGTCCTGCGGCCGCCTGTAATAGCCCTGGCGGTAAAGCCCAGTCGCTCGCTCGCGCTGATCTTGTCATTGTCCGTGGGCCCTCTCCATAACTGGCTAGCGGAAACTTTTTCCAAGCATCTATCTTTCTGCTCATATTTACGAGACTCAAAACCCACTTAACTCTCCGATAGGTTTCACTGCTGTCTTAGGGTTTTTCCAAGAGTAGTAAAGCTATAATACTGTATTGTAAGCGCATCCTCGGCTGCTCAACAAACATTTACTTGTTATGTTCAGTTCCACCAAGCGTTCCTCCGTACACTCGTTGCCTCCTCATGATTGTTCGTCAATAATGCCACGAGACATAAATACTTTTTAATGCTTTTATTTTGCTTTTAGTTTCTGGCATTCAGATGTTTGAAGTTTTCGAGTTACAGTACATAAATGTTTTCATCACCAACATGTCGTCAGTCCATGACCGCACAAGAATGTTTAAATATTTAGTGCCACTTGTACGTTGTTTCGATGGGAAAAACAGGCTAATATGTCTGTATTTATTTATATGTAAGATGAAAGAGCTGTGAACGCGTGCACGTGTTCCAGTGGACGGAGCTTCGTCTTGACGTGGTCCGTACGCACTTCGAGGACAATGTACAAGTTGTTACGTTGTAAACAGTACACATATTGCATGGGGGCTTATTTAAATGATAAAATGAAAATAATTTTACTTTTTTCTTTATTCGCTGTTTGTCCGATTACGAAGTCTCGTAACGGTTGGCCCTGACTAGTATTATTACGCAATCTGACTGCATAGAACAACAACAAAGAATGAAATGGAAATTTTCATTAACACAATTAATTAATTAAGTCCCCAGCAACTATAAAACCTACGAAACCAAAGCACAAGTGTAACTGTTCTGTGTGTGGAAGTATGACTCAACGTACGCATCTGGCACGGTTCTTCTTCAACAACACAAGAAATTTTAAATATCATTTATACTGAATTAATTAAAGAAAATAGAAATACCATAATTACTCAAGAAAACCAGAATTACACTCTAATACAAGAACACAAGCCAGATGCTTTGTTGACTGAACCTGTAATGACGCATTATTCAGGACATTGAAATAATGAGAAAGAAAAGAAAAGTAGTTTGTTACCTTAATTTATATTGATGAAAAGCACTCTAGACATTACAATCTCTCCACACCGACTCGCTACTATCACATCTCAACAAGAACTTTTCAGTATCACATCTCAGCAAGCACTGCCTACTAGCTCATCTCAACAAACACTCCTCACTACGACATCTCAGTACTGACTACCACGAGTTCTCCCAAAGCACTGCCCACTACGAGTTCTCAATAATCACTCCCAGTGGAGGCGGCGGAACAATGCTCTCTAGCGCGATCTCTGGCGCTGTGGCTCAGTGTAGCCACCTTTCATATGCCTCTCCTCCATAGGCTAGAATTTGATGGTATTTTTGCCAGCATTGGTGGTGAAAATACCATAAATTCGTCAAAAAATACAGACACAAATAAAAGATAATATTAATACGTAAATATCACATACTAGATAAAATTTTGGCTTTGCACTGACCTTTCAATAAGCTAATATATAAAATACAGTAAGCAATACAAATTCTTTCATACATGTGACTTTACATAATAGTTTACACAAGTATTATGTGGTTAAACAGTTCAATCAATAGCGTCAGCAATGACGAATATGTGCAGGTAAGAGTCTCATAACCTTTCACAACAGTAATACACAAAAAATCAGTTTATACAAATATTTACATAAACGCTTTCCATAGCCCAAGAAACAAGTAGTTGACAGTTCCAGCAGTAGCACCCAGCAATGGTCAACAGGTGCAAAAACCAACAAGTGACATTTTTTCAGTAGAAACAGTCCATCAGTGGCACCCAGTAATGTTGAATAGGTGCAGACACCAACAAGTAACACCATTTCAGCATAAGCAGTTCCATTAGTGGCATCAGCAATGTTGAACAGGTGCAGACACCCACAAGTAACATCTTTTCAGTAGAAGCAGTCCATCAGTGGCACCCAGCAATGTTGAGCAGGTGCAGACATCAACAGGTGACATCTTTTCAGTAGAAGCAGTCCATCAGTGGCACCCAGCAATGTTGAGCAGGTGCAGACATCAACAGGTGACATCTTTTCAGTAGAAGCAGTCCATCAGTGGCACCCAGCAATGTTGAATAGGTGCAGACATCAACAGGTGACATCTTTTCAGTAGAAGCAGTCCATCAGTGGCACCCAGCAATGTTGAGCAGGTGCAGACATCAACAGGTGACATCTTTTCAGTAGAAGCAGTCCATCAGTGGCACCCAGCAATGTTGAATAGGTGCAGACATCAACAGGTGACATCTTTTCAGTAGAAGCAGTCCATCAGTGGCACCCAGTAATGTTGAATAGCTGCAGACACCAACAAGTAACACCATTTCAGTATAAGCAGTTCCATTAGTGGCACCAGCAATGTTGAGCAGGTGCACACAGCAACAGGTGACATCTTTTCAGTAGAAGCAGTCCATCAGTGGCACCCAGCAATGTTGAGCAGGTGCAGACATCAACAAGTAACACTATTTCAGTATAAGCAGTTCCATTAGTGGCACCAGCAATGTTGAACAGGTGCAGACCGCAGTCCATAATATTCACTTTCACTAATCAGACAGTTCAGGCATGAACAATAGTTTGAATACACATACAATGCTTTTACACTAAACATACAAATCATAACAAACACACAAATGATATCAGATAATTGTCCTATTAACTATTACAATACACAAATAGCAGTAAACCTATAATATTTATGGGTGTCTGTGCAAGCCACAACAAACAAGTAAAATAATATTTAGGAGATAGGTTGGGATCACTTCTCTGGGATTATAAAAGGAAAACACACAAAACACACTCACTCATCTTTCATCCACATTAGTGCTACTGTGTAATTGAATAGTGTTAACTGTGTAAATGCAATTCTGTCACAATTTTATGTTCATCATGTGTATCAAGTAGTAGTGGCAGCAATGTATAACAGTCAATAATAGTTAGTCAACGTCATAGTCATCATGTCAAGACCAATGTTTGCCAAGCCAGATCAAAATGTACGGTTGCTGAACAACTGTCAGTGAGCCAAGATATGCAAATACTTCCTCTCTTCAAAAAAGTATATACTGCTTAGTGATTTAACAAAGTGTATGTGTAGACAATCTTCCTTCTACTTGAGTGTTCTAGTCTGCCATCTTTATCCTCCTTGTTCCATATAGACCAACAAAAAAAATATGCTCCTCTCTTACTTTACCTCTTATCCACCAAAACTCCAATAATCATCAGCATCGCATAATCTCAATACTTCAATAATACCTTTTACGTCTACATATAAACCTTATCATCAATATCATCAATAATACATCTTCAATATGTCGATACATATAAACCTCATTTACCTTACCTCTTGTCCACGAAAACTCCAATAATCATCAACTTCACACAATCTCAACTTCACACAATCTCAATAGCTCAATAATACATCTTCAATACGTCGATACATATAAACCTCATTTACCTTACCTCTTGTCCACGAAAACTCCAATAATCATCAACTTCACACAATCTCAACTTCACACAATCTCAATACCTCAATAATACCTTTTCAATACGTCGATACATATAAACCTTATCGCCAATATCGATTCACTTTCATAACAACTCTTTCCTCTAGTCAGTCTCCTCGAACAAGTACAGACAAAATCCTAGTGCAACTTCAATTCAGCATCCCATACAATCCGAAGACACAGTGTCCACACACAACCTCTGTATAATCCATCTGACCCAAATCTTCTACTCATTATAAATTATAAGATACATTTTGGTTCCTTGTCCATCATTAAATAAAAGAAATGCATACCTGACCTCTAACAGACTTTAGTTCGAATAACTCTCAGTAAGTAAGTACGATTACGGAGTGTGAATGATCATAATATTTCACAGTGCGTACACCACTTCAAGAATTATGGCAAACAGAAGCAAACATGTGGAGTATTTCTTGTGTCGAGTGTCACTTCCTATTTCAATTGCTCACGAAGAAAGCAGTGTAATAACTGTCAGTGGTCTAAACCTAATGTTGGTGTGTCATGTCGTTAGCTTCCTTCCTAGTAACATAAATTTATACAGCTTCCATAAAACCTCCAGCTCATGTGACTTCTATGAAGTTTCTTGTACTAATGTCGTTCGTCGAATTACTGCAGTTCATTTTCTTATCTTAAAAATATAAGGCACTGAGCGTAAGCAAAACATGCAATAGCGAGTAAAAATACCAGTAGAGAACAGAATGTCAACAAGTGGATGCAACGCAATTCCTACAACAAGGCTCTGCCAAGCGAACAATCTATAATTAATACCATAGTGTGACCTAAACTCCATGTTCGCACACAGTATATCAGCATTTCTATACACCAAATTAAAGAGTACTTATGACAACAAAAGGAAATGTGTTAATATGCAATCCATACGCAAAGCAGCAAATATGTATCTTACATTATAAACAGGCCATTATCATCATATCAGCATAAGCAAATAAATGTTCATACGTAATCTTAATAAGTAAACATGAAGGCGCAAGCAGATAAATCACAAGGTATAACTTACATACATAACCACAGTCAGCACAATTAATCAGGTGACAATTATAATTTAAATAAATAAGCACAGCAGGCAGATAATAAAAAAAATATGACATCAGTGAAAAAGCATAGCAGCCAAGCGATGCATAATATACGCAAGTAATAACACTGTTCATTAATAAAACATTGTCAAAATTGGTAAATGTACACAAGCACGTCGCTTCACAAGTAAATTCATAGAACATGAAATTTAGCACAAAGTATGAGTCACGTAATCGCGAGCAGCAAATTACATCTAAAATACGTACCTAAGTGGAATTATGTTACCTGAAAAATAAACTCAATTAATAGTTACCCTTTTTAGTTTATTACTTTTTTCTTCGAATTTACATTCTTCCTGAAATTTTCTCCATAGCAAGTCGTCTTAAAGTCGGACACGCACAGAATTTACCTGAAGGTCTTAAATATTTTACACAACCGTATCCTGAAAAATACTGAACGTTAATAACATAATTTATAAAGTCACCATAGCTTTATACAGAATTTAGTCGGAGAAATTAGACTGTGTATTTGTTTACGTCTGTCAGTGCATTCGCACAGAGCGCTCGATCAGCTGTAGACGCGTGACGTAGAAGGTGATTGTTTGCGGTCAACGACTGCCTTGTGCGACGCGCAGACTTCACTGTTGCTTTGAGTATCTGCCGCCGCCGGAACACGGCGCGGTATCCTTGCATTCTCCGCATGTTTACGTATAACTGTTGGTTTCTCAAAAGTATGTCATTCCACAAAAATTTTAACGTTTGATATGTGATGTATTCCCTTAGAGCGTCGAGATTTAAGAGTTTCTACTTCAACAGTGTTATCATGGATAATTTTGCGAATTCTGTATGGACCGTTATAAAGCAGAAAAAATTTGCGACATAAGCCTTTTCCTTTATGAGACAAACGATGAGACTTAATTAACACCTTTTGACCAACTGACAAAATTTTTAAACGACCAGGATGTTTAGCTGATTTCTCTCTTCTAGCAGCCGCAGATGCAATATTTTGCAGAGCCAGGTTCACAACTTTAGAATGCCGCAGTTTTCGTGTAGGCGGAAAAGGAACGATTTCAGAAATGCGATTTGTCGGTGCTTTGTTTTTTAATATCAATATAGGTGGTAAAGAAGTTGAATCATTAGGGAGTTCATTCAGAATGTTTTGAAAAATATGAAGATACTGATCCCACGTTCTGTGATTCTGATGACAATAAAGACGGCACAATTATTGATTTCCTTCATCCATCTCTCTGAAGCATTAGATTGAGGGTGAAAAAGTGAAATAAAAATTGGTTTAATCTTACGACGCCATAGAGTACGAAGCCAAATTTTAGAGCGAAACTGTGATCCATTATCTGATATAACCTTATCAACATGACCAACTTCTTTAAGAAAATGTTTGATGAAAGCATTAGATACTGAACGAGCTGTTGCTTTGCGTAAAGGTGTAAAACACACATATTTTGATGTTAATTCCACTGCTACGAAAATGTACGCAAAACCATTAGTAGAACGAACCACTGGACCGAACAAATCGACTGCAGCCATGTCCTTTAATTTCGCTGGAATGATAGGAAACAACGGTGCTCTGTGAGAAACAGTTGGCGGCTTAGCCTGTTGACATAATTTGCATTTGGCAAGAACAGAACGAATACGTTTTTCCATATTACTGAAGTAGCAATTTTCTCGTAATTTATGAAAGCATTTTCTGGGACCAAAGTGCGCATAACTAAAATGTGTAAACGAGGTGTGGCCAAATCATCCAATCTAACAAAGCGTCTAAGAAATTTACAGACACCAAGGAAACTACGAACATCACGTTTTGTGGAAGGAACAGCATAATTACGAATAGCGTCTAGCTTCTCTGGATCAGGAAGAATACCTTCTGTAGAAATAATATGACCGAGAAATTTCACCTGAGAACGACCAAATTCAGATTTTTCCAAGTTCACTGTAATGCCAACTCTTGCAAAAATACGCAATAAGTAATCCAAAATTTTGTTGTGCTCACTCCAAGAACGTTTAGCAATACGAATATCGTCAACATATGAAGTAATATTGACACGAAGATAATCAGGTAAAATTTCGTTTAAATTACGAATGAATGCTGCAGAAAATATAGTAAGTCCAAACGGTAATTTCCAAAGTCACTTTTGGGTAAAACAGTCAAATCCGGTTATTCTTTACCTACTGTCTAGATAGATGGATAGTAGAAGAGTTGTTTTTATAGATGCAAAGAATAGTGAAAGAGTAGGCAGCGGTGCAGAAAACTAAAAGGGAAATAGCACCACTACAGCTCGGGGCCCTGTGAACGCTACGACACATATTCACTTAGTGTAGTGAATCCCCTGAGGACTTTAATAACTGCACATAAATTTCAGTTTGTGACTCAGTGGCAAATCTGGCGGAAGTGCGCACGTAATTCGATCCAACCATGAAAATGGACGTATGTCATTCCTAGAATTGCAAAAGATCTTAAATTTCCGAACAGTCAAGAAATGTTTACAGTCAAAGTTTTCGCCTCGTGGCGACAAAGACCTACCGCGTCTGTCCCAGTCCCAATGTCGATTATTGTCAAGTTCCCGCGCCTGGCGCTCTCTTGTTACATCCCGTAAATGAAACAAATTACTTTCTTCAAAGCCCTCTGCTATCTGTGATACTAAAATTCGTCTGCTGTCTTTTCCTACGATTTCGCTTTCAATATATTTGTCTTGCTTTTGTAATGCCTCAACTTCCCTTTTAACGCGTTCATTAATTTTTCCCTGATTTTCAACATGTTTATTTATGTTCTGATACTCTTCAGTTTCTGCAAATGGTAATGGAGCTGTATCATCCAAATCTCTGTCCCCATTTAAGCTAAGACTTGTCAATTTATCTGAAATCTCAACTCTTTCCGATAAGTTTACGTCTTCCGTAAGTGTCGCAACTCGGGTTTCGGTATTGTCACATTTAGTAGTTGACTGTTCACACTGTTGCGTTAAGCCATTTGGTACGGATTCCTCAATTCTTTCAAATATTTCATCCTTATCGTGTGCTCGTTGTAAATTTAACTCTGAAAAATTTTGTACTATCACGCGATCTTTTTCTTCCCGTTCTCTGTCCTGTTCCTCTTTTCTGATTTCTGTTGAAATTAAGCTATTATTGTGAGAATTCAAAATCGGTTGTACTTCTTCTCTGATTTCTTTCTTTAATTCATCTTTCATATTTTTGAAACATGTCCCTAATCGTGAATCTAACCGTGTTTCCAAAGTTCCCATCTCTGTTTTTAATTCAGATCCAAACCGTGTTTCCATTGTTCCCATCCGTGTTTCCATTTGTGAGTCTAACCGTGTTGCCAAAGTTCCCATCTCTGTTTTAAATTCAGATCGTTGTGAGTCTAACCGTGTTTCCATTCGTGCTCCCAAATTTAATATAGCACTCATCAACTGCTCCATATCTTCTGTCGTTAATCTCGTATTCTGAAAATTTTTTGATTGTGAAAAACTGTTTCCGGACCATTTTCCCTGCTTATTAAATTGTTTTCCACTTCATTATTCATGATACTGTTTTCCTCTGTTGGCGAGTTCGCCATGTTAACAATTTCGTCATTCTCACTATCCATCATTTTTGCCTTTTTTATTGATCGCGTAATCATTTACAAAACATACAAAACTCGTCACTATATGAAAATTACAGAGAATATAACACGTTATCACCAACAATACCATTCACACGAAATGCTTCCCTCAAACACGATTAACAAACAATTGAAATAATTGCACTAAATTATCAAACGCGTATACAAGACAACAAAAAAAATACATTTTGAAAAATACCATTAGAAGAATGCCAATTACCAAATCTACACAAGCAATATAGACTACAATTACTAAACTACAAATTACTACAACAATACTACTGTCTACTATTTTTACAATCAGAAGAATTCCAAGGGACGATCCGAAGCAGCGGTCGCTACGTGCATGGGGGCTTAATTAAAATAAAATGAAAATAATTTTAATTTTTGGTAGCTGTATGCCCGATTACGCTATGTCTCGTAAACGGTAGGCCCTGACTAGTATTATTACGCAATCTGACTGCATAGAACAACAACAAAGAATGAAATGGAAATTTTCATTAACACAATTAATTAATTAAGTCCCCAGCAACTATAAAACCTACGAAACCAAAGCACAAGTATAACTGTTCTGTGTGTGGAAGTATGACTCAACGTACGCATCTGGCACGGTTCTTCTTCAACAACACAAGAAATTTTAAATATCATTTATACTGAATTAATTAAAGAAAATAGAAATACCATAATTACTCAAGAAAACCAGAATTACACTCTAATACAAGAACACAAGCCAGATGCTTTGTTGACTGAACCTGTAATGACACATTATTCAGGACATTGAAATAATGAGAAAGAAAAGAAAAGTAGTTTGTTACCTTAATTTATATTGATGAAAAGCACTCTAGACATTACAATCTCTCCACACCGACTCGCTACTATCACATCTCAACAAGAACTTTTCAGTATCACATCTCAGCAAGCACTGCCTACTAGCTCATCTCAACAAACACTCCTCACTACGACATCTCAGCACTGACTACCACGAGTTCTCCCAAAGCACTGCCCACTACGAGTTCTCAATAATCACTCCCAGTGGAGGCGGCGGAACAATGCTCTCTAGCGCGATCTCTGGCGCTGTGGCTCAGTGTAGCCACCTTTCAATATTCCTAACGAAACACTTGTCACGTAAACCAGATTCCATAATATTCTTCGTGCCAGTTTGAGCTTCACATATATGTTTGCACTTGATGTTTTTCTTTACGAAGGAGACAGCAGCCACTAAGCAAAGATATTAATATCTTATTGAGCAAGTATTTAAACTAACAAACTAAATCATGTATAAGGTCAACATATTAAAACCAGAGAAAGATTTTACAAGAAGAATTAACTTATTATTTAAGGACTCTAGAATAAGCTACTTCAGATTTTTTGTTAATAACATCTGACAGCGGAAATTCTAACACATCAATTATGGATCAAATTAAATGCTATAATTTATTATATATTATTTACAGAAGTCTTGATATTCATTGTGGCTGGTTGCGTTATTCACCAACAAACCCAAACCTGGATCTGAATCACCATCCTCCTGACTAAGAGTCCTGTGCCTCGCCATCGGACCGCGTCTCTCGGTTCTACAAAAATTATGTGCATAGCACTGAATCATAAAGTAGACAAACTAGAAGTATTAAACACCGAAACAATGTGACAAATTTTAGTTATAATAAGTATCACACAGGTCTACAAATCAAGAAGCAATGATGAAATCTATCAAAGCACAAAAAAACACAGACCAGACTTGATTTTTTTGGACATCTATAGAGAACGAATGACAGATGACTCATAAAATACATTTTCAAATGTGTGTGGGCCAAGAAATAAGCTACAACGTGGTTCAGATAAGTTAAAAAAATAGTTAAAAATAAAAAAAGAAGAAAAACGTATCTATTAATGTATTTCCAAGTAAAAATCAACAAACGTATGTAGGTGGAAAGCGTAAGTTGTATAGAGAAACAAAAGGAGAGATATCTCAACCCTTAAAACCCACATATACACCTAACATACTGTGTGTGGTGCACGGTCTATTTATTAACGGAAGGCCTGCTGTTTTCCGCCCTATAGCAGATATCGAGAAATCCGGATTCAAGATCGTCACTGAATCGTCTGAGATTCTGATTTAAGTGCTCCACTAGGCTTCAAACGAGAGGAGTGTGGCCTGTTCAGGGGACAATGCTGCAAAGATCTAGCTGTGCTTCCAAACCACGTGTGAGACTAGATGTCTTCGCCAAAGCAGTCACCCGACTGCAGGAACCGACGACGGCCTCTGCGCCTCCGCCACAGGCTTCTTTCGTGCCGATACGAGCCACGATTTGCAGGCAGGTGCATCCATTGCACTCAGTAGCAGCTAGGAGAGCCTCCGTCACATTTCGGAGATGATTCCCCTGCAGTCAAACAAAGTGGACTCTGAGCTGCCCGACAATTTACTAAAGGTTCGTTTCAGCAGTTGCCAGAGAGCGACAGGCCGTACTGCGCATGCGCAGCTACAATGACGTAGGCAGCCCTTGCTTGGTGTTTGTTCTGCTCATACGCCTTTCGTAGCATTTCTGTTTGGAACTTCGTGCATGATGGTGCATCACGTGGCCATGTGCAGCCCTGCGACGTGTTGTTGAGAGGATGTAGGGAGTTGCACCCGTAGCAATTGTTTTATCATGTCCTGCCCAGTTAAGCAATGCAAATAAGGAAGCAGTTCTTGGAGCAATACACATTTCAAAACTACACGCTACAGCTCGAAGTACCCTAACGTTTTGCTATGTGGTACTTTAACATAGATTTTTTTTTTACTCGTATGTGCAATATTGTTATGTAGCGTTTCCAATCAGGTTTACATCTACACAGCAGTGCAAAGAGCTAGTCGAAAGGAGTTTTCTTGCAAAAATAAAATTCTTTGTGTAACTCACACCAGATTAAAGGACAGTAAATTATTTA
Organism: Schistocerca nitens; assembly: GCF_023898315.1. NCBI lineage: Eukaryota > Metazoa > Arthropoda > Insecta > Orthoptera > Acrididae > Schistocerca > Schistocerca nitens. The sequence goes on along the minus strand of NC_064618.1, from coordinate 533,068,151 downwards.
AAAAATTAACAAGGTAGTCTGTGAGGCAAAGAAACTGTGACAGTTTATATTCTACTCTAGGAATAGATATAAAGCCATGTGGGCAGTTAAAATGATAAAACATGATATGCTGCCAGTCTACAATTTAGCATAGAGTGACACTTCATAAATTTGAGATGCAAACGACAGAAATCATGAAATAACGTTAAGCATAGAGGAAGTACAAGACAAGTGTCTTGTGATCGAAAAACATTGTGTTTCACGGAAAGCAGATTTGTAAATTTCTGCTGAAGCTGCCAATATATTTGAAACAAAATATTTAATTCAGAACCGTTAACCAAATTTGCCTGCTTTGTCAGCTTCAAGTGAACATTTACGTATGTTCGTACTTATATAGCATGAAGAGATCTTACTGTGTCAAAAAAAAAAAAAAAAACGGGACATCAGAGACTAGATGTCTTCGCCAAAGCAGTCACCCGACTGCAGGAACCGACGACGGCCTCTGCGCCTCCGCCACAGGCTTCTTTCGTGCCGATACTCCAAGAGTATCGCAATTTGGTAAACCATACTAAAATGCTTAATTCGGCTTAACGTGCACATTTGTACGTTCAGATTCACACTGAAGTACCTGATATTCAGCTTTTATATGTGGTTTTCGGGATACCAATTTTATTGGGGCACCAGTAGTGTATTATCTCATTTTTGGTTCTTTACTATGGTATAATACCATTCGTGCCAGAAAATGAAAATGTGCACTTGAAACTGAACGAAGTTGAAACAAGCCAATAGTGTGGAATGAAACACTTCGTTTCAGATGAATTGACTGCCTCGGCAGAAAAGATTAATGGAAGCAAATTTCTCCAGCAAACCGACAAAAATAACTTCATTAAGACGATTAATGATTGATTGCTAATAACGTGGAAATAATACAAAACCAGAAAAGTGAAACCACAAATTTATTTTAGTCTTCCATTAATATAAGAATATATATTAGTTCACAGAAATCTGTTCTGTTTTCGCTTGACGTGGGAGTTGTAAACGTAGAGTGAACAGCAGTATCACGAAACGTATGCACGGTCACGTGGAGAATGACCCTCCACTATAACTCAGGTTGCCCTGCGCATGCGCGAATCTGACAACTTGGGCGCGCCAGAAAATTTTTTACTGGTAGCATCTGGCTACTTGTTGCTACTGCTCGTACGGCAGACAGCCACAGTTCAAGTAGCCAGAAGCGGGGGAAGGCAGTGCTCATACTCGAATTCAGCTCTGCGCATGCTCACGAGCCTGCTGGCAACTGCTCTAAAGAAACCTTAGGAGACTCCATCACCTGCCCTCTGCGTTTGTTCAAACCTTCCAGGATGGTCGTCCCCAGTCCCAACAGGTGAGGCGTCCCGTGCTGGCTCAGGTGTACTTCCACCAGTGGGCAATACACCAAATCTGTTTTCTAAGTCGTAAGGGGACGTCTGCGCTGTCAGTACACTCTTCCATCTTCCGCCCAGAGATTTGCAACCCCGCCACTGTCCACCACAAGCCATCAGATGTGTGTCGACCGTGCAGAACCAGCGGATCGGAAGACGCTGCGTCATTAGGAGCCCCGGGCGACATTATAAGCATCAGAGGTGCCAAACCACCCTTTTCAGATATTGCAGCGCCCTGCTACCAAGGGCAGCAGCCTGAAGCCGGTCAACCATTGCCAACATTGCTTCTAGCTGTTTACGAACATGACAAATTCTTCCTGCATACGTACACAACAGTTGCAGTCCAATCCAACTTTCATCACTGTTTGTCTTTACCACAAAGAATATAACATTTATCGAAACTCGCTGCATCCAGTCTAAGTACTGCTGCTATTCTACCTGTGGTTTATACTACATTCGCTAGTAAGCCCACACTTTGCAAATGCACTAAAATTTACACGAAAACTTAGAATACACTAATACTCTAAGCAACGCTGTAAAATACAAAGATATTATTCACTTCTTTGCAAAAGCATGTCCGCAGCTCGCTGTCGTGCGGTAGCGTACTCGCTTCCCACGCCCGGGTTCCCGGGTTCGATTGCCGGCGGGGTCAGGGATTTTCTCTGCCTCGTGATGACTGGGTGTTGTGTGCTGTCCTTAGGTTAGTTGGGTTTAAGTAGTTCTAAGTTCTAGGGGACTGATGACCATAGATGTCAAGTCCCATAGTGCTCAGAGCCATTTGCAAAAGCATGAGAGACAAAAACTAAACGAACTCCTGTGTATAAACCGAAGCTGCTACTACTCCTCGCACGTCCACTCTGTTCTACAGTCGCTGTTAGCATTACTGAGATCTGTAGAGCAGCTCCATTCACGGCAGATGGAATTTCCATGGGGCAACTATTTCGGCTTAGGATCAAAACTGGATTCCTATTTCTGTAGATTTTCACATCCTGACGTGAGGAGCTCTAAATGAGACTAAAACAAAAGGCATTCACTGCAATTTACCAGCTACAATATTAAAAGCCATTGGCGTACAGTATTGTGGCATTTGCCAATTAACGGATGACTGTAGTTAAAATTCCAACCACCAACATTTTTCTTCTCAAGGTTTTCCTTTTTTCCTTTAAGATTTCTCTTTATTTGCCAATTTCATTTGTCTGGATTTAGTATATGAAAAGCTTTTGTAATTCCTGTGCGTTTATTTGTACGAGAGTCATTTCAGAAGTCCTGCACACTGCTCATGTGCGATCGTTACGGTGGCGTGATCAACTTGTAAGGCATGTTAGTTGTGAGCGAGATATTAGGCATGACGGTCATATATGCGTTTGCTGGTTCGCGTGGCTCTTTCGTGACTAATTCAGTTTTAAAATGGGAGCTGAAACCGAATCAGGTCGAAGTACATGTAGTGACCAGCGATTCCTACGTTAAAATCGAATCCTTACTTGGAAATAATGCAAATTTTCAATGCTTTGCGAGAGGTGTGCGGGAATAATGTAGTGGATCGTTGAATAGTAACACGGTGGTCTACGCGTTTTGGTGAATGTCGCGTAAGCACCGAGTACCACCCAAGAAGTGAAAGGCCATCAACTGCAACAGACTATACCTCTCAGGTTGTTATTAATGACACTTTGAGAAAGAATCGACGGGAAACATGTGAGGAAATTTCATATGAGGGCAGAATGTCTGTCGCTTCAGTTTCAGATTCATAACTGAAAACTTGAAGGCGGGAAAAGAGGCTACCAGGTGGGTTCTGCATGATGAGAGCGAAGACCATTAGATAGGCCACAAAAGAATCGAAAGAATCGCAGAGGAATTGCTTCAACGTTATCGAACAGGAGCAGAACAGTTTCTGAAAATGATTGTTGCACTTGATGAATGCTTCATATGAGATTCTGAGCCAGTCTTAGTCGTCACAGTGGAAAAGTTCCGACCACCCACACCTCAAAAAATTCCGCCGACAACAATCAAAGATGTGGTGATTTTTGCATATAACATGAAGCATAGTTACAGAGCGCCCAAGGGGACGTCTGCAACAGGCGCGAAAGGCAACGTAAATTCGTCAAAGAATGCCTTTCGCGCTTGCAGTTCGTGTGTCCTCGTTTTGCACGATAATGCAAGACTGCACATTGCCCTACCAGTGGCAGAAACGGTCGATAAATATGGATGGGAAACTCTTCCATATCCACCAAACAGTCCTGATATGAGACCATCAGGCTTCGATTTGTTTCGCAAATTGAAGAAACACCTCCGTGGAAAACGTTTTGATACAATTTATGAAGCGTCCACTAAGGTGACTCGAGTAATCAGCTTAACAATGAAGGTGCTGTATCCGGTATCAGAAACCGCCAAAATGTTGGGAAGCTGTCAGAAGCAACAATAGAGATTATAGTGAAGGCCTGCCAGGTATTTTGTAAAACAAATTATTTTTTAAAATTGTATCTTACAATGTGCAGAACTTTTCAGTTACCTTCATAGTTCAATATGCTGTATTACAGTGTCAATTGAACCGGCTGAGAAAACGTTATATGTCAACCCGAGGCTTTAACCTGGTGTTACGGACAACGCATTTAGATAATACGCTATTCCACCTGACTACCACACAGAGAGCTGACTACAGTTCTATTTCGACATAGGAAAACAAACTGAAGAGATAATCCTTCTATGGCTATAATTTCAGCAACATGCTCTATTAAAAGTCACTAGTGCTAGCGGCGTATGAATGAAAACGTGAATAACACGCTTCGTAGGAGCAAAATTTCCACATTATTCATTAAGTTTCTCATATTGTCAACGCTGATGAACTTTATTTTTTGCATTAAAATACGGTTCATCGTTTATTGGCTCTTTCTACGTTGTTTCAGTAATTTTTCGGGTCTATGACAAGATACTTTTATCTCCATTCGTATGTTTTCGCAGTCCAGGACTCCTACTTTCTACTGACATTTCATTGTGTTGTTTTCAACCCTCTCTACTGTTATTTTCCTTCTGTTTGTTGTTATTTCAGGCTAATCGGACTCTCTGATCCTTACTCAGGATCTATAGTCCATGAAACTGTTAAACTGTTTTCAAGATGAGTAAATTTCACATTGAATGTTTTGATTTCTGATAAGTTTGAAGTTCTCTTTTATACAGAATAGTTTATTCCTCACAATTTTCTCGTTTTACGTACGACAGGATTCTCAACTTACATTAATTTCTTGGTTCGTTCCTATTTTGACTGTCATTCTACAAATTTTTTTCAAAATATTTCAACTTAGAAACAGGAATGGCTTGCGTCTCAGATGTAGTAGACGGTGGATTAATTGTAAAAGGCTACAGATCTGTTTTGTTTGAAACTAATACTTTTATACCTTAAAAGTTGTATTATGTCCACTGACACTTGCTAACCGACCAACGAAAATAATACCGTCGCTTAACACAGTACCTTCTGTCCTCAATTCTACCCAAATTTATTATAGCCATAATACCTCCTTAATTTCTTTTAGCGCGTTATTGCTTTTCTCACTTGTCCACAAACGTAAGTCTTTGATCTTGATAAGTTTCATTTCTCCAGCATAACGTAAAATTTGAATTTATTCGTAATATTAATACGGTTAATCTGGTTTATCTTGCCCTATTCATAAAAGTTATTGCGATGGCGTATTCTACATTTTGTAGCTTGAACTATTTTTCAGTTTTTCAATGTTATTTCAGCCAATTCGTACAGTTATTGCAATGGCGTCTTCCATTTTTTGTAGCTCGAAATTTCAGCCCATTCACAAAAATTGTTGCGATGGCGTCTTCTATATATTGTAGCTTGAAATGTTTCTAAATTTTCGTGTTAATTTACAATGAACTCCTAAATACTGAGGTTTAGTAGCTGATTCTGAGATGGGTCATGACTTGTGGTATTATTTTCTCCGTAATGGACAGACACTAATTAATAATAAACAAATAAAATATTGGTAGCGTGGTCGACAGAGATGCTTGATATGGAATGTAAATATGGAATACCATTAAAACCAACAACATCTGTTCCCGATGCAATAATGAACAGTTTTCCGTTCACTCTCTAAACATTTGTGGAACCTACCAACTGCATAATAAATAACCGGTACAAAACACTGCACTTTAAAAAAACACAAGAGCAGGAAGTAACCTAGGGGAACACTGAAGCATCTCATACCTTATTTACATCTTCTTCTTATCAAAGTAGCGTTCTTTCGCTGTAGTAACACCAAGAGCCCAAGGTTCCTTTGTTTTTCTGTAGGAGTTGAAACTTCTCTTGCAGCTAAATATTTGATGGTAAATGGAAAGGAGATTGTAGCAAATCTATAGAGCCGAGCCGGAAGCGGAAGAAAGGGGGATCTATGAGCGCGCGAGGAAGTTGCTAACTTTCAGCTCCTCCTACATTTTTCATTGGCTGCCGTGGTTTTCTTTTCGTGAACAGAAATTTTAATGGCGATGTGCCCAGGAAAAGGCGTCATATGTGTATTTATTTCCCATGTGATGTAAGTGGTTCTGTAAACGCAAAATGTGGGTCTGTAAAAGTAAAATCATCTGACACAGCGAAAGAACATTTGCATTACTAAAAACATTAGTAATATTTTCGTGAAGTTAATTTCATATATCAGCTTACATTCAACCCATACAATTGAATTACGGTGCGAATTGTTACCTTTTGATCCTTCTCTTCCTTTTAAAAATATTTTTCAGCAAATTATACCAAGGGAACTAAATGATAAGTGATAATGCTCTCTACTCAAATAATGCGGTTGTGGATTCTAAACAGGACCGGCCAACTAATGTAAAAGATGAAAAAATATGATATAAGACTTTTATAAGTATCGTACACTATCTAACATTGTAATCAATGCAGTTGGCTCATAATTAAACTAGTGACCATGCATTTCGTACATGTTCTTTTATCGAGGTTCTTTCCAATCTTTTTCCTTTCAACTTTTTCTTTCGTATGAAAAATACTCACTTAACCTCGTTCTTTCTTGTTTTCCTTTTTAATACTGCTTCATAGCTTTTAGTTTTTTTCCATCAGTAAGGGACAGTTTTGTATCCTCCTACACTTTCCAGATTTTCTTATTCCGTTTTTAAATGATGAGATTCACTTTTTATGTGATGCTGTCTTTTATTCTCACAAAGTGATGTGCTATTGACAGGGGATGTCAAATTGATATATTTTTAGATTTTCAGAAGGCTTTTGACACCGTAACTCACAAGCGAATTCTAATCAAATTGCATGCTTATGAAATATCGCCTCAGTTGTGCGACTATGTTCGTGATTTCCTGTCAGAAAGGCCCCATTTCGTAATTACTGACGAAAAGTCATCGAGTGAGACAGAAGTAATATCTGGCGTTCCCCAAGGTAGTGTTATAGGCCCTGTTGCTGTTCCTGACTACCTAAACGATTTAGGAGACAGTCTGAGCAGCTTTCTTAGATTGTTTGCAGATGATGTCATTTACGGTGATGTAGTCATCAGATGACCAAAAAGAATTGTTAAATGTTTTAGGCAATATATCTGAATGGTGAGAAAAGTAGCAATTGACTCTATTTAATGAGAAGAGAGGAGTCATCCACATTTTCGTTTACACGATAAATCATACAAATCTAAAGGCTGTAAATTAAAATAAATAGTTACGGATTACAGTTATAAATAACTTCAGCTGGAACCATCACACAGATAATGATGTGGGTAAAGCAAAATACTACGTTATATTGGCAGAACAATGAGAAAATGCAACGAATCCATTAAAGAGACTGCCTAGGCGTGTACATCCTCTTCTGGAGTACTGTTGTGCGGTGAGGGATCCGCATCAGATAGAATCGACGGAGGACATCGTAAAAAGTTCAGAGACGGGCAACTAGTTTTGTACTGTCGTGAAATAGGGGATAGAGCACCACGGATGTGATACTTGAATTGGGATGGCAATAATTAAAAGAAAGACTTTATCGTTGCGGCAGAATCTTATCATTAAATTTCAAACTTTCTCCTTAGAGTGTGAAAATATTTTGTTGCTGCCCACCTACGTGGGGAGAAATGACCATCATAATAAAATAAGAGACATCAGAGCTCGCACGGAAAGATTTAAGTGTTCGTTTTTCCCGCGCACTGTTCGAGAGTGGAACGGTAGAGGAGTAGCTTGAAGGCGGTTCGATGAACCCTCTGCCAGGCACTTAATTTTGCATTGCATAGTAATCATGTAGATGTACATGTACAAATATTACTCCGGAAAATAAAGGTTTTTCCAAATGGGAAAATAAGTCCCAAGGTACAGTGGTCATGTATCTAGGAATAAGTATTTTATTGAGATTTACGGTGTTGGAATCGAGAAATCTTGTCAGTATTGTATTGAATCGTCCATCTACATTCCAATAATCCACTGTAGAAAATGGCGGAAACTGCTTTTGGCGGTCTCTAGTGCACTTTCATACACGCAATTCTAAGATCTGTCACTAGATTGAAGTACCGACCAAAATTATCCTGTGTTTCTTAGTGTACTGTCCTATAGGTACAACTCTCTGCACACAGTTATCTCTACTTTTATGCCACCTTTACTGGGTATCTACAGCAAACTGTAACCCTTCCTTAAAAGGGACAGTCTGAAGGGTGCCTTCTAAGCTAGTTTCCAAATACCGAACACACGGCTTT